>NC_142878.1:88512500-89112500 GCF_051225735.1 Oryctolagus cuniculus
AAGAGAGGCTCTCTGGTGAGGACGGGACAGCACAGGACAGCAGCCAGGTTTGGGGGCACCCACTTCACGAGTCAGAAAACACTGGTCTGGGGCAGACGTTTGGAGCAGTGGTCAAGGCGTTGCTTGGGATGCCTGCATTCCATATCAGAGTACCTGGTTCACGCCCTGGCTACTCCACTTCTGAGCCAGTTCCTGGCTAATGTGCACCCTGGGAGGCAGCAGGTGGGGGCCCAAATGCTTGAATCCTTGCCACCCATGTGGAGACCTGGATGGAGTTCTGGGCTCCTGGCTTCAGCCTGGTCCGGCCTTGGCTGTTAAGTTGACAGCATTGGGGCTGGTGCTGTGGCGTGTGGTTAAGGCTGTCACCTGCAGTGCCAGCATCTCATATGGGCACTGGTTCGAGTTCCAGCTGCTCCACTTCCAATCCAGCTCTCTACTATGCCCCGGGAAAGCAGTAGAAGATGGCCCAAGTCCTTGGGCCCATGTACTCCCTACGTGGGAGACCCAGAAGAAGCTCCTGGCTCCTGGCTTTGGATTAGCGCAGCTCCGGCCGTTGCAGCCATCTGGGGAGTAAACCAGCAGATGGAAGACTCTCTCTCCCTCTCTCTCTCTCTCTCTGCTTCTGCCTCTCTGTAAGCTCTCTGCCTTTCAAATAAATAAATAAACCTCTTTTTTTTTTTTTTTTTTTTTTTTTTTTGACAGGCAGAGTGGACAGTGAGAGAGAGAGACAGAGAGAAAGGTCTTCCTTTTGCCGTTGGTTCACCCTCCAATGGCCGCCGCTGCAGCCGGCGCACCGCGCTGATCCTGGCAGGAGCCAGGAGCCAGGTGCTTTTCCTGGTCTCCCATGGGGTGCAGGGCCCAAGCACCTGGGCCATCCTCCACTGCACTCCCTGGCCATAGCAGAGAGCTGGCCTGGAAGAGGGGCAACCGGGACAGAATCCGGCGCCCCAACCGGGACTAGAACCCGGTGTGCCGGCGCCGCAAGGTGGAGGATTAGCCTATTGAGCCACGGCGCCGGCTCATAAATAAACCTCTTTAAAAAAAACTTGGAAGTACATTTTTAAAAAGTTGAGAGCATTTGGGGAGTGAGCCAATGAACAGATCTCCCTCCTTGTCTGTGTCTCTTGTCAGGCCATGATGTCAGCCACCAGCCACCACCCTAAGGCTCTGGGTCTCGCAGCAGCGGGCGCAGACAGGGCCAGTCCCTTGGAGGACCTGATGAAATGACCTAGCATTTCCTTCTTGCCTGGCGCCGGTTCCCTCTGCTCCAGCCCAGCCCTGCCGCTCCTGGGAGGAAGGATTCCCAGAGACAAGCTCTTTCAGGACGCACAGACCCAATCCTCAACCACGCTTACAAAGTCGCAGCACACACCTGCTCGAGCAGGTGCCCACACAGGTACACACACACAGCTGGCCTCTGTCGTCCTCGTCTGCAACCAGACGACGGCAGAAGCTTCTGCAGCCATAGGTTTGTCAGCCCAGGCAGGCGTTTTTGGTGGAACCACTCAGTCCTGTTTAGACAAAGACAGGAGTGAGCTGTTGAGTTTTCTACCCTAGGTGCCCCTTCTGTTCCATTCTACTTTTATTGAAAGCTGGGCAGAACAGCCTCCAAGCTGCTGGAGGAGAGTCAGTCTCTCTCTCTCTCTCTTTCTCTCTCTCTCTCTCTCTCTCTCACACACACACACACACACACACACACACGCAGCCTGCGGGGATTCCGGGCAGGAGGACAAGGCAACGCAAGCTGGCCAGGAGTGAGAACGTCCTGTCTCCCGGGCTGGGGAGGGGAGCGAGGGCAGAGGGGGCCGGCACTGCATTTGCAGCCTGCAAATGCCTCTCCTATTCAGCGGCCCGAATTCCCAGCCAAGGCGCCCGGCCGCTGACAATGCCGGGCACGGGAACAGAGAAGATTTGCACATTGTGTTCAAGGGGCCAGCTGGCTGCCTGCGACAGTGCAGCCAAGGTGTGGGAACCAGAAGCGGTCGACTTCCACATTCGTCCTGCAGGCGGGGCTGGGGGCCTCACTCCACTCCCACACCCCCCACCCCACCCCCGACCCCGCCTGCTGCCCCGCAGTTTGGGCCAAAGAGCCTGAGGACACAGGCCCCAGCCAGCCAGAGAGAGAGGAGAGAGGAGGTCTAAGGCAGGAGACCCAAGCCCCAGGCACAGGAGGCACGGAGCCCTTTAGTCTAGGAGTCACAGCCCATCTGGACAGGAAGTCTCGGCGCTCGCAGGGATGAGCCCGCCCCGTGGACGCTGCCCTGCCTGTGTGCATTGCGGGCTCGGCTGTCCTCCCTGCTCCTGCAGCTATGCTGTCAATCAGAGGCAGGGAGAGGGGCATGGGGGAGGAGGGGGGAGGGGACGGAGAGGGAGAGGAGAGATTGGGAGAGAGAGAGAGACAGAGCTCTGTGCCCAGGCCATGTGTTCGGGCAGTGGCCAGGAACAGGAGAAATACAAAAGGAGGGGAAGCCCGTCTAGGCTTAAAGTCTCACGGAAGAGACAGATGGGCACCCAGGCTCAGTCACTTAACAAGACTCGCAGCCATCCCAGGGAGGAAGGGCGAGCCTGGAGGCCACAGACCCCACAGAGGGAAGCCGCGGCTGTGCACTAAGTGGTCTTTGGGGAGGCATTGGGTGTGGGAGGAACAGGCAACAGACTGGGAGAGGCCCCAGGGCAGAAAGGAGCCTCTGTCCGACACCCCCCCACACCCCGTTTTCACGATGAGGAAAGCAAGGCCCAGAGAGGTTGAGTGACTTGTCCGTAGCCACACAGGACTCCTGGTATCCAGACAAGGTGCTTTTCTCACTTCACGGCTTCTCAGAAGTGTCAGAAGGGGCCCGCCTAGGGGGGGCTGAGTGACAGGTGAGCTCCTCAGGACGAGGGCAGGCATGCGACAGCCACTCCCTCATCACCTCAGGACACTGCTGCAGCAGCACCTGCCTCCTGCCCTAATGGACAAAACGGTCTGTGTGCCCCAGGGGTGGAGGAGAGGTCTTCCCCACGTAGGGCGCTGCTGCTGAGCTGCCCCTCCAAGAAGACCGGCGTGACAGAGGCCACCTAGCCAGTAACTACCTCTTTCTCTGTGCCCCTGCCCTCCACAGCGCCCACCAGATACACCGAGCCCCTCACCACTGCCCCACGGATCCCGCCCATAGTTCCCCTGGCCTCCCCCCACCCCACCTCCATCCCGGGGCGGGGGGGCTGCCTCCCTGCCCATCACACAAGGAGGATTTTGTAGCTAAAGGCAAATTCCAGAGCAGCTGGCTCAGCGGCCACCCCCAAGTCTGGCTGGGGAGAGACTGGCTCTGGAAGCAGGGACCAAGGGTCTGAGCAGATGGCGACTCACGGGGGCAGACCCCACGCTCCCTCACCCGGCTGCGTCTCTCTAGGAGTCTGGGGCCACAGGGCCCCACCCCGGGAATCACACACAGTCAACGGAGCTCCTCTGTGGCCTGCCCCAGATTGATAACTGTTGGTAATCTTAGTTCCCTGATCATAGTTAAGGAACATGGAGCCGGCCCTGTGTCATGGCAGGTAAAGCCGCCATCTGCAGTGCCAGCATCTCATATGGGCACTGGTTTGAATCCCAGCTGCTCCTCTCCCGATCCAGCTCTCTGTTATGGCCTGGGAAAGCAGTGGAAGATGGCCCAAGTGCTTGGGCTCCTGTACCAGCATGGGAGACCTGGAAGAAGCTCCTGGCCCCTGGCTTCAGATTGGTGCTGTTCCAGCCATTGTACAATGGCCATCTGGGGAGTGAACCAACAGATGGAAAACCTCTCTCTCTCTCTCTCTCTCTCCCTGTCTGCCTCTGCCCCTCTGTGACTCTGCCTTTCAAATAAATAAATCTTTAAAAAATTATTTAAAGCACAGAGATAGAGAGACAGGGATCTCCCATTTGCTGGTTCACTCCCCAGACGCAGGCAACAACCAGGGTAGGGTCAGGCTGTAGCCCGGAGCCAGGAACTCCATCCAGGTCTCCCAAATGCTTGAGCCGTCACCTGCTGCCTCCTAGGGTGCACATTAGCAGGAGGCTGGACTCAGAGGCAGGACAGGGACTCAACCTCAGGCACCGGCAAGGGATGTGGGTGTTCCAGGCAGAGTCTCAACCACTGAGCCAGATACCAGCCCCTCCAAACTAAGCTCCTTCACACATCACCACAGGGGCAGCCCACAGCTTGCCCCTGGGTAACTATTATTCCCCCCCATCTACAGCATGAGGAAAGTGAGCTCAGGTTATGTGACAGCTCAGTGGGAGGGGAGGGCTGGGACCCAGGCCCACCAAGCCCGGTCCATCAGCTGCCCAGCCCACGCTGATCACTCCCACTGAGTCTGCCCAGCCAGGACGGCCCCGGGTGGCAGTGGCGCAATCCTGGCTCTTTGAGAGTGGACTGTGGGTGGGGCCAGACCCGACCTCCTCTCCAGTGGGGGTCAGGCCCTAGCACCAACAGGAGCACTTGCTGGCTTTTCTGAGTGGCCAGCCCCTGTGCCAGGGGCCCTGCTGCCATCACAGCCTTTTGTCCTCACCCCCAACCCCAGCATTCCGGTGGGGCTGTGCCCATGGCTTTTTCCAATGAGGACACAGATACAAAGCCTGGAGAGGGTCAAGGGGCTCATGCAGGGGCACCCATCCATGAGTGGCAGAGCTGGGGGCCACCCCACTGAGGCCTGGCCCCAAGCCCTTGCTCTACGGACATCACCACGTGGCCCACAGATGCCCACTGCAGCCCCTCTGCCAGGCCCCTTGCCACTCAGAGAAGGGCTGTGGAGCAGCAGCACCCATGTCACCTGGGCCCTTGTTACACATGCGGAAGTCCAAGCCTTAGCCTAGACCTACAAACTCCAATGCAGAATTTAAAAATTTTA
Source organism: Oryctolagus cuniculus (assembly GCF_051225735.1). Taxonomy (NCBI): domain Eukaryota; kingdom Metazoa; phylum Chordata; class Mammalia; order Lagomorpha; family Leporidae; genus Oryctolagus; species Oryctolagus cuniculus. The sequence continues at coordinate 88,517,364 of NC_142878.1, forward strand.
TTTGAAAGGCAGAATTATATAGAGAGGGAGAAACAGAGAGAGGAGAGAGAGCAAGTGGATCTTCCACCCACTGGTTCCCTCCCCAGATGGTTGTAACAGCCAGGGCTGGGCCAGGCCAAAGCCAGGAGCGTGGAACTCCATCCAGGTCTCCCATGTAGGTACAGGGCCACAAGCACTTGGGGTATCTTCCGCTGCTTTCCCAGGTGCACTAGCAAGGAGTTGGATCGGAAGTGGAGCAGCCAGGACTCAAACCAGTGCTCATGTGTGATGCCAGTGTCACAGGTGTGGCTTAACCCACTGTGCCACAGGCTGGCCCTCAAAATCAGAACTTTATCAGATCCCCAGGTGACTGGCAGGTTCAGCCAAGTGCAGGAGGCCCTGTGCTAGGTCCTAGGGCTCTTCACCCCATTTCCCTAAAGGGCCTGAGACCAAGCTGAGGCCAGGGAGGGAGGAAGAGCGAGGATGGAACTGGGGCTCCCCATGCTCCTCCCCCTTGAGGTCAGCCCAGCCCTCTTCAGAATCACCCAGGCACACAGGCCAGGCCATGTGAGAGTCGGTGCAGCTCTGCAGGGGAGCTGGCCCCCCCGGGGTGGGGTGGCAGGGGCCTCCCCAGCCACCAGACTCAGCTCCCCCAAACAAGGGTCTGGGAGAACCTGCAGGCCTGTCCAGGAAGAGGTTAAAGCTGAACAAGATGCACTATGGCTCCGATAATTCCACTCCCTGATAGATTTCCCTGGAGTGCGCCCTCAATGAATCCCAGGGAGGGAGGAAGCTGGGGGCTGGGCACTGAGCAGGCGGCTGGGCCAGGGCCACCACCTTTAAAAGAAGAATGAAGAGCTGGCTGCTGTTACCCAGGGCCTCCTGTGTGCAGGCGAAGTGTGGGCACGAGCACACCACAGAGGCCGCCACAGAATTCCTGGAAAGGGCATAGTATGAGAAACTGCGGGATTTCCACATTTTCTGCACAAACATAAACATCTTTTTTTTTTTTTTTTTTTTTTTTTTTTTTTTTTGACAGGCAGAGTGGACAGTGAGAGAGAGAGACAGAGAGAAAGGTCTTCCTTTGCCGTTGGTTCACCCTCCAATGGCCGGCGCGGCCGGTGCGCTGCGGCCGGCGCACCGCGCTGATCCAATGGCAGGAGCCAGGAGCCAGGTGCTTCTCCTGGTCTCCCATGGGGTGCAGGGCCCAAGCACCTGGGCCATCCTCCACTGCACTCCCTGGCCACAGCAGAGAGCTGGCCTGGAAGAGGGGCAACCGGGACAGAATCCAGCGCCCCGACTGGGACTAGAACCCGGTGTGCTGGCGCTGCAAGGCGGAGGATTAGCCTAGTGAGCCGCGGCGCCGGCCCAAACATAATCTTTTAAAAAAGATCTATTTGATGGGGCCGGCACTGTGGCACAGTGGATTAAAGCCCTGGCCTGAAGCGCCGGCATCCCATATGGGCACCAGTTCTAGTCTTGGCTGCTTCTCTTCCGAGCCAGCTGTCTGCTATGGCCTGGGAAAGCAGTAGATGTCCCAAGTCCTTGGGCCCCTGCACCCGTGTGGGAGACCGGGAAGAAGCTCCTGGCTTCGGGTCGGCACAACTCCAGCAGTTGTGGCCAATTGGGGAGTGAACCAGCAGATGGAAGACTTCTCTCTCTCTCTCTCTCTCTCTCTCTCTCTGCCTCTCCTCTCTCTGTGTAACTCTGACTTTCAAATAAATAAATAAATCTTAAAAAATATTTACTTGAGAGGCAGAGAGAGAACGGATATAAAGAGCTCCCAATCTCTGATTCACCTCTTAAATGCCTGCAACGCCTGGGGCTGGGCTGGGACCAAAGCCAGGAGCCAGGAGCTCACTCCAGGTCTCCCACATGGGTGGTAGGGACCCAATTACCTAAGCCATCACCTGCTGCCTCTCAGGAAACTGGGATTGAGAGTGGAGCCAGGACTGAGACCCAGGTACTTGGATGTGGGATTAGGCATTTGAACCAGCAGCTAAATCACGAGGCCTGAACTTATCTTTTAATTCCATTCTCCATGAACTTTTTAGAATTCTCTTGTACAAGGTATGCCCATTTTTTAAACTATATTATTTATTTATTAACTATATTTGAAAGGCAGACACACACACACACATGCCTATACATGCAAATAGAGAGGGTCGGCGCTGTTGGTAATAGTAGGTTAAGTATCCACCTGCGGTGCCAGTATCCCACATGGGCACCCAGTTCAAGTCCCGACTGCTCCTTTTTCTGATCTAGCTCTCTGGTATGGCCTAGGAAAGCAGTGGAAGGTGCCCCAAGTGCTTGGGCCCCTGCACCCACGTGGGAAACCCAGAAGAAGCTCCTGGCTTTGGATTGGCCCAGCTCCCGCCATTTCAGCCAACTGTGAAGTGAACCAGTAGACAGAAAACCTTTCTCTCTGTCACTCCTTCTCTCTGTAGCTCTGCCTCTCAAGAAATAAATAAATCTTTGAGAGAGAGAGAGCTCTTCCATCTACTGTTCACTCCCCAGTTGCCTGCACCAGCTAGGGCTAGGCCAGGCAGAAGCCAGGAGCCCCAGGAACCCCACTGGAGTCTCCCACATGGGTGGCAGGGGCCAAATACTTAAGCCATCACCCTTTGCCTCCCTGAGTGTAAATTAGCAGGAAATGAAATCAGAAGTGGAGCCTGGAGTCGAACCCGGGGACTCTGATATGAGATGCAGGCATGTCAACTGGCATTTGTTATGCCCATTTCACAGATGAGAAACAGCTGGGAGCACATGTACTTGTCCAGGGTCTCATCACTAACAAATTTCAGCTTCAAGCGCCCGGGACTGTAAGGCAGAGAAGCAGGCTGCCAGCATCCCATGCCACTCCCTCCTCACAGGGCAACACTGGAACCTGAAGCCCCACGGGGTCAGCCTGCAGTGCAGCCCCCACCCCCCACCCCCAGCCAGACCGAGATGGAAGGGGGTGCACTCCCAGCAGACGCATATAGGCCTGGGCACTGTGGGCCCTGCCGGGTCAGCCTCAGGCTCCTCCCTGGCCCCCGAGGAGCGGGCAGGAGAGGCAGGGGGCCTGGAGCGCTGCTCGTGACTTTTCAGACAGGCATACCCCACTGTGTCTCACACCTGCAGCAGTGGCATGTGGGCAGGGAGGGGAAACCCAGGCAACTCAGCAGCTTTGGGGGTTACTGTGGACACTGGCCTGTGTGGTGAGAACAGGGGACCCAGCCACACGGCTGCTGGGCGTCCCAGCACCCCCGGGGGGACCCCGGCCCCCAGAGGCCATGTCACACTGCTGGTGTACAACAGCAACCTCCCAGCTGTTTCCAGGACCCCTAAGGGTCGACCCCACCCACAGCTCAATTTCTTACACTTTCAGGAGTTAAAGGAAACCAAACATCTTGAAGGTATTACCAGTCCTAGAAAAGCACATTCGCCATTAGCTGCAGCCACAAAGCCTCCAAGATCCTGGGCTGGTGACGCAGAGGCCAGCAGGGCCATGTGTCCTTGGCATTGACAGAGACCGTGGGGGCACCCTGAGAACTCGGTTCCCACTCACAAACCTCCCTGGGGTCCCCACCCTCTCTGTCACACCCAGCCATCTTCTCAGGCTGCACCAGGGCGAGGGGTGGCTGAGCCAGGAGCCATTCAGTCTCGAAGTCCAAGGCTGCCTCCCAGCAAGCTCCATCTGGGGGCCTGGAGCTGGCTTCCTTTGAACAAAGGGGCATGTCCCCCGCTGCCTGCCTGGGCTCCTGCCTCGGAGCCTTCATCACCGCCCAGCCGCGAATGCCCTCGGAGCCTGGAAGAAAGCTGTTGGCGTTTGACCATGGGGAGAGAGGCAGCGAGCGGGAGGCTGTGGGCACCAGGCTACCGACACTCAGGCCTGGCTCTCTTGCTGCCCACAGAGACATGGAGGGGAGGGAGCTGGGCCCAGTGATAAAGATGCCACCAGGAATGCCTGCATCCCATGTTGAAGTGCCTGGGTTCAATTCTGATTGCAGCTTTTTGCTAATGTGCACGCAGGGGCAGCCGCAGCCAACGGCTCAAGGACCTGGGTCCCTGCCACCTAAGCAGGAGTTGTTGATGGAGTTCTTGGCTCTTGGCTTCATCCTAGCCTAGCCTTGGCTGTTGGGGTATTTGGGGGAGAGGAGTGAACCAGCAAATAGGAGATCTCCGTCTTTCTGACTCCGTCTCTCGCTTTCTTTCTGACTTTCAAATAAAATGAAAATGAAACTTGTATTTAAAAGGCAGAGAGACAAAGAGAGAGATTTTCCATCCCCTGGTTCACTCCCCAAGTGCCTGTAACAGCCAAGGGGTAGGCTAAGCCAAAGCCCGATGCTGGAAGTTGCTCTGAGCCTCCCACATGGGTGGCAGGGACTCGGGCACAGAGTCCTTCTAAGATGCGCGTCAGCAGGAAGCTGAATCAGAAGTGGAGGAGCCAGGACTTGAATCAGGCATTGATGTGACATGTGGGCGACCCAACCACTGTGACACAACACAGCCCTCAATACAGTGTTTCACAATGCTCCTGAATCCCCCTAAGGCTCCGTTTACTCCTCGGTAAAAGGGAACGACAGTGGCTCCTCTCCCAGGGTCACCGTGATGACAACACAGGATAACTCACCAAAGCACTTAGGCAGAGTGACAGCACGCACCCTGTAGATGGGGACTTTGAAAAGTTTACAGAAAATGTGCCATATGAAGAAACTATGCAAGGATAGCAAAAATTTTTTGGCGCCAAAATATGCTCATCTTTTAATTCCATGTTTTCCACGCCTTTTGCAAGTCTTCCCATGGTCAGCTGTTAGTATTATTAGTATTATACTAATAGTATCATTACTAAAGCTCGTCCTGGAAGTAGAGAGACAAAGGATGGGGAACATTCCCCGTGCGCCAAAATGTTTGCCTTTGTCAAGAGCTATGCTTCTTGGCCAAGACCCTCAGTCTGCCACCTCCCCAAATACATGGATGTCTCAGGCTCTGCAACACACTCGCAGGTCTGCAGATCAGACAGCAGCAGCAGCTTTGTGTGGGACGGGCAGTTAAAGCACAGCCGGCACTTTCATCACAAGTGGCCCACGGGCATTCAGAAAAGCACATGAAGGTAAGCCCAGAGGAGCTCATCACTGAGGTAACCCTCAAATTATCCTACCCTATCTTTTTAAGATTTTTGTTTTTCACATTTGAAAGGTAGAGTCAGAGAGAGAGAGAGAGAGAGAGAGAGGGAGAGTCACAGGTGGTAGCTTTACCCACTACGCCACAATGCTGGCCTCCAAATAAGTATTTTTAAAATGTAGTAGGATTTGGCTGGTGTGGTACAGTGGGTTAAGCCACCATCTACAATGCCGGCATCCCACATGGGCACCAGTTTGAGTCCTGGCTGCTCCACCTCTGATCCAGCTCCCTGTTAATGGCCTGGGAAAAGCGTGGGGAAAACATGGGCCTAGGAAGATGCCCAAGTGCTTGGGTCCCTGCAGTCCATGTGGAGACCTGGGTGGGGCTCCTGGCTTCCGTCTTCTACCTGGCCCAGCCCCAGCCAGGTGGCCATTTGGGGAGTGAACCAGCGGATGGAAGACCTTTCTCTCTCTCTGTAACTCTACCTCTCAATAAATAAATAAAATATTTTACAAAATTCTTGAGACTAAAAAAACAAATCTCTTTCTCCCTGTCCCTTATTCATTTATTATTTGAAAGGCATAACAACAGAGAGGAAGGAAGGGGAGAGAGAGAGAGGGAGAGGGAGAGGGAGAGGGAGAGGGAGAGGGAGAGGGAGAGGGAGAGGGAAGGAGGGAGAGAGAGAGAGAGAGAAATTTTCCACTTGTTGGTTCACTCCCCAGATGACCACAACAACCAGGTCTGGGCCAGGCTAAAACTAAGAGTCAGGAACTCTACCCTGCTCTCCTACATGGGTGGCAAGGACCCAAATTTATGGGTCATCTTCTGTTGCCTTCCCAGGCACATCAGCAGGAAGATGGATCAGAAGTGGAGCAGCCAGGAATTGAAATGGTGCTCTGGTATGGGATGCTGGTGACACAAGTAGCAACTTAACCCACAGCTTGACCCACTGCACCCAACTCTAACCTATCATATATTTTTAATGTTTACTTATTTTCATCTACTTGAAAGGCAGAGAGAGAGAGAGAGAGAGAGAGAGAGAGAGAGAGAGATCTCCATTGCTAGTTTACATCCCAAATGCCAGCAACAGCCAGGATGGGGCCAGGCCAAATCCAGGAGCCAGGAATTCAGGCAGGTCTCCCATGTGGGTGGCAGGGACCCAAGTACTTGAGCCATCACCCGCTGCCTCCCAGGATGCGCATCAGCAGGGAGCTGGATCAGAAACGGAACTTCTCTCCTAGGGACACTGGCACCCCAAACAGCTGCTGAAACCACTGTGCCACAACCCCCACCCTCTCACACCATGGAGAAGCTTCAGAACTTCATGACGTCAAGGTCTTAGCCTACCCCAAAGGTATGAAAGTCAGCACATTGTTAAAAAATTACACGTAGCCAAAATCACTCTTCAAAAACCTCTGAAAGCATCCTTAAAGAACGGCAACTGTTTAAACAAGAATCATAGTCGGTGGGGGCTGGGACACTCCAGCAGGTATGAGAGGCCCATGGATATGAGGGGTGCCTGCCCATGTGTACAGCCCTCTCCCCCGAGCCTGGACCTGTGAGTGTGCCTGCATTCTTGTCAGTTCGCATCCAATCAGTTCCACGAGCACAAGATATTTCTCCACTGCCAGGCGTCTCCCAACAGACTCCTGCCAGGAAACTGTTCCTCTAGGAGCAACATCAGTGGTACTGCCCCCCCCCCAAGCCCAGGCCTCAGGCTGGCTCCAGGACCGCCCATGCAGCTTATACAAAGAGGAAACAGGGACGCCCACTTACTTGCAGCTTGGATGCGTGCCTTGCGGCTGACCACCAGCCCCAGGCGGTTCTGAGCCACGCACTCATAGCCACCCTCGTCTGAGGGGCCGCCTCCTCGCTCCAGCCGGAAGTGACGGATCAGCAAGGACCCATTGGCCAGCAAGGTGGAGTGGACGCTATCTGGCAGCTCCACCCCATTCTTCCTCCAGGTGACTCGCACTGGGGGAGTCCCCTCTACCCTGCAGCCCAGCACCACAGGCTGCCCAGGGACTGCCACAGCATCACTTGGCTCCATGGCAAATGCCAGTTCGGCAGAGTGGCTGAGACCTGCATGGGGGATGGGGAGACAGACGGCAAGAAAAGGAGTCAGCGTGCAATGCCCAGCCAGGAAGAAGCCCCCACACAGGGGTCCCAAGCTCCCTGGGTTCAGAGCCCGGGCCCGTGTTCCTGCACGTTAATACAAATCCCAGACACATGCAAAACTTTCCGCACTACAAAGCGCCATCCCAGGTGGTGTTTTACTTCAGCATCAGCCCAGCTCAGGGAGATGGGAATGCTGTGGGCATTCCCTCTGCCACAGGTAAGGAAACAGGAGTCCAGAAATGACAAGCGACTTGCTCAGGGCCTCCCGGGTCAGTGCAAAGACACCGTGACACAGCTACCGCTCCTGTGGTCACCCCGGAGAAGCACCGATGCCCCTCACAAAACTTGCAGGGCGGGACCATAGATCAGGTGCGCAACCTGTCCTCATCCCGCTCACAGCAAGGCACAGCAATGCAGCTTGAGGCACTGGGGTGCTTGGCGGTATTAACAGACCCCAAGGTACTAAGGGCAGTAAAAAGTTCTAAAGAAATGCAGAGTGAGATGGTTGAAACAAAACAACAACAACAAAAACCCCTGTGCTTGTTGCTGGCAAAACCATCAGAGGCCAGGTCCCACGCCTGGCCGGGGGCAGGGTGTGTGGGCCCAGCACCCAGGCAATGGCCTTTGCACCACCCTCGGATGCGCTGGGTGTCATCGGGAGAGACGAGGAGTGGCAACCTGCTGCTATAATTTCCCAGCTCAGGGTGAGAGGATTCCTAGGACCTTTGCTCCCAGCCAACCCACTGCTCCTGCAGAAGCCAGCTTAGCTGGGAAGGGAGGGGGAGTGGGAAGAGAGGGGAAAGCAGGGCAGGAGGAACGGGCCCTCCACCCCAGGCACAACGCCAACTCCTCAACTCCTCCGGCTAGCCACTCACCAGGCCGAAGACAACCTCGTTGCTGGAGGAATGACCCCACCCACGGACCCCTCCTCGCATTTCCAAGGAACTAGCTATCCCAGAGCCGGCCCCTCCCAGCTGGAGAGGGTGGGCGAGCGGATGGGGAGGGAGGAGGTGCCGCAACGCAGGGGCGTGCGCACCCCACGAAGTGCTCCAAGACGCTCGAGGAACATCGGCCGTCAAACCTCCCGGTGAGCCGCGTTTCAGCCGCCGCCGCCCCAGTAGGACCCGGCTACCGCCCTCCGCGCTCAAGTTTCCCCTGGATGCGGGCGCGGTGCTCTGCTTCCTGGGGCGATCACAGAGCCAGTAGCCCAGACCCGGTGTGCCCGGGACTCGGCGGTGGATGGGAAGGGGCTGGATCTGCAGCGGTCTCCGGGGACCTGGGCCCGAAACAGCCACCGAGGGAACGCCGCGGAGGTGGTCGAGCTAAGCACTGCAAAGCCGCCCCGGCCCGCGAGCCGGGGGCAGGGTCTCTCCGCAGGCGCACGCTCCCAGGAGGGCGGGGACCTAGGCATCCTCGCCGCTCTCGTGAGCTCGCGCTCGGGGGCATCTCCCGGTCTTGGCTCCAAGGTTCTGTCCTCGGCTGCCCCCTCCCCACGCGCCGCCGGCGGAAATCTCCCTCCTCCTCCTCCTCCTGGGACTCTCCCGCGCACTCACTGGCCAGCTCCCAGCTCCAAATCCAGGACGCGCCCTCTCCGCTCAGCGCAGCCGGCTGGGTCCCGGGTCCCGGCCCCCAGCCCCCGGTCCCCGGTCCCCGGCCCCTGGCTGCGGTCTACAGCCTCGGTCACCTGGGGCTACTCGGGGGCCACCGACAGGCTCCGCGCACTCAGTTCCCTCGATTGGGAACCGGCCGCGGGGTCTCCCCTGGCTCATTCCCGTCGGTCCCCAAGGCCAGCCCGCCCCTCTATCTCTTGCCTCGCCGCACTCCTTGCTCCTCGGTCCCGGCTCTGGGTCCTGCTCGGAGTCCCGGTGCCGCAGGGGACCGAGTCCTGGTCTCTCCCCCGAAGCCCGGTCCTCGGCACTCCCTTTCGGCCCCCGGCAGCTCTACCTCCCCGCTTCTCCCCGTCCCGCTACGCTTCCTCCCACTCGGTCCCTCCCGCGAGGGGTTCGTGCGCAGGTCCGCAGCTCTCTCCGGGTGCGCCCCTCGCGCCCACGTACGCCCCTCTCGCTCTCCCCCATGCTCGGTCCGGAGCCGCCCGGGCCACGGCCACCCTCGCTCACCCTCGCTCGGCGCGGGCAGCAGCAGCAACAGCGGCAGCAGCAGCAGGAGCCAGTGCCAGCGCGGCGCGGGCGGGCGGCGCGGGGACGCGGCGCGCGGTGCAGCCATGGGGCTGGGGGTCCGCTCGGCTCGGCAACGCGCGGCTCCCGGGCCTCTCGCAGCTCACAGCGTCCCGCGGGGTCGGCGCCGGGGCCGGCGCCGGGGCTCCGGCCGGGGCCGAGCCCAGGCGGCGGGGGGCTGGGGCCGCATGCCTGCCTAGGAGCGCGGGGCGCACAGGGGGAGCGCCGCTTGCGCCATCTTGCACCCACCCTGGCGATCTGTCAGCCTCGCCCGGGGTGCGCGCTCCGCACTCGCACAGCCCGCGCCGCCCCGCCCTCCTCCTCTGCCCGCCGCCCCCCTCCCCTCCCCGCCCGGTCCCCTCCCCCAGCCCCTCTCCCCGGAGGCCCGGTCTGGGGAACAAAAGAGCCGGCGAGCGCTTTAAGCGGCCGGACATTCCCGGCTGCGCGGCGGACGCGCCCCCTGCGCTTTGAACTGCGGCTGGAGCGGCCGGCGCCGTCCCGGGCTGCAGCCCGGGACCCCTCCCGTCAGCCTCAGGACTCGGGGGCCTGGGGAAGTGGGTCCCGGCTGCGGAGAAACGCGCCCAGCTGCGGGGTTTGCTCCGAGCCACTCTGCCTGCCGCGCCCTCCTCCGCTGCGTCCGAGTCTAGGTTTTAGAGGCCGTTGCCTAAAAGCTGCGCGAAGTTGTCAGCGGTTCGGCTCTCCAAGGGTTTCCGGTCTTTGCACGCAGAGGCGAGGTGGTTTAGGGGCAGGATCAGCCTCCGCGGACTGGGTCGCCCTGAATTGCCGGGCCGCCTGAGAATGCAAGGGTTCCGCCGGCTGCGTGGCCCGGCCGACCCAGGCAGTCGCGAGCTGAAGGTGAAGACAAGCAGACCTTTAAACAGCTCAGATGACCCGGTCACTGGAAAAGCCCACCGAAGTTAAAATTCCCACTCACGACTCTGGGCCACCAAGCTGTCCCGTGTTTCAAGTCAGAGACCACAGGAAAGGCCAGGGTGACGGGAGAAGGAGCAGGTGGGCTGTCTTGGGAGACGCCCACCCACGTGGACCCCGGAGCTTGGGACTCCCGCGGGTCCCTATAGTTCTGCACCACGGTGATGGGCCGCTCCCTCAAAATGATCCAGCAGCTTCTGAGTGTTGGGAGCTGGTGCTTTCTGGCTCTCTCATCTCTTGACTCGAGGCTTTGGCTGGCACGACAGGGTTAGGATTCTCTTGTTTGACACCAGCTCTGGAAGCTTAGGAGCAGCGGGGCAAACCACATGTATACAACCAGTTTTGAATCAGACTGCCTGGAGATGGGCCTATTTATTTATTTATTTTTAAATACATTTATTTGAAAGGCAAAGATCCAGAGAGAGACAGAGAGATCTTCCATTCACTGGTTCACTCCCCAGATGGCTGCAACTGCCAGTTGTGCCAATCCCAAACCAGAGCCAGGAACTTCCTCTGGGTCCCTCATGGGGGTGCAGGAGCCCAAGCACTTGAGCCATCCTCTGCTGCTTCCCGAGGCCCACCAGCAGGGAGCAGCAGGGCCTCAAACAGGTGCACCTATGGGATGCTGGTGTCACAGAGGCTCAACCCCTATACCACCGCATTGGCCCCAGAACAGTTTATTTATTTTAAATTTAATTTATTTATTTGAAAGACAGAGTTACAGAGAAAGGTAGAGAGAGAGAGAGGTCTTCCATCCACTGGCTCTCTCCCCAAATGGCCACAATGGCCGGAGCTGGGTCAATCTGAAGCCAGGAGCCAGGAGCTTCTTCTGGATCTCCCACGTGGGTGTAGGGTCCCAAGCACTTGGACTATCCCCCACTGCTTTACCAGGCACATTAGCAGGGAGCTGGATTGGAAGTGGAGCAGCCAGGACTCAAACTGGAGCCCATATGGAATGCTGGCGCTACAGGCCGGGGTTTTAATCTGCTGTGCCACAGTGCTGCGGGCCAGTTTATTTTATTTTATTTTATTGACAGGCAGAGTGCACAGTGAGAGAGAGAGACAGAGAGAAAGGTCTTCCTTTATCGTTGGTTCACCCTCCAATGACCGCTGCAGTCAGCGCACCGCGCTGATGCGAAGGCAGGAGCCAGGTGCTTCTCCTGGTCTCCCATGGGGTGCAGGGACCAAGCACTTGGGCCATCCTCCACTGCCTTCCCTGGCCACAGCAGAGAGCTGGCCTGGAAGAGGGGCAACCGGGACAGAATCCGGCACCCTGACCGGGACTAGAACCTGGTGTGCCGGCGCCGCAAGGCGGAGGATTAGCCTAGTGAGCTGCGGTGCCAGCCGAGACAGTTTATTAATGATGGGTCTGTACAACCCAGGGACTCCTCATGCAGCTGCAGTGGCAACTGAAAGATGAGCCAGAGAAGCCAGGCTTGAGGCATGTGAGCTGTGGGAAGCAGTGGAGAACTTCAAGATGGGCGACCCCAGTGTGCCAGAACCCCCACTGCACTTCATGGTGAGGAAGCGAGGGACGGATGGGGCTCTCCTGGCCACAGGCAAGGAGGGAAGGAGAGCCCCTGCCAGGGCCCAAAGTCTCGGGGCTCCTTTCTGCAGGGTTGCTTCTCGGCTCGTGCAGGACTCTGGAAAGGTCAAATTGTTGTCCTGAATTGCTGTCATTTTAAATTCATCTTGACAAGTGTTTAATTCTTTTTATCACAGCCCTTGGTCTGAGACTGATATGCAAATACATGGCTATTCTGAGGCGTGCAAAATGTGCAGTATCTCTCTGTATGATCTGTCAGTTACCTGGGGGGGGGGGGGCTGGCCCACCACCACTTTGGGGGTGGTCTCGAGCCTCTGGCTCTCACTGCCCTCCAGTGGAAACAGTGAGACCTCAGCAGACAGCAGCTGCCTGTGTGTGTGTGTGTGTGTGTGTGTGTGTAACTTTGTGAGACTGTGCGTGGTTAACGGGCCAGGATGTCTGTGAAGTGCAGCCATGGGTAATTTCACGGGAGGAGAGTGGTGGAGCCCACACACCCCGGAGCTGTTTGTTCACCCTTCCTCTGCCTGAGAAGTTTCAACAAGGGTGTGTGCCCGGAGACAGACATTTGTTAAGAAGCTGCATCCCCTACCCGAGGGCCTGGGTTCCACTCCCTGCTCCGCATCCTAGTCCAGCTCCCTGCTAACCCACACACTGGGAAGCAGCAGGTGAGATGGCTCAAGTACTCGAATCCCTGCCACCCAGGAGTTCCGGGCTCCTGGCTTTGACCTGGTCCAGCCCTGGCTGCTACAGGCATTTGGGGAACAAACCAGCAGGTGGAAGTTCTCTCTGTCTCTCTCTCATGCTCTACCTTAAAAAAATAAAATTGTGTGCCCAGATGGAGATCTTTAGAATGCCAAAACAAATGCCATCCAAGAGCACCTCTTGGGGCTGGCATTGTGGTACACTGGGTTAAGCCACTGCTTGCAATGTCACTGGCATCCCATATCCTGAGCTCCTGCTGCTCCACTTTCCATCTAGCTTCCTGTTAATGCTCCTGGGGTGGCAGTAGAAGATGGTCCAAGTACTTGGGCCCCCGCCACCCATGTAAGAGACCAAGATGGAATTCCTGGCTCCCGGCTTTGGCCTGGCCCAGAGCTGCCTCTTCCAGTCATTTGGGGAGTAAACCAGTAGATGGAAGACATCTTCCTCTATCCCAGTTTAGGAAATAAACTCTGTACGGGGTGCTGGCACTGTGGAGTAGTGGGTAAAGCCACCACTTGCAGTGCTGGCATCCCATATGGGTGCAGGTTTGAGTCCTGGCTGCTCCACTTCCTATCCAGCTCTCTGCTATGGCCTGGGAAAGCAGTAGAAGATGGCCCAAGTGCTTGGGCCCCTGCACCTGCACGGGAGATCTGGAAGAAGCTCCTGGCTCCCGGCTTCGGACTGGCGCAGCTCTGGTCGTTGTGACCATTTGGAAAGTAAACCAGTGGATTGAAGACCTCTCTCTCTGCCTATGCTTCTCTGTAACTCTGCTTTTCAAATAAATAAATAAATCTTTTTAAAAAAATAAATTAAAAAGATAAACTCTGAGGACACAAAAGCTGAGAGAATGCCAGTCATTTGTCCCACAGAGAATCACACACACACTTCTGGAAAATAGTTTATTAATCCATTAGGGGGAAAGATACATGATCAATGCCTTAGCTTAACACTAAAGAATATAATTGTAAGGAGAAAAAAAATGCTGGAAAAATAATTAAATAATACAACATGAACTAAATACAGACAAATAAATGAGCAAGTACTGATTATGCTTGTCATGCATCAAGAAAAGGAAGATTTAAAAAATGAGACTCAGAAAACTTAAGGCATCCATGGTAGGTGACAAAGGGCTTCATACCCTGTACAAGGCCGAGAGACTCTTTTCTAATAAAAATACAGCTACAAAGACACAAGGCTAACACTTCAAAATTACCCAGAGCCCAAATCATATATAATGCTAGTGAGTAATGGCCACTTTCTTATCAACTCTGAGTTATAGGCAGATACCAGATTTATTACTTATTTGCTTTTGAGAAACAATTTTCCACCCAACCTAATGGGTTATAAATTGTCTCATTTGCAGCTATTTAATTTAAACCAGAACCTCGGTGCCTGTTAAACAAGAACATGAAAAATGACTACGTGGTATAACGCTAAGAGCTTACTGTTAAAACAGCCGTTGAATTCAGGCCAGTTTTTTTTTTTTTTTCCTTAAAAAAAAAAAAATCAAACCAGCAAAATAAAATGAGGCTTTTGACCTTCAAAGCAATGATGAAACATATACGGTGGTGTTAGCCGCAGCCACGCTGAGCGCTGCTGAAACGGTGCAAGTGACAACTCTGTCTTTAACGAGAGACAAGACCAACATTAATAATCTTTAGTGTTATCCTAGGCTGGCTGGGGGTGGGTGGCGAGATGCAGGTGCAGATGTGAGACGTGAGTGACACCGAGTGCAATAAACACGGATGCTTTCCGGCTCAAGGAAGCTGCAACTCTGCTGGGAGACAGTTCACCACTTTTTTTTTTTTTTTAAAGAAAAGAAAGATAGACTAGTTATTTCTAATTTGGCCCGGAAGCCAGAGTTAACTCTTGATGTGCCGATCAGATTCAAGTAGGGAAGCAAAGACCCCACTCTGTGCTCTTATGAGAGGGCAGAGGTGAAAAATCTAATAGATGGCTTTGTTGTCACTACACAGGAGACAGAAGTCAAGCTTCTTCGACAGAAAATGACTTCAGGATACGGCATAAAGGAAAAATGAAACGAATCAAGCCAACCACCCTTCTTCTGTGCAAAGTCCTCCCCTTCACGCACGCCCAGGATCGGGTCAAATGCGAAGTGCACAGGGCGGGAAGCCACTAGGCTGCAGCTCCCCTCCTGCCCTTATCGTCAGCTGGGAAGAAAGGTCAGAAACCAGGGCCCAGCACAGAACGGAGTCATTGTCCTCGGTGCCTTGGGGTCACGGCCCCTTCCCCCTATGACTTGGACCCCTCGCCTCCTCCTGTCCCAGCCCCCAGGAGAAAGACACAGGGAAGCTGGAAGATCGTCTCCAACCCCATGCCTGGGGTGAGCCATAGGCCTGCAGAGGGGGCGTGCGGGGTGCTGAGAGCAGAGGGGGCAGGGGGGTGTGGGGGGAGGTCCACAGCGGGCACAGGAGCCCAGCCATGGCCTTGAAGTGGGCATGAGGTAGCCATGTTGTTAGGGAAGGGTGCCGAGAGGCAGCTCAGGTGGGAGAAGCAGATGACACCGTCCGAGAGAGGCGTGAGAGACAGCTGGGGGGGTTGGGGGCACCAGGACTGGGGCCAGGCCACTGGATCAGTGAAGGGGGGAGGAACAAGAAGCAGGCAGGGTGAGAGGAAGCAGAGTCTCAAAGCCAGGCACTTCCCAAATCACAAAGCGAAATGCAGAGTTGCTCCCGGGGGTGCCAGGGTCACCCTGTGGATGTGGGCAGTGGGGAGTGGGGAAAGAGGCGGTCCCAGCCCAGTGGGACAGGAGAGCAGGCTGGGGCTGTCTTTGTCAGCCAGGGTGCAGGAGACACTCCCAGAGTGTGTAATAGAAGGCTGGGGAACTAGGCTGGGGCCTGACCACTCGGGGCCACTGCCCTGACCTGGAGGGTCAGACTGCCCACTGCCTGGCCCACGGCTTCCCAGCCCACCCAGTGCACACACATGTGCTTCACATCACATGTGCTGTGTCTCACGCGTCTCTCACAGAACACATATGTGTCACAAAGAGTACGGGGGCAGTGGATGATCCATCCCTAGGAGGCTCTGAAGGGCTTGATGAGTTCAGGATCTGCAGGTGCACTGTGTACATGCGGGGCTGTGCGTGTCGAATCCCTTGATGCAGACCAGCTTGCCCCACACTGCACCCTTCTAGGGAACTACGCAGAGGAGGAGACCGGGGCTCTGGGCGGGCTGGGGCTGGCTCCCAGCGGGCAGGGGGCTTTGGGCTGGCAGCTGTTCCCAGGGGCCTCCTCCAAGGCCTCACTGGGCAGGAGGTCCGGGAAGGGACAGGGAACACTGGCCACCTCTGGCAGGCAGCTGAGCTTGTCTGGCCCCGGGGCTGCCGGCTCACACCCTCCCAGGCCCCTGTCCGACCAGTCTGCCCCCTGCCCGAGACCCCCAGCGCCTGCCGAGGTGAGATCAGGAGCCTCCACAGGAAGCGGACTCTCAGGCTCCAGGTCTTGGAGATGGAGGTCAGGGCTCCCGTTGGAGGCACTGAAGTCCGAGTGGACAATGACCTCCGCCTCCACTTGGTTCCTGCAGGCTGGCGGCGCCTTCTTCCTCCCATTGCCCTGGGCAGAGCAGAGAACACACAACGTGGCCGTCGCTGTCAGTGCGTGGGGCGCAGAGGGGCTGACCCTCGGTCACAGCATCATCACATGGGCAGCACCGAGGGGACGCCAAAGGGGACGTCCAGACTCACACGAAGGAATTCTACCCAAGCACCTGGCCCCGCGGTTCCGGACGTGCCACGCGGCCCACTCTGGCACAGGTGGCCAAAGGACCGTCCCCAACCCACAGAAGCCAGTTCCTGAAAAGCCCCTCCAAGCTTTGAAGGCCCCGGCTACACAGGAGTCCTCCTGGAAGCCCAGGGGTCTCAGGGCGCCCACGGCTTCCTCTCCACACGCACGCAGACCCCGCCCTCCCGGGTCACTGACCTTGATGGCGTCATACACCAGAGCCTGCAGCAGCAGCGTCTGCCCGGTACCGGCAGGGGGCAGTAGGGCCCGGGTCACAGCGGGCCTGGGGCCTGCCTGGGGCAGCTCACAGCCCGCCCAGGAACCTGCCCAGGTTGGCCCACCGGGCTGAGCCCAGGAGATCTGCACAGGCAAGAGAGGAGGACCCCGGGAGGGAGGGGTCTGATCAGGATTGGCCGGGCTGGGGAGGGTGGGGGAGGGAAGTGGAGGGGCCACAGGGAAGCAGGCCCAGACTCCTGGCCTCCCCAGTGTGGGGCTGGGAGTCAGCCGGAGAGGATTCAGGATAAGGTGGCCCTGCAGGTGAGCCCCGGGGCAGGTGCTCAGCCAGCCCGGGGTTCCCATGCACAGATGCAGGCAGAAGGGGACAGAAATTGGGACACTGATGGAATGGAGGGCCCTCACCTTGTCCCGGTCCCCAGACCCCTGGGCCACAGCCAAGCTGGCCAGCCTCTTGTCCCCACATTGGGGAAGGCTGCGTCTCAGAGGTCTGCCCAGCTCCCAGGATGAGGACGGATCCGGCTGTACCGGCCATTCCCAGTAACCTGCAAAGCCCCATTGGGGGCCCTCTGCTCTGTGGGAACCAGGCAGGGGATAAATGCCCACTTGCCTCCCGCCCCAGCTGGTTCCTGGAGGAGAGCACAGCTCAGCTGGTCCAGTAAGCTGGTGGCCAGGGGGACACGCTGCCCTCTGGCGCCCCCTGGTGTCCTATTGGAAATGAGCCCAGCTCCAGGCTCACCTTTCTCTTGGAGTGGCTCCGGCCGTCGGAGACACCGCCTCCCATAAGGCTGTGCACTTCAGCCCTGTCCTCCAGGTCTGAGAGCGGTGGGGACCAGTCCTGGGGGCGGGGGTGCACAAGGGACTCCAGTTCATGGGCAGCTGGGGGACTTGGAGGGCCGAGCCGGGCTCTGGAGTACAGCGCTGGGTTCCCAGTGGTGGCCGTGGAAGACAGGCCTGGGAGGGATTCCCTGGAGCAGGAGGTGGAAACAAGGCTCAGTGCGCAGTGAGGGCCGGCGGGGCTGGGACGCAGGCCAGCAGGGGACTCCGGGCGGGTTCCTGCCTGGCTCTGGGGCGTGGCTTCCTCCCCAGCTCCTGAGTCGCTGCTTCCAAGAGGCTGGCGGTGACTGAGGAAGCTCTGCCAGCCTTACCGTGGGGTGTTGGCTAGGGGCTCCCCTAAGCCCACCCACATTCGCCTGACAGCATCACCCCTGCCCCTCAAGCCCCGGATCACAGGTGCATCCCAGCGCCGCCCCCGTTGGCCGGAGCCCCTCCTGGAAGTCCCCCTGGCCCACCTGTGGGGACTGCGGCGCAGGCCAGCACACATGCAGGCCAGGAGGCAGAGGAGGCCCAGGCACACGCCCACGATGATGCCGGTGACCGAGTGCACATCCAGGGAGTCTTCGGGGGAGGGGGAGGGGGAGGGGTGAGGCGGGCGAGAGCCAGGACACGGGCGCACGGCTCCCACACCGGGGCTGCTCATGGCTGCCGCAGGACACACGGCAACCTGCTGGCATGAGGACAGGAGGGCCCTGCGGCCTCACAGCCACCACCACTACCTCTCCCGCTCACTGGGTTCCCCGCACACCTGAGTCCCGGGGCCCCGCTGCTCTGCTGTCGCTGTCTGAAAATTCTTAGCAGTTTCTTAAAAATAAGGGGCCCTGAGCAGCTCCTGCTGCCCGCCTGCGCCCCACAAAGCTCGTCACCCCACCAAGCCAGATCTCTGTTCAAAGCCATCCCCCCAAGAAACCGCTCTCTAACCCAAGCCGGTTGCCCGCGAATGTGACCTGTCAATCACACGCCAGGACCAGCCCAGGGTCCTCTTCCAAAGTGCACTGGGAGGAAGTGTGCTCATGCCCAAGGCAGGAGCTGCCCGGGGTGGGGGTGGGCCCCGCCTCCCCACCCTCCCCCCCCCCCGGCCCCCCATACCTGAAAGCCTCTCCTGCAGCGTGATCACATCTTGCAGGTGGGAGAAGGGCCCCGGCCCCACCTCCGTGCGCGCGCCCATCTTGAAGAAGTACCGTGTGTCACTCTCCAGGCCGTGCACCTCGGCGCTGAAGATGTTTCCTGGGATGTGGGGAGAGCAGGGCGTGGCTAGGGGCGGAGCTAACAAGTCGGCTCCTCCCAGAAGCCCCACCCCACAAACTTCGGCCCGGCTCCCCGGGGCCAGCCGAGCCACCACTGGCGCGGGCCTTGGGTGGGGGCCAGGCTCTCACCCTCCGTGGTGAGCAGCGTCCACTGGTGCTCAGGCTGGGAGTGGTTGTTGCTGTACAGGATCAGGTACTCCACGATCTCGCCATTGGGCTCCGTGGGCGGGCACCAGTGCAGCCGGACGGTGGATGGCGTCAGGGGGCTCAGGCGCAGGTCAGAGGGGGGAGTCGAGGGCCCTGGGGTGCAGGGGAGAGGACAGGGAGAGCCCAGCTGGGAGCCGGGGCAGGAGGTCACGGACCCCTGTCTTTCTCCATCACTGAACAGCCCACAGCACAGAGATGGTGCCTGGCGGCTGGGTGGGGAAAGTCTCTGGGAAACCGGAAGTGGGGAAGGGAAGTGGGGGGAGACCTCCACCCAGCTCTGCCACACATGGTGGGGAGCTCTGAGGGCTGCGGGGGCAGGAGCTGCAGGCGGCAGGGGACCAGGGGACCACTCACGGTCAGGCAGGGTGGAGCGCTCGACCACAGAGCCGAAAGGGCCGTCCATGTCCACCCCGTGGGACTGCACCGCGAACTCGTACTTGGTGAAGGGCTTCAGGCCGCCGATGAGAATGTCCTCCCCCGGGCTGCCGAGGCCAGCGCAGTGAGCACCTCTCCCGGCAGGGCACACCCCCAGGGCCACTCCCCTGCCCTCAGCCCCGGCCCTACCCTGGGCAGAGGAGTTGCCAGGGGCTGGCACAGGGGCCACTCACTGACACCTCCCAGAGGACCTACAGAGGGCTGTGTCTGATCTCCAAGTCAAGCCCCCTCCTCCAGGAAACCCTCCTGGACTAAGCCAAGTTCCTCTCCGCCCAAGGGACCCTCTGTGTGTGTCTTCTCATTGGCTTGATTCTGCCTTTGCTGCATCTGTACGGCTCAGGTGCCTCTTACGCAGGGTCTCCCCCGCCCACTGAGCAGCAGCTCAGGCTCTGGCTAGGAGGCCCCAAGAGAACCACAGCAGGAGTCCCTGCCGCCCACCCCCTTCTCAGGGTGGGGACAAGGCCAGCAGGCAGGAGGCGGAGCCCCCGCAGACCCTCAGTGGGAGAGTGGGAGCTGCGAACATGTCCCTGGATGCAAGGGCCCCCTGCTCACACCCCCACCGCACCCCGCCCTTCCTCCGCCCTCCCCAGCAGAGCCCTCTGCCCACCTGGTGTAATAGGTGACCAGCGAGGCATTGCGGAGCCCCCAGGGGCTGAAGCGCACGGTGTAGTTGACGATCTTGACCGTGGTGAAGTCTGGCTTTTTCCACCGCAGCCAGATGGACGTGGAGCTGTTTGATTCTGCGTGGACGTGGGCCGGTGGCAAGGGGGGTCCCCTCTGGATGGGCAGGTCTGCGAGGCGGAAAGCAGTGCAGTGGGTCACGGTTCCTGGGGCTCTGTCACCCTCTCCTTCGAGGCTAGGAGGTGAGTGGCACCATCCCACTTCACAGATAAAGAAACTGAGGCTCCCAGGAAATTCAGGGATGTTTGCCAAGGTCGTATGTATCGCAGACTGTGGATGACTGGCCCGTGAGAATAATAGAGACAGGTGCAACAGACCACGACAATTCAGAGCCCAGAGCCCAGAGCCCAGAGCCCGGCTGTCTCGGTTCAAATTCCAGCTCTGCCCCTGACCAGCTGTGTGACCTTGAAGAGCTTACTTAACTGCTCTGTGCTTCCATTCCCTATCTGTAGGTGGGAATGATAATAGTACCTAGCCCATGGGGTTGTTTTTAATGAGGATGTAAAGCAGAGAGGAAAGTGCTGTCACATTGGAGGTGTGCTATGATGATCAGTGTTGATCATGAAAACAGACAAGACTGTGCGGAGCAGGGACCTTATTTGTGTGGTTCACCACTGCCTTCCCAGAACAGAGCTGGTGCGCTCAGCACAGTATTGGCCGAATGAACACGAGCATGCGATTTAGAACCCAGGTTTTCAGCGTGCGTGCTTATCCTGTGAAACCATGTGGGTGAGCACCAGGGGTGGGGGGATGCCAGGAAGCCAGGAGTCCTGGTGCCAGTCTGGGCTCCGTGCCACCCGCCTGGGACAAGCCCCTTGCCTCCCTGAGCCCCAGCTTCCCAGTGAGGAACCTATAGGGTTCCAGTAGGTTCCAGTAGGGTTGAGGGCTAATCTGGTAGACGCTGTGACATGGGCGGGTGCACCTGAAGACTTCATCAGGCTTCTCTGTGCCCCAGCCCTCCCAGGGAGCATAGCGCGCGAGCCATGACAAGCAGGTGCAGCACAGGAGGCCCCGATGGGGGGAAACAGGCATGGGGGTGGGCGGAAAACCCCACACCACCTGCCCCCCAGGCCCGGCTGGCTCCCGGGCTCCCCGATGTGCCCGCCTCCCAGCCTCCCCGCCTCCCGGCTGCCCTCACCTGGCGTGGGAGCCTTCTCGGTCTTGCCCTTCCACACGGCGGCGTAGCCGTCCTCATGCTTGTTGAAGGCCACGAGCTTCACCTCGTACAGTTGTCCGGGGACTGGGGGCGGCACAGGGTCACCCTCTGGCTAGCAGGGTCTCCCCCTCCCCACGGCGCTTCCACCTCCTGCGCCCAGCGCTCCTCACCTAGCCGGGTCAGCTCATACTGCTTCACTTTTTTCTTGAGCCGCACGGGCCCCACGTCCCACTCCTGGTCCCCACGGCCCCCCAGGGGGTGGTCGCCGTCAGCCTCCTCGTCCGCCCCCACCTCTCTCCAGTACAGTTTGTAGCCGGAGATCTGGGTGGGGTGCGGGGGCGGCTGCCAGGACACCACCAGGGACTCCATCCTCGCCCGCACCTTCAGCTCTGCAGGGGCAAAAGGGACTGGGGGCGGGGAAAGGGAGGAGAGCCGGGAGAGGCAGGGAGGTGGTATTCAGTGAGAGCTCTGCCGGTCCTCCCAGTACTGGGCGCAGCCCGTGGGCGGCTCACACCCCTGCCAGCTCAGGGCGCTGGGCAGGAGGGGATGGCTCCCAGGCATTGCCGACCAGCAAGGAGCACCCCGGGGCCAAGGCTGCCAGTGCCTGGCACCGAGAAGGGCTCTGCACGTCTCCTGAAGGGGGAATGCGGGTGAGGGGCTGCCCAGGCAGAGAAGGAAGAATGGCACCATGAGGAGGGGGAGCCCCAGTTGGAACTTGAGAATGGGGGGCCTACTATGTGTGGGACCCTGTTCTAAGCACTTTGTATTTTAACTTTTTTCTCATAACCTTATGAAATAGAAAAAAAAAGTACTGTTATCCCCATTTTACAGATAAGAAGACTGAGGCTCAGAGAAGGCACTTGCCCAGTGCCACCCAGAGGGCGCGTGTGCTGGGTCCTGTCTGCATTTCATCACTCACTATGGGGCTTCTCAGCCAGGGCCACCACAGTCCTACGTGTGGAAGCACCTGCCGCCTAAGGAGTTCTTGGGCGCTTCTTGTGGACCTGAGCCCTTTATTTGCAACCCGTTATTTATTCCCCAGCCTCCTCTCAGCAGCCGGTGATGCCTCAGCGCCTGGCAGGGTCACACGGCACACGGGAGGGACACCTGGGTGCAGCCCGCTCCCTCGCTCCGGGTCTCTCTCGCCCAGGAAGCAGGGGGAGGGAGCCAGGGCTCCTGGCCACCCCCTCCGTTATGTCCACCGTCCCCGCCCATCCCCTGCAGCCATACCATGGCTCTGGTTGTGCACACTGGGCGTCCTGTGCTGCACCCACTGGGAGGGGGCGCCGTAGCCGGCCCCTGTGCCGGCCGCGATCCGCACGCGGTACCCCTTGTTGGGCAGAAGCGAGTGCAGCGTCAGCTGGGTCTCGTTCCCCGGCACCTCAGCGGAGAAGATCTGATCTGCAGACACAGAAGAGGACCAGGGCCCCCGGATGCCCCTGCACCACCTCTTCCACCTCTGATCCCGGCTCCCCGGTGCCCACCGAGGGCCTGCCCGGACTCCACAGCGCCAGGGTTGACTCTTGGGCCCCCGACTCTGGCGTGCCTCTCCCATCCCTTACGAACCACCAACAGGCATCCCGCCCCCAACCCACACAACAGGGTGCAGGCCCAAGGGACTGACCTTGAGGGTCAGTAGGTGCGAGCCGGCATCTAGGGCACCTAGAGCCCGACAACTACCCCACGCCTGCCTCCTTTCCTTCCCTCCCTCCTCTTCCTCGCCCTGGCCCCAGCCACTTACTTGCCTTCTGTTTATCCTTTTCCCAGCCCCTCCCCCACATCACCCACACCTGCCCTAGCACAGGCTTCCCAGCACCTCACTTTTCCCAATGCCTTCCCCTGGGTGTTGAACCAAGCGGTCCCCGCTCAGGGAACAGCGGCAGGAACCCACACCGCGGCTGCTCAGAGGCCTCCCTCTGCCTGCACTCCCCAGCCCACAGTGTTTCCCAGGGTCACCCTCATTTCCCCAGGCCCACCACGCCCAGCCGCACCCGCCCCTGCTCACCTTCCTTCCCTAAACCGTACTCGACCTTGTACTTCACCACCTGCCCGTTGCTCAGGCTGGGGGGCAGGGGCAGCCACGCCAGCCTGATCTCCGAGGGGTTGGGGCTGGACAGGGAGAGCTGGGGCGCCGTGCTGGGGACTGAGACACGAGCACACGGGGTGAGCTCTGCTCCGCCCGGGCCGATGTGGGGCGGCTCAGGAGCCGCCAGAGACTCGCCCAGCCCACGTGGCAAGGCAGCCCACGTGGCCCAGGCCCCGGGTCTGGGGGAGGCATCAAGGAAGCCCTATACTGGAGGACGAGGACGCACCCTTCCCACCCTGGTGCTGCAGAGTCTGGGGGCACCACCTTGCAGAACCAGTGGGTCAGTGTCACTGGCCCCTGCGTGCTACATTGGCATCCACAAGGCTCCGCATGGAACCTGGGTGTCGGGGAAAAACGCGGGACCTGGGCTCGAGTCCCGGCTGAACTCCTGCCCTTGGACAAGCCACTGTCATTTTCCTGGGCCTGTTTCCCCAACTGTAAACTGAGGAGCAGAAGTTGTGCCCACTCCCTTGTAGGGCAGAGAGGATGACACGAGGCAGGCAGAGGTGCCCGGCACACGCTGGTGAGAGAGGGCAAGCGACAGCCCCAGGGAACACTCTGGGCCCCAAGCCACTGCCGCGGGTGGCAGGTGGTCCTGTCTGCACCTACCATCATCCAAGGTGTGGACGAGCGTGGGGGTGGAGGTGCGGCTGGCCCCCAGCTGGGAGTAGGCCACCACGTAGAACTCATAGTCGGTGTTGGGCTCCAGGTCGCGGACCTGCAGCTCGGTGGTGTCATTGTTCACTGCAAACTGGTATTCCACATTGTCCATGCCTGGGAAGATGACACAGGGGACACAGGGACCGTCCCGGGGCTGGTTGGTGTCTGTCTAGATTCCTTCCTGCTGTCCCAGCCTCTGGAACAGTCTTAGCTAAACCATCTCAGCTGCTGTGAACTGGGGAGTTTAAACTCCCTCAGCTTCTGGCTTCACTGGCCTTAATTTTCCGCTAGTTGATAAGTTCTTGCTGGTGTCTAACTGAAATGACTCCTGCTGCTGTTGGTTAAGCTGAGTGGGAGCCGAGCCCCACACACCTGCAGCACAGGGCTGGAAACGGCTGCCCAAACCATCCCATCCAGTCCCTAAAGGCAGCCGCCAGGCAACCCTCCAGTCCAGTCATCCTGGGGTCAACTTGGGCCCCCTCCCCACTGCGCCCCGCCTGGGCCTTGGCGGACCTACCCCGTGCCTTCTGGTAGTGGAGGGAGAACCCGATGATCTGTTCGCTGTGCAGCTCAGGCCGCTCCCAGGCCACCAGCACGGCGGAGCTGCTCAGCGGCGTGGCTGTGACCCGCGTGGGGGCGCTGGGCAGCCCCTCGCGCACCACGACCGCCAGCGGGGCGGCGGCGCACGCCGTCCCCGCGCCGTTCTCCGCCACGCACTGGTAGTAGCCGGCGTCCTGCAGACCGATCTGCGTGATGACCAGGCTGCCGCCGCCTCCCTGGACCCTGACACGCCCGTTGGGCCGCAGCGGCGCCCCGTCGTGCAGCCAGCGCAGCGCGGGCCGCGGCTCGCCGGACGCGCGGCACACGAAACGCGCGGTGCTGGCCCGCGTCCGCGACAGCGCCTCGGGCGCTTGCGAGATGGCCGGGGCCGCTGGGGACAGGAGGGGCGACGCTGGGCGCGGGTGCCAGGGGCTCTGCCTGCCCCGAGGCGTCCCGCTCCCAGGCCACGCCGGCTTCTCCCCAATCCAGCCCCGCCCGGCTCTCCCGGGACCCTCCAGATCCCCTCTCCAGCCCTGGTTCCTTGGTGGACCCTCCCCGAGCCTTCGCCAGTCGCCCGTCACCCGTGCCCCAAGCTTCCCCTCTGTCCGGGCTCGGGCTCGGTCCCGCGGACGCCCGCCCACGCCCCGCCGCCCTGCCCGGCCTCCCGGACTCACCCAGCACCCGCAGCTCTGCGGCGGCCGTGGCGAAGTCGCGCGTGCGGGGCTTGTTGGCGCGGCACACGTACACACCCGAGTGCCGGGGCTGCGCGCTGGCGATGAGCAGGTTGGTGCGGCCAAGGACGACGACATCCGTGGAGATGGGCTTCCCGTCTGCGGGGCGAGGGAGACGCGCCGCGGGGGATAGCGGGGGGCCGCGGCCGCCCCTCGCTGGCCCCTGGAACCCTCTCCCCGCCCCCCGGAAAGGGGGACACGACAGGCCCTCTCTCCACGTGCGAACGCGGAGGGGCTGCTGGGGATGGCAAGGCCTGGGGAACCCCACTCCAGCAGGAGTGCTGCACGTGCACAGGCTTATGTCTTAATGTGAAAAGAAAACCATTTGAAAACCTCTTGCCTGAAGACGGGGATAAAGGGCCAGATGGTCAAGAAACAAACAAAAATCCAAGAAATTCACACCCAACTACACCAGCTGGGACAGGTGCTGTGCCACAGTCTCTTCTTGGGGTGGCTGCATCCCACACCTGAGTGTCTGGAATCCAGCCCCTGCTGACGAGTCTGGAAGGCAACAGGTGATGGCCCAACTACTCGGGCCCCTGCCACCCATGTGGCAGACCCGGATGGAGTTCAGGGCTCCTGGCTTCAGCCTAGCCTATCCCTGGCTGTTGCAGGCATTTGGGGAATGAACCAATGAACAGATGATCCCTCTCCCCACCCCTCTCTCTTTCTGTAACTCATCTTCTATCCCTGCCTTTTTTTTTTTTTTTTTTTTTTTTGACAGGCAGAGTGGACAGTGAGAGAGAGACAGAGAGAAAGGTCTTCCTTTGCCATTGGTTCACCCTCCAATGGCCGCCGCAGCTGGCGCACTGCGGTCGGCGCACCGCGCTGATCCGAAAACAGGAGCCAGGTGCTTCCCCTGGTCTCCCATGGGGTGCAGGGCCCAAGCACTTGGGCCATCCTCCACTGCACTCTCGGGCCACAGCAGAGAGCTGGCCTGGAAGAGGGGCAACTGGGACAGAATCTGGCGCCCCGACCGGGACTAGAACCTGGTGTGCCGGCGCCGCAAGGCAGAGGATTAGCCTAGTGAGCCGCGGCGCCGGCCCCTGCCTTTTAAATAAATAAAAACACCTTTTAAAAATTCAATAGAACTAATGAACTACATTCAAAAGATGGAATATTACATAGTCATTAAAATATTCTTGGAAAAAGTTTGAGATGGGGAAAGGAAAGTTTTATTGAATGAAATTGGATCTTGGAAATGTAAATACAACACGTTTCCCCAATTTTAGGAGGAAATGTACACGTGTACATAAAAACTTTCAAAAATGCAGTATATTAACAATTTTAAAAACATTTTTAAAAGATGTATTTATCTACTTGAAAGAGTTAAGAGAGAGAGAGAGATTGAGAGAGAGAGACCTTCCATCTGCCAGTTTACTCCCCAGATGGCCACACAGGCCAGGACAGGGCCAAAGCCAGCAGCCAAGAGCTTCTTCCAGGCCCCATGTAGGTGCAGGAGCCCTATCACTTGGGCTACCTTCCTGCTGCTTTCCCCGGCCATTAGCAAGAGCTGGAATTGGAAGCAGCAGGACTGGGACACAAGCGCTCTGATCCGGGATGCTGGAGCCCCAAGCAGTGTCTTACTGCTGTGCCCAACGCCCTCTCCCTGTGCTGTCAGTCTTGTCTCTGAGTGGCGATATGTCTTCTGCTTGTTTTTTTCCCCTGGTTCTCTACATGAACACGTGCAACATTTGCGACTACAGAACAAAACACCCATGGCCCTTCCCCGATTTGGTGGAGTAAGTCCCTGGAAAGGGAGCAGCACTGAGGTCAGGAATGAGTTGCCTCTCCAGGCCCTCTCTGCCTGGTCTCTCTCCAAAGGTAGGTGCTCCGAGTGAGCACCCAGAACCGCAGGGACCAGCATGCTCTGGGGCAGCAATCCTCCACCCCTCACCGCACACGCCCCAGGGAATGGCAGGGGACCCTGTCACGGTGCAGAGGCCCAGGGCAAGGCCCCCAGATTCTGCCTTTCTAATTCACCCCGGGTGGTGACCCAACAAGCAGGGTTTGAGTAGCTAGGACCCAGGGTGCTGGTTAAGCATTCAGAGTCCCGGATCACAGCCAGCGGGGGGGGGGGGGGGTGTCCGCGGCATGGACAGTCTCCTAGGCTGCTCCTGAGGCGTGGCCAGCACTTGAGAAATACTGCTGTGAGGATTCCTGGGTGACATCACAGGCCGACCCCAGAAATAGAACGAGGGCTCTGCTGGCCCAGGGGCTCTCTACCCAGGCAGGTGTCATGAGCCCAGGGAGGCGGTGTAGGCTGGATAAACACAAAGATACCAGCACTGTTCTGGCCCGTCAGCGCTGCGCTGGGTATGCAGTCTTTCACTTCATTCCTTTCCTTTAACCGCCATATAATCATACACCCCTCTGAAGGTGAGAGGGGAAGCAGTGCAGGCGACAGGAGCCAGGGAGCAGGCGTAAAGAACGCCCAGTTTGGGGCACCTCCCAGCTCTCACACCCTCCCTTGTAACACTGTTGAGAGAAACTGGAATAAGCCAAGTGGAGAAGGTAGCCCAGGGCCCACCCTCAACAGGGCTTCGGTGCCAACTGGCAGGTGGCAGACCCCGAGGGTGCTGGAGGGGACACGGATACACAGATTGCTGATCAAGCCCGACAGGCTCCCCACGAAGCCATCAACCTTGGCACTTGTGACATCCAGTCTGGGAGAGGAGCTCCCACTACACGGAGGGTTGGGACCCTGAGTGGTTGCCCACGCAGCTCTCTGGTTTGAGGGTATGTGAGACGCCACACCCTTCCTCCCCCTGTCCCCCCCCCCCCGAGTCCCCTCTTGTCCCTCCCTCTCCACTCACCTTGTCGGACCCAGGACACAAAAGGGGTGGGGTCAGCTGAGGCCACACATTCCATCACCACGCTCTGGCCAGACACCACGGTGGTATTCTCCGGCGCTGCCACAATGACCACATCCTGCCCCCTAGTGGATGCCAGGGACCCTAGAGAGAAGCCAGGCCAGCAGGTAGCCTCACCAGCAGGCGTCTTCACCAAGGCAACACCTCCCCCGGTGAGGCAGGTGGGACCAGAAGCAGCCAGGGTTCCGTCTGACAGCCACAAGGTCCAGCCGAGCCGGGCTGGAACTCACAGCGCTTTCTCTTGGAGCCATACGAAAGCCTGGCCCCCAACTGGGCACCAGCGAAGTCACTGGACAGACCCACACCTGCCCCACTCTTCCCTCCCAAGTCCAGTCCAGCCTCTGCGCAGAGGACGGCCAGGGTCATGGGTGGAGCAGTGGACTTGGAGTCACCAGTCGGTTTGCAGTTCCAGCAGTTGCCATTAGCACACTGTGTGACCGCAGGCAAATCCCTCCCCCAAAGCCCTTGGGCTCCCACGTGGAAAAGGCAGGGGGTGGGCTGCAGTTTCTGCCAGCGCGGCTGCTCCCCCAGCCCTGATTCCCTGCCAGAATCAGCATGCGCGCCTGGCCAGCTGCATAGAACAAATACCCGGTTAGACCAGCAGGTGGAGGCAGAGACTCCAGGCACAGAAGGGAGCACACAGCACCCCCACCCCCACCCCCACCCCCACCCCCACCCCCACGACCAGCTCAGCCCTGGAGGGCGGCTCATCATCCAAGGGCTGGAGTGGGAGTGAGGGGACAGGAGGTGGGAGGGAGGTCGGGCAGAGAGGGACAAGCCAGGGGCCGAGGGGGAGGCCCGGAGTGAGATCAGCTGAGCACCTGTGGTGCACGGCGCTTTCTCTTCTGTTTGCAGCTGCTGTGACCTCTCTGGGCTGGACATTTGAGAACAAGCCCAGGGTCACGCAGGTGGCGAGCAGAGAAGAAGGATTCAAACCAGGTCTTTCTGACCCAAAGCCTGTGCCCTTCCTACTCTTGTCACACGGGGGGCAGGAGCTTTTCAAAGAAAGAGGAAAGGACAGAGCCCAGGCCTGGGGGGTGAGGTGGGAGGGGCGGATGCACCTTGCACAGCAAGAAGTCTTCAGGGCACACAGCGGGGCAGGGGCAGGGACCAGGGCTTCCGAGCACAGACACCCTCCTTGGATACCTCACCTCCCTACCCTGTCCCCATCTAAGCCACGGGGTCACATCCAGCCGGAGCAGCTCTGCCCTGGCTGTGGGGGGCCCTGGCTGCTGGTGTAGTTCTGTCCCCGTTTCGCTGGGTGGCGCTGCCCTCCCTGCACTGCTTTGCCCGCCCGCCCGAGGGGACTGGCAGTCCTGTCGCCTATGTGAAGGCAAGGCCTGGACCTCTTGCGGCCCCTTCTGGCTCAGAGGTGGCTGACTCCAGAAGCTCCCCAGGGTCCTGCCCCCGCTCCCCCCAGCCAGCCCCCTTACCTCTGGGGACGACGCTGAGCAGGGCCTCCTGGCTGAGGCGGCGGCGGGCCACGTTGGTGGCCACACAGCGGTAGGAGCCGGTGTCACTGCGCTGAACGTCCAGGATCTGCAGGACGCCGTTGGGCAGAGTGATGAGCCTGGGGAGGGGAGAGGGCAGTGTGAGGCGCAGGGCTGCACTGGCCGCCAGACACCTTCTCCACCTCCATCCACACCCATGTGGATGGGGGCACGGACCACCGGGGGCTTGGGTGCTGCCGGCTGGCCGGCGGCCGTGCCCACGGACCCTGTTTCCCGGGAAAGCTGGCGACGTCCCCACGTCAGAGCTGCCCAGCCCTTGTACCCCAGCAATGCCGCCTCTAGCACTCGACCCCACGGAATGAGGGTCATGGGATAATCACTGGGGTACCGTGGGTGCTCGCAAGAAGACCATTCAACTATCTGTAGCCGGGGACTGGTCCAATCGGGGTGGGTCCTCCTCACAGTGGAACCCTTGGTGGCTGTTAAAAAAGAGGAGTTCCTTTACACCGACAGAGTGGTCGCAAACACGTGGGGGCATGTCTGCCCAGGGCTCGCCCGGGCACTGATGGCCCTGCTTCCTTCTTATTATGCAGCCATCCGGACAATTTGATTTTTTTTTATTTGACAGAGTTAGACAGTGAGAGATAGAAAGGTCTTCCTTCCGTTGGTTCACCCCCCAAATGGCCACTGTGGCTGGAGTTACGCCAATCTGAATGAAGCCAGGAGCCAGGTGCTTCCTCCTGGTCTCCCATGCAGGTGCAGGGCCCAAGGACTTGGGCCATCCTCCACTACCCTCCCGGGCCACAGCAGAGAGCTGGACTGGAAGAGGAGCAGCCAGGACTAGAACCTGGCACCCATATGAGATGCCAGCACCGCAGGTGGAGGATTAGTCAAGTGAGCCACCGCGCCAGCCCCACAATTTGATTTTTTTTTTCAACCACCTGACTTTCTCCTTCCTCTAAAAAGCCCTTTATTTACATCAACACATCTGACCTGCAAAATAAGCCCAAGAAGGGATCACAGCCTCCATTCCTTTGGTGACAAAACTGAAGCTTGGGGATGGCACTGTGGTGCAGTGAGTTAAGCTGCCAGCCACAATGCTGGCATCCTAGACAGCACCGGTTCAAGTCCCAGCTGCTCTGCTTCCCATCCAGCTGCCTGCTAATGCTCCTGGGAAAGCAGCGGACGATGGCCCAAGTGCCTGGGCCCCTCCACCCATGTGGGAGACCCAGATGGAATTCCAGGCTTCTGGCTTTGGCCTGGCCCAGCCCTGGTTGTTGCGGTCATTTGGAGGTCGAACCAGCGGAAGAAACTCTCTCTCCCTTGCTTTGTAAATGCTTTTCAAATATATACATCTTAAAAAAAAAATCTTAAAACAAACAAACAAACAAAACACACACACACACACAAAATCAAACTGAGACTTGGAAGGAGGGTGTTGTCTGAGGTTCCAGTAGCGGGGGCAAAGTTAAAACTTGAGCCAAGGACTTCCGGTGCCAGATGCCACATTCACGTCTCCTGCCTCCCTGTGGCAGGATCCACCACCACAGACGCTGACTGGAGGGCCCAGTGGAGCAGGGGGTTAGAAAGGCCTAGAGCAGCTGGCGCTGTGGCATAGCAGGTAAAGCTGCCACCTGCAGTGCCAGCATCCCATATGGGCAGCGGTTCGAGTCCTGGCTGCTCCACTTCTAATCCAGCTCTCTGCTATGGCCTGAGAAAGAAGTAGAAGATGGCCCAAGTCCTTGGGCCCCTGCACCCATGTGGGAGACCCGGAAGAAGCTCCTGGCTCTGGCTCTGGATCGGCGGAGCTCCAGCTGTTGTGGCCAATTGGGGAGTGAACCAGAGGATGGAAGACCTCTCTCTCTCTCTCTCTCTCTCTCTCTCTCTTTCAAAGAAATAAATACATTAAAAAAAAAAAAAAAGGCCTGAGCCAGTACCGCGGCTCACTAGGCTGATCTTCCACCTAGCGGCGCCGGCACACCGGGTTCTAGTCCCGGTTGGGGCGCCGGATTCTGTCCCGGTTGCCCCTCTTCCAGGCCAGCTCTCTGCTGTGGCCAGGGAGTGCAGTGGAGGATGGCCCAGGTGCTTGGGCCCTGCACCCCATGGGAGACCAGGAAAAGCACCTGGCTCCTGGCTCCTGCCATCGGATCAGCGCGGTGCGCCGGCCGCAGCGCACCGGCCGCGGCGGCCATTGGAGGGTGAACCAACGGCAAAGGAAGACCTTTCTCTCTGTCTCTCTCTCTCTCACTGTCCACTCTGCCTGTCAAAAAAAAAAAAAAAAAAAAAAAAGCCTGGAGACCTTGCTGGAGACACAACATGATTCAGAGCAGGAGTCTCCATGGAGGGGAGGTGGGTATGGGGGGAGCACAGTGGGCACCAGCCAGGCAGGGGGTCCTCCAGCGGGATCCTTACAAGGCCAGCTCCACGTGCAGAGTCCATTTCTCAACAGAGCAAATGGCGCTCGCTCCTGGGATGCAGTCAGGCAGGGGCAGAGGGAAGAGGAGGGAACCCTTAGTTGTGGGGGGCTCGAGCAGAGGCTGAGCAAACGGAACCATGGGAGAGGAGCAGCTTGAGGTTGGGAGAATCTGGACACAAAGACCTAGAAATCATAAAGCTGCCTCAGCCTTCATCCCTAGGCAAGCTCACCTCTGCCCAGACTCACCCGCAGAGGGCAGGAGGTGGGGAGGAGGGGTGGGGAGGGAGGCAAGAGGCAGCTACAGGGAAAATCCTGGGCCAGGGCCCCACCTGCTGCTATGCAATGGGTGGGAACAGACAAACAGGACCCCCACCCACCCCCACACACACACGGCATCCAGGCCCACCATGTCTGGCTTCTCCTCCTCCCTCTTCCCGCTCCTGCCTTGTCCAGCTCAGCTCACTACATGGCCAGGAGCTGCCCTCACTTCCAACCCTGTTTCCCAGGGAAATCTTGCTCTAAGCGCCTCTTCTGACCAACTACAGTTCCTCAGTCATGACTGTTGGGTGGATGAACACAAGGAGGAGGGAAGGAATGCCTCTCCCCAGCCCTGGTGCTACAGGTGAAGTGGAACCACTTATCATGTTCATCTGAAATCTTTCCTGGGGTGAGCGCTGTGGCACAGTGGTTACACTGCCCCTTGGGACGCCCGTGCACCACCTCAGAGTGCCTGGGAGCAAGTACAACCTCCGATTCCAGCCCGGTTTCCTGCCCACGCGCATCCCGGGAGGCAGCAGATGAGGACCCGAGTGCTTGGGCCCCTGCACCCACGTGGGAGACTGGATGGAGCGCCCCGCTCCTGGCTCCTGGCTTTGATCTGGCCTGGCCCTGGCTGTTGTAGGCATTTGGGGAGTCAGCCAGCAGATGGAAGATTTCTCTTGATTTTTCTTGCTTTCTCTTTGTTGCTTTGCTTTTCAAGTAGATGAAAAGAAATAATACATTAAAAAAATCTTTTCAGTTCTGTTAAACTGCATTTTTAGGAGTTCTGTCTTGGGAAAGACGCCCAAGATATACTGGTTAGTGGATTGAGGGGGTTGGCGGTTGAGGGGGGTGTTTACGAAGCAATTCTAATTTTAGAAAATAGATAATTGATAGGTTAGGGTATGCATGGAGAAAGTCAAGGAAGGCAAAGCTGGCATAGTTCACGGTTGTTTTTTTAAATGGGATTGAGATGGCTGGAAACTGCTATTTGTTGTGTTTTAAAAGATTTTTTTAAAACAATGAATATGTATTAGTTTGGAAATATAAAAATGTTTTAAATTTAAATTTTGTAAAGCATGTGTTCTGCATACTTTGTTTTGTAATTCCAGGCTCTCCCAGACAAGCAACTGTGGCACGGTGGAGAGGCCTGGTTCCAACGTGCCTGGTTCTGGCAAGTGACACTGCGGATCTGAGCCACAGTTTTCTTATCTGAAAAATGGGTTTAGTTCCTGTCCTGCCTATTTCATAACCCTGACCTTCTCCCATTGGATGACAGACATAAGCTGTCTGACTTGCAGGTGCTAGGCTTCTGTTTACAAAGATTGCAAGGGAACACTCACAATGGCAATAGCTGTGTTCAGCCGGTAGGTGACTCCCCCACCCCCTTTTTATAATGTCGATATGTTTGATCAATTTACAATAAATTCACACATCAAACAAAATGAGATCGCTATGTATGGGATGAAACCACCTCCACTCCAAAGGGAGAGATTATTCTCTATGCAAGCCCAAGCCTGAGTTGGCTGCGCCCAGCCCCAACGGCCACTTGTGTTCAAGAACACGTGAGAAACGGCACAGCTGCTGTGACTGTCCCAACGGCCAAGGAGCCCCCTCCGTGCCCTGGTGAGATCCACCCAAGGGAAAGGAACAGCAGCCGGGGGTTCCCCGAGGAGGACAGAAACGCTGGACGTGGGGAGGGCAGGGCAGACAGGACCAGGGAGCCCGGGGTATGTAAGTCCATTAGCGCCTCGATGCTTGGGATGTGACTGAATGATGGCAACAAAACTATTTCAAGGGATCTGGACACACATTTTTTAATCCAGTGGTTGCCTGTTTATTTTTAACCACCTTCTATTTTTGGCACGTGTTGCTGGTTTTATTTATAGTGTAGAATACTTCCATTTTATTGATGATGTTCTTTTATTTTTTATTTATTTTTTTATTTTATTTTTTTGACAGGCAGAGTGGACAGTGAGAGAGAGAGACAGAGAGGAGAAAGGTCTTCCTTTTGCCGTTGGTTCACCCTCCAATGGCCGCCGCGGCCGGCGCACCGCGCTGATCTGATGGGCAGGAGCCAGGAGCCAGGTGCTTTTCCTGGTCTCCCATGGGGTGCAGGGCCCAAGCACCTGGGCCATCCTCCACTGCACTCCCTGACCACAGCAGAGGGCTGGCCTGGAAGAGGGGCAACCGGGACAGAATCCGGCGCCCCAACCGGGACTAGAACCCGGTGTGCTGGCGCCGCAAGGCGGAGGATTAGCCTAGTGAGCCGCGGCGCTGGCTCTTTTGATTGGTTCTTTTGATATGCGGCGGAGTTACAAAAGAGCAAGTTGACGTAAAGGAAGGGAATGAGCGATGACGGTGTCAATGCTGTAAGGATGGCCGCAACCAGGAAGGTGCTGGTGGGTGCCTGGCGTTTGGGAACCGTTGATTAGTGGATCCCACGGAAGGAGCGCTCGCCCCGGGATTACTGCACAGCAGCGGAAGTATCCCAGAACTGCCTGGGGGTCTCACCGTCAGCTCCAAAAAACGTGCACTTGCGTCCCAACAGAACGTGTTTATTAAGTGCACATGTGTGCAGCCTCCTCCAAGCCCCGGGCTGAGTTTCTGAATAGCACATTTGTGCACGCACTGTATCTGGGTGTGGGTAAAAATACATACCTTGGGCATAACCAAGTCGCTGTTTTAGCCGATTCTTTCTTCCCCCCACACAATGTGCTGGGACATGTGAGCTGCTTATTTATAGATGGGGATCACTTTTCAGAGGACTTGGGGGTAAACACTCCCAGAGCCCAGGCACTGGCAGCCCTGGCCTCCTTGGAAGAGGATTGTGGCTTCAAAAGACTGAACTAGAGGCTGGGAGGGGAGGTCTGAACCCACTGCTTGCTGAGAACACGCGGAGGGCAGTGACTGCTCTGCTCACAGCCATAGTGGGACCAGAGGTCTCTCACCCCACCCGCAGCCCCCACCCCGCCACCAAGCCACTCCTCAGCCTATGTGCCATCCACACCAGAGCACCAGCGTCCCACACTCTGGGGACCAACTGTGTGACCTGGGGCACGTGACTCCCATCTCTGCCTCTCAGCCCAGATAATGATATCCAGCACGACCACACGCAGAGACCTGGAAGGGTGTTCACTAGGTGTTAAGTGAAAACAAAATTAAAGCTGTAATATGATCTCATTTTTGTTTTGAATAAAAAATAACTGAACCAAACATCAAGTATTTACAATCTGCTAAGTAGAAGATTTCTAGACGCCAGCAGAATGGCGCCAGCGGGTTACACTGCTGCTTGCAACATCACCCATATCAGAGCCCATGTTCGAGTCTCGGCTGCTCTGCTTCCCATCCAGCTCCCTGCTAATGCTCCTGGGAAAGCAGCAGAAGATGGCACAAGTGGTTGGGCCCCTTACCACCCACATGGGAGACCCAGATGGAGTACTAGGCTCCTGGTTTTGGCGTGGGAAGGGCCCCTGACCTCCCAGGAGCCACAGCAGGGATCCAGTCCTGGTCTAACCTCAGCGTCTCCTCCCTGAACTGTGCCCCCTGCCCACACCGACCCCGGCCATTGGAGAGGGGAGTGTGAAGCAGCAAGGACCTCAACCACCCCGCTCATCAAATGGTTGCCCCTCCCACCCCACCAGGGTAGAAACTCTGCAGACAAGAGACAACCCTTTGAACAGCTCAGAGCCCTGAGCGCACAACCAACACTTCCGGTCGCTGTCTGTGGGGCCTTGGAGAACCCACACTCCTCTCTGGCCCTCAGCCAGAAGGAGGTGACTGGGCTGGCTGGGGGGGGGGTAGGAGGGGGGCTCCACCACTACCCCCAGCCCAGGCTTTCCTCCCAGGGCGCAAACACTTCTCCTCCAGCTTCTGTTTGGGACAGAGATGCGCTGGCTGGCTCTTAAGTCAGGATAGGCAGACAAGGCCACCCCACCCCAGCACCCGGGGCCTTCTCCGCCCACTGGGACCCCACTCCTCCCGGGGGAGGCACTCACCGAGGCTCCTCAGGCAGCGTCACCTGGTCCTTCTCCCAGGTAATGACGGGAGCCGGCAGCCCCTGGGTGTGGCACTCAAAGCGGGCGGTCCCGTTCTCCTCCACCACCTGCGACTCCGGGTGCAGGGAGAAGTCCGCAAGTGCTAGGGGACAAGCACAGTGAGAGTGAAGCCACCCACCCACACACACACACACACACACGGACACAGGGACACACAGACATGTGGAGCACAGCAAATTCAGACCAAGGGAGAGGCAGCCAGGGGTGTGAAGCAGCACCCACTGGTCAGATGCCGCCGGCAGCACGGAGCCCAGCGCCCCCTGCCCACCAGCTCCGTGGTGGTCAGAATGCAGTCAGAGGCCTAAAAATCATGTCACGGCAACTTGTACTCCTGAACTGGGCTGGGCAACCGGCCTGGACTCCGTGCACTGCACCTGTTCCGTGGTGGAAGCTCCCTGGGAGGCGCCTTTGCGGCCCTGACGCCCTTACGAGCCTTCCTGGCAGGCTTCCTGGGGGAGGGCACAACCCCAGACTCTACAGCTCATAGGGCAGGAAAGCAGGAGGGGCAGGGCCGTGGAGAAGCGGGACGATGCAGGCACTCACTGGCAAGCCTGACCACAGCAGCCTGGCTGGCCACCACTCCGAGGGGACCGTGGGCCAGGCAGGAGTAGCTGCCCTCAATGGCTCCCACGGCCCCGGGGGCTGCCTCACCACTGCCATCAGGGGCTAGTGGCTGGGACAGCCGGAGGGAGCCACTGGGCAGCAGGTGCAGGTGGTCGTGCTCCGGCAGGGCTTCCCCGTCCTTGCTCCACGTCACGCTGGTCGGGGGCCCAGCAGCAGCAGCCCCCAGGCTACAGTTCAGCACGGCAGCCTGCTCTGGGCCCAGGATCACTTGCAGCGGCCCCGCGTCACAGCTCAGCTGCACGGTCGTCTCCTGGGGCAATGGCAGCTCTCCTGCGTAGAGAAGGAGGCATGGGATCAGCAGCGTATGTCCCCTCCCACCTCCCTCGGCCTCTGCTCCCAAGAGTCACCCATTCTGAAGCCAGGGCCAGCCACAAAAAGGTCAAACGGGAAGACCCATGTCTGCATCCTGGCTCTCCCCTGACTGTGACCTTGGGCAAACGGCTGCACCTCTCTGTGCCCATCTTTCTCTGCTGCTCAGTTCTCCCAGTCACAGAGAGACCCGGTTATGGCACCATCATTCAAAGAGCCACAAAGGGGAACCAGCCCCAGGGTTGCTGAGCCAGTGAATCTATTACGAGGAATGAAGTACGCACACACGCCCCAGTGTGGTTGAGCCTTGAAAACCTTACACCAAGCGAGAGGCAGTCACAAAATGCCACATACTGCATGATCTCATTTCTGTGAAATGTCCAGGACGGGCAAATCCATCAAGACAGAGAGTAGAGGGCAGCGTTGTGGTGCAGTGAGTTAAGCCGCAGCCTGCGACACCAGCATCCCTTATGGGAGCCAGTTCCAGTTCCGGCTGCTCCACTTCTTATCCAGCTCCCTGCTAATGCACCTGGGAAAGCAGTGGAGGATGGCCCAAGTCTGCAGGTGCCTGCACCTACATGGGAGACCTGGAGAAAGCTCCTGGCTCCTGGTTTTGGCCTGGCCCAGTGCCGGCTGTCGCGGCCATTTGGGGAGTGAACCAGCGAATGGAAGACCTATGTATCTGTCCTTCTCTCTCTCTGTAACTCCGTATCGTATCTTAGTTTTTGTTTTTTTCAAAGGCCCAGTCGCTCCTTCCTCACAAAGCTGTTGTAAGCATTAAGCTGACACGCAAGGAAAGGGTATAGCACAGTTTCTGGCACGGGATGGGGCTCCACGCCCTGGAACCTCACAGGGCGGCTCACCCACTCTCCCCCAGCTGAAAATGAACCATAGGTTAGAAAGGTACTGTGGCCAGGGAACATATGACGTGTCTCATGGGCATGAGAAAGCGCCTGTGTGTTAAGTGTGTCTGCGAATACATATGTATCTTGAATAAACAAGACAAACTAGGTCCCGGGGCGTGCACTGTGGTGCAGCAGCTTAAGTCACCTCCTAGTGTTAGGTAGGAAGTCAGAAATGAGCTTATGTGTGTGCGACAAAGGCCTAAGGAATTGACATCTAGGTCCAGCATCTGCATCTCAAAGTCATCCCAAAACCTTCCAGGTGCAGCCCAGTCTCTGCACTTCAAACATCCTGCCCCAGATCCTATCTTCCAGGGGGTCCTGCTCATCCTTCCTCTAACCGGGAGACACCAGCCAGGCTTCCTCCTGTCTGATAACTTCAGGGGGAAAACTCAGAAAGGAATTTTTAGTATTTACATCGAAAAAGTCCTTTGTTCCAGGAGGAGAAGAGGTGGGAAGACAAGACCCATCCCCTTAAGAACCCCTGGCCTCAACCAGACTGGGCGCTCAGCCCTCTGCCTCTCTGCTGAGCCGCCCGCCTGGCCTGGCCAGGTGTACTCTCTCCACTCAACCTTGTAACCCCGCTCTCCCCCAGTCTGAGCCACTGGGCTCTCTCTCTCTCTCAGGTTCTGTCTGGAGAGGTGCCCATCCATTCTTATGAATGTCCCTTCCCTAATAAACCTTGCTATTTTGCTTTCCCCTACTCTCTGTCTCATGCCTGAATTCTTTCCTGCGCGAAGACAAGAACCCTTGCTTCTCCAGTAACACTAGGATACCCACATCCCATACCAGAGTGTCTGCTTTGAGTCCTGGCTACTCCATGCTTCCCAGACACCTTCCTGCTAATGTGCGTGGGAGGCAGCAATGATGGCCCAAGGACTTGGGTCCCTGCCACCCATGTGAGAGACCCGGATGCAGTTCTTGGCTCCTGGTTTCATCCTGGCCCAGCCCTGCCTGTTGCAGGCATTTGGAGGGTGAACCAGCGGAGGGAAGACTCTTCTCTGTCACTCTGCCTTTGAAATTAATGAATAATTCTTTTTAATTTATTTTTGACAGAGTGGACAGAGAGAGACAGAGAGACAGAGAGAAAGGTCTTCCTTTTGCCGTTGGTTCACCCTCCAATGGCTGCCGCGGCCGGCGCGCTGCGGCCGGCACACCGCGCTGATCCGATGGCAGGAGCCAGGAGCCAGGTGCTTTTCCTGGTCTCCCATGGGGTGCAGGGCCCAAGCACCTGGGCCATCCTCCACTGCACTCCCGGGCCACAGCAGAGAGCTGGCCTGGAAGAGGGGCAACCGGGACAGAATCCGGCGCCCTGACCAGGACTAGAACACTGGGGTGCCGGCGCCGCAAGGCGGAGGATTAGCCTATTGAGCCACGGCGCCGGTCCATAATTCTTAAAAAGAAAAAAAAAAGGTCCCAGTGGAGCCACCTGGGTGGAAGGAAGCGGACTTGCCCACCTCTTCCCAAGGGCAAGGGGGCAGATCCTGCGGGGAGATGGGAAAGCCTCCGTGCCCAGGCAGGGAGGGGCTGGGCTCAGGCAGAACTGCGAGGGAGTCCAAGAGGAGTCTCGCCT
Source organism: Oryctolagus cuniculus (assembly GCF_051225735.1). Taxonomy (NCBI): domain Eukaryota; kingdom Metazoa; phylum Chordata; class Mammalia; order Lagomorpha; family Leporidae; genus Oryctolagus; species Oryctolagus cuniculus. Next base: position 88,556,940 of record NC_142878.1, read on the forward strand.
GGCTCGCCGCAGGCCCCAGGGGGACACTGAGCACCCCGACCTGACTGATCTCCCCAAGGCCACACAGGTAGGGCTCCTGACCCCCCGAAGAGCCTACAGGCCCCAGTGGTGGCCTGGCAGCATGGGGAAGGAAGGGGAACAATGGAAGGAGGCCTCGCCAGCCCAGGGTCTGGTGCACACACACAAGGCTGTGTTCATTCCGAGAGCCATCAGCCATAGAGAAAGGGCTCGCCTTCCCCGGGAGGCTCACAGAGGGCTGACCTGCTGCCTGCCTGCCCTGCTGTGCTCCGGGGCCCAAGGTCCCTTCTTGGCCTCTGGCTGATGCCTTCCTTCACGGTAGAATGGCGTCTCTGAGTGTGAACCAGAAACAGAGGCCAAGTCAATGGTCCAGACTTGTCACGAGGCAGGTCTGGGTGGACAGAGTCCCAGGGGGCCTGCACAAAGCACAGTGGCTGGGGCGTCAGGGGACCCCCGGTGGTAGCCTCACCTCCAGCACAGTCCAGCTGGGTAGCTTTGGGCCAGTTATGTCCCCTTCTTTAAAGAAATGTATTTATTTATTCTAAAGGCAGAGCAAGAGAGAGAGGACAGAGTGAAATCTCCCATTCGCTGGTTCACTCCCCAAATGGCTGCAACAATCCAGGCTCAGTCAAACCAAAGCCAGGGGTCAGAAACTCCACAAGCGCTTGGGCCATCTTCTCCTGCCTTCCCAGGTTCATGACTGGGGAGCCGGGCGGGAAGTGGAACAGCTGGAAGCCATTGTCGTAGGTCACGGCTTGTCGGCTTGTCGGGTGTCGGTCCCGTGGTCCTGGGCTTACCAGGACGTGGCAGGCGACCTCCAGGATTCTACGATTGATTATTCATCGGCACATACACACATTCCAGAACAAACACAACACCATCTCAGACGCACTCACAAAACCGGCAGACACCGGGCTAGACACACACACCTGCCAGGCTCGCTGGATGGCGCCTGGAACCCCTGCCCAGCCTCAGGTTCTCTTCCCACCACTTTGGAAGAACAAGCCTGGGGGAAGAGAAGAAGTGGGCAGGAGGGGGTGCAGAGACAACAGACTGACAGACAGGAGCTGATCTGGGCCGCTGCCTTCTTCAATCCATCAGACAGGCTCCACTGGACACCTTGGGGTCCACTGCGGGGTAGGGGAGCAGCAGCCCCTGCCCACACTGGGTTTCCACAGTGACGTGGTGGGGATGGGATGGAAAGAGCGTGTGGCCTTGGAGCAAGGTTCCACTGGCCGGGCTGTGGGAGGGGCCACCTAACCTCTCCGGGCCTCAGTTCCCACAGGTGCACCAGGAAGACTACACACCTAGGCCTGTGTGTTGTGGAAACAGGAATTCTAGGTTCAGGAATGGGCGTGCACCCTTTAAAAGCGCCTTGTAAGCTGTGCAGACACTAATAGCCTAATAGGTTCTGCCATTCCCTCCGTCCCCGCTACACACACACACACACACACACACACACACACAGGGCAAGGGGAAGGCGAGGCCCGGTGCCCAGCCCAGCGGCTCCCAAGTGCCCCGTTCCAGCCGCTGAACAGTCGGTTTGGGTTTCAGGGGAGAAGAGCCCCACAGGACATGAATCCCCGGCCCTCCAGCGGCCTCCCCGCCCCCCTCAGCACATCCCGGGTCTGGAAAATCCCCTGCTGAACAAACAATGCGAACAGTTGGGGCCCGGGGCAGCTGCTGGGTTTGTCAGCAGCCTGGGCTCCAGGCAGCCGGAGGAGGCTCCCTTGCCAATCTTCCTGAATATTCATGGATCAGCAGATGTCTGGCTTCCCCAGCAAAGGGAAACCAGCAGGGAGGGAGAACGGGGTCCCTCTCCCCCGAGCAACAGTGTGGGAGGAGCCGCAGGAGGGGCTGCTCCATTCTGCAGATGGGGAGACTGAGCCCAGAGCAGGAGTCTCAGCTCCCCGAGAGACACGGCTGCCGAAAAGCGCCTTTTAGGGGATGAACCCCGCGTGGAGGAGAGAACTGCTCTCCGCTTCGATGCCCAATGCACCAGCACCGTGTGCCTGCACTCTGCTCAGACGCCAGCCCCTCTGTGAGGCTGTCCCTGCCTTCCCCAGGTCTTTCAAAAGCCACCAGGTGGTCCCTCACCCATCCTTCCTCCTGCCTAGACAGACTACAGGTACGACAGGGGGACAGGGCGCCAGAGTCCGGGTTCCAGGTCGGGTCCTCTGCACACCACCTTGGGTCAGCCACCTTCTTCCCTCCCGCTTCCGAGGCCCAGATGTAAGATGAGGGGTCTCAAGCTTCCTAAGAGTTTTCCCGGGGGGCTCATCTCAGGCCCAGCATAATACATGTGGGGACACAAATGTGTTTGTCCAGGGGCTTCACAGCTACCTTCTCCTGCCACCCCAAGGCCACTGCCACGACTGACCTCCCCAGCACCTCCATGGGCCGTTTCAGCGTGTCCCTCCAGCCGAGGCAGACACCTGGCAGGTGGGGGGGGGGGGTAGAGGGGGGACTTGCCACCTACCAGCTGTCTGCCTCAAGGAGGACACCTCCCACCATCTCTTGTCCCCCATCTCCTTGCTCAGACCCCACCAGGCACAGGGCTTGTGTCTGGGGACTCGGGGCCATCTCTCAGCTTCCTGTCTCTGACTGAATCCACACATGGGATACACTGATTTTAGGAAGCGAGTTAGAACCCAGGTGGAGAGGGCATTGTCAGAGCCCCCGGGGTGTGCACGGAGCCCTGGGCAGGGTGAGACCTCAGGGGCGAGAAGTGTTCAGGGGCATGAGGCCGCCCCCAAGAAGGACAGCGATGGCCGGGCTCATCCACTCCCGGCCCTGTCTGAATTCCAGGGCCCCGCAGATTTACAGCTTGTTTTCAACCTTCAAGATGGTATCTCCACGCTCCTCTCCCGGGGGACACGAGTCAGCTTCCTCCAGAACCTCGGCTGCCCCCTTACCACACACTAAGCCCCTCCTACCGCCAGCTGCACAGGGAGCTGGGACGTTGCCTGGAATACCAGGCAGGCCTCCGCCTCCCTTTATCTGCAGTCCTGAGGCCAGGGAGGCTCAGTGGACAGCAAAGTCACACTGGGCTTGAGCTGTGTCCTCGCCCGCCTGTCCCCTAAGAGCGTCAGTCCATGCTTGGCCACACCCACCCTCTCCCAGGTCTCCCAAAAGGCAGCCGCGGCCCGCTCTCCCCAGAGCTGCTGCCCCATCACTGTCTGATTTAGATGCCTCTCCTTGCTCTGTCCCAAAGGACACTTGGGCGGTTCCATCGCTGCAGCTAGCACTCCGGATTTCTCCCCAAGGAGGCAACAACTGGGACTGCATCCCTAGAAGCGTGCTTGGCACATAGCAGGTGCTCAGCCAGAATCCCTAGAGCAGATGAGTGGGACATGGGGGCACACCCTTAAAAAGACACCTCACACTCTGCCAAGCTTCAGTTTCCTGATCTGTAAAAGTGACAGTACCTGCCTGCAGGGCTGGGCAGGATGGCAAGAGTACATCGGCTGCACCCTGCAACGTGACACAGAGACAGAACAGCAAACCCAACCAGAATGGAGCCCTGCACTTACACATGACTGGGGCTGGGGAGCTCAACACCTTCCTTTCTCCTGCTGTATGCACCACACAGTTAAAAAGACCTTCCTAGGGTGAGCGTTGGCCTAGGGGTTAAGACACCTGTAAGATGTCCACGTTCCACATCAGAGTACCTGGCTTGGCTTCTGACTGCAGCTTCCTGCTAATGCAGACACTGGGGGCAGGGGTGATGGCTCAAGTAATTGGATTCTAGGGGAGACCTGGATTGAGTTTCTGGCTCCTGGCTTAGGCTCCGGCCATTGCAGGCATTTGGGGTGTGAACCCACAGATAGGAGCTGTGTCTCTCTAACTAATTAAATAATTAAAAATATTTACATGGGGGCCTGCATTGTGGCATAGTGGGTACAGCCATGCCCTGCAATGCCAGCATCCCACATGGGTGCTGGTTTGACACCCAGCTGTTCCACTTCTGATCCAGCTCCCTATTAAGGCACCTGGGAAAGCAGCAGAAGATGGTCCAAGTGTTTGGCCTCCTGTACCCACGTGGGAGACCTGGATGAAGCTCCTGGCCAGCCCCAGCCACTGCAGCCATTTGGGGAGTGAACCAGCGGTTGGAAGATCTCTCTCTCTCTGCCTTTCATCCCATCCCCACTTGCATCCCCCTGCATATACTTGCCAGAGCTGCCAATTACGTGACAAGGTGATGATTCCCTTATTGAGCCTTGTAGGAGTCTCAGGTCCACACCTGAGAGAGGCCTCACTGATCCTCCCTGACCCCAGTGAGCCCCCGAGGTGCCCAGATGCACAGCCTGAGTGGAGGCCGTGGTGGCTGTCGGCTCAGCTGGCCCAGAACACACGCTCTGGTATCTCTGCAGCTGGGGCCCCGGAACATTCTCTCTGGTTTTCCTGCCTGGCCTCCCAGTTCCCATCACCCGGCCCTCACCAGGCAGGGCTCTTCTCTGTCACCGGCACTTCTCCCTGTGCCCCGCGGAGAGCGGACAGCGGGGAGCTCCCCGGCCCGCCTGGCTACATCTGCTCTGCATCTGGAATTCTGTGTCAAACCTGGCTGCTGCACCTCAGGGACACTGGAGGGAACAGGAGGGGGATGGGGAGAGGCGATTCCAGAGCCTAGATTGACTGATTTTGGGGACGGAGCGCACAGGCCCGGGGATGATAGCTTTTTGTTTGCTGGAGAGAAGTGCAGAGAGGATGAACTTGAGGACGTGCACACCAGCTCCCAGGATACCATGTTTGCTCTAGCCTGGCACGGTGGTGCCCCAGAGCCTGTAGACTACTTCAAGATCCTAACCATGGAACGTTGAGAAGCCACTCTGTTTTCTCATCTGTAAAATGGGCTCATGCCAAATTTATTTCTAAGCCTCTCTCAGCGCTGACATTGGAGGATGCTCCAAGTGGGAGGTCACTTCACTGGAGAGAGATGCCTTTGGGAGCTGACAGGTAAATTACTTTTCACTTCCTTCTCCCTCTCCCCCTCCAAACCCATTCTACTGATTCCAATTCATCACCATCTCTAGCCCCAGCCACCCCAGCTGCTACCATGCCAGTGGCCACCATCGCCTCTTTTGCAACAACCTCCTAAGGGACTGGAGCTTCCTGCCTCTAGCCCTGCCCACCCCATTCTCCCCTCTGGCTGGAGTTGGCTGAGGCAGAGCTAACCAAGGGCTCTCAGGCCCCAAACCCCGAGGGGGGCTTACCTTCAGGCTCCCTTCTTGGAACCCCTCAACTCCTGTCCCATTCCCTCTCCCACTTGCCCGACCCCCACCCCTTATACTCACAACACCATCACTGGTTTCTCCCAGGTCCCCAGTAGCTTTCACCCTAGGGCAGTATATTTATCAGTCCACCCCCCACACCCCGCCCCCACACACCAGACTGCACACTGCACCAGGGCCCAGGTCCGCCTCCTCAGTCCGGGTATTCTAGGCACCCTGCACACGCTCACCTATGAAAGCACTCAGTAAATATTTGTTGAATGAATGAATGACTTCAGTCCACATCGGGGCAGCTGGTCAGAATCCGACAGGAGTGGCCCCAGGCCTGCTTAGCTTTGCACACTCAAAGGAGGGGGAACCAGGGCCAGCACCGCAGCCCGCGGGAACCCCGCTCCGGCTCTGCCCTGAGCAGAGAGGGAAGTTGGAGCCCTGCGGGGCCGACCACATCCGAGGAGACACCGCGCGGCTCCCAGCCCGACCTCGGCTGGCCGGGTGACTGCGCGAGCTTCCGCAGCTCTCGGAAGGGCAGAGCAGGGTTGAGGGCGCAACTCTGCCCTAATCCCCCGCGCCTCGGAGGACGGCCGCCCCTAGGGCACCTCCCCGCCCCTTTCACCTGACAACTTCGGGCCGCCCCCTCCTCGGGCCAGGCCTTCCACCGCGGGGGCCAGAGAGAGAGGCGTGGCCTCGGAGGGAACGCGGGGGTCGGACCAGTTCCCGGCACTTTCCCACCCGCTGTTTTCCTGGAGATGGGCCTGGGGCCCGCCGGGCGGAGGCTCCTTCCCCCGCCGCCCTCCTGCTCCCTTCCCACGTGGCCTGGCTGAGTGTATCTGGAAAGCCGCAGCAGCTGGAGCGAAATCCCCCTCCCCACCCCCACCTCCCAGTCCCTCCCCGACTCGCCCCGGACACATCCTCAGCGCCCCGCTCGGCGGGGAAGGCAGGACCAGGCGAACAAAGCGGGCAGCCCAGCCCCCTCCCGGCCCTGCCACCGACCCTTCCCCACGGGCCGGCCCCGGAACGCACTCCGGACCGAAAGCCAGAGGGCTGGGGGCGGAGGAAGGGACCCCGGCGGCACTCCTGGACCCGCAGGCACTCCCCTCCAGCCCCTTCTCAGAGTTGCGTGGACCAGGGTGCGGAACTGCAGGGGGCCTGGCTGACCCCCCGGCAGCTCCTGGGGGTGGGGCCGGAGTGACACGCGTCCCCTCCCGAGAGCCGCCGTCCGACACGTCCACGAAAGCAACTGGTCTCTTGCGTTCTCCCCCAGCCAACTCCGGGGCCGAAGGCTTAAGGGAGCGACACCTTCCCCCACCCCCAACCCGTGCCAGGGACCACACCCACCGCACGAAGTTGCACGCTGTTCCATCCCCACCCGGTCCACCGCGATCCCCTCGCGGCCCTCTCCAGGGGCAAGGACACTCCCCGAAAGCCAAGGCCAAATTCTAGCTCAGCGCCATCCACACCACCGCACACACCCCTACCCCGAACAAACGGAGGCGCAGTCACACGCTCCGTTCCCCTCCCTTCGCCCGCTCTCTAGCCCGAGACGCCCCGCCGAAGCTACGCTGCGGCCGCGACACGCACTGCGGAACCGTGCGCCCGCGGGACCTGCCGGCCCGCCGGACACTCGGCACACACGCGCGCACGCACACTCGCCACACTCTGCGAACCAAGGGCACACACACACACACACACACACACCCTGCGGACAAGTGCGCGCCCCCGCCGCCGCCCGCAGACCCCCCAAGCGCAGGCATTGCAGGAGCCTGGACGCGCAGCCCGCGCCCCTACGATTCCCCGCGCGCACTCCCGCACCGGGACGCACGCCAGCCCCGCAGCCCAGCGCAGCGCGGGCCACTCTCGCCACCGCCGCGGCGCCCGCCCTTACCGCGCGCCGCCAGCAGGCAGAAGGTCAGCGCGAGCAGCCCGCGGCCGCGGCCGGCGTCCCCCCGCGCCATGGGGCCCGGCTCGGGCCGCCGCCGCAGCCGCCGCCGCCGCCTCCCGGCGCCTCGGCCGCCGCCGCGGGGGGAGGGCGCGCCGGGCGTCAGTGGCCCGGGGAGGCGCGGCGCCGCGGGCGGGGGCGCGGCCTCGGGGGCCCGGGCCCGAGCGGGGGCCGGCGCGGGGGCTGGGGCCGCGGCCGCCTCGCCCGCCCCTCCATCGCCATCTTGGGCGAGCGGCCCGGGCGGGGGCGCCCTCACCGGGCCCGCCGGGGACCCCACGCCGTGCGGGGCTCTCGCCGGCCGGGGTCCGCTCCGGGCGCCAGCTGGGCCAGCGGGTTCTGGGTCTGGCTCTTTGGTCTCCCGGTCTCCGAGTGCCCGGGTCTCTTTTCCTTTCTGTCTCCATTTCTTTGCCCTGTCCCGGTCCTCGGGGTCTCTTCCTTGGCGCGTTCGAGGCGCGGTGGGGGCGGGCCAAGGCTTTGGTCTCCGTCCAGAGGACCCTGCTGCCACCGAGCCCCGTCCACTCCAGGATGGTTCGTGCCCCGGACACTGAGGACAGGACTGCCCCGTCCTCGGGTCCCCCTCCCCGGCCAGTCCAAGCTGGCCTCCTTCCCTTGCTCTTGCTGTAACCAGCCCGGGCAGGGCATCCATCCTGCCCCGGTCCGTGGCCTCTCCACACCCCACTGCGATCCTGGGAAACTAGATGGCTCCCATTTCGCTGCCGGGAACACGGAGGCCTGGGCAGGGGAGGGGCTCGGCTGCAGCCGGCGTTCTCAGCCCAGCCCTGCTAGCTGCAACTCACCTGGCCACACTGGGGGCCTCAGTGGCCCCACAAGTATTTCCTGTGCAGGCCAGATGACCTATGTGAGGTCCCTTCAAGTGGTCTTGTGGCTTGGCCGTGTTGCCTTGCACAACCCTCACAGAAGCCTGTCCCGTGCAGACCCAGCAGGAACCAGTGTTTGCTCCCTCTCGGCCTCATCTTTCCTGCACCCATCAGCGGCTTTCAACTCTGTGGGTCACTCCCTCCCACACGCGTGAGCTCCTCAGGTCTTCCCTGGGAATCCTGGGGGCCTCAAGGTTTTCGCAAGCATCTTTGTTCTGCTGCTGCCTAAATTCACGCCTCCAGGCTGGCTCAGCTTCCCTGAGCCCCAGGCTTGGGTACCCAGCTCTCTGCTCAGCAGCCCAGGAACTGGGACAGAGGTAGCCTGGTTTTCCCCTCGGTCCTGCCCATCCGGGTTCCTAGTAGCTCCAGCCTCCCTGCTCTGCTCAAAGATGTAGTCACTCTCACTCTTCACTTTCAGGTCTTTTAAATTTTTTTTTCATTTATTCATTTATTCAGATAGAATAACAGAGAGAGAGAGAGAGAGAGAGAGAGAGAGAGAGATCTTCCATCTTCTGGGTTACTCCCCAAAATGTCCTCAACAGCTAGGGCTAGGAGCCTGGAAATCAAGCTGGGTCTCCCACGTGGGTGGCAGGGACCCAGGTATTTGAGCCATCACCGACTGTCTCTTCGGCCCATCAGGAGGAAGCTGGGTCAGAAGGAGAGGCAGACATGGGCACTCAGATATGGGATCCCACAGTGGCCACCCCTAGCTGTCCGCTTTCCCACTCCCACCTTGGTCCAAGCCCCCTCACCTCTCTCCTGCGCTGCGGCAGTAGCTTCTACCCCCGCGTCCCCTGTGTTTCCCGTGTCCCCCGCGTCCCTCGTGTCCCTCGTGTCCCTCTTTAGTCTTCTCGATTCAGCAGCCAGAGTCACCCTGTTCCAAGAAAATCACAGGAACCAGCATTGTTAAGCTGCCGGCTTCGCATATCAGAGCGCCAGTTGGAGTCCTGGTGCTCTGTTTCCAAGCCAGCTCCCTGCTAATGTGCCTGGGAGGCAGCAGAGGATGGCCAGGTGCTTGGGCCCTGCCGCTCACATGGGAGACCCAGATGGAGTTCTTGGCTCCCAGCTTTAGCCTGGCCCAGCCCTGGTCACTGCAGTCATTTGGGAGTGAACAAGCATAGAAGATTTTTTTCTTTTGTTAAAGGAGATCTTGTCATACTTCTCAAAACCCACCAGTGGCTCCTGTCTCTCTCTATTGGATCTAAAGTCTGTGTTGTGACCCACAAGGCTGCAGGACCTGGAACTTGCCTGGCCCCCTCTGACTTCTCCGCCATCCCCTTCGTTCACCACCTCCCTGGCCACACTGGCCTCCCCGCTGTAACTGACAGGGATCGTGGAAGAAGTACCCTCTGCAAGGTGTACATAGGCAATGAAAATGTACTGCAGAAAGCAGTGAAATAGTAGCAACCGAGGGGCTGGTGTCTGGTCATATGGGCGCAGGTTCGAGTCCTGGCTGCTCCGCTTCTGATCCAGCTCCCTGCTAATGCGCCTGGGAAAGCAGCAGAAGATGGCCCAAGTCCTTGGGGCCCTGCAGCCACGTGGGAGACCTGGATGGAGATGTAGAGTCCTGGCTTCAGCCTGGCCTGGCCCTGGCTGTTGTGGTCATTTGTGGAATGAACGAGCAAATGGAAGATATCTCTCTCTCTCTCTCTCTCTCTCTCTCTCTCTCCCCCCATAACTCTGCCTTTCAAATAAATCTATTAAAAAAAAAACCAGAGAGAAAAAGTATATTGTAGAAAAGCATTGTAGAAAAGCATTGAAATACTAGCAATGAAGCAAAACAGATAAATCAATGGAAAGGTTGAAGAGATTAAGATGGATTAGTAACAAACGTTTAAACCAAAGAAAGATAAAGTCAAAAAGTTGTGCATGGATAACAGTGAATTCAATGCTTGTTGTGTGGACTCATCTGTTTCTGTGGTCATAATGATGTCAACATGGAATGTTACCCAAGTAAAATTACTCTAGGAATGTATTGAAAGGACGAGAGGGATGAGAAATATGGGTGTTCGGTGGAAACGAGAGAAAAAACAGCTAAATTCTAATATTTCTTTTTCATTTGACAGGTAGAGATACAGAGAGAAAGGCCTTCCTTCTGTTGGTTCACTCCCCAAATGGCCACTACAGCGGGCACGCTGCGCCGATCTGAAGCCAGGAGCCAGGGGCTTCCTCCTGGTCTCCCATGGGGTGCAGGGCCCAAGCACTTGGGCCATCCTCCACTGCACTCCCGGGCCACAGCAGAGAGCTGGCCTGGAAGAGGAGCAACCGGGACAGAATCCAGCTCCCCGACTGGGACTAGAACCCGGCGCCCATATGGGATGCTGGCGCCTCAAGCGGAGGATTAACCAAGTGAGCCACGGCGCTGGCCCCTAAATTCTAATATTTCATAGTGGAACAATACTAGAGAGTGCATAAAAAGTGAAAAGAAAAAACAAAGCCCACAGAGTTGCAATACAAACCTGTTACTTAGAGATTTACCATAGAACTCGATTTTGAGCTACGTGGCTGTGTAATCGTGATACAATTAAAACTTGAAAAACTGTTGAAAGAGACGATGCCAGTTCCCATATGGTTCAGTTGGATGCCAGTGTTCCTGGACACCTGCCCTGCCCCAGCCCCGTCCCACGCTGCCCCAGCCCCCCTGCCCACGCTGCCCCAGCCCCTGCTCCACGCTGTCCCAGCCCCCCTACCCCACACTGCCCCAGCCCCTGCCCCACGCTGCCCCAGCTCCTGCCCACACTATCCCAGCCCCTGCCCCACGCTGTCCCAGCCCTTGCCCCACGCTGCCTGGGGATCCAGATGACTCCTTTTCCGTCCCCGGTGTGAGGGCCCCTGCACGCCCAGCACAACGGGCACAGAGCGGCTCTGCGCTTGCTCTGCCTGCTGCTGGGCACATTCAGCGTCTCTGCAGAAGAGAGACAGGTGACACCTGTCACAGTCTCCTCGTCAGCCGCACCCCTGCTGCTGCAGACCTTGTGTCTGGGACCTCTGGGGCCAGGCTCCCCCAGCCTAAGCCCCTTTGCTGGGCACTTTCCCAATGCAAACACACGCCTGGCCCAGGGCCTGCCCCCTCCTCTGACGAACTCAGCCGCTGAGGCGAAGCAAGTACACAGGCCCCTTAGCGCCCGCCCTGCCCCACCCCTGGCATTTCCACCGTTTGCTGCCCTCTCCCCGGCAGATTCCTGCTCCCCCATCCCTTCAGGTCTGTGTTTAGAGTCTTCTCTTTTCCTGGACTAACTTCCTCCCACCAGAGGAACTTTGCCTTTCAATGCCTGATCCAAACATCACCCCCTGCATGCGGCCTTCCCGGGCTGTCCTCTCCCACTGCCCAGACAACCGATAGCTCGTGGGCGGCCAGTGCTCCGCACCAGGCACTTTGAGCTTGGCCTGGGTTTTCTCAGACCCAAGGCTCCAGCACCTCCAAGGAGTAGTGCGTCAGCAGCCCTCTGCTACGGAAGAGGAAGCTGAAACACAGAGAGGTAAAGTCACTTGCTGGAGGTCACACAGTGGGGAGTGAACCAGAGACCAGAGGACAGGCTCTCAGCACTCAGCGCATCTCTCTCTGCAGGGACCCTCTCTTGTTCACACCTCTCTCCCTACTTTGGGACTGAGAGCCTCTGACTGCAGAGAATGTGTCTGGCTCCTCTGACACCGCCCAGATCCCTGGATCTCGAAGCAGGAGCCGAGCCCCGGAGAGCTGCTCAGTGCACGCTGCCTGCCGATGAGCGAATGAAACCACGGCTGGCATTGCGCTTCTGTACTGTGACCTCGGGCAAGGATACGACCACCTCTCAGAACCCTCGCTGCTTCCCCCTGAAAAAAGAAAAAAGTGGGGAGGGTAATAGTATGCCTAAACAGCATCCTTATCCCTGCGAGGATCAGACTGAACACGACGCTGTCGGGAGAGACTATTCCATAAGCTGAGCCACTCACGTTCAGCGGCAGCAGCTGGTATTCACAGAGCAGTGTGTCACCTGCTCCCTGGTAACACACGATCTCCTTAACCTTGCCCTTGCCTTACGGCTGACGATGCTGTCATTCAGTGTGGCGTGCCGGCCAGGTGATCAGCCCCTGGATGGGACAGGTGAGAGGTAGCCAAGGCCAAGGCCGAGTCCGGTCACTCCCACAGGAGGCTTCTGTCCCCATCCCTGCTCGTGGCCCTGAACCTGTTGTTCTCCCCGGATCCCTGGCGCTGAGTTACCATCCTCTCCCCTCCCTGCGTTCTCCTCCCCAGGGCTTGTGGCTGACAGCGAAGGTTCTGGAGAGAGCGGAGGCTCCCACTGGCAGCCCTGGAGGGACTGGAGTCGGATCCAGGGCAGGAGGGCCAGCTTCGGCTACAGAAATCCCTTGCAACCCTCTCGAGTGCCAAGCCTGTCCCCGCCCTTTGGCCTCCCAGCAAGACTGTGGAGGTATCAAAACCCTATTTTAGAATCCAGGAAACCAAGGTCAGAGAGGCAGCCGGGCTGCTCAAGAGCACAGCTGCTGGCCTGGAACCCAAGGAGCTCAGATTCCAGGTTCCTTCTCTTTCCCATGCTCCCCTTCTTTCTCTGGGCAAGTGTAGGGAGGTTCGCGTCCAAGACCCACACAGAACACGCAGCATGAGCTCAGGTCCCGAAGGGGCTCAGATTCCAGCCAGAGACCAATATTTCCTTGATTTTAAGATACTTAAAAAATGTATTTATTTGAATGTCAGAGTTAGAGACAGAGAAAGAGAGAAGGATCTTTCATCCATTGGTTCATTCCCTGGATGGCCCTAAAGGCAAGGCTGGGCCAGGCTGAAGCCAGGAGCCAGGAGCTTCCTCCAGGTCTCCCATGTGGGTGCCGGGGCCCAAGACTCAGGCCATCTTCTGCTGCTTTCCCAGGCCATAGCAGAGAGCTGGATGGGAAGTGGAGCAGCCGGGACTCGAACCCCTGCCCATATGGGATGCTTGCATTACGGGCAGTGGCTTTACCTATGTTTAACCATAACACCTGCCACTAGGGACGCTTTCACACATCCTTGCTCAGCTGTAATTGGCTCGGTACCCCTCAGGGCCGCAGCGACTCGGCTCTGGGCCTGGACAGTGGAATGGCTTCGGAGTTCTCTCAGGCGTCACTTTGTGCAGCTGTGCGATGAGAGGAGGGGTCCCTGACCTCCGACCTCGTGTTTCCCGCAGTTATGCAAGGGGAGGCCGCCAGGCTGCTCCGGATGAACCCAGGATGGGAGCCCTGGGCCGCGCGCTCTCTGGCACTCCGTCCACCTCCGCTGACGCCATCCCGGAGATGGTCTTGGCACCTTCCCTGTGGCAGATTCCTCCGCTGAGCAGCGGCCCGAGAGACGCTGGCGCGGGAGGTGGAGACAGCTAGGAGTCCGGGGCCCCAGGACAGACGCTGCGTGGCCATCACTGCCCGGTCCGGAGCCGAGGGGAGCCGCAGGGTCTGCGCTGGCTCTGGCGGCCGTGCGCAAGCTCTCGCCTGCCTCGACCGCAGAGACTCTTTATTCAGGCTGCACATTAGGACCACTTAGGGAGCTTGTAAAAAAATTAAAAGCAGGGCAGGACCCCTCCGCCCCATTTTGATGTAATTGATCCTGGGAGAGACTCAGCCATCAGCGGTTTTCAAAGCTCCCCAGGCAATTGTAACAGCAACCGAAGCCGGAAGTACCTTTGCCTCAGTGGGGGACAAAAAAAAAAAAAAAAAAACAAACAACAAAAAAAAACACAGATCCCAAGGACACGAGTGCTTGGGAACCTGTGAGCACCCCTTAAATGGGGGAGGTCAAATATTTTTCCTTTGGAGATTTTTTGGCATCCGTGTATTGGTGATTCCATTATGTCTGACTCTGATTGGTCGGACGTGTGTAATTATGGGGAGAATTAAAACAGGTTTAAGAGGGGTGAGTGTGGTGGTGCTGTCCATTGTCGCCACCAGTGAAGCCGGCATGCCACAGCAAAGCGCTGGTTCAAATCCTGGCTGCTCATGTGCCCATCCAGCTCCTTACCAGCGCACCTGGGAAGGCAGTGGAAGATTGCTCAGGCTGGTTTCTGCCATTCAGGTGGAGACTTGAGGCTGTTGCCCTGGTTGTTGGGGCCATTTAGGGGAAAGATCTCTGTCTCTGTCTCTCTCTCATTCCATCTTTCTAACAAACCAATCTTTTTTTTTTTTTTTCTTTTTGGATAGGCAGAGTGGACAGTGAGAGAGAGACAGAGAGAAAGGTCTTCCTTTTGCCATTGGTTCACCCTCCAATGGCCGCCACGGCAGGTGCTTCTCCTGGTCTCCCATGGGGTGCAGGGCCAAGCACTTGGGCCATCCTCCACTGCACTCCCTGGCCACAGCAGAGAGCTGGCCTGGAAGAGGGGCAACCGGGACAGAATCCGGCGCCCTGACCGGGACTAGAACCTGGTGTGCCGGTGCTGCAGGTGGAGGATTAGCCTAGTGAGCCGCAGCGCCGGCCACAAACCAATCTTTGAAACAGGGAATAGCTAGAAAATTAAACGCTAACTCTGAGACCACGTTTGCTGAGTTCCTTTTCTGTGTGCGGGGCAGCACGTGCTTTACGTAGAACGATGGATGTAATCGTCTGCTGAGAAGGTTCTGCTGTTGTTGCTGTCTCAGCTAGGACGTGAGCAGGCTTAGCTAAACCCATAATGCTGGCAAGTAGCAGAGGCAAGGTGAAAGCCAGGTGCCGAAGCCCGCGTCGGTATCATTTTGGTCTTCTCCCTCCTGAGCTCTGTAGAGGGACGCAAGGGAAGCTCGCTGTGACTCAGAAGCACGCGTTAGCCTAGTGGAGGAAAACCGCGGGGTGATTGTAGGCACGTGAACAGCCTCGGCACGTGTGCAGCCGGGAAGAGCAGGGGAGGGAGGGCGAGGCCAGGCCAGGTGATACGCGGCCTTCAGTGTCAGGCAGAACTCGGATTCCAGCAGAAACTGCAGCGCCCCCTGAGCTGGAGCAGGACAGCAAGAATTAGCTTGCCTTGTCGTGGGAGTGCCTGCACGCACTACTCAGCTCTGACTCCCGACTCCAGCTTCCGGGAGGCAGTGGTGATGGCTTAAGTCATTGGGTTCCTGCCGTCCCCACGGGACGCCTGCGTTGAATTCCAGGCTTCTGGCTCCAGCTTCTGGCTTTGGGGCTGAACCAGCAGATGGGAGCACTCTGCCTCTCAAACAAACGAAAAGAATGAGCTTGGCTTTAGGGAAGTGGCAGTGTCTGCCGCGGTGTGCTAGTGGGGCAGGAGTCGGCACTGAGAGCCTAATGAGGGTAAGAACTGTGTCCCACCCACTTACACTTTTTCAAGGCTTAACACAGGCCTGGCACACTTGTTACTAAATGTCTCCCAAGAGGCTAGTGTTGTGATACAGCCTGCCTGTGATGCCAACATCCCATGTGTACACCGGTTCACGTCCCAGCCGCTCCACTTCCAATCCAGCTCCCTGCTAATGCGCCTGGGAAAGCAGCAGAGGATGGCCCAAGGGCTTGGGCCCCTGTCACCCATGTGAGAGACCCAGAAGAAGCTCCTGGCTCCTGATTTCGGCCCAGCCCTGGCAGTTCAGGGCGTTTGGGGAGTGAATCAGCAGATAGAAGATCACATGTGCTCTCTCTTCTCTTTGTAACTCTGCCTTTCAAATGAATAAAAAAATGAATCTTTTTACGAATGTTTGCTGAATAAAAGTTGCAGACTGTTCTTTACAGTCACAGCGTGGAGGGGGGTGTGCATTGTGGCTCAGCAGTTGGGATGGAGTCCCACCTCCACTTCCCATCCAGCTTCCTGCTAATGTGCACCCTGGGAGGCAGATGATGGCTCAAGTGCTTGGGACCCTGCCACCCACGGGGGACACACTGATGGAGCTCCTGACTCCTGGCTTCTTCCTGACCCAGCCCTGGTTATTGCAGACATCTGGGGAGTCACCAGTGAATGGGAGCTCTCTTTTTTCTCCTTTTAAATAAAAATAACTTTAAAAATAATTTTTGAAGTCACTTGGGATTATAGTCTTCTTTCCCAACTCAGGCTGGGTAGAGAGTTGCTGCAGTTCTCCAGAAAAAGATCCTGAGATCTAGGTGGGACAGGAGCAGCCACAGGAATTAAGAAGAAACAAAGCAGGGTCAGTGTGTGGCACAGCAGGTTAAACCACCTGTAACACAGGAATCCCATATGGGCATTGGTTCCAGTCCCAGACGTTCCATTTCTGATCCAGCTCCCTGCTAATGGCCTGGGAAAAGCAGCAGAATATGACCCAAGTGCTTGGGCCCCTGTCCCCCCATGGGAGACCTGAACGAAGCTCATGGCTTTCACCTGCTCCAGTCCTGGCCGTTGCAGACACCTGGAGTCATCTGTCTCCCCGTTTCTCTGTAACTCTTTCAAAATGAATAAATAAATCTTTAAAAAACAAGATTTATTTATTCATTTGAAAGAGTTACACAGATAGAGAAGGAGAGGCAGAGAGCTGGGCCGATCTGAAGCCAGGAGCCAGGAGCTTCTTCCAGGTCTCCCATGCGGGTGCAGGGGCCCAAGACTTGGGCCATCTTCTACTGCTTTCCCAGGCCACAGCAGAGAGCTGGATCGGAAGTGGAGCAGCCGGGACTCGAATCGGCACCCATATGGGATGCCTGTCCTGCAGGTGGCAGCTTTACCCGCAATGCCACACCACCGACCTCTAAATAAATCTTAAAACAATAACAACAAAAATCAAAGCAACTAACTGGCAAGGCAATACATCATTAAGTACTCAACTTAATGCATACTTCTTGGGAAGTAACTATGTGTACCAGCTCGTTAACTAAGTCGATACACAGTCCCAATTACAGAAGAGCCCTGTGGTTTCCAGAACATCCTGGCCAGAGAAACTTCCAGCAAAGAATTTTCACCTCTGAACAGAATGTTAAAACGAACTGAGTGTTTTTCCAGGGAAGGGAAAGGGAATTCCTGGCACTGGCTAAGGACAATTATCCTGGATAACTGCTTCCCCAAATTCCTATTTCAAGCACTCAAGGCTGGGAGCCAATTTAGAGAGAACATCTTTCAGGAAGCCGCAAGCGGCAGCCTCAGGGATCTCAGGACCTGTACTGGAGCTGGAACCCTTGTCATCCATTTCAGTGGGAGGAGCTCCACTTCTTCCAGGGTAGCAGGGCTAGGGCACCAGGCTGACGACCACTCACATCCAGGTGTTTAGGTGTTTCCCCAAACCACACCATGCCCTGGATAAAATTACTCTCTGATTAAGAGGTTCTCATACTGTAGCTGTTTCAGTTCTGCTCCCCACAAAAGCAGCTCACCAATGAAGTGGGTGAGGTTATGTCAAAGGCAAGTGGAGCAGCCAGTGTTGTGGTGCAGAGTGCTAAGCTGCCGGCTGGAGTCCCGGATGCTCCACCTCTGATCCAGCTCCCTGCTGATGTGCCTGGGAAAGCACTGGAAGACGGCCCAAAGTGCTGGAGCCCCTGCCACCCATGTGAGAGTTCTAAGCTCCTGGCTTCAGTTTGGCCTAGCCTGGGCCATTGCAGCCATTGGGGTATGAACCACAGGATGGAAGGCCTCTTAACTAACCTTCAAGTAAAGTAACAATTTTTTTTAAGGCAAGTGGAAAGGCTTCGAGGCTGTGATTGGTCTCTGGAGCAGTGACTGGAGCCTGCACCTCTGACAGCCCATGCCATGTCACGGTTCGGATGTCTTGGCTTTTGGATTAGCGATGAACCCAGGCTGTTAGAGTGCAGGGTGGCCCACAGGTGCCTGCCACAGTGCTGTGAAAAGGTGAGCATGCTGAAATACTGACCTCTGGAGATGGGGTGGGGGGGGACTGGCCCGTCTCTTCAGGCCGTGGGCAGTCTTTGCACACCTGCCCGTCTCTCACAGATTTTGTGTGTGTCACCCACAGATGTTTGGAAAGCAATGACCTATAGCATTGCCTTAAGGATCATCTTATTTCCTAATAATCTCTCCATATAAAATAAAAATTTATGATCCTAACACAGCTGTGGTTCTTAACTTTCTTTGGATCACTATTCCTTGAGAATCTGTTAATGCCAACGCTCTCCCCAGGATATACCACCATTTGCTCAGAGGGTTATGGATCCCAGATTAAACCTGTTTTGGAAGGATTAGCAGATAAACCTGAATTTACCAAATGCAGAGGGGTTCGTCTGCCTCCAGCCTTCTCTACAGCTTTAGGGAACCAGAGAATGGTCAAAGAAATCTCTGGGCACAAGTCCACTAAACTCCCTGTCTCCGGAGGGCACACAGACGCCACCGCCAGCTCCAGGCGGCAGTGCCAGGAAACGCCAGCTCCTGAGGAGGACGTGCTGGCCGCTGGCTCCAGCTCCACTGCCCTGCAGGGCCAGGCGCTGGGAAGCAGGTGCAGGAGCCGCACGTGGCCTCCTTTTGTGTGACTCCCTGCACCACTGCCACCGATCAAGGCAAGCTTGCACCAATGGGGAAAGGGGAAGAAAACGGACTTTAAATCAATTAATTTGAGCAGCATCTTTATTGCAACAAAGAACCTGTAATAAAATGCAACAAAAACTAATGTTTCACTTTACATGATTAAAAGCCATGTAGCTGAAAATGAGAAAACCCATAAACTTACTGAAGTGAGACATGCAATTCTTTTATACAAGTCAATGCTTCAAACAGCAGGCACTTTATGTCTAAAATTAAAGACCCGAAGTCCAATTTTGCTGAATACAACATAAATCTGTATTTGGTTATTTAAAAACAAACATACAAACACTAGTTTTCTTCTCTGGGAGGGAATTTTGAGTGATCCCTAGAGCCCAGCACCCGTGCTCACACAGCTCTGCACGCCAGGCAGGAAGGCGGGGCGGGAAAGGTGGGAGTCAGGGGACGGACCTATTCCTTTGTATCTGCTGGGACTGGAGATTCACCTTGCGGATCTGAGTTTAGATGCGCTGTGTCTCTTCGTACACCAAACAGCTGTACGGTGGGGTCCCAGGCTTGAACAAGCACCCAGCTCTACACCCCAATCACCTAAGCCCCACTGTACCACAGAAGACACATTTAGTGTAACCATTTTCATTAGCTTCAAATTGTCATATACTAATTAGGAGTACTGCTTCATTAATAAGCATGCCTAGCATTTACTTTAGAATGGAAAAATTAACCATTTTATGTGGTTACCTTTAAAATGCTTTATAGGAATATATTAATAAATACTTCTTTAAAAAGTCACCTTTTCTATATATCATTTCACTCCCGTAAGGCAGGACCTCTTGATGGGGTCCGGTACCAACTGAACACTAACTGACGGCGGCCACAGGGCTATTCCTCCTCTCTCCAGAATGCTGCTTCCTCCTCTAAGAAATGAGCACATTAGATTGTATGTATTAAAAACTTACTACAACTTGAAAAATTTATGTATCAATAATAATGAGAAATCTCGTTAAGAAATATTCCACCTAGAGAAGACAATGTTCCCGAGAGGTGGGCTTTGCCTTCCCTAAGGGACAAAACACGTGAGCATTAAAACCTTTCTCCCATCCTTGTGAAGTAACGCGAGCACTGTGGCGTCATCCTCTCGTGTGAGGCTCTGGAGAGGCGCCAGGACGGGCGCGGGTGGAAAAGCCTTCATTCCAAAATGCCGTCTCCAGAGGGGACACACAGTCACTGAGACGCCCGGAGCAGCAGCTCTCCTACTGTCTGAGGTTCTTGTCAGTCAGTCCAGTGTAAGAAAACTCGCTCATTAGTTTCTCAAGCTCTATTCTCTACAGAGTTTCTTCAAGGAGTCCACAGGTGCTCGCTTTGGAATTACCTGGAAAGCCGTTAGAAACGCACATTCCCGGTCTCCGCCCAAATCAATGGGATCCCCATTTCTAAGAGTGAGGCTCGAGGCTGTGCACTTCTCTGAGGGAGCGTCTCAGACGACTCTGAGGCGCTGCTAACCGAGCGCGGCTGCCCGTGTACTCACTCCCCAAGCCTGCAGAAACCTGGTGTCAGGGTTAGCCTCGTGCTTCGTGGCTTTTGCCAAACTGTTACCAGGTTCGTATACTCTGGTCTCCGAGCTGTTACCCACAGTCAGTTTTAGTGACGTTTCCACGGAGCGCTTCAATTGACAATGGTGCTTTCCGCACAGGTCGCAAAAGCAAACTCAGTCCAGCCGTGTTCCTGCAAGTGAAGCCGGTCAGGCGTTCCCGCCCTGCAGCAGCCGAGTGGCAGGTAAGTGCCTGGGAGCTGTAACAGACGCCTTCCTGGTGACGGGAGGACAGACGGAGAGGTGCACAAGGACGACACCTGCAGGTTCGTGACGGGGAAATGAGAGGCCGTTTCGAAGCAAGGGCCTCGTGGGCCAGAGGTTTCAGAGGAGCGGCTGTGTCCGAGCCATCGTACCCCATTTCTATCGACATTACCATATAAGGATGGACCCTTCAAGGCCAACTAGTTCAGACACAAATACGCCCCAAACCAAAAACCACCCTCAATAGTCAGATGTATGTTAAGTTATGAGGGAAAATACTTTCTTGGGGAAGAAAAATGACCCAAATCAATTTAATTTAACATTGAAAAAAATATAAACAGATCTTGATATGGAAAATTATCATAAACACGAAAATCAATACATATACAGACAAGGAAAAGTGTGGTATCTATCATACAGTATAAATACACAAACGGCAAAAGCCCGCCCCTTCCCAGGGCCAGAGTCACCAAGTCGCTGTCGCTTCTGGCTCGCCCACCTCTGCCGTCCCCAGCCTACTCACGGAGGGCGCCGTGGACCGGAGAAACCCGCCGCTCCGGAGCGCAGAGCAAGGAAACCACAGCTGCTCTTGACATGGTGGGAGGCGCTGGCAGCAGCTTTCCTGACTCCGCAGTGTGTGAACCAGGCTGAAACTTGGGGATGCCTTTCCTGCCCGTCTCCCACAGGCCCCCAAGCCCCTCCGAGGGCAGATGTCAGCCAGCGCTGGAAAGCCCTCGTGCTAGAGCTGCATCAGGCAAATGCCCGCCTGCCTCAGCCAGCCCGGAAGACAGCCTCCAGGCCTCCAGGCCTCCGGGCCTCCGGGCCTCCGGGCCCCCAGCATGGAGAGACAGCGCGCTTGCCAGGGAGTAGTTTCTGGTGAAGAGGTTCTCTGCAAACCCCTTAATTTCAGGTTCACCAAATCTAAATTATGTTCAAATAATTTAAGAAGGATAAAGTCTGAATGGGTAAGTTTTCTAAAATTAAGAGGAAAAATAACGAAAAATCAGGATTATTAAAGTCAGCCTAAGAAACGTTTCCTCCCCTGAAGAGTAGTAGTCTGTATCTGGGTTGGCAGGAGAGTGATCCTTAATTCTGAAGTCCTTACCACTCTAGGAGTCTACGTTTCATTTCCCAGCCTCCCCACACATATTCCTGTTAACATGACTTCTGCTTCACTCCTGAGCAGACCCTGGCCTCTCCGGTCACTCCCCAGCCCTGGTCTCCCCCCTTACTGTGATTCCCTTCCACCTCCCTACATCTCTGAGGCATTTTAATAAGAAAATACCAAATGGGATCTGGCACCACTACATTTTCTGAATACAGTGAATGTGTACTTTTTTCTTTTCATAGAGGGGAAAAAAAAACTTGCCTGCAAACATTTTAGCTCTAATCATTTGATTAAAAATGTTTTTTGCTTGTAATTATCAGTATCATAAGACTAATTAAATCCATGCTACATTTACAGTTACTTGCTTTTATGTGAAAGGAAAAACTCACTCTGTCATTTCAAAGCGAACTGAGAAACTGAGAATTATTTATACCAGATAGAGTTTAAATTGGCTAAAAACTGGTCAGAGCCAAAACAAGTGTCTTTAGGAGGCCACTAAGTTATCCTTGAAAAATCATTAATGACTGGTCAAGTCATAGGTTTAATAGTGATTAGTTCATACCATGCTGGATACACCCCAAGCAATGAAGCATAAGCTATTCAGTTACATTTAAGTGCTATCGAATCTGTAACTAGTCAGATACTCTGGAACTGAATCAAACCAATCACTAATATCATCATATTTTAACAAACTCAGAAGCATACTGTAAAAATACACTAATTAAGTCCGTGACATTTATAATGCTATTGAAAGTGAAATCAGGGTGGTATGGATACGTGGTGCTAATGTCTTCTTTCTTTCAGTAATTCGCATGGTATTTCTGGGTCCCTTAGCAATCTACGCATCATTTCACTGTGTGTGTGTATGGTTAAGGTATTAGATTGTTATCCACAAGCTGTAGACGCCTGCATGGCACCAAATTTACTTCCAGAAGTAGATGTTATGTGGCAGATACCAAAATGTGATGATCAATTCTGGGTTCTCTATTGATCAGACCTCCTCATTTGGTTCAACAGGCGGCGTCCGCCAGAGTTCCACACAGGGCAAAGCTATATCACTTTCAGCGCAGCGATGCGTGACCCGAGGTTCTCCTGAAGGTAGTGCAAAAGATGCAGTTCGTAATGCTCTCCGGATTCAGGGACTCTGATGCTGTGTCTCTCCTGAGGATAGATCTTACAGCAAAAACAAACGTGAAAGACAAAGAATTTAACAATACATCTCCTTTCAAAGCTTCCCAGAGATTTTTAACAGGATTAATAAGAGGGAGCAGAGCCTCTCCAAAGCACTACATAACTCGTCGTAACTAAAGCCTCTCTCTGATTCCCTATATGCCCATTAAGCCTGATGGATTTATCTGGACACCAATGGTTCATTCATCAAGTGCGGTCTGTGCACTTTAAGGGGCCCTCAGAAACCTATTACAATAGAAAACTATTTTCAGAACACTATTATGACATTATTTGCTTTGATTCACATTGTGTCATTCACTTTATTGACTGTGTTGCACCCGTGATGCAAAAGCAATGGTGGTAAAACCGCCGGTGCCCTAGTAAGAATCATGGCAGTAATATGAAGTTGTATCAGAAGTCACAGCTTCTTCAGCACTACTCATTGCAGTAAAAAAGAAAGATACTAGTTTCACTTAAATAATGATAAAAATCAGAACTTCATTAAATTCAACTCTTGAGTGAAGTCTTAGCTGGTTGGTCACTTCAAGGATCACACTGACATATCTGTTGTCAATGATAAAATTTGGACTTCTGGGCTGGTGCTGTGGCATAGCTGGTTAAGCCGCCGCCTGCAGCACCAGCATCCCACATGGGCACCAGTTCGAGCCCAGCTGCTCCACCTCCAATCCAGCTCTCTGCTATGGCCTGGCAAAGTAGCAGAAGAGAGCCCAAAGTCCTTGTGCCCCTGCACCTGTAGGAAGAAGCTCCTGGCTTCAGACTGGCCCAGATCTGGCTGTTGTGGCCATTTAGGGGAGCAAACCAGCAGACTTCTCTCTCTTTCTCTGCCACTGCCTCTCTGTAACTCTGCCTTTCAAGTAAGTAAGTAAGTAGATAGATAGATAGTCTGGCGCCGCAGCTCACTTGGCTAATCCTCCGCCTGCGGCGCCGGCACACCGGGTTCTAGTCCCAGTTGGGGCGCCGGGTTCTGTCCCGGTTGCTCCTCTTCCAGCCCAGCTCTCTGCTGTGGCCCGGGAGTGCAGTGGAGGATGGCCCAAGTGCTTGGGCTCTGCACTTGCATGGGAGACCAAGAGGAAGCACCTTGCTCCTGGCTTCGGATCAGCGCAGCATGCCAGCCGCAGTGTGCCGGCCGTAGTGGCCATTTGGGGGGTGAACTAACGGAAAAGGAAGACCTTTCTCTCTGTTTCTCTCACTAACTCTGCCTGTCAAAAAAAAAAAAAAAAAAAAAAAAAAGGCTGGCGCCGCGGCTCACTAGGCTAATCCTCCGCCTTGCGGCGCCGGCACACCGGGTTCTAGTCCCGGTCGGGGCGCCGGATTCTGTCCCGGTTGCCCCTCTTCCAGTCCAGCTCTCTGCTGTGGCCCGGGAGTGCAGTGGAGGATGACCCAAGTCCTTGGGCCCTGCACCCCATGGGAGACCAGGAGAAGTACCTGGCTCCTGCCATCGGATCAGCGTGGTGCACTGGCCGCGGCGGCCATTGGAGGGTGAACCAACGGCAAAGGAAGACCTTTCTCCCTGTCTCTCTCTCTCTCACTGTCCACTCTGCCTGTCAAAAAAAAAACAAATAAATAAATAAAATTAAAAAAAAAATAGCAGCAGGAAGTCTTTAAAAAAAAAGAGAGAAAAAAATCCTAAAAAAACCTTGAATTTCTGAGTGAAAAATCACAATTTTGGAAAACTTGCATTTACCACTATTAGCTCTTGAATTTCTCAATACCTGGATACTTTTTTGATGAGACCAGCAGTAATGATACTGTACATATTTAACAATTATTTTATAATGAAAGGCTAGCCTAACAGTGAACCAGTATTTTTCACATGACTAATGACGCCTCAAGTAAGACACTCAATAGATTTTTACGTGACACAGTAGAAAAAATTTATACTGCGGTCTTCAAAAAGTTCAGAGAAAGTGTGTATCCTCTTTCAACCCCACTTGCCTTGAGCTTTTTGAAGCACCCTCATAGATAAGCCTTCTAATTCCACTCTAAAACAAGGCTTTAAGAAACTACCACTTGGGGCCAGCACTGTGGCATAGGGGTTAAGCCGCCATCTGCAGTGCCATTATCCCATATGGCACCAGTTCAAGTCCCAGCTGCTCACTTCTGATCCAGCTCTCTGCTAATGTGCTTTGGAAAGCAGTGGAAGAAAGCTCAAGACCTTGGGCCCCTGCACCTATGTGCAAGACCTGGATGAAGCTCCTGGCTCCTGGCTTCCACCTGGCCCAGTGCTGGCCATCGCAGCCATTGGGGAGTGATAAATCACCAGATGGAAGATGACTCTCTGTGTCTCTCCCTCTCTGTAATTCTTTCAAATAAATAAATAAATAAATATTTTTAAAAATACCACTTGTCCAAATTTATAGTATCAAAAAAGAATACCCATAGTTATCCAAAAAAGCTAAAATACTCCTTCCTTAATTTAATTTCTTAATTAAGTCTTCAATTGTGAAGTTGAATTTTTCTTCATATACTTTAGTCAAAATAACCTATCACAATATATTAACTGTAGAAGGAAATAGAAGAAGGAGATAGAAGTGTCTTCTTTATTAAGTCAGACATAATCCTTTTTTATAAAGAAATTTATAAAAAATATAAATTACTAATTTTTTGTTCTGGAACACACACACACACACACACACACACACACACAGTTTTTATTTAAGAGGCAGAGAGGGGCTGGTGCTGTGGTGGAACGGGAAAAGCCGCTACCTGCAGTGCCAGCATCCATATGAGCACTGGTTCAAGTCCTGGTTGCTCCACTTCCAATCCAGCTCCCTGCTGATGGCCTGGGAAAGCAGCAGAAGATGGCCCAAGTGTTTGGGCCCCTGTACCCATGTGGGAGATCTGGAAGAAGCTCCTGGCTCCTGGTTTCAGACTGGATAGAAGATCTCTGTCTCCCCCGCACTGCCCCCGTAACTCTGCCTTTCAAATAAATAAATAAATCTTAAAAAGGGGGGGGGGGCAGAGAAAGAGAGACACTGGTTCACTTTTGAAATGCCTACAACAGCCAGCACTGGGCCTGGCTGAAGCCAGGAGCTAGGAACTCAGTTCAGTTCTCCTACATGGGTGGCAGGGATGCAACTACTTGAGCCCTCACCTGCTGCCTCCTAGGGTGCATATCAGCAGGCAGCTGGTGTTGGGAGCAGAGTTGGGACTCAAACCCAGGCCCTGTGATGTGGGATATGGGTGTCAAACATCTGCCCTTACAGTACACTTTTTTCCCAATAAAAGTGTGACTTGTGGGTTAACAAGATAATAGTTTATTATTATTTTTAAATAAGCAAGTGTAAGATTTTTCTTAGTTTTAATATCTTACGTGCTAAATACTGATAGACATAATATAAACAAAGCTTTTTGCTACAGAAAGGAGTCTTGAGACTAAAAAGTTAAAAATCATCGCTATAGACAAATGTCTAATAGTTTGGGGGCTGGCGCCGTGGCTCACTAGGTTAATCCTCTGCCTGTGGCGCCGGCATCCCATATGGGCGCCAGTTCTAGTCCCAGCTGCTCCTCTTCCAGCCCAGCTCTCTGCTGTGGCCCAGGAAGGAAGTGGAGGATGGCCCAAGTGCTTGGGCACCTGCACCCTCATGGGAGACCAGGAGAAGCACCCGGCTCCTGGCTTCGGATCGGCATAGCTCCGGCTGTGGGGGTCGTTTGGGGGGGTAAATCAATGGAAGGAACACCTTCTCTCTATCTCTCTCTCACTGCCTAACTCTATCTGTCAAATAAAAAAAAAATTTGATCACATAAATGTTGACTCAAATATAAAATAAGAAACATTATATTTTTCATTCTTTTTTTTTTTTTTTTTTTGACAGGCAGAGTGGACAGTGAGAGAGAGACAGAGAGAAAGGTCTTCCTTTGCTGTTGGTTCACCCTCCAATGGCTGCCATGGCTGGCGCACTGTGGCCGGCACACTGCACTGGTCAGAAGGCAGGAGCCAGATGTTTCTCCTGGTCTCCCATGGGGTGCAGGGCCCAAGCACTTGGGCCATCCTCCACTGCCCTCCCGGGCCACAGCAGAGAGCTGGCCTGGAAGATGGGCAACCGGGACAGAATCCGGCGCCCCGACCGGGACTAGAACCCGGTGTGCCGGTGCCGCAGGCGGAGGATTAGCCTATTGAGCCACGGCGCCGGCCTATATTTTTCATTCTTTTTAAGCACATAACCTTTAAAGGAGCAGAAAAGAAGGAATAATTTTTTAAAACCTTTTTCTGAGTAATGGAGCAACAGAGGACAACTTGCTAGTTTCTGCTCCAATGACAATATAAAATAAGAGCAAATGAAAAATTAAAATGAATTAAAATTGGTTCCTAAAAATTCTTTTTTAAAAAATTAGACTTATTTTATTTATTTGAAAGGCAGAGTTACAGAGACAGAGAGGGGGAGAGAGAGAAAGAGAGAGAGAGAGATCTTCCATCCACTGGTTCACTCCCCAAACAGACGCAAGGACAGAGACTGGACCAGGCCGAAGTCAGGAGGAGTAGGGAGGCTTTCCTGGGCCATTGGCAGGGAACTGGATCCGAAGAGGAGCAGCCCGAAGTTGAACCGGTACCCACAGGCGATGCTGGCACTGCAGGCAGAGGCTTAACCTGCTGCACCACAGTGTCGGCCCCTAAAAACTCATTTACAAGAATGAAATCAAGTGGCATTTCCTTATCCTTCAAAGGGGAGAAGAAAAAACAAAGGGGAGTGAATAGACTTCCAGGTCATCCCTCCTGTGCTTATAAACTGAAAGCGGATACATACATACACGTCATGCAAACTGACAGGACAGCTTTTCAGCCTGACTTCAACAGAATCCTAACTTTTATCTAACTACAGGCACTGTGAGCTGTACCTATTAGTTTAGTTCTCTTGAACAGAAGACACATGGACCTGAAAATTCAGACTTACCCCATAGTTTATTACAGATTTCAAAGAAATCAATCACTAATCACTAATGCACTTCATCAGAATGCAAAATAACTCACCTGTAAATCATATGGCTTTCCTGCCCTCACTAAAAAGCTCAGTAATATACTGGTGTGTGCAAAATGGACATTCTCATCCAAGAACCCATGTAGAAGCAGTAAACGATTTGGTCTGGAGAAATGGAAATATTAGAGGATTAGACAAAATAGTAGAATTTGAGGAACTTAAAATAAAAGGCACTTAAAACCTTTAAAATAATACTTAGCTAGAATAATTTCTTTATATTCTAACGCCAGAATAAAGATCCAATACTTTTAATAGTAAATTTTTAATATATTAACCAGACTGCCACATGTATTAAGATTTAAAAAGATCATAAATTCAATTTCTTATTAAAACATTAGAACATATCAACAATTACAGCATGTCCCTAGAAAAACTATTTATAAAATGCACTCATACTTAAGCACAGAATTTTTCTGCCTTGAAACAGTTGTATATTTAACTTCTCTCAACATAAGCTATAGCTTCAAATATGGCTTGTGAAAAAAAACAAATCACAGTGCATGAACTGGCCTATAATTCAGCTTTGAGAACCAGCCATACTCTTTTTTATAAAATATTAATTTTGTTCTTTCAGTATTTGAAGTTTTCATTATTATTTAAAAGATAAGATTTAAAAATACAATTTAAGTTTTATAATCTTAATTTTAAAGCTTGAACTTACTCAGAGGGGAACTTTTCTGCTTGCATGGCCACAGATCCTAAGTAATAGCCCTGTTCATTCTGGTCAGGGTGACCCATGTAACGTTCCGTGTATCCCGTATCATAGAAGATCCACAGAGTGACCGGGGCCCCAGCAATTGCAACCTGCACAAGACAGCACTGCCGGTCAGCTGGGTTCCAGAAAAGGGTGGTTAGCACCGAGGACTTACAAGTGCAAATTTACAGGCTAAAATTATCCTTAGGCTTTAACCCTGCTAGGGAGGCATACATGGTCCTTCCCAGGCAACTTTGAAAATCCAAGAGGAGCGCCAAGGTCAAGAATTTGATACTTTTTGAGTCAGTAAGTTTCACATTCCACAGGCAGGCTGCATACCAAACCCTTAACCTGGGCTAGCTGAAATACAAATGTGGGGCTCTTTGTTGAAGGAGGAGCCAGCACTAGAGCCTGGCTGGGGAAACAAAGTGTGCGAACTCCTGGCTTTAAGCAGGACGAGCAGTCACCTTTTTGTTCTGTTAGCCTCTGCTGCCAGTTCAGAATTTAAAACAGTTAAGGAAATAAATGCATGTTCTAAAAATTTGCTTCATGTTAATAATATAACACAGTTTACAGTCAATTATTCTAATTATGGGGCTGGCGATGTGGTGCAGCAGGTTAAAGCCCTGGCCTGCAGCGCCAGCATTCCATATGGACTCTGGTTCTAGTCCTGGCTGCTCCACTTCTGATCCAGCTCTCTGCTATGGCCTGGGAAAGCAGTAGAAGATGGCCCAAGTTCTTAGGCCCCTGCACCCACATGGGAGGCCCAGAAGAAGCTCCTGGCTCTTGGCTTCAGATCAACTCAGCTCTGGCCATTGTGGTCATTTGGGGAGTGAACCAGCAGATGGAAGACCTCTCTCACACTCTCTCTGGCTCTACCTCTCTCTGTAACTCTTTCAAAAAAATAAAATAAACATTAAAAAAAAAAAAGAGTAGGTATTGAAGGAAGCAATATAGGTAGAATTGTGTTTAAAAATGAATAAATAAATAAATATTCCAATTACTTTCTCAACAGCTACAAGCCTGAGAAAATTATGGCAGTTTTCAGAGTTTGTTTGTAGTTACTATAAAGAACAAAAAACTTATCGTTTTTATTTTTAAAAATAAGGGTCAGGTGTTCAGGGCAGCAGTTCAGCCGCCATTTGGGATGCCCGTAACCCATATCAGAGTGCTTGGGCTGCAGCCCTGGCTTCACTCCCAATCCAGCTTCCTGCTAATGTACTCCTTGGGAGGCAGCAGGTGATGGCTCAAGTAGTTGAGTCCCTGCCACCCATGTGGGAGACCCGGATTGAGTTCCTGGGTCCTGGCTTTGGTCTGCCCAGCCCCAGCTGTTGTGCGCATTTGGGGAGTGAACCAGCAGACAGGAGATGTCTGTCTGCCTTTCAAATAAACACATAAATAAAAATTATTTTTCACTGTAAAACAGAATCATACCATTGAAAGAGTAAACAAGGAAAAACTACTTATTATTCACAATTCCTATTCCCTTAACAACTGTTATCCTCTTAATGTATTTTCTTCTGGCATATTTTCCTAAGATTTTTTTTCTACAGAATTGTGTGTATCTATGCATTCAACACAGACTTACTGAAGGTCTACTGTGCGCCATGCATTTTGCTTGGCTGCTGAGGATACAGTGGCATACAGGACAAACAGGCCCCCGCCCTCAGAGCTCACAGCCCATCAACTAACCAAATAATTACAATCTAAAATGTGTAAATAACCATTAACTGGTTATCATGTTGACAAGTATTTAAAATACGTAAACAGGACGGCATTGTGTGGCTGCTGCCTGCAACAGCCACATCCCATGTAGGTGCCAATTTGTGTCCTGGTTGCTCCACTTCTAATCTAACTCCCTGCTAAAAGCAGCAGAAGATGGTCCAAGTGCCTGGGTCCTTGCCACCCACATGAGAGACCCAGAGGAAGCTCCTGGCTCCTGCCTTTGGCTTGGTACAGCCCCAGTACCAGCTGTTGTGGCCCTTTGGAGAGTGAATCAGTGGATGGACGATTCTGTTTCTCCTTCTCTCACTCTGTAATTCTTTCAAATAAATAAATCTTTAAAAAATAAATGAAATAAACAAAATGTATGTATTTAGAAAGCACTTGAGAAATATACATATTTCACATGGCTATTACACACATATACCCTAACATTCCATTATATTGCCAACTCTGTAAAACCTCCAGAAAATGGGCATTTTTGACATTCTCAATTTACAGAAAATCCTAGCCTTATTGCAAAAAAGAGTAGAACGCGGCCGGCGCCGTGGCTCACTAGGCTAATCCTCCACCTAGCGGCGCCGGCACACCGGGTTCTAGTCCCGGTCGGGGCGCCGGATTCTGTCCCGGTTGCCCCTCTTCCAGGCCAGCTCTCTGCTGTGGCCCGGGAGTGCAGTGGAGGATGGCCCAGGTACTTGGGCCCTGCACCCCATGGGAGACCAGGAGAAGTACCTGGCTCCTGCCATCAGATCAGCGCGGTGCGCCGGCCGCGGCGGCCATTGGAGGGTGAACCAACGGCAAAGGAAGACCTTTCTCTCTGTCTCTCTCTCACTGTCCACTTTGCCTGTCAAAAAAAAAAAAAAAAAAAAAAAAAAAAAAAAGAGTAGAACGGGAAGTCACGTACCCTGAAGATATCCGACCTCTGCATTAACGCCATCAGGGAGAGGTAGCCTCCGTAGGACCAGCCGTGGATGCCTACACGATCTAAGTCAATGAAATCATATCGAGAAGCTAAATACTGGAGTCCTTCCACCTGATCATCAATTTCTATTTGACCCTGTTGAGAAAGGGACAGTATTTCACCGATTCTGATGAATAAAAGCCTTACTATAAGAGCACTTTTAAAGCTGATAAATGTTTTCATTAAACATATCTGTGTTTTTACCTCCCCCACCCAACTTTAAAAAATTTATGTAGCTAGCTTATCCTAGCTTTTAACTACCTTTTAGTCATAAAGCTGTTTCCTCTTACTACCCAAACTATCCCTTGCTTTTGGGGTACTCCCATTTCCATTTGTTCTGTTGTCTGCTAAGAGGTCAGCATCTTCCTTGTAACAAGCCTTTCTATACTCAAAGTCAAAAAATTAGCCCCCTTAAGAGATGCATTAATCTTACTTCTCCTTTTTAATGCTTAGTGCAGTGAAGCGGAGGCCCTGTCTTCCTATTTCCCGCCACACTACCTCTACAAACTGAATGCACTACTCTTCAAAGCCCTGCTGAGTCCTGAATCCTGCCACTAACACCCTGCTATAGTACTTGGCCTGCCAGTGCACACAGTCTCACTTCACTGAGCCAAAAACAAAAACAAAATCAAAAAACTTACATGAGAATACAACATAAGGTCAAAGAACTGGCTGTGGGAGAAAATCCCCATCTCTCACTCAGCATGTCCAACACACTGGCAAACACAGTAACTGCCTTACTGTGCAAAAGGAACATCGGGTTCTCATCATTTCCCAAAGCAGCGGAAAGGACATGGGGCATCTCTAAAAGGTAGCATTTAAAGCTTCCTGTAGAGAGAAAGAGGCTTGTCACAAGGAAGGCACTAAAAGTTGGTTTCCCTCTTCACAGAGGACAGAACAAATCTCAATTATTCCTCTACAGCGTACAGGGTAGGGAACACTCAACAGTGCTGTCTCTGGCTAAGGCAGAAAGAGGGTATTTCTGTGTTACAGGGGGCCCTCTCTCAGCTCCCTGAGGATACACACAGGTGGACCAGAGCTAGTCTGGTAAACACCGAGTTGTGTCTTCCCTCCCACCCCCAAGCACTAACACTCTCTTTCTCTCTTTTGTTCACTTGCTCTCTCTCTCCCCCACTCATTGCTCCTTCTCCCAATTCTCTCTTTGGGGTTTAACAGCAAGCAATGCACCAGAAAATGTCAATGTCTTTAAAAGAAAAGTGCTTTTATGCTCACACACCATTTTATATTTAAAGGCGCCTTCAAACTTCAGCCCTCGGTGACAGGACCCCCTGTTGTCTATCACCACAACCACGTAGCCCAGAGAGGCGAGGGTGTTCAGGCGGAAATACTTGACTCCTTTAAATCGGTTATTTACCAACTGCACCTGAGGAAAAAACACAGTGCCGGTGAAATTTACTACAAGGTGGCATACCAAAGCACAAGAGACAGGCTGCTGCAAAAAAGCTTACATTTTTAATATGATTTCGTCGGTGACTTGTTTTTAAATTAAGTCTGTCCATGTTTGTGTGGTCTCTTGTTAACTTCCCACTCACAGTTCAGGGCAATTACTAAATTACTACAGACTAAGGCAACTCTTATTTATTTATCTGACAGAGTTAGACAGTGAGAGAGAGAGAGAAAAAGAAAGGTCTTCCTTCTGTTGGTTCACCCCCCAAATGGCCGCAATGGCCAGAGCTGCGCCGATCCGAAGCCAGGAGCAAGGTGCTTCCTCCTGGTCTCCCATGCGGGTGCAGGGCCCAAGCACCTGGGCCATCCGCCACAGCCCTCCAGGGCCACAGCAGAGAGCTGGACTGGAAGAGGGGAAGCCGGGCCTAGAACCGCAGGCAGAGGATTAGCCTAGTGAGCCATGGTGCCGGATCCCAGAAAATTCTAACTTTGACATTAATTACACGCACAAGAAGAGAATTAATCTACCTCATAGAAAAAGTTGTTCAACTGATGATTTCAACCTCAAAGAACTATCATTCAAATGACAGTGACAGGATAAATAAGGTCATCTTCCCTCCCAATTTGTTTCTTCTGGGGTTGTCTCTGACCAGTCCAGCTCTTTTTTCCTAGTAGACATCAGCATGAAAAGCAGAATAATCTTTAAATCACTTTGTTATTCCAGAGACTGCACTTCCAGATGCCTGAGAAAAATGGATTTCAGTGCCATAGCAGAAACAGAACACCTTGTGCAAAGAGGACTTTATGGTCATGTGCTTCATCATGACATTGCAATGACAAGGAAGCAAACATGACAGTGGGCCCACGATATTATAACAGAACAGAAGAATTCCTGTTACCCAGTGACAATGTCACATGGTAGTGTAATACAAGACCCCCATGTCTGTGGTGACACTGGAGGGAAAAACCTATACTGAGCTGACAGTCACAACAAAGTATAGATACACAGTTATGTACAGTCTGTAACACCTGAAAATGACAATAAAAATCACGTTACTGGTTATGAATCTATTATACCAAACTTTTTATCACTATTTTTAAGACTTTTATTTGTCTGCTTTAGTTTACTGTAAAGGTGACACAGAGAGATTGTCCATGTCCTGGTTTACTCCCCAAAAGCCCACAATAGCCAGGCTGAAGTCTGTAACTCCATCCTGGTCTCCCATGTGGGTAGCAGAGACCCAAATTCTTGAGCCATCACCTGCTGTTGCCCAGGCAGTGTGTTAGGAAGCTAGATCAAAAGCGGAATGGAGGACACAAATGTAGGCACTCTAACAGCTGCTGCACCACAACACCGGCCCTTGTAATCATTAAAGGGTACTGCTACTTACACATAACTCTACTCTAAAACTGTGCTGTGGGGCCGGCGCCGTGGCTCACTTGGCTAATCCTCCGCCCGTGGCGCCGGCATCCCATGTGGGCACCGGGTTCTAGTCCTGGCTGCTCCTCTTCCAGTCCAGCTCTCTGCTGTGGCCCAGGAGGGCAGTGGAGGATGTCTCAAGTGCTTGGGCACCTGCACCCATGTGGGAGACCAGGAGGAAGCACCTGGCTCCTGGCTTCGGATGTGCATAGCTCCAGCCATAGAGGCCATTTGGGGGGTGAACCAATGGAAGGAAGACCTTTCTCTCTGTCTCTTTCTCTCACTAACTCTATCTGTCAAATAAAGAAAAAAGAAAAAGAAAAAGAAAAAACTGCTGTGTTACGTTGGCAGCAGCCTCATACATCCCATGTTTACGGCATCCATGGTTGCCTCACAAGGCTGTGCTGAGAGAACGGCCTATGCCGTTCAGGTCCAGGTCTGTGTAAGAACACCCTGTGATGCTCCCACAATGAAGAAACCACCCGATGACACATTTCTCAGAGCACGTCCCTGCTGTTAGCTGACACAGGACTGTAATCAGCAGTGTGGGCGTTTACCGGATATTTACTGGACTAAGTACTGGGGTGCGTCTCCCAATTTTATACTTTTGGATGTTTAATGCCACTGTAACAACAAACAACTACTCTCATATATAGTCTCTTTGTTCCTGCAGTAACACAGCGATGGTCTACACATCTGAGTAAGGTATGACTACTGCTTGGCTCCCTCTAATGGCTCCATTATCCTTCACAAAAAGACCTAAATTATTCACATGGCCCTTAGCTACCTCTGACCTTTTTTTTTTTGGACGGGCAGAGAGGACAGTGAGAGTGGGTGGCAGGAATCCAATTCCTTGAGCCATCACCGCTGCTTCTCAAGGTCTGCAGTGGCCGGAAGCTGGCATCACGGCTGGGGCTGAAGCTGGTCTTCCAGGCCAGGGGCAATCTAACCAGTGTCTTAACCACTAGGCCAAATGCCCACCTCTTACTATCCTCTTCTAACAAAGGCAAGTAAGAAAACATGCAAAGCTTCTGAGTATCTCTTGTAATTTCTTTTTTGAGTTGCTTTGTGGTAAGCCTTTTTAAGTTTACAAAGATTTGGCTTCAAATCTTTAATCAAAGACTAATTTAACTATTTATGTAGATGCCAGCAATATAAATATGCATGTTTTGTTTGTAACACACAATGACAGCAAAATGATTTAACTCAATACATAACTATCATGACTGAGATTTTATAGCTTATGTAATTTTACTTTTATTTTATTTTTGTACAACTTGCTACCTAGATATATTTCCAGATACTACATAACTGGATATTGTTATAAAGGGTATTATTGGGTCCAAGAGTTGCATTATGGAAACACAATTGGGGGCTGGTGCTGTGGCTCAGCGGGTCAACACGTTGGCTTGAAGCGCCAGCATCCTATATGGGCACCAATCTGATCCAGCTCTCTGCTATTATGGCCTGGGAAAGCAGCAGAAGATGGCCCAGGTCCTTGGGTCCCCGCACCTGCATGGGAGACCCAGAAGAGGCTCCAGGCTCCTGGCTTCGGATCAGAGCAACTCTGACCATTGCAGCCAATTGGAGAGCGAACCAGTGGATGGAAGACCACTCTCTCTCTCTCTCTCTCTTCCTCTCCTTCTTTCTCTGTGTAACTCTTTCAAATAAAATAAATAAATCTTAAAAAAAAATTAACAACCAATTCACCTATCCCAAATACTTCACTCTGATAGTCAAAAGCATTTACTTAACAGTCACATGGCAATTTTTAATACAGAAAAAGGAAGACCAAGGTGTAAGCTTCTTACAGCACTGATTACCACAGCAGTTGCCTGAACTAGCTGATCACAATATTTTAGCTTGTTTGAGATAGCCACAGGAAAAAGAGGAGGAATTCGCTAGGCTACTAAGGCTTCTTTTTATTTACTAAGCTATTTAATTATTTAATTGTATTCCCCAAACCTCTCTGTATAGAAAGCAACACACTGGCTAGCGCCGCAGCTCAATAGGCTAATCCTCTGCCTGCGGCGCCGGCACCCCGGGTTCTAGTCCCGGTCGGGGCGCCAGATTCTGTCCTGGTTGCTCCTCTTCCAGTCCAGCTCTCTGCTGTGGCCCGGGAGGGCAGTGGAAGATGGCCCATGTGCTTGGGCCCTGCACCTGCATGGGAGACCAGGAGGCGGCGCCTGGCTCCTGGCTTCGGATCGGCGCAGTGCGCCAGCCTCAAAGTGCCACTCATACCGGCCACTTTGGGGGTGAACCAACGGAAAAAGGAAGACCTTTCTCTCTGTCTCTCTCTCTAACTCTGCCTTTCCAGAAAAAAAAGAAAGAACATAAGCCAGAGCTGATAACAGCAGAGGCCCAACGGGGCTCAAATTCTTGACCTAAACAGCTGACTAGACATTTAAAAAACAAATCACCTAAATACACACACACACACATTTGTCTGTATTTAAGCATGCCCACCTGAGGACCACCGTAGATGAACAGCACAGTGGGATACTTCTTTCCAGGTTGCAGATCATGAGGCTTGTATAGCATCCCATACAATGTAAATCCAGTCGTGCTTTCAAAGGAGAAAATTTCTGGAGGGGTGTAGTCAGGAAGAGGACCTGTGAGTAGGTAACACAGGGTCTGTTACAGGAGTTCTTAGGGGAGTGTGACAATCCAAGAGCAAGGAAGAAGACAGCAAAACCCAGACTCCCACACAGCTCACCAACCACTCTCCTTTCAGGTGGTAAGCTAGAAATCAAGCAAGAACATTCATCTACAAACACAGATTTTATTTATTTCAGAAGCAGACACAGTGTTTCGAATAAATTGTGGAGCCCAATAAGTATTCAGGCACAGAACTATACAAATACTTGGTGCTCAGCTCAGTGAAACTTACTGATGGCTACACCACACACCTGGGTAGAAACAAGCACATACCTCATTACGGCTGGGAGGAAAAACAAACAGGAGGCACATACTTAACCCAGTCAATTTAACTTGCTCATAGCAGGTGCTCAACAATTCTGTTTCTGGTCATGAGAGACTAAGCCTAACCAGAAGGCAGAGAAAAAGAGTCACACACCGCCCCCCTCCCCGCAGGGGCTGGCGCCATGGCTCGCTTGGTTAATCCTCTGCCTGCAGTGCCGGCATCCCATATGGGCGCCAGGTTCTAGTCCAGGTTGCTCCTCTTCCAGTCTAGCTCTCTGCTGTGGCCCGGGAGGGTAGTGGAGGATGGCCCAAGTGCTTAGGCCCCTGCACCCGCATGGGAGACCAGGAGGAAGCACCTGGCTCCTGGCTTCGGACTGGCATAGCTCCAGCCGTGGTGGCCGTTTGGGGGGTGAACCAACGGACGGAAGACCTTTCTCTTTCTCTCTCACTAACTCTGTCAAATAAAAAAAAATGTCACTCCCAGCCTTTGGTCACCACAGCTATACAGAACTCTCCATGTGTCTGCACAGTGGACAATGTTACACACCAAGCTGTGATAATCACTGTATTACAAATCCTGCTGTGGACACTAAAATATACCTATACTCTGGTTCTGCACTGATTTCCTAATCCCTCAGCACTAGTGCTCTAGCATATTAATCCTATTTAAGGTCAGGTTAAGGGGAAAAGTACCTGCCTGCTGAACCCAAAATGGTGGCCCAATTAATGATTGAAAATACTTAACAAGAAAAAAACTGGGGAGAAAGTGAATTAAAAGATACATGAAGGGGGGCTGGTGCTGTGGCATGCCTGTGGTGCTGGCATCCCATATGGACACTGGTTTGAGTCCCTGCTGCTCCACTTCCAATGCAGCTCCCTGCTAGTGTACCTGGGAAAGCAATGGGAGAAGATGGCCCAAGTGTTTGGGCCCCTGCCCCCAACATGGGAGACCCTAAGGAAGACCTTGGCTCCTGGCTTCAGACCAGCCCAGCTCTGGCCATTGTGGCCATTTGGGGAGTGAACCAGCAAATGGAAGATATCTCTCTCTCTGCCTCCTCTCTGCCTCTCCCACCCCAGCTCGCACCCCATAACTCTGCTTTTCAAATAAATAAATAAATAAACCTTACAAAAATACATGAAATTAGTCCATTCTTTAAGAAATCAAGCATTCCAGGGGAAAAGTACCTGCTGAATCCAAAATAGTGGCCCAAAATTCCTTTGTTTTGCAAGTTGGATCATCTTCAGGACTTGACAACTTATAAAGGGATACACAGTGTGGGTTCTTCTGGTTACTGTACTTACTTATGAAGAAGTCACAATGCTGGAGAAAGGAGAAACAATTATTATTTTCCTCAGAGAAAAGTAAAAAAAAGATTACCAGCTGTTACAATTACACTAATATGGAAGAGTCTAAGAAGAGCTGGGCTATTTACATACAGATACAGCACAGAAGTTACGGCTAAATGTTTATTAACTGGGCTTCTGTAGGACATTTTCACAACATTCAACAGGAGTATTACATTAACAGAGGGTTTTTATAGGACAAGAAACCCTTTTCAAGTAGGGGCTTAATACCGGGCTGATGCAGCAAGAGTGGGAATAGCCGCGGTCGGTCAGCCTTGTCACCTCTCCAGGATTTACGTAGCTGACCACGTACAAGTGATGTTCTAAAGGGGAGTCTTTGGTGCCTTCAAAATATACCAGCCTCCTGACTTCATCAACCTGGATCTGCAAAACAGCAACAAGAAAATCAGTGACCCTGGCAATGAACAAGCCCAAATTTTACTCAGCATCATTTATGCCACTTTTTGTATTTTATTTTTTTTTAAAGACATGTTAAGGGGCTGGTGCTATGGCTAGTAAGCTAAGCCTCTGCTGCGCCACCAGCACCCCCTAACAGTGCTGGTTTGTGTCTTGACTGCTCCTCTTCTGATCCAGCTCTATGGCCTGGGAAAGCAGTGGAAGATGGCCTGAGCACTTGGGCCCCTGCACCCACATGGGAGACTTGGATGAAGTTCTTGGCTCCTGGCTTTAGATTGGCCCAGCTCTGGCTGTCATGGCCATTTGCGAAGTGAACTAGTGGATGGAAGACCTTTCTCTCTGTAACTCTACCTCTTAAATAAATAAATAAAATCTTAAAAAAAAAATACATGTTAATAAATTAGTCAGTTTTGTTTGTGACTTATTGCTAGGAATAGATCCTGTCCAGAAAAAAAAATGCCATCTAGAGTTGCAAAGAGATTGTATAATTTCTTATTTGGTCAGAATCTGTGTTGTTCTTAAAATATAAGAGTTATTTTCCTGGGAACAGTGCTGTAACGTAGTGGGTAATGCCTGCAATGCCGCCGGCATTTCATATGGGCACCAGTTCAACTCCTGGCTGCTCCACTTCTGACCCAGCTCCCTGTTTTTGGCCTGGGAAAAAGCAGTGAAGATGGCCCAAGTGGTTGGGCCCCTGCCAAAGACCTGGAAGAAGCTCTTGGCTCCTGGCTTTGGCCTGGCCCAGCCCTGTACATTGCAGACATCTGGGGAGTGAACCAGCCGATGGAGTATCACTCTGTCTCTGTCTCTCTTGTTTATTAAATAAATCTTAAGAAAAAAAGAATTATTTCTTTAAAATAAGCACTCTTTTTAGGTTAACCATTCAAATGTACTTGAAAGAGTCTAATTTTACTCTATATTTTTCATTACAGTATTACTTAAGGCAGTACTGTTTTGGTCTTTTGTACAAGTTTTCAAAAGTGTTTTATCTACTGGTTTGGAAAACAGTTGAACTCAATCAGTTTCAATACTGGTACGATTTATAAATAAGTTTGGGTAAGATTGTTTCAATCTTCACTTAGAACCCACACACAAAATGCAAGTAAACTCACAGCTAAATTCAGATAATATTCCCAAATTATGATTCTAAATAAATAACTTTCTTTTATTGGCTCTTTAAAAATATTTTTTTAAAAAAATATGGAAGTCTGGCTTTTTTTCTTTTAGTTTTTATTTATTTTTATTTATTTATTTGAGAGGTACAGTTACAGACAGAGAGGTCTTCCATTCATTGGTTCACTTCCTAAGTGGCTGCAATGGCTGGAGCTGAGCTGATCCAAAGCCAGGAGCCAGGAGATTCCTCTGGGTCTCCCACGCGGGTGCAGGGCCCAAGCACTTGGGTCATCTTCTACTGCTTTCCCAAGCCATAGCAGAGAGCAGGATTGGAAGATGAGCAGCCAGGACATGAACCGGCACCCATATGGGATGCTGGCTCCACAGGAGGAAGCTTAGCTTATATGCTATAGTGCCAGCCCTGCCTTTTTTTTTTTTTTTTTAAATTTATTTATTTTGAAAGTCAGAGTTACACAGAAAGAGAAGGAGAGGCAGAGAGAGACAGGACTTCTATCCGCTGGTTCACTCCCCAATCAGCCGCAACAGCTGGAGTTACGCCGAGCCAGGAGCTTCTTTCAGGTCTCCCACTCAAGTACAGGGGCCCAAGGACTTGGGCCATCTTCCACTGCTTTCCCAGGCCATAGCAGAGAGCTGGATTGGAAGTGGAGCAGCAAGGACATGAACTGGTGTCCATTTGGGATGCCGGCACCGTAGGTGGCAGCTTTACCCGTTATGTCACAGTGCACGACCCCCCCTCCTTTTTTTTACATTTATTTTATTTATTTGAAAGGCAGAGTTACAGGGGTGGGGGGAGACAGAGAGAAAGGTCTTCCATCTGCAATGGTTCACTTCCCAAGCAGCCACAAAGACCAGGGCTGGGCCAGGCCAAAGCCAGGAGCCAGGAGCTTCTTTCAGATCTCCCATGCGGGTGCAGGGACCCAGCACTTGGGCTATCTTCTGCTGCTTTTGCAGGCATATTAGCAGGGAGCTGGATTGAAGTGGAGCTGCCAGGACTTAAACCGGAGCCCATATAGAATGCCAGAACTTCACCACAGTGTTGGGCCCTAAAAAAATCTTCTACCAGCCTACTCAATGCTTAGTAAAATTCAAAAATTTGAACACGGCAAAGACAACATACATTGCTAGAAGCAAGACCTTTAAAACTTTGATAATTTATTTTTATTATTTGAAAGGCAGGCAGACAGTGAGCTCCCATTTGATGGTTCCCTCCCCAAATGCCCACAACAGCTAGAGCTGGGTTAGGTAGAAGCTGGGAGATGAAAACTCAATTGAGGTTTCCCACATAGGTGGCAGTCAAATACTTGGGTCATCACTTGCTGCTTTAGGGTCTGCATTAGCAGGAAACTGTAATCAGGAGCCAGAGCTGGGATTAGAATCCAGGTAATGCAGTTGGCACTGTGGCTAGTAGGTTAAGCCTCCACCTGACGTGCCGACATCCCATATGGGTGCTGGTTCAATTCCCAGCTGTTCCACTTCCAATCTAGCTCCTTGCTAATGCACCTGGGAAAGCAGCAGAAGATGGCCCAAGTGTTTGGGCCCTTGCACCCACATGGCAGACCTGGAGGAAGCTCCTGGCTCCTGCTGACCGATGGGCCCAGCTCTGTCCTTTGAGGCCATTTAGGGAGTGAACCAGCAAGTGGAAGATTCTCTCTCTCTCTCTCTCTCTCTATATATATATATATATATCTCCATCCCTCCTCTCACTGTAACTCTGCCTCTCAAATAAATAAATAAATTGATCTTATTAAAAAAAGAATCCAGGTATTCTAATATAGCATACTAGCATTTTAATTGCCAGCCCAAATTCTTGCCCTTAAGCATTTTTTTTTTTTTTTTGACAGGCAGAGTGGACAGTGAGAGAGAGAGAAAGGTCTTCCTTTTGCCGTTGGTTCACCCTCCAATGGCCGCCGCGGCCGGCGCGCTGCGGTCGGCGCACCGCGCTGATCCGATGGCAGGAGCCAGGAGCCAGGTGCTTTTCCTGGTCTCCCATGGGGTGCAGGGCCCAAGCATCTGGGCCATCCTCCACTGCACTCCCGGGCCACAGCAGAGAGCTGGCCTGGAAGAGGGGCAACCGGGACAGAATCCGGCGCCCCGACCGGGACTAGAACCCGGTGTGCCGGCGCCGCTAGGCGGAGGATTAGCCTAGTGAGCCGCGGCGCCGGCCAACCCCCTTAAGCATTTTTAAATGTCTTGTTTTTTGTCTGGAAACTTAATCACCAAACACTTCTAATATGCATTAAGAGACACAAACACATTTGCGATTAAGCAGGCCCATATGAAATATATAGAAAGGATACAAATGACAGAAAGACAGAAGTTCATGCAGCTTTTCATGTTCTGTGTTAATCTCTGCAAAAGGTTAGGACTGGTTCTACTCTTGACATAGCAGCTGGGACTTAGGCCTTTCAAAATTAAAGAAATAACCAGTCAATTCCTCACCTCCACCTGGCATGGTTCCTTTTTTTTTTTTTTTTTTTTAATGTAACTACTTACCAGAAGTATCAGGGTCTGGTGTTGGGGTGCAATGGGCTAAGCTGTGACTTAGAACACCGGCATCCTGGCTATTTCACTTCCAACCCAGCTCCCTGCTAATGCACCCAGGAAAGCAGTAGATGACGGCCCAAGGGTTCTAGAGCCCCTGTCACCCACAAGGGAGACCAGGATGGAGTTCCTGGTTCCTGGTGTTGGGTTTTCCTAGCCCTGGCTGTTGTGGACAGCTGGGGAATGAACCAGCAGATGGAAGATTCTCTCTATCCCCCACTCCCTACGCCTGTTGCTCTGCCTTTCAATAAGTAAATAATCTTTTTTTTTTTTTTAAGTTGTACCAGAATCACCTGGGGGGCTTGTTAAACAGACTGCTGGGTCCGACCACCAGAGGTTTTCATTGCGAGGTGTGGGATGGACATAAGAATCTGCTTTTCTAACAAGTTCCCACATGATACTGATATTTTTCTGCCGGTGCAGGGACCCAACTACAAGAACCATCCTCAACTGTTAAGAAGTACATGGACTTAAAAGTCTCAAAGCTTTATCCAGCTACTACTGTTAGAAATTTCTGAATGAGAATAAGATCAGTTGTAAAAAGCAGAGAAGGAAAAAGATATATAAAGACAGAAAAACACAAGACAGAAAACAGAAGAGGATGACAGAAATGCAGTGAAAAAGACATGACATAAAAAAAAAAAGGCAACTGGGCCGGCGCCGCGGCTCACTAGGCTAATCCTCCGCCTTGCGGCGCCGGCACACCGGGTTCTAGTCCCGGTTGGGGCGCCGGATTCTGTCCTGGTTGCCCCTCTTCCAGGCCAGCTCTCTGCTGTGGCCAGGGAGTGCAGTGGAGGATGGCCCAGGTGCTTGGGCCCTGCACCCCATGGGAGACCAGGACAAGTACCTGGCTCCTGCCATTGGATCAGCGTGGTGCGCCAGCCGCAGTGCGCCAGCCACGGTGGCCATTGGAGGGTGAACCAACGGCAAAAGGAAGACCTTTCTGTCTCTCTCTCTCACTGTCCACTCTGCCTGTCAAAAAAAAAAAAAAAAAAAAAAAAAAAAGGCAACTGAATGCATGTTGTGGCAAGTAGCAGAGACATTTGGCTGCCCAAGTAAGGAGTAGATCTGCATAAATACAACTTTGGAATTCCCTCAGTATTATCCAATGACTTGTTTCCTAAAACCATCATGCACCACGAAACTCACATTAGTGTAACGTTCTGTTATCAGAACCTAGAATTCCATTAAGATGTTTTTAAACCTCCTTCCACGCTCCCCCTCCCCCAACTCCACAGTAAGACTTTTTTTTTCCTCAAGTGACAGCAATGTCCAAGGGTCCAAGGTCTCTAAACAGAAAAAAATGTAATTTGGATAACAACCAGAAGACCACATGAGGCTCTCAGTAGAAACTGCACTTTTCAAGTTGCCTATGATGGTCCACGGTTTTCACTAACAAAAACAGATAGGATCTTCTTCATTCTCTCGCCTTAGTCACCTCAGTGACTGGGTGATTTCTACAGTATACAAAATCCTAAATCAATCTCTTTATCAGTGTGAGGAAATCACAGCCAGGTCTCCACCAGGTCCTGGCAGCACACATCAACTCTCTGAGTCACATTCAGAAAGGATAAGTTCTTAGAGACCACAGGAAGCTGAGCACCTAACTGAAAGCTGAAATAAATCCAAGGTACTATGAAAGGCAAAAGAAACAAAACATTCATTGAACTGTCACAGAAAGCCACCTGTTGAGAGTAAATTTCCCTCCTCTCCCCTATCAATCTAAGCTATGTAAAAATGCACATCGCTCTTTGCAGTTAGTGGATAAAGTTCAAATCTCCGGGGTATGATACAGAGGAATGAAAGAGAAAAAATAACTCATTTGAAGCAAACACAATTTCCAGTGTAGAAACCGTACAGTAATTTTCAAATTATATCCTAACTCCCAACTATTGCCAGACCCTAAAAGTATGGACCAAGCCTTTCCTTATGAAGTAAAAATATATTTGAAAATGATGAACTTTAGTAGTCAGAATACATTTAATACCACAGTCATAAATTGAGTGAGATTTGTAATTTGAACTCATTCTTCCTTTCTAATAACTTGACTTATTTTAGGTCCCAACTCACTGGGACCACCACGCTGGGGTCACATTAAGTTGCACTGCTGACTTTTTGTATTGCATACATACAGATGTTGACCAAACATTATCAGTAGAATCAAAGAACATACATTAGATCCATGCCGGCCAAGAACTTCCCATTCACCACTGGTAATTGCTATCTCCTCTTTGATAGGACACTTGAAATCACCTAAGGACAAACAGTTGTAATTCAGTACTTGATACTAAACTAAAAGCAAATGAAACAATAACAACAGCACTCTAAATTTTCTTTGCAAAAAAACAGCATTTAAAAATTAAAGTTGTATTTATGGTAATAAAATGTTTTGGAACTACACAGAGGTGGCTGGTTGCACAACACTGTGAATGTGCTCAGCGCCAGTGAAGAGATCATAAATGTTCAAGGAGATAAAAGTATGCTTACCCTGAGCTGAACATTACACAACGTATCCATGT
Source organism: Oryctolagus cuniculus (assembly GCF_051225735.1). NCBI lineage: Eukaryota > Metazoa > Chordata > Mammalia > Lagomorpha > Leporidae > Oryctolagus > Oryctolagus cuniculus. The sequence continues at coordinate 88,601,518 of NC_142878.1, forward strand.
ATAAAGATATGTGCCCCGTAAAGATGTATAATTTTAATATACCAGTTTTTAAAAAGCCATTGAATTCTTTATTTTAGAATGGTTAATATTATGTGAATTTTATTTCAATAAAAGTCTACAGTTTTAAAAAAATTCAAGTTATGAGCCCTTTTTTAAATGATTTATTTGAAAGGCAGAGAGAGAGAGAAAATCTTCCGTCTACTAGTTTACTCCCCAAATGGTTGCAATGGGCCGAAGTCAGGAGCCTGGCACTCCATCAGGGTCTCCCACACAGGTGGCAGGACAAGTACTTGGGCCATCTTCTTTTGCTTTCCCAGGTGCATTAGCAGGGAGCTGGATCAGAAGCAGAGCAGCTGGGACTTCAACTGCTGTTCATATGGGATGCCAACTTTGCAGGTGCCAGCTTAACCAGCTGTACCATGGTGCCAACCCCCAACATATAAATCTTTTTTAAGATTTATTTATTTATTTGAGAGGTAGAAATACAGAGACAGGAAGAGACAAAGAGAAAGGTCTTCCATCTGCTGGTTTACTCCTCAAATGTCCACAATGGCCAGAGTTGGGCCAATCCAAAGCCAGAAGCTAGGAGCTTCTTTGGGGTCTCCCACGTGGATGCAGGGACCCAAGGACTTGGGACATCTTCTACTGCCTTCCCAGGCCATACCAGAGAGCTGGATTGGAAGAGGAACAGCCAGGATGTGAACCAGTGCCCACATGGGATGCTGGCACCACAGGCGGAGGCTTAGTGCACTATACCATAGTGCAAGCCCCCAAAGTGTAAATCTTAATACTCTGGAATAATGATGGGAGGATCCATGTGGATAATGTGAAAATAGCAACACAGATTTTTTTTTTCAAGATCTATTTTATTTATTTGAAAGACAGAGTGACACAGAAGGGAGACAAAGAGAAAAAGAGATCTTCCATCTGATGGTTCACTCCCTAAATGGCCACAATGGCCAGGGCTGGGCCACACCGAAGCCAGGAGCCTGGAACTTTATCCAGGTCTCCCACATCGGTGGGAAGGGCCCAAGCTACCTTCCCAGGTGCATTAACAGGGAGCAGAAGCAGAAGTAGATAAGCCAGGACTAACCGTGCACTCATATGGGATGCTGGAATTGCAGGTAGCAGCTGAACCCACTGCACCACGACACCACAAATTCAAAAACACCTGTGTTCTTGGACTTTTCATTAAACAAAGAGGTCTAATCTAGTGGGGTGAGAAAAACTGTGGCATAGCAGGTAAAGCTGCCACCTGCAGTGCCAGCATCCCATATAGGTGCCGGTTCATGTCACCGCTGCTCCACTTCTGATCCAGTTCTCTGCTGTGGCCTGGGAAAGCAGAAGATGGCCCAAGTGCTTGGGCCCCTGCACCTATATGGAGGACCTGGAAGAAGCTCGTGGCTTCAGATTAGCTCAACTACGGCCATTGTGACCATTTGGGGAGTGAACCAGCAGATGGAAGATTTCTCTCTCTTTGCCTCTTCCTTTCTGTAACTCTCTGCTTTTCAAATAAATAAATAAATCTTAAAACACAAAAACACACACACAGAAACAGCTGATGTTGCGGTCCAGTGGTTTAAGCTGCTATTTCCAACATGGGCATCCCATATGGTAGTGCTGGTTAGAGTCCTGGCTACTTTGCTTTGGTCCAGGTCCTGCTAATGCACTTGGGAAGGCAATGGATGATGGCCCAGGTACTTGGACTCCTGCTACCCAAGTGGTAGACTCAAATGTAGTTCCTAGCTCCTGGTTATGGCCTGGCCCAGCCCTCAGGATTGCAGGCATTTGGGGAGTGAACTAGCAGATAGAAGCTCTCTCTGTCACTCTGCCTTTCTTTCTTTAAGATTTATTTTATTTATCTGAAAGTCAGAGTTACACACAGAGAAAAGGAGAGGTAGAGAGAGAGAGAGAGAGAGAGGTCTTCCATCTGATGGTTCACTCCCCCATTGGCTGCAACTGCCGGAACTGTGCCAATCTGAAGCCAGGAGCCAGGAACTTCCTCCAGGTCTTCTCACACGGTGCAGGGCCCCAAGGACTTGGGCCATCTTCTACTGCTTTCCCAGGCCATAGCAGAGAGCTGAGTTGGAAGTGGAGCAGCCAGGACTCGAACCAGCACCCATACAGGATGCCGGCACTGCAGGCGGCGGCTTTACCTGCTATGCCACAGCATCAGCTCCACTCTGCCTTTCAAATAAACAAACTGTTAAACTCTATGCGCAGAAAATGAAAGATTACTTAATATATAAATAATAATATTTCATATTATAGTCACTTAAAAAGGAAATGAAGCAGACATAAAGAAGGAAAACTTAGAAAGACTAAGAAATAAAAAGAGAGAGGCCAGCACTGTGGCATCGCAGGCTAAGCTGTCGCCTGCAACACTAGCATCCCATATATGGGCTCCAGTTCAAGTCCCAGCTGCTCCACTTTTGATCCACTTTGGGTCCATGCCCTTGAAGGAGACCTGGATGAAGCTCTGGGTTCCTGGCTTCAGCCTGGCCCAGACCAGCCGTTACAGCCATTTGGGAAGTTAAACAGTGGATGGATGATCTATCTGTCTCAGTGTAATTCTGCCTTTAAAATCAATAAAATAAATCTTAAAAACAAACAAACAAAAAGGAATAAAAAAGATGAAAAACCAGAAAGTTTGGCAAACTGAGGGGCCGAGACACTGGTAGGGCACACAGGGTTGGTGTCCTGAGGTGAGTGTTAACAGATACTAGCTCTTCTTATACTCTTCAGTTAGGGCACAAAATTGTAAGTTACCATCTTCTTATTTCTGCTCCCCTGTGGGGAGCAACTCGGACTAGACTGTTACTGGAATTAAGACTTATTCTATGCATCTGCTCTCCCACAATATGGCGCTGGGAGAGGAGGAAACAGCTTCTACACAGCTGCCTCCAGTTCAACCAATAAACTGTAGGACCTGCTCCTGATTGGAGGAGAGCAGCGTACTTGGCGTGTGGGTAGCAGAGTTGGGATTGGTGGAAGAGGACTATAAAGGAGGAGAGAGACAACATGCACCAGGAACATCTATCTGAAGGAACACCTGAGGAACATCTGAGCAGCCCCCGAGAGAGCTGGCCGGTGGTGTGCCGCTCCCCCGCGGAAGTGGGGAAAGTGGCAGGGGGAACCGCCCTTCCACGGAGGTGGAAGGGACGGTAGCCAACCCAGGAAGAACCAGCAGCAAACCCGGGAAGGGCCGAGCAGATGAAAGAACAGCGCAGGGTCCTGTGTCGTTCCTCCACGAAGGGGGGGAGCGACGCTCCCCACATTTTGTTTTAGTTAAATAACTACTAGCTACAACGATTTGATCAGTCTCCATCATTAAACCCTAGAATTCCATAGCTGGATTTAGTTTCTGAACAATAAGGATCTGGTAAAGGCAATTTCACACTAGGGACCAAGCTAGGCCGAGGCTGGAAAGGGAGAATTTCCCATCTTGGACATGTGAGATATTGAGCATCTTCAAAAACTAGGATAAGAAAAGGAGCAGTGCCATAGATAACGTTTAATTTGCAAGTTTCAAGATACAGATCACTATTGCCTATATAAGAAAGATATGTAAAAGGTCAGGCTGAATAAGCAACCTGATGAAACAATGCACAAAGGACTAGAATAATTCTTCAAAGAAGATACATAAGTGGGTACATGTACCAGTGGGTGCATAGAAAGACTGTCAAAAACATTAATCCCTAAGGAATCAAAATCAAAACAGTAACACCTCATACTTGCTAGGATGGATATTATAAAAAACAAACAAACAAACAAAAAACAGAAAATAACCAATATTTTCAAGGATGTGAAATTAAAATGTTTGTACACTGCTGTGTGTGCGTGTGTGTGTGTGTGTGTGTGTGTGAAGGTAAAATGGCACAGTCATTCCTACTAATGTACCAATGGCATAGCAGCTCAGGGAAAATGGTATGGCATTTACTCAAAAAATTAAAAATAGGATCACTTTATGACCCAGAAATTCTACTCTGGTACATGCTCCAGAGAACTGGGAGCTGGGACAGGAACAGTTATTTGTAGACTCATGTCCACAGCAGCATACTGACAGTAGCTAAAAGGTGGAAGCAGCCTAGGTACCCCTGAGAAATGAATATACAAAATGTGGAATTTACATAAAGTGAAATATTATGCAGCTTTGAGAAGGAAGGGAATTCTGATACATGCTACATCTCAGATCAACCTTGAGGACACAGTGCTGAGTGAAATAAGGCAGCCACAAAAGGACCAAGGCTGCATGACTCCACTTACAGAAAAGGATCTAGAGCAGTGAGCAGTCACATTCAGAAAGCCAGAAAGTGGTTAACAGCGGCTTGGAGGAGCAGGGGTTGAGGAGTTACTATTCAGTGGAGAGTTTCAGATTTGGAAGATGAAAAAGTTCTGGAGATGGACGGAGGTGATTGTCATATAGCAGAATGAATGTACTTAATGCCACTAACTGTGCCCTTAAAAATGGTCAAAACGCTAACTCTTACTATGCATATTTTACTGCAACTTTTTAAAAAAGGCAATGGTTGAGTCTGGTAAGTTACAAATGGCAGTTAAGTATATAACAAAAGTTATCATAAAGTACTGCCAAAACAAGCTTTAATGAACTAGAAAACTGGAATTCAGTTTTAGAAAAACCTAAGAACAGTACTCAGTGTACTACTTCACTTTCCTAGGCTTAAGCACTTATTGTTACCCAGAAGGGAAATCATCACTTTTTAAAAAGAAATTAACTTCAGTTGACATAATATTCAATTTTACTTTAGGCAAGATAATTATATTACTCTGAAGACTTTTAGTAATAAAGTAAGCTTAGTGTAGATGTAGATAGCATAAGAAACATTTGTATAAAAAATAGCTAATAATTATATAACATTTTTAAAAGTAGTTTTTAAAAAATACAAAATAATAAGGGTTCAATATGTTTAAACAAATTAAAAAATGCATTCAAGGCCAAAGTAGAACACCAAAAAATAGTAATCCAGATACTCAGTGTTATCCACTATTAATAGTTCATTCATCAAGAACCTTGTTCTGTTTTTAACACATGCATATATTTTAACATAGAAGGTTTCATAAGGCCATCACTGATGCTTACATAAAGCATATGAAAGACACATGACATTCTCCTGTCCCTCCCACCTTCTGCTCCAATGTTTGTTTACTTTTTTAAATAAAAATGGTTTCTTACTTGGTGCAGGCAGACCACCACTGGATCGTTTATATTTGCTTTCCTTTAAAATGGACGTGATTTTATATAAATGACGGAAACCAGTTTTGCATTCAGAGGCAAAAATAAACTCAATTTCATCTTCGTGACTTTGGGGAAAAACATGAAAGATGTCATGGATCTGTAAAATGAATAGCTTGATTTACTATACACACTAACAAAAACACTACATAATTCAATTAAGCTAGAGAAAAAACGGCAAACAACTGTCAGCGCCAGGGGTGTGGCACAATTACAATAATAAGTTCTAGCTGCGCCTTCGATTTATTTTACTTTAGTCAAAGGCTTTATCCATTGAGAAATAAATGTTTCCAAATGGAGAAAAATAGAAAAATATGGCCAAAAGCTTTTTCTTACTCACCACCTCTTTAATCTTTGAACATGGCATGAGATTTCTTTAATGATATAAATCTTATTACAGAAATGAGAAAAAAATTTTTTTACTTTTGTTTTCCAAAGAAAAATATTCTAACAATTGAGGGAAAACAGATGTTCATCTGTTTTAGGTGAATCATTTGAAGCCTACATTCAGCTACAGAGTAAGCTGGTTGTATTTATTTTGTCTCTTATTTTTATGCTAAATTGGAAAATGCAAAATTAAATTGAAGACTGGAAAGTTTTGGTATAGTTTGACAACTTAAAAGAGGAGAAAGTCTCTTTAGAACTGGAGTCCTGAAATCCTCTCAGAGCACCGATAAAGCTGGAGATGAGGTTGTGTATTCATCATCTGATGTGTCCAGAGACAAATCTGCAGCCAGTGAGATGTCATTTCAATGGCAACCAAAATCATTCCATTCTGCAACCATCATTCTAAAACTTGAGACATTCAAACTAAGCAAATAACATTCATGAATTTCTTTGAACTTGAAAAAATGCATTTTGATAGTCTGCTTTTATGGCCCTCCATGCTTGCGCATTTTGAGCATATATTCAAACAATCACAGAGGAAAAATGCATACATTTATCCAGATGTCTGTTGTTTCTTCATAGATGATCAGCGGGGTCACAGAGTCAGGCACTGACTCGATGAGTCTCTGTCTTTCCATGGCATCATCTTCTACTGGGATAAACAACTCAGGCGGGATCAACACTATCTGCAGGCGAGTTTGGGAGCGATCTAGTAGGATGGACCAAGCACTATTTAAACAAATAAAGAGAAGCACCAGAAATAAATCAAGCTCTCAAAAAATGAATAATATTCTTTTCCTTGGCACCCATCAATCTTATCTATAACAAAATGGAAACATCTGTTTTAGGATATTTTAAATTGTCACAAATAACTAATTAAAATATTCTACATTTATTTTAAGAAATTAAGCTTGACAGTTTTTAAAAAGTGATTTTCTTCAAATTTCCAAATTAAAAAAATCCACATGTATGTGTGAGCCTTAAAGTCATAAATTTTTAAATACTTATCTCTGAAAGGCAGAGAGAGAGAGAGAGAGAGAGAAGATAGATAAATACCTCCTCATCAACTGGTTTATTCCCTAAATGCCTGCAATAGCCAAGGCTAGGTTAGGCTAAAGCCAGGAACCAAGAATTCAATCCAGGGGCTGTGCTGTGGTGCAGTAGTTTAAGCCATGGCCTGTGGCATCAGCTCCTCCACTTCCGATCCAGCTCCCTGCTAATGTGTCTTGGAAAGAAGTGGAGGGTGTTCCAAGTCTTTGGAACCCTGTACCCACGTGGGAGACTAGGAAGAAGCTCCTGGCTCCTGGCTCTGGCCCAGCTCAGCCCTGGCCATTTGGAGAGTGAACCAGTGCATGGAAGATCTCTGTCTCTCCTCCTCTCTCTAATTTTGCCTTTCAAATAAATAAATTAATCTTTAAAAAAAGTTACTGTTAATAAAAAAAAAAAAAACTTTAAGAACTCAACAACTTGAGATACCATGGCCATTTCCCAGGGTGAACATGAGCAGAAAGCTGGAATTGGGTACACAGCAGGGACTTGAACCTAGGGACTCCCATTTGGGATGCAGGCAACCCAAGTGAGATCTTAACCACTACACCAATACCTGCCCCAAGTCACACAATTTAATCACAAACATCACTATGAATCGTAACTGGCTAAGAGAATTAAAATAGAATGCATTTATGCTGATAGGATTTACAAATCTCCAAGTCAAATCCACTCAGTTTAGGAAAAATTTCTTGTGCAGAAATAACTGTACTGCCAATTTACATGTGAAGGCAGCTCCAACTGTAAGGCAAACCAAATCGCCTCAGCATTTCTAAAGCTCTGGATCCTAAGTTAGTTGTAAAGAAGTGACAATTTAACATACGCACTATTTTCCCTTTGGAGTCCAACCAGCTCTGGCAATATATTCAACTCCTTCAAATAGAATCTCAAAAGGTTGAATTAGCTCTTTATCTGTGACATCTATAATCTATTAAAAAAAAAAAAGACAAAAAGGCATCTTATCACAGAAGATTTAAACAATTAACTCAGTAATCTACTTAAATCATAGATAAGAACATAACACTTTTTTTAGCCTTAGATATTTAAAAAGGCATAAAGGATATAGCAAAACCATATCCCGACTCACAACTTTGTTAGATCCTAAAAGTATAAGCCATGCTTTTTCCTTATTAACTAGTAATAATACATTTGAAAATGGTGACTTTCAGTAACCAGAACACACCAGGATTATACAATGAAATATTTTATGTCAGTAAGAAGAAATGAAGTACTGATACATGGCACAACATGGATAAACCTTGAAAACATTCATCTAAAAAGCTAGGCTATTTTATGATTCCATGTATATGGAATACTCAGAACAGGTAAATCTATTCAAAGTAGAGATTAGTGACTGTCTTGTGCTAGAGTTTATGGTAAGGTTGAGAGATGATGGCTTAAGGGGTGTAGGATTTCTCTTTGAAGTGACAAAAATATTCTAAAGTTGAATTCTGTGATAGTTGCACAACACTAAGTATACTAAAAGTTACTGGATTTCAAACTCTGAGTGAACTGCACTGTATGTGAATTGTATAGAAGTAAAGCTGTTAAAGAAAAGTAACAGAGAAGACTGCTGTGAGTATGCAACTTATGGGCATCTGACAATTCAAACAGATAGCTGCAGTACAAGAGAAAAGTTCTGGGATATTTAACCACCCACAGACATGTAACCAAACACAGAAGGTAAATCAGTCAATAACCACTGTTCTTTTTTTTTTTTTTTTTTAAACAAAAACAACAAAAAACAAAAAATGCCTATCCGGAGACTTAATAAAGACAAAGTCGCCCGGTGCCATGGCTCAATAGGCTAATCCTCCACCTGCGGCGCCAGCACACCAGGTTCTAGTCCCGGTCGGGGCACCGGATTCTGTCCCGGTTGCCCCTCTTCCAGGCCAGCTCTCTGCTGTGGCCCGGGAGTGCAGTGGAGGATGGCTTAAGTGCTTGGGCCCTGCAACCCCATGGGAGACCAGGAGAAGCACCTTGCTCCTGCCTTCGGATTAGCGTGGTGCGCCGGCCGCAGCGCGCCGGCCATGGCGGTCATTGGAGGGTGAATCAACGGTAAAGGAAGACCTTTCTGTCTGTCTCTCTCTCACTGTCCACTCTGCCTGTCAAAAATAAATAAATAAATAAAGACAAAGAAGTCAATCTATTTCAAGAGGAGCAGTAAGTATGCATATCCCCACGTTCCTACTTGGGATCCAGCAGCAAGTTTTTTAAGCAGAAAATTAGCTTAAAATCAACAACAGCAAAAAATACAAAGTATATCAAAGAACCCATCAGACTGATTAGTCAAATGACACACAAAGTCAGCTCCATATTTTGTGCTTACCCTTCCTTCAGCATCAATCATTATTTCCGACATCTTAAAAGTGACTTTTGGATTTGCTGTGCCTTTAGAAAGAAAAATGGATAGTAATTCATATCCAAGATTACTCAAGCTAATTTTTCTAGCTCAACCCTCTATTTAAGTTAGGAAGATTACATATATAAGGGTTTTATTGCATTAGAATCATAGCTCCATCTCAAATTAATACTTTCTAATACAGAAAGAAACATTAACTGTTACATTTTCCATAAAAAGTCAATATGAAATAAAGAAGGAAAATTCTGTACTATTTTCATAACCAAAATGCTGTAAACAGAAAACTGGGGACAAGTTACAAATTCACTAAGAACAAAGTCAGTTAAAAGTCTTTACTTGCTAATGAAGATATATTTTCCACTCATTCATTCAAGTTACCAGCTTTGTGGACATCTCTATCTTTGAAAGTAATTTAAAAAGGCACAGTCTTTAATTTCAAAACTATTTCAGTGACATAAATGAATAATCCCAAGGACGTAAATGACTGACGCTGGCCACACCTTCAGATGACGACAGAAAGAATCTCGTTTGGGAGGGGGAAAGGAGCGACCACAAATGGCAGGGAGTACAGTACCTGTTTTAGGGTAACGGAATGAATCTGCCCTCCTTGTTTCCAGTAGAGGGGATGTAACATGAATAATTTCCACCTCGGATTCATCATTTTCTTCATACAGAATTCTAAGAATTTTACCACCACTAGGAGCTTTATTAAAAGAGATTTAGATATTGGAAAATTTAGAAGAATTACTCCAGACATAATCCTAACTGACCACTGCCTCCAATACTAAATTTTCACTGGGAAAAATAGTTCATGTATAAAATACATCATTTTTTGTATATAAAAATTTTACTAGTTTTTGCAGTAGCAAAATGAGTTACAGCAAAACTACTTTTACTGCTTAAAGATTATTCCTTTTGGAGGGAAAAAAAAAACCTGAAAATAATACATATTTATTAATACAATTAAAATACATATTTAAAACAGGGAAAAAGTCTTTTGAAGGACTTTGTCCTTGCATACCTTAAAATGCATACTTTGTTGAAAAGAGGATTATTTATTTACATTTCTATTTCCTATAAAACTGTTATTTAAATACAGTCCAATTATTTTGAATGGTTTCTCTATCATGTCAAGATCTTGTCCTAACAAATATAACTATGGCAAAAAAATTTCGTATCTTAAAATAAAATGTAGAAATCTAAGGCAAAGCTTAAAAGGAACATTTTTTCATGGTTCCTTGGAGAAAGGTTCAGATTGCTAGCTGCAAACCATTAGTGGGTCGTGAAATCTATTAATTGGTCATAAACAACATTAAAAAAATACAACCAAACATAAAATAATAATAGTATCAGAGTATATTACATACAAGGATACTGCTTCATGAAATGTGTTTTATGTGTGTACAATGTATTAGGCCATGATTATGAGCAAATGTCTAACTGGATCATGGTCAAAAATTCTGACAGCCACTGCTTTAGAGAGCTGTTTCTTAGGCAGTGAAATATATCTGAATTCATCTGGGAAAAGCAGCAATTTGTCCCTTCCCTTCCTTACCAAGTCATACATTCATCTCAGCATCTGTTCATGCAGACGCTCTAGTCAAGCTCCATTTTTGCAGCAACTCACTAAGGTGTGGTATTTTCTATTTTGCCACAATGCTGCCAACATTAGCTAGACCATCTTTTAGGTGAAAATTTGGAAAGAAAATTTAGGGGACTGAGGCACTAACTCATAATTGTTTTTATTAGAATTCAGTATGGTTCAGATATGATCTATATATTCTAAATAAGGACTGGTAGGATCTAATCTTTAGTTTAGAATTCCTATTCAGGATTTAGTACTGATGTATGTAACTGACAGTTGAATCTTATACTACTTTAGCTGACTTAGAATGTATTATTTTGAGGCTCCTTACTTGCTTCAGCTTCTGGACACCACCAATAGCCAGAATATCTATCAAATTCTTCTTGAAGAACAAAGGTAGCAACCCCAGCTGATCTGGGATCCTCTTCCATGTTGGCTAGCTCTAGACAAACACAAAAGGCAACATTATCACAGAAGGTTCTGTATCTTTTTGTAGGTACAAACCAAAATGGCTGCTTATTTTGAAAGTTAACTGGAGTGTGTTAGTGATCCCCGAAGCCAAATGGACTGAGTTTAAACCCAGGCTCCTTCTTCCACCTACTGGCTGATCTTTGGCAAACTGCCCAATGGCACTCCACTGCAGTACCCAATTTTTAAGTAGGATTAAGAGCCTACTTTGTAAGGTTGCTATGAGGCTTTGATTAGTTAATTCACACAAAACATTTACAACAAAGCCTGGACCACAGTAGATGCTCATTAGTGTTAGTTATTCTTTTCCCATTGATCTAGGATCACAGAAAAAAGAATGCATGTCATGGGTCACAGTGACTTGTAGCTCTCCTTATCTTTAGACCTAGAATGGATCTCACAGATCACATACTTCAACCACTTCTTCGTCCCATTCAACCAGAGAGGGTTAGCCTGTATCCATTTAACACTTGGATTTCCAGTAAACAGTTTGAAGGGAATTCTAGTTTAAAAAATAATCACAAAGCCCTAATTATGTAAGAGTTTGTGCAATAGAAAAATGTTTAGGCCAGTGCTGTGGCCACCATTTGCAGCACTGGCATCCCATGGGGACGCTGGTTCGAGTTCTGGCTGCTCCACTTCCCATGCAACTCCCTGCTAATGTGCCTGAAAAAGCAGAGGAAGATGGCCAAGTGTTTTAAGCCTTGCCCCCAAGTGGGAGACCTGGATGAAGCTCCTGACTTCAGCGTGGTCCACCCTGGCTATTGTGGCCATTTTGGGGAGTGAACCAGTAGATGGAAGACTTCTCTCTCTCTCTCATTCTCTCTCTGCCTCTCCTTCTCGGTAACTCTTTCAAATAAATAATTTAAAAAATGTTTACAACATGCTGAGTAAAAAAAAAGTCACACTACTAGACAGTATGTACATGGTGATTCCATTTACAAAAGTGTCATACAAATATATGTGTGTATATATATATATATATATATTCCCCAAATGCCTGTAATAGTGAGGGCTAGGTCAGACTGAGGACAGGAGCCAGGAACTCAATTCAGGTATCCCATAGGGCTGGCAGGAACCCAACCACTTGAGCCATCACCTGCTGCCTCTCTGGCTGTGCATAGCAGTAAGTTGGAATTGGAAGTGGAGGGACTCCAACTCAGGCACTCTGATACAGGATGCATACTCCCTAAGAGGCTTCTTAATCATTGTACCAAATGCCTGCCTCTCATTTATACCAGTTTTTTTTAAAGATTTATTTTATTTATTTGATAGGCAGAGTTACAGACAGAGAAAAGTAGAGACAGGGAGAGATCTTCCATCTGCTGGTTCACTCCCCAAATGGCCACAATGGCTGGAGCCGGGCAGATCTGAAGCAAGGAGCCAGGAACTTCTTCTGGGTCTCCTACATGGGCGCAGGAGCCCAAGTACTTGAGCTGTTTTCCAATGCTGTTACGGGCCATCAGCAGGGAGCTGGATGGGAAGTGAAACAGGCAGGACTCAAACTGGTGTCTAAGTGAGATGTTGGCATTGTAGGTGGCAGCTTAGCCTACTACACCACAACACCAGTCCCTACAATTCTTTTTTACTTAAAGATTTATTTTAAATCTTTAAATGAACCAGTGTATCATTCTCCAAATGGTCTCAATGCCAGTAACCTGGAACTCAATCCAAGCACTTGGGCCATCATTCGATGCCCTTCCAAGTACATAAGCAGGGAGTTGGATTAGAAGTGAAACTTGGACTTGGGACTTGAACCAGTTTCCACATGGAATGCTGCTGTCACAGGTGGCCTGACCACTGTGCCACATCAGCCCCATACCACACTTCTTTTATTCTTTTATCTGTTAACGGACATCTGGACTGTTTCTAGTAGAACATTTTGCATAAAAGTTTTTATGGATGTGTTTTCATTTCTCTTGAGTAAATACTTGGAAGTAGAAAGGTTCAGTGATATGTTTATAAGAAACTGCCAATTTCCCAGTTTCTAGCTACTTCTTGGCCCAGCTCCAGCTGTTACAGACAACTGGGGAGTGAACCAACAGATGGAAACTGTCTGTCTCTGTCTTTAAAATAAAATAAATAAAATATTATTAAACAACTGCCAAGCAATTCCCAAAGTATTTGTATTACTTCAGACTCTTACCGGCAATGTGTTAAAGTTGTTTTTCAACATTTGCTGTTCTCAATCTTCCTTACTTTAGCCAGTCTAATGGGTGTATAATAATATACTGTAGCGATTTTTGCTTATCAGCATTTTCTTTTCTTTTTTTTTTTTTTGAAGATTTATTTTATTTATTTGAAAGACAGAGTTACAGAGAGAGGTAGAGACAGAGAGAGAGGTCTTCCATCCGCTGGTTCACTCCCCAGATGGTCCCAACGGCCAGAGCTGCACTGATCTGAAGCCAGGAGCCAAGAGCCTCCCCCAAGGTCTCCCACATGGGCACAGGGGCCCAAGGACTTGGGCCATCTTTTATTGCTTTCCCAGGCCATAGCAGAGAGCTGGATCAGAAGAGGAGCAGGCGGGACTAGAACCGACACCTATATGGGATGCCTGCACTTCAGGCCAGGACCCCAACCCACTGCACCACAGCGCCGGCCCCTATCAGCATTTTCTGACATGAATGTGCAGTATGAACCAATAATCCCTTGCCCCAAAACTCTGAGTCCAGAGACACGTGGAATCTAGAATTTTTGGGATTTTTCATACACTGTACATCTACTATATATTAGGTAACATTTCCGATGGGGCAACCAAATGCTCTGTAATCAAATACACCAATATTGCTTCAGCAAATTTAGGAGCAGGCACACTAAGTAGGATTAAGATTATAAATATCCCCAGGTCAGCTCAGGTCAGGTTTTGCTACCAAATGAGTTTCAGCACTAAGCTAATGAAAACTACGCTCAGTTTTTGGATCTTTCTGAGTTTTGGAGTTAACGATAGAGCCAGGATCAGGGCTCAGTTTTCCTGGATCTTTCAACTGTCTAGTATTAATCTCTACACTAATTTATACTTTGTTCTCCTTAAAATTTGAAAATAGGGACAATTTCTTTGTAGCTATCACTTATTACAGATTTCAGCTACTAAGAATCATTTATTAAATTAACAAATAGTAAAATTCTGTCCTTACAATAGTCATCTGAGATCAGAGGCTATTGTTTAATTATTCTGGAATTCCTCTATCACATGAGGCACATGCTGTCTGACTGAACTCGTTTCTGAAGTGGACTTGCACTTGGAAACTTCATATTGTGAGTAAACAGAGTAAGTTGATGCTGCTCATTTCCTAAGTATCTTCCTAGCTAAACAAATATTCAAATGGCATTTATGGTTTCAGGCACCATTCTAAACACTTCACAAATATTAACTCGCTAAAGCCTCATAAATAACCCTAGGTTGGATGTGCTATTAATTAATATGTTTATACATACAGAAATTAAGAGACACATTAAACAACCTGCTCAAGGCCAAAGAGTTAATAAATGTGGGACTCCGACCTACATAGTTGATATTATATTATTCTATATTCTCTATCTTTATCCTTAGTCACTACACAAATTCTGAAAACAGTAAGTATACAACATAGCTACATGCATGGGAAAGAAAAGCATACAAACACTACTATCATGTCCTGCAGGGTTCCAATGCTTCCTACTTTAAATTCAGCCAGCTGTCACAAATTCTAAGTGGAAAATGACTTTATGGAAGAAAAAGAAGACTAGAAACTGCCTTAATTCACTCAAGTTACATCAGAGCTTTGCAGGTCAGCCTCAAGCACAGTAACTGGTTCACAGTCACTGCTCAATTTTACTAAAATCATGAAAAAAGCCAGGATTTCTAATACAGATCAACCACCAACCTAATCTTTCTATTGCTGGTAGCTATTCTGATTTCCTGACTTCAAAGAGATTCATTATCAACACTAAAACCTGCACTTTTTTTTTTTTTTTTTTTTTTTTTTTTTTGACAGGCAGAGTGGACAGTGAGAGAGAGAGACAGAGAGAAAGGTCTTCCTTTTTTGCCGTTGGTTCACCCTCCAATGGCCGCCGCTGCAGCCGGCGCACCGCGCTGATCCTGGCAGGAGCCAGGAGCCAGGTGCTTTTCCTGGTCTCCCATGGGGTGCAGGGCCCAAGCACCTGGGCCATCCTCCACTGCACTCCCTGGCCATAGCAGAGAGCTGGCCTGGAAGAGGGGCAACCGGGACAGAATCCGGCGCCCCAACCGGGACTCGAACCCGGTGTGCCGGCGCCGCAAGGTGGAGGATTAGCCTATTGAGCCACGGCGCCGGCTTAAAACCTGCACTTTTTACCTAAGATTTTCCCAACTCGGTCCCTTTTTCTCGAGGCCATGCTCCACTATTAGGCCACATAACTTGGATAACTGTTATGAGTCAAGCTTTATTGTCCCTGCCTCTAGCCCTGTGTTTCTTTTTCTTTCTTTTTTTTTTACTCCTTTTTTGTTTTTATTTTAATTAGTTTTTTATGAGATTCAGTGTTATTTGTAGATACAATTCTTTTTTTTAACTTTTGTTTAACAAATATAAATTTCCAAAGTACAGCTTATGGATTACATTGGCTTTTTCACTCCCATAACTTCCCTCCCACCCGCAACCCTCCCATCTCCCGCTCCCTCTCCCATTCCATTCACATCAAGATTCATTTTCAATTATCTTTATATATAGAAGATCAATTTAGTATATATTAAATAAAGATTTCAACAGTTTGCACCCACACAGAAACACAAAGTGTAAAGTACTGTTTGAGTACTAGTTATAGCATTAATTCACATTGTACAACACATTAAGGACAGAGATCCTACATGAGGAGTAAGTGCACAGTGACTCCTGTTGTTGACTTAACAAATTGATACTCCATATGGGCATCAGTTCCTGTCCCGGCTGCTCCTCTTCTGATCCAGCTCTCTGCTAATGGCCTGGGAAAGCAGCGGAAAATGGCCCAAGTGTTTGGGCCTCCACACCCATGTTGGAGACCTGGAAGAAGCTCCTGGCCCAGCTCTGGCTGTTATGGCCATTTGGGGAGTGAACCAGTGGATGGAAGACCTCTCTGTCTTTCCCTCTCTCTGTCTGTAACTCTGCCTCTCAAATAAACAATTAAATCTTTAAAAAATAATTTAAATCAAACTAAAACTTGGCTAGCAAAGTTTCCTGAACTGCTTTGGCATGCAGTTATCACAGTTTTTCTAAATTGTTAGAGGAATTACTATCTCTCTTACATACTTGGCTTTGCATTTAACTTTTTCAGCATATTTCTTAACTAGATGAAAAAAAAAAACTTGAGAGCAGAATCTGCATCACTTTATTTTCCCACTTAAAACGTATCTGTAGGTCCAGTGCCATGGCGTGGAGAGTTAAAGCCTTGGCCTGGAGTGCCGGCATCCCATATGGGCACCATTTCTAGTCCCGGCTGCTCTGCTTCCGATCCAGCTCTCTGCTATGGCCTGGGATAGCTGCAGAAGATGGCTCAAGTCCTTGGGCCCCTGCACCCACATGGGAGACCCAGAAGAGGCTCCTCATTCCTGGCTTTGGATTGGCGTAGCTCCGGCCGCTGCGGCCCTCTGAGGAGTGAACCAGCGGATGGAAGACCTTTCTCTGTGTCTCTACCTCTCTGTAACTCTGTCTTTCAAATAAATAAAATAAATTTTTTTAAAAAAATCTGTTACAATCTCTCATAAAGAATGTTGGTAGTAAATTCTAACTACTAATGGAAAAAGGGATGATAATTAAGGAAGATAACCAATAAATGAGCTTTGTAAACACCAGAGTAACTAAGATTACAAAAAATTAAACAAATGAATTTTCAGTTACCACCCTTCATTAGGAAGCTTAATTTTAAACTTTGTTTCACATGTTCAAAGGAAAAGCAAAACACTATTTCCCATCTTTCATTTCTAAGATATCTTTAGAAAACATCTTTTCTTTTGAGCAGTGCTTAGTATTGTTATAGCCACTTAAATGAAAATTATATATTTCTACAATACACATAGTTCTACAAAATTCTGCTTTTTTTATTATGAAAATAATGAATTAGTTTTTCCAAAATGGGAAGGTAAATTTTCAGACAGTTTCTTACAGTGTAACTGATTTTTCTATTTTTTTCGCAAAAAAAAGACTACTGTTTTAAATTAGAATTTCATTTAATCAATTTTTTAAAGGATTTAGTTATTTGAAAAGCAGAGGGGCTGGCACCATGGCGTAGTAGGTTAATCCTCCGTCTGTGGTGCCGGCATCCCATATGGGTGCTGGTTCTAGTCCCGGCTGGTCCTCTTCTGATCCAGCTCTTTGCTGTGGCCTGGGATAGCAATAGAAGATGGCCCAAGTACTTGTACCCATGTGGGAGACCCAGAAAAAGCTCCTAGTTCCTGGCATTGGATCGGTGCAGCTCTGGCTGTTGTTTGGGGAGTGAACCAATGGCAGGAAGACTTTTCTCTCTGTCTCTTCTTCTCACCATCTGTAACTCTACCTCTCAAATAAATAGGAAAGGGAAAGGGAAAGGGAAGGAGAAAGGGAGGAAGGAAGGAAGGAAGGAAGGAAGGAAGGAAGGAAGGAAACAAGCAAGCAAAGCAGAGTGACAGAGCAAGAGGAAAAGACAGAGAGATCTTCCAACCATTTGTTCATTCCCCAAATGCCTGCAATGGCTGGGCTGCACCAGGCTGAAGCCAGGAGCCAAGAACTCTATTTGAGTTTCCCACAGGATGCTAGGGAGCCAAGTACTTGCATAGTTCTTTGTTGCTTTCTCAGGTGCATTAGCAGAAAATTGGATTGGAAGCAAAGGAGATGGGACTGAACCAGCACCCTGAGATGGAATGCACGCATCATAAGTAATGGCTTAACTTGTTGTATTATTACAATTTTATTTCATTTTATTTTTTATTTTTATATAAGGTTTTTTTGTTTGTTTTTGTTTTTTTGTTTTTAATTTGAGAGGTAGAGAGTCACAGACAGTGAGAGGGAGAGACAGAAAGAATGGCCCTCCACTGCTGGTTGACTCCCCAAATGGCTGCAATGGTGGGAGATGAGCCAATCTGAAGCCAGGAGCCAGGAGCCTCCTCCAGTCTCCCAAACCCGTGTAGGGGCCCAAGCACCTGGGCTATCCTCTACTGCTCTCCCAGGCCACAGCAAAGAGCTGGATTGGAAGAGGAGCAGCCGGGACCAGAACCAGCACCCATATGGGTTGCCAGTGCCACAGGCCAAGGACTAACCCACTATGCCACAGTGCCAGCCCCGTCATTACAATTTTCTTTTAAGAACAGTGTTGGGAAAATTCTAGCAGTCTTATTAGATAAAAGGGACACTCATGTCAAAGGCACTATTGCTGTACTGTCTCAAAATGAACATTAAAACAAAGTGGCATTACACAGATAGTAACTATTAGTTTTCCTCTGTGATTTTCTCTATTTTTAAAATTCTAAAGATTTAAATTTAAAATATAAATATCACCCAGCTTGCTTCAATTTCAAAATGCAGGCAAAAGCAAATCAAATTTTAAAAGCACTTTTCAGTAGATCTGAAGAACTACGCCTTACCATTGTGCACGTAGGTAAGCCTTCTTTCTTCTCTGGTTACAATGTTAGATATCCAAATATCATTGCTGTGTATAAAAGCAATCCAGTCTGGGTCTGCAGGGCATAATTTGGGATCCATCCGTATGTTGGGACAACTAGTTTCCACTAAATTGGGCCGTAAAGGTTGTTGCTAGGAAAGTAAACACCATTTGGAGGCAGCGTTACGCTTACATATACCCATTGTTTTGCCAGCAAGCACTGCTACAAGGGTTATAAGAGATGAAATAGACAATATAATAGCACTTTGTAAATGTTGCTGACCCAGCCTGTTTAAGAGAGCAATTACTGTTTATTAAATATTTTTACTGTTTATTCACTGAATATTAAATACTTTAAATTTTAACAACATAAAAGTTTGTTCATAAAAATGTAATGGAAACCAGCATCATAATTCTATCAGAATAGTTCCAACAGCACATGAAGAAAGGCATAGAATAAAACCAAACATATATAATCATTTATGAACACAAATTAGTTTTCCAGGAAATTAAAATGAATTGCTTTTGACAACAGTAACTTCCAAACTCTCCCTCAGTACTCACACAGAAATGGGAGCTGATGCTCTTTACTGTATCTTCCTAAATAGCAAATGCTTTAGCATTTCAAAATTGTATTTTAATGTCACTGGAAAATTAACTCTTAAAATTGGAAAATTAGTAACATACATTTTCTTTTTATCACTACTATTTTCTTTGGTGGATAGACTGAAGTTTCTGTTCTATCTGTTATTAATCTTTTTGATTTGGGTATAAATAACCTTTAGGATCCCAAAACAGACTTAACGAGCAATAATTCCAACTTACAGTAAATCCTTGTGGCCCTCCATCTTTTACATGATAAATTCCACTACCAGCTTGAAACAGAAATGTTCCACTTCCTTGGTGATAGTCGTAAGAAGCAATTCCAACTGTTCCAATGCGTTTTCTTTCTCTTAATAGTTCTTCTTCTCGAGAATACATTCCATAGTCCAGTGTTGCCTAATACAAAAGGAAAGTCACCTATTCCAGCCTTGGGAAAGCTTGCCTTTTGCTTTCAGCACTGAAACCCTAACATCTCCAATATTAGTAAGTCTGCAGTTTTAGTGGCCCCAAAAATTTTCTAGCAATTTTCAGAAGATTAATTTCAAGAAGTCTGCCGAGGGACCGGTGTTGTGACGTAACAGGTTAAGCCACCACCTGTAATGCCAGCATCCCTTATGGGTGCCGGTTCCAGCCCTGAGCCCTAGCTGTTCTACTTCTGATGCAGCTTCCTGCTAATGGCCTGGAAAAGCTGTGGAAGATGGCCCAAGTGCTTGGCCCCTCCTTGCACCCACATGGGAGCTTCATCCAAATCTCCTGCCTCTTGGCTTCAGCCTGGCTTAGTCTTGGCAGTTGCAGCCATTTGGGGAGTAAACCAGCAGATGGAAGATCTGTCTCACCCTCTGTCTCTCTATAACGCCACCTTTCAAGTAAATAAAATAAATCTTAAAAAATTTGCTGAAAGATTTCTTATTACAGGGTCTTTAGATGATTATTATCTATAATAGGGAATAAGAATAATGTCTGAGGGGTCAGCATTGCGGCATAGCCAGTTAAGGTGTTGTCTGCGACACTGGCATCCCCCTAAGGCTCCAGTTCATGTGTCCTGGATGCTCCACTTCTGATCTAGCTCCCTGCTAATAAAAACCACAATGAAGTATCACCTTACCCCTGTCAGAATGACTAAAATTCAAGACACAGAGAGTAACAAATGCTGGCAAGGATGCGGAGAAAAGAGAACACTTGTACACTGTTGGTGGGAATGTAAATTAGTGCAGCCGCTGTGGAAAACAGTATGGAGATTTTTTTATTTTTATTTATTTTTTTTTTTTGACAGGCAGAGTGGACAGTGTGAGAGAGAGACAGAGAGAAAGGTCTTCCTTTGCCATTGGTTCACCCTCCAATGGCCGCCGCGGCCAGCGTGCTGCGGCCGGCGCACCGCGCTGATCCAATGGCAGGAGCCAGGAGCCAGGTGCTTTTCCTGGTCTCCCATGGGGTGCAGGGCCCAAGCACCTGGGCCATCCTCCACTGCACTCCCGGGCCACAGCAGAGAGCTGGCCTGGAAGAGGGGCAACCGGGACAGAATCCGGCGCCCCGACCGGGACTAGAACCTGGTGTGCCGGAGCCGCTAGGCGGAGGATTAGCCTAGTGAGCTGCGGCGCCGGCCCTTTTTATTTTTTATTTTTGACAGGCAGAGTGGACAGTGAGAGAGAGAGTCAGAGAGAAAGATCTTCCTTTGCTGTTGGTTCACCCTCCAATGGCCGCCGCGGCCGGCGCACCGCGCTGATCCAATGGCAGGAACCAGGTGCTTCTCCTGGTCTCCCATGCGGTGCAGGGCCCAAGCACTTGGGCGATCCTCCACTGCACTCCCTAGCCACAGCAGAGAGCTGGCCTGGAAGAGGGACAACCGGGACAGAATCTGGCGCCTTGACCAGGACTAGAACCTGGTGTGCCGGCGCCGCAAGGCGGAGGATTAGCCTAGTGAGCCGCAGCGCCGGCCAAGATTTCTAAAAAACTAGAAAATAAAGTTGTCCTATGACCCTGCAATCTCACTATGGGTATATATACAAAAAGACTTGAACACACTGTATCAAAGAGATACCTGCACCACCATATCTGTAGCAGCTTTGTTCATAATAGCCAAAATTTAGAATCAACCAAGGTATCCATCATCAGATAAATGGATAACATGGAAATATTATTCAGCTATAAAAAGGAATGAAATTCTATCATTTGCAGCAGAATGGATACAAATGGAGGACATCACATGGACTGAAATAAGCTAGATCCAGAAAGACAAATACCACATGCTATCCCTTATATGTGGGAATTAAAATTTAAAAAACAAACAAAAAAAGAAATGTCACGTGTATTAGTACTGCTGCAAATATGGATTTGTAAATCTTTTAAAGATTTATTTAATTGAAAGTCAGAGTTATAGAAAAAGAAGGATCTGGTTCACTCCCCAAATGGCTGCAACAGCCAGGGCTGGGCCAGGCCAAAGCCAGGAGCCAGGAGCTTCATCTGGGTCTCCCACATGGGTATAGCGGCCCAAGGACTTGGGCCATCTTCCTCTGCTTTCCCAGGTGCATTAGCAGAGAGCCAGATTGGAAGTAGAGCAGCTGGGACTCGAACCCATATGGGATGCCGCATCAACGCCAGCCCTAATCTTTGTTTTATACCTTTGTCAAACCAAAGGTTAAGAATGTTATACTACCGGGGCCAGTGCCATGGGTTAAAGCAATGGCCTGCAGAGCTGGCATCCCATATGGGTGCCTGTTCAATTCTCAGCTGTTCCACTTCTGATCCAATTCCCCACTAATGTACCTGGGAAAGCAGCAGAGGATGGCCCGAGTGCTTGGGCCCCTGCACCCATGTGGGTAGGGGCTCCTGGCTTGGCCTGGCCCAGCTATGGTCATTGCAGCCATTGAGGAGTGAACCAGAGGATGGAAGATCTGTCTCCCCTTCTCTAACTCTGCCTTTCACATAAATCAATCTTTAAAAAATCTACATTATTATAGTTTTAATGATCTGTGATTACTTTAAAATTTACAGTTTATAGGTGAAATGGTCACTTTTCCATTTAATTACTGTGTATAGCCATTGCCTATATTCCCACAAAACTGCAGTCTTTTTACTTTTACTTGTTAAACTTCTTATATGGTGAAGTATTAACCCTGTTTACTACAATGTAAATTTAAAATGTTATCTCAAAACTAAAAAAAGGGAGAAGGAAGGACGGTGCGGGGAGGGGAAAGGAAGCAGATGGAGGGAGGAAGGGAATATCATTATGTTTTTAGAATTTTATCTACAAATTCACATTGAGTCTTAAAAACTAATTAAAAATTACAATTAAAAATTTATTTATTTATTTATTAAAGATTTATTTTATTTATTTGAAAGAGTTACAGAGAGAGGTAGAGACACAGAGAAAGCTCTTCTATCCACTGGTTCACTCCTCAGAGGGCTGCAATGGCCGGAGCTGCGCCAATCCAAAGCCAGGAATGAGGCGCCTCTTCTGGGTCTCCCATGTGGGTGGCAGGGGCCCAAGGACTTGAGCCATCTTCTACTGCTATCCCAGGCCATAGCAGAGAGTTGGATCAGAAGCGGAGCAGCCAGGACTAAAATCGGCGCCCATATGGGATGCCGGCACTCCAGGCCAGGGCTTTAATCTACTGCATCACAGCACCGGCCCCACAATTAAAAATTTTAAAATAAAGTACAGAAATTAAAAAAATTATTGCTATTTTATTTGAAAGACACACAGAGACAGAGAAATCTCCCATCCACTGGCTCATCCCCAAATGGCCACAACATCTAGGCTGCACCAGCCTGAAGCCGGGAGCCTGAACTCCATCTGGGCTTCCCACATGGGTGGAGGAAAACCCATCACTTGAGTCATCACCTGCCACTTTCCGGGAAAAGAAGCTGGATCAAAAGCAGAGTGGGGACTTGAACCCAGGCACTACGATATGGCATACAGGAGTTCCAGGTGGCATCTTTAACTGCTGCACCACAACGCATGTCCCCCCACCCACACTGGGTATTTTTTTTAAAGTTTTCCATCAATACCTATCTACCTATTTACCTGAGAGGCAGAGAGAGAGCTCCCATTGACTGGTTGGTTCACTCCCCAAATGCCCACAATGGCTGGTGCTGGGCCAGAGCCAAAGCCATGTGCCAAAAACTCAATCTAGGCCTCCCACATAGGTAGCAGGAACCCAGCTGGTTGAGGCATGACCACTGCCTCCCAGGATCTGCATTAGCAGGAAGCTGGAGCCAGGAGCTAGAAGTGGGAACTGAATTCAGGTGGTCTGACATGGGAGGCAGGCACCTTAACTGCTGGGCTAAACACCTGCTCTCTACGGTACTGCTCTTTAATTTTTCAGTATATTTCCTAGTAACAAGGAAAAATCCCTTGAGAGCAGAATCTGCATCCTGTTGCTTTCCTACATACAACATATCTGTCATAACCTCTCTCAGACAGCATTTGTAATTAATTGCAGCTAACGATGGAGGATGATGAGGCGCTTTCCTAAGACAGAAATAATACGTGACAAATCCATACAATTTTAAAAGGAAAATAAAGAAGAAAACAAACCTAGTAAGTGCTATCTCAAAAAAATTGTTACTCAACTTCTAATCCAGCTTCCTGCTAATGAATCCTGGGAAGCAGCACATGACAGTCCCAGTGCTTAGACCTCTGCCACCTATGTGGGAGATCTCTATGGAATTTCTGGCCTCTGACTTCAGCCTGGCTCAACCCTGGCTGTTGTGGGCATTTGGGGAATGAACCAGCAGATGGAAGATGGAGCATTCTCCCCCTCTACCTCTCTGGCATTCTGCTTTTCAGGTAGATGAAAAGAAACACTAAAAAGGGGGTGGGGGAGGTTTAGATAAGCTTTCTGGCAGGAAAGTATCATTTCAAAATTAAGCCAGCACACTGAAATGAAAATGTTATTTAATTCTTGGCAAACAAAATTATGTTAGGTGAGGTTAAAACACAACCTAGAAATACTGCTAAACCCTTCCTAGTCCGTGTATTCTTTGTGTCACTCACTAACATCTAATTATATATATAACAGACCCCCATTACCCTTGGTTTCAGTTACTCAAAAATCATTAAATGGAAAAAGTATTAAATAGAAAATTATAGAAATAAGAAATTCATCACAGAGGAGGTCTGGCCTAGCAGTTAAGAAGCTCTGGCTCTTGACTCTCACTTCTTCCTTTTTTTTTTTTTTTTTTTTTTTTTGTTATAACATTTATTTACTTGAAAGGCAGAGTTACAGAGAGAGAGACGGACAGACAGAGAGATCTTCCATCTGCTGAGTCACTTCCCAAATGGCTACAACAGCTAGGGCTGGGCCAAATCAAAACCAGGAGCCAGAGTTTCTTCTGGGTCTCCCATGTGGGTGCAGGGGCCTAAGCACGTGGGCCATCCTCTGCTACCTTCCCAGGCACAGCAGAGAGCTGGGTCAGCAGTGGAGTGGCTGGCACTCGATCCTGGTGTCACAGGCTTTTTGGCTACCGCACAACACCGGCCCTCTAGCTTCTTCCTAATGCAGACCCTGAGACGGCAGGTAATTAAGTAGTTGGGTTCATGCCATCCATGCGGGAGACCTGGATGATGTTCCTGGCTCTTGGTTTCAGCACTGGCCCAGTCCCAACCACTGTGGCTATTTGGGGAATGAACCAGCAGATGAGAGCATACTTTCTCTACCTCTCAAAAAATTATACACCTAACTTTTAAATTGTGTGCCATTCTGAACAGAGTGATAAAATATGCTCTCTCAGGAATCACCCCTTTCTCTAGTAAATCCATGCTGTGTATGCTACCCATCAATCATTGGTAGCCACCTCAGTTATTAGATCAACTGTAGTGGGTATCACAGAGATTGTGGTCAAGTAAACCTTTTAATTTTGTTTTTCTTTAGAGATTCATTTTTATTTATTTGAAAGGCAGAGGTACAGAGAAACAGAGATCTTCCATTTGCTGGTTCACTCCTCAAATGGCCACAATGGCTGGGGTTGGGCCAAACCAAAGCCAGGAACCCGGAGCTTCTTCCAAGTCTCCCACATGGGTGCAGGGGCCCAAGCACTCGGGCCATCTTCTACTGCTTTCCCAGTCGTGCGCCCAAGTGCATTAGCAGGGAGCTGGACTGAATGGAGCAGCGGGGTCTTGAACTTACGCCCTTATGGCATGCCGACGTTCTAAGCAGAGGCTTAACCTGCTATGCCACAGCACCAGCCGCAACCTTACTTAATGTACCCAAAAGTGTAAGAACTTGGGGCTATGCAAAAGAGAAGCTTTAAAGTGCTTCCTTTAACTGAAAAAAGTGAAAGTTTTTGACTTAAAAAAAAAATCTTATGCTAAGGTTGTTAAAATCTACAGTAATCTACAGTGAGTTAATGCTTTTAATGTCTTACTATGCCTAAACTATAAATTAAGCTTTATCATAAGTATGTATAATTGGGAAACAAACAGTATACACAGGATTTGGTAGAATACACGGTTTTAGGCATCCACTGGAGTTCCTGGGATGCATTCCTCAGTTTCGGGAAGGACTGCTGTCCACGTATTTGTACCTGTGTGTGCTAAGCTTCAACATCAGAAGTTAGCAAATTCACTGAACAGATAGTTTCATCAATTCTGATCTTTTTATCTGCTTTAAGCATCTCTAAAAACTGTTTCCACTTAAGCCAAGAGCAATTCTGAGTAGAAGACTAAGTGTGAAGCTCTCCCCTCATATTTTATCTGAATGTCACCAGGTTCGGTTTATAGTTAATATTTTTTAAAGAATTATTTTATTTTATTTTATTTGAAAGACAGAGTTATAGAGAGAGGTAGAGACAGAGAGAGAGAGGTCTTCCATTCCACTGGTTCACTCCCCAAATGACCACAATGGCCAGAGCTGAGCTGATCTGAAGCCAGAAGCCAGGAGCTTCTTCCGGGTCTCCCAAGTGGATGCAGGGGCCCAACGACTTGGAGCATCTTCCATTGCTTTCCCAGGCCATAGCAGAGAGTTGGATTGGAAGAGGAGCAGCTGGGACTTGAATCGGCATCCATATGGGATGCCGGCACTGCAAGCTGGGGCTTTAACCCACTGTGCCACAGTGCTGGCCCCTACCTTTAATATGGTTTTTTTTTTTTTTTTGGACAAGCAGAGTGGACAGTGAGAGAGTGAGAGAGAGAGAGAGAGAGAGAGAGAGAAAGGTCTTCCTTTACTGTTGGTTTTTACCGTTGGTTCACCCTCCAATGGCCGCTGCGGCCGGCGTGCTGCGGCCAGCGCACCGCACTGATCCGATGGCAGGAGCCAGGTGCTTCTCCTGGTCTCCCATGCGGGTGCAGGGCCCAAGCACTTGGGCCATCCTCCACTGCACTCCCGGGCCACAGCAGAGAGCTGGCCTGGAAGAGGGGCAACCGGGACAGAATCCGGCGCCCCGACCGGGACTAGAACCTGGTGTGCTGGTGCCACAGGCGGAGGATTAGCCTATTGAGCCATGGTGCCAGCCTTTTAATATGTTTTAATACTTTACAAATAAAATGCAAGAAATTTTAGAGCTAAGAAATTAACTTTCAAAACAGAACTCTATTTTAAATTTCATGATCATGAAATTTATCTGAAAGAATAACAGACACTAATCCTCCGCCTAGCGGCGCCGGCACACCAGGTTCTAGTCCCGGTCGGGGCGCCGGATTCTGTCCCGGTTGCCCCTCTTCCAGGCCAGCCCTCTGCTGTGGCCAGGGAGTGCAGTGGAGGATGGCCCAGGTGCTTGGGCCCTGCACCCCATGGGAGACCAGGAAAAGCACCTGGCTCCTGGCTCCTGCCATCGGATCAGTGCGGTGCGCCGGCCGCAGCGCGCCGGCCGCGGCAGCCATTGGAGGGTGAACCAATGGCAAAAGGAAGACCTTTCTCTCTCTCTCTCTCTCTCTCTCTCACTGTCCACTCTGCCTGTCAAAAAAAAAAAAAAAAAAAAAAAAAAAAAAAACAGACAAGATTGTCTTAAAAATGCAGAAAAATATTAGGATGAAAAATAGTTAGCCTTACTATATACTATAAAGTTAAGACATGAGACATAGAATGAACAATGGTATAGAACATCTAAAATAGAATTCTTAGACATTAGTAAAAAAAATGTGGTATCACTTCTCGGCCTTTCGGCTGAGATCAAGTGTAGAAAAATGTGGTGCTTTTATAATCAATGACTACTCATCTAAATTTTAAACCAGTTATAATCACTGTGGAAAGCCATTTGTAGAGAGATAAAATTGGATCCACTTCTCATATATTCCAGAGATTGAAATGTTAGAAAAAGAAAACTTCTATAAGCCAAAATGGAGTGAGACCAGATTTACCTTCCCATCTGAAACAACTGAAAAAATAGACAAAATATATAAATTAACACATTCAAGATACCAGAATTCATACAAAAAGGGGCAGAGATCCTAGAAAAATGGAAATCATCCAGCTAACTGCCTGAGGGCTATTAAAAGTTGGCAGTACAAGGAGAGAGAATACAGTAAATCAAAGGAGAAATCACACAGGAGATCAAAAAATATTCTGAGATGGAAGAAAACAAAAACAATATAGCAAAACTTAAGGGACACAGTGATTAACAGAAAAATCATTAACTATAAATGCCTATGTTAAAAAAAGACATCTCAGGGGCTGGCGCTGTGGCACAGCAGGTTAAAGCCCTGGCCTGAAGCACTGGCATCCCATCTCTCTCTCTCTCTCTCTCTGCCTCTCCTCTCTCTGTGTAACTCTGACTTTTGAATAAATAAGTAAGTCTTTAAAAAAAAAAAAAAAGGACATCTCGAACCAAATAAAGAACAAACTACTTTCAAACCAAGCGGAGATGGAAGGGAATGATACAAATTAGATGGGAAATGAACAAAATAGAGAATAGAAAAACAGAACCCAACAAAACCAAAAGTTGGTCTTATTAAAACATCAACAAAATTGAGGCTGTTGCTGTGGTGCAGCAGGTGAAGCTACCACCTATGGTATGAGGGCCACTCTGAGTTCCAGCTCCCTGTTAATAATATGCCTGGGAAAGCAGTGGAAGACGGCCCAAGTGCAAGGGCCCCTGGATCCACATGGGAGACCCAGACGAAAAAATATCAACAAAATTGACAAATTTTGGTGGAGTAACAGAAACCAAAAGTGTTGTACAAAGTGCTCAAATGGAAAAAAATCAAAAATAAAAGAGGGGTCACTACTAACAACCCTTATGGGAATAGAAAAGATTTCAAAGGAATACTATGAACAACTGTTAGACAACCAAAATGAAATGACAAATTTCTAGAAATATATAAACTGACTAAAGAAATAAAAATTGAATAGACCTATAACATCCCATTAATAAGAGTTTCACTGATGATTTCTACCAAATATTTAAAAAATTAAAACCAAAAATTCTCAAACTTTCTTTAGAGAGAGAAAGAAAAAGAGAAAGAGAGGGGGAAAGACTAACTGGCATTGTGACTCAGCAGGTTAAGCTACCACCTGAGACGTCAGTATCCTATATCAAAGTGCCAGTTTGGGTCCCAGAAGCTCAGCTTCTGATCCAGCTCCCTACAGGTGCGCCTGGGAGAAGAACAGATGATGGCTCAAGTACCTGGGTCTCTGCCACTCATGTGGGAGATCAGGATGGAGTTTCAGGCTTCTGGCTTCTCTTGGGCAAGCACTGTTGCCATTTGGGGAGTGAACCAGGGGACAGAAGATCTGTCTCTCTCTGACACTTTGCCTTTCAAATAAATAAATATTTTTAAAAATAGGAATAAATTTAAATATGGCAGTATACATAAATAGGGGTTGCTAGGTAGGGGGTATATGGGAACTCTTTATACTACTTCACAATTTTTATTTTGTAAATTTAAAACTATTCTGAAATAAAATGCTTGATTTTTAAAAAAGTATACATAGAAAACTACTTTAAATAAAGTAAAAAGATTTAAATAAATGGGAAGACATTCCATGTGCATGGACTGAAGACAGTAAAATGGAATGCTTATCAAAATCCCAACTGCCTTTTTTTTTCCAGATAATGGACAAACTGACTCTAATAATATTCAAAAGGAATTAAAAGGGACACAGAATAGCCAAAACGATCTTGACCATTGGAAAACTCCCACTTTGATTTCAAAAGTTAGTAGAAAGCTAAATTTATCAATACAATTTGGCATAAGGATAGACAGGACAATGGAAAAGAATTAATGTTCAGAAATACATCCATCAGGGACAGCACTGAGGCACAGTGTTGGTTAAGCCACAGTCTGTGGTGTTGGCATTCCATGTGGATACCAATTCGAGTCCCAGCTGTTCCAGCTCTGATCCAGCTCCCTGCTAATGTGCCTGGGAAAGCAGAGGAAGATGGCCCAAGTCCTTGGGCCCATGCACCGACATGGGAGGCCTGGATAAAGCTCCTGGCTTCAGCCTGGCCCAGCCCTGGCTATTGCAGCCATCTGGGGGTGAACCAGCAGATCAAAGATCTCTCTCCCCTTTTCTCCCTCTCTCTCTATAATTCTGACTTGCAAATAAAATAGATCTTTTAAAAAAATACAACTGTATATTTATAGTCAACAAGCATGCTAAAACCATTCAAATAGGGATAGTCTTCAAACAAATGGGATAACGGGATATTAACATTTCTGGGATAATGGGATATTCACATGTAAAATAATTAATTTGGGCCCCTATTTCATATCATATTCAAAAATTAACTCAATGGATCAAAGATCTGAATGTAAGAGCTGGGAAAGCAATAGAAAATGGACCAAGTCCTTGTGCCCCTGCACCTCATGGGAGACCTGGAAGAAGCTCCAGGCTCCTGGCTTTGAATCAGCCCAGCTTTGGCTGTTGCGGCCATTTGAGGAGTGAACCAGTGGATGGAAGACCCCTCTCTCTCTATGCCTCTGACTCTGTAACTCTGCCTTTCAAATAAATAAATCAATACTAGGGGGAAAAAAAAGAGCTAAAACTATAAAACTCTTCTATAAGAAAACATAGATGAAAATCTGCACAGCCTTCTTGGATGTAACACCAAAGGTGGGATAGGTGTGTGGCACAGCATATAAGGTGATGCTTGGCATACCCACAACCCATACTGGAGTGCTTGGGTTCAAGTCCAGCTCCACTCCCAGTTCCAGCTTCCTGCTAATGCATACCCTGGGAGGAAGCAGATGATAGCTCAAGTACTTGGGTCCCTGCCACCACATAGCCTGAACTGAATTCCCAGTTTCAGGCTTCAGTCTGGCCTAGCCCCAGTTATTGTGAACCAGAGGATGGGAGATGTCTCTCTATGTCTGTCAATTAAAAATTAGAAACATTAGAATTCATCAACATTAAAAAATTTGTGCATCAAAGGACATGGATTAGTTTCTTAGGGGTGCTGTAATAAGTTATCACAAACTTGTGAGAAATTTATTCTCACAGTTCCTGAGATCAGAAATCCAAACTCAAGAAGTCATCAGGGTCAGCCTCCTAGGTCAATCTAATTTTTTTTTTTTTAAGATTTATTTATTTATTTGAAAGTCAGAGTTACACAGAAAAGAAGAAGAAGCAGAGAAGAGAGAGGTCTTCCATCTGCTGGTCCACTCCCCAACTGGCCTCAATGGCTGGAGCTGCGCTGATCCGAAGCCAGGAGCCAGGAGCTTCTTCTGGGTCTCTCATGCAGGTGCAGGGGCCCAAGGACTTGGGCCATCATCTTCTGCTTTCCCAGGCCATAGCAGAGAGCTGGATCAGAAGAGGAGCAGCCAGGACTTGAACTTGTGCCCATATGGGATGCTGGCACCACAGGCAGTGACTTTACCAGCTATGCCAAGAGCTGGCCCCATAGGGCAATCTTTCCTTGGCTCTTCCTGGCGGCTCTAGCAGCCTCTTGGCTTGTAGCAACTTAAGTCTAATCTGTGTCTTCTCAGGGCCTTTACTTCCCGTGTCTGTGTGCCTCAAATTTCCAATTGGGAAGTGAGCCAGTGGATGGAAGACCTCTTTCTCTCTCTCTGTATAACTGACTTTCAAATAAATAAATAAATATTTAAAAAAAAAAAAAAAGAAATGGATCTTTGTGGGGAATGAGACTGGCAATGGAGAGGGAAGAGGAGGGGTGGGAGTGTGGGTGGGAAGAATCACTATATTCCTAAAGTTGTACTTATGAAATACATGAAGTTTGTATTCCTTAAATAATTAAATAATTAAAATAAATAATTAAATAATTAAAAATTATCTTTGGGGGGAAATAAAAAAAGAAGTTAGCATTTTGGCATTGTGAGTTAAGCTGCTCCTTGTGATGCCAGCATCCCATGTTGCTGGTTTGAGTCTGGGGTGTTTGTTCTGCTTCTGATCCAGCTCCCTACTAATGTACATGAAAAGGAAGATGGGCCCCTACCACCCAAGTTCCTGGCTCCTGGTTTTGGCCTGGCCCACACTTAACTATTGCAGTCATTTGGGGATGAAACCAAAAGATAAAAGATAGTTCTGTCTCTCTTTCTTTTTCTCTGCCCAACTATTCTCTGTTTCTGTGCCTTTCAAATACAGCTATAAAAAAATTGTTTAACAAAAAAGAAAGAAAAAAATCTGTTCAAGAATCAGGAAATTTGTAAGCTAAGTGAACAAGTGAGGATATGAAGAAATAAGCAATAATTTTAGGTGTGAGCACGATATTGTAACGACTAAAAAGAGTTATTAGTGTCATTTAGAGATACATATTGATTTACTTACAAATTCAATAATCTACTGGCATCTACTTCAAAATAATCTGAGAAGTAGGAGTGGGGATTGTGAGGGAGAGTTGGTAGGGCTACAGTAAAAGATTGATGGACAAGATTTAATAATTATTGAAAACTATTCATATGTTATTTTACTTTTGAATGTTACGGAAATTTCCATTATAAAAGTGAAACAAAAACAAAAGCCTTTTGACTTAGTAATTTACAAATTGTTCCTTAAGAGAATTACTATTACTTCAGTTCAATACATTGTTCTCAGAATTAGGAAGAATGCTTTAAAAAAAAAAAAAAAAAAAAAGCCTATGCATGGGGCCGGTGCCGTTGCTCACTTGGTTAATCCTCCGCCTGCGGCGCCGGGATCCCACATGGGCGCCAGTTCTAGTCCCAGCTGCTCCTCTTCCAGTCCAGCTCTCTGCTGTGGCCTGGGAAGGCAGTGGAGGATGGTCCGAGTGCTTGGGCCCTGCACCCGCATGGGAGACCAGGAGGAGCACCTGGCTCCTGGCTTCAGATCGGCACAGCGCCGGCCATGGCGGCCATTTGGGGGGTGAACCAACAGAAGGAAGACCTTTTTCTCTGTCTCTCCCTCTCACTGTCTATAACTCTACCTGTCAAATAAATAAATTTTTAAAAAGCCTATGCATAAGAACATCCATTACAAATGGATAGTTACAAAGGTTATTTTCTAAAAATTCTGATCAGAAATATGTTTTAGTACACTTTAGCCCTAATGTGGTATTCAACGAAGAAATAATGTAAAAATAAGGAGAAGCAAAAAGGCAAATATACTCAGACTATCATCTTGTCCTGAGATACTCTCAACTATTTAATTTTTTGTCTAAAAATCTGAAACAAAAGCCTCTAAGTTTTGATTTTATACAAACTAAATTATACAATTTAGATGAAAAACCCAAACTTTATTTAAGTTAATGCTGTTACTAAGCATTAGAACTATAAATTAAATTTCAATATATAAGTAAAAATCTTTATGGAAATATATGGTAGCTCTTTTATGTAAAGAATTTCTTCAAGGGCCAGTGCTGTGGCACAGCAGGTTAATGCCCTGGACTACAGTGCTGGCATCCCATATGGGTGCTGGTTCGAGTTCTACCTGTTCCACTTCTGATCCAGCTCCCTGCTAATGTGCCTGGGAAAGCTGCAGAGGATGGCCTAAGTTCTTGGATGCCTGCAAACACGTGGGGACCTGGCGGAAGCTCCTGGCTTTGGATCGGCTCAGACCAGCAGATGGAAGACCTCTCTCCCTCTGTCTCTACCTCTCTCTGCAACTCTTTCAAATAAATAAAATAAATCTTAAAAAAATCCTCCAAAAAATTAAGAATTAGAATGTTAATGAAAGGGAAAAGGCAGTTCAACAGGGAGATCACAGTTAAAGATGACTGAATACTGTAATATTGTATAGTTTCAGATATTGGAATTCAAAGATCACACATGTAAAAACATAAAAATATTTTTGATTCACATTTATTTCAAAAATAAAAAGCTACAACTCAATTTCTGCCTCTAAATAAATGCAGCATCTGAAAACAGACCAAATTATGGGAAAAACAATATTTAATCCTACCTGAAAAAGATCCAAAAGAGGCTTCCAAGAGAGCATTAAGACTGCTGCTCTGTTGACACTTTTGGGAATTTCAGAATAAAACAGTGTATTTTCTCTGTTCTCACCAGACATAGCTATAAGAAAAAAATAATCACTTATTATTGTAATTTTTCAAAAAGATTTATTTGAAAGGTAGAGTTAGAGAGAGGAAGAGATAGAGAGAGAAAGATCTTCCATCTGCTGGCCCACCCACCAAACAGCCCCAACAGATGGAGCTGAGCCGCTCCAAAGCCAAGAGCCAGGAGCTTCTTCCGGGTCTCCCACGTGGGTGCAGGGGCCCAAGCACTTGGGCCATCTTCCGCTGCTTTCCCAGACACATTAGCAGGGAGCTAAACTGGAAGTGGAGCATCCAGGACACGAACCAGCAGCAGCTTTACCTGCTATGCCACGGCACTGACCCCTATAATTATTTTTAAAATAGTATTCTTATTACAATCATAATTACTAGTAACTACATAATGCCTTTCACTTAGCACAATATTTTGCACTCTACAGGATCCATAACTAATGTTATTAAATATGATGTGCACATGACATATGCCATGGACATTTTCTTCAACAAAACAAGGTTAAGCCACTGCCTACAATGCTAGTATCACCTATGAGTGCCAGTTTGAGTCCCAGCTGCTCTACTTCTGATCCAGGTCCCTGCTAATGCACCTAGGAAAGCAGAAGATGGCCCAAGTACTTGGACCCCTGTGCCCATGTGGGAGACACTTTGGCCCAGCCTCTGTCTCTCTCTCTCTCTTCCTATGTAACTCTGCTTTTCAAATAAACAAGTCTTTTATATGTGTGTGTGTATGCATATACATAAATTAATAAAAAACATAGAAACAGATGCCTGATTTGCTAAACACCTCTTTGTCCTTTACTGGAGAAGGGCAAAGGAAAAACAGGTCTAAATCAAGCAGAAGCCAAGTCTACTCTGTGAAATCATGCAACAATCGAACGGGAAGATCACAGCAGCATAGAATGAGTCCCATACAAAAGAGAGCTAATGGAAACACAATGTGGTTATGAAGTTGGGAAACAAAGAAAACTTGAATAAAGTTAAAACAAAGCTTTTCTACACTAAGTAGTACTAGAAAAGGTATCATTTCCAGAAAGCTGGGGAGAGTGAAGGAAGGAGAAAGAAATCATACAGAAAGGGTAAGAAATTTTCTCTCAGGTGGAACAGATTCTCAGCCTGTTTCTGATGACGGCAGCAAAAAGTAGTCTGTGGAAGGCACAGTAACTTCCAGGCTAACCCTTGCAAAAGCAGAGGATGAGCCCTGAAATATCTGCATCTTCCTTTGTTTCCTTATTTTTCTAAACCTTTCTTAGTTTGTGGGTTTTTTTTTTTTTTTAATTTTTGGAGTAAAAAGTTAGACATCAACTAACATTTATAGCATTATAACATTAATTTTGTCTTAAATCTATTTTGTACATTCTAGAGCTGCTTTTTTTTTTTTAAGATTTATTTATTTATTTGAAAGGCAGAGCTGAAGAGAGAGAGAGAGATCTTCCATCCGCTGGTTCACTCTCCAAATGGCTGCAAAAGCTGGAGATGGGCCAGTCTTAAGTCAGAGGCTAGGAGCTTCATCTAGGTCTCCCATGTGGGTGCAGGGGCCCAAGCACTTGGGCCATCTTCCACTGCCTTCTCAGGTCATTAACAGGGAGCTGGACTGAAAGTGGAGCAGCCAGGACTCAAACTAGCACCCATATGGGATGCTGGCGCCACAGGCAGAAGCTTTATCCACTACACAACAGTGCCAGCCCTAAGCCGCTTTCTTACAGGATTGTTAAGACTGTGATTACTGGGACCAGCACTGTGGCATCAAATTTTACAAAATGTGATCATACCTTCCTTATGCCTTCTCCTAAGAGTCCTCAGGCTTCTAAACAGAGAGACAAATATATAATAATATTTTATTTATTTGAAAGAGTTACAGAAAGAAGGAGTGGTTTTCCATCTGCCGGTTCACTCTCCAAATGGCCACATGAGCTGGAGCTGAGCCTATCCGAAGCCAGAAGCCAGGAGCTTCTTCTGGGTTTCCCACACGTGTGCAAGGGCCCAAGCCCTTGGGCTATTCTCTGCTTTTCTTGGTGCATTAGCAGGGAGCTGGCTGAGAACAGGAACAGCCCGGACTTGAACATCCCATACGGGATGCCGGCACTGCAGGTCTGGGCTTTAACCCGCTGTGCCACAGCGTCGGCCCCCAGTAATAATAATAAAAAAGTTAAACTGGTTCTCACTTATCCTCAAATGAGAACCCTTCCTCAGCATGCTTTCAGTCACCCCCTCCACGTGCTCCTGGTTCCATAATGCCTTCCTTGGCCTTCTCCATGACTAATAAAAATTTCTAAGGCATTTTACGTACAGACACACCAATTCTGAATGAGCACAAGTGTTTTTTCCCATTGTCCCTTTCCTAGTGGTATTTATTGGTCTTCAGAACTACAGTAGGCTATTTGGGCTGATGTCTTCTATCAATGAATCAAATGTCATGTGAATATATAAAATGGTAATTAATAAAATGCTTGTTACTGTATAATGCTTCTTCTAAGCACACCACATTTGGGATAAGCATTCTTAGTAATGTACAATTGCCTATAAAAGAAACTTCTAGGGGCTAATACTGGCCTAGTGGGTAAAGCCACCGCCTGCAGTGCTGGCATCCCATATGGGCACCAGTTTGAGTCCCAGCTACTCCACTTCTGATCCAGCTCTCTGGCTTTGGATCAGCGCAGCTCTGGCCATTGCAGCCATCTGGGGAGTGAATCAGTGGATGGAAGACTTTTCTCTCTCTCTCTCTCTCCTTCTCTCTGTAACTCTTTCAAATAAATAAATAAACCTTAAACAAACAAAAAAGAATCTTCCAGGGTCAGGATTTGCCATACTGGTTAAGATGCCACTTGGGATATCAGCTTCAAATCAGGTGTTGCAGGTAAAGCCACCACCCAGGGTGACAGCATCCCACATGGGTGCCCGTTTGAGACCTGGCTCACTTCCAGTACAGCTCCCTGATAGTGCTCCTTGGAAAGCAGCGGAAGATGGCCCAACTGCTTCGGCCCCTGTACAAATGTTGGTGACCCAGAGGAAGCTCCTGGCTTTGGTCTGGCCCAGCCCTGGCCACTGTGGACAACTGAGGAGTGAACCAGTGAACAGAAGATCTCTCTCTGTCTCTCCTCTCTGTGTAACTATGCCTTTCAAATAATAAAATAAATCTTTTTTTTAAAGATTTTATTTA
This sequence comes from Oryctolagus cuniculus, assembly GCF_051225735.1. Lineage (NCBI taxonomy): Eukaryota > Metazoa > Chordata > Mammalia > Lagomorpha > Leporidae > Oryctolagus > Oryctolagus cuniculus. The sequence continues at coordinate 88,638,305 of NC_142878.1, forward strand.
TTTATTTGAGAGGTAAAGTTACAGACGGTGATAGGGAGAGACAGAGAAAAAGGTCTTCCATCCGTTGGTTCACTTCTCAAATGGCCGCAACGGCCAGAGCTGTGCTGATCTGAAGCCAAGAGCCAGGTACTTCTTCTGGTCTCCTATGCAGGTGCAGGGGCCCAAGGACTTGAGCCATCTTCTACTGCTTTCCCAGGCGATAGCAGAGAGCTAGATTGGAAGAGGAACAGCTGGGACTAGAACTGGCGCCCATATGGGATGCTGGTGCTGCAGGTGGAGGATTAACCTACTGTGCCACGGCACCTGCCCCATAAAATAAATCTAAAAAAACAAAAACAAAAAAACAAAAAAACAAAAAAAACACCTCTTTTAGGACCAGTGTTGTAGTGTAGCAGGTTAAGCCTCAGCATGTCACTCCAGCAACCCAGATGGGCACTGGTTCAAGTCCTGGCTGTTCCACTTCCAATCCAGCTCCCTGCTAATGTGTCAGGAAAAGCAGCAAAAGATGGCCCAAGTATTTGGGCCCCTGCACCCACATGGGAGACCCAGATGAGGATCCTAATTCCTGCCTCCTGGCTTCAGCCTGGCCCAGCCCTGGCTGTTGCAACCATTTGGGGAGTGAGCCAGCAGATGTAAAATCACCCCCACCCCACCCTCTACCTCTGACTTTCAAATAAATTTAAAAAATCAATCTTGGGGCCAGCGCTGTGGTGTAGTAGGCTAAGCCTCCGCCTGTGGTACTGGTATATGCCATCCCAATCGGTTCATGTCCCACTGGCTCCTGTTCCAATTCAGCTCTCTGACTATGGCCTGGGGAATCAGCAGAAGATGGCCCAAGTGCTTAGGCCCCTGCACTCACATGGGAGACCTGGAAGAAGCTCCTGGCTCCTGGTTTTGGGTAGGCTCAGCTCCAGCCATTGCAGCCACCTGGGGAGTGAACCAGCAGATGGAAGACCTTTCTCTCTGTCTCTACCTCTCCCTGTCTGTAGCTCTGTCTTTCAAATAAATAAATAAAATTTTAGGGCTGGCGCTGTGGCTCACTTGGTCAATCCTCCACCTGTGGCACCGGCAACCCATGTGGGCACTGGGTTCTAGTCCCGGTTGCTCTTCTTCCAGTCCAGCTCTCTGCTGTGGCCCGGGAGGGCAGGAGAGGATGGCCCAGGTACTTGGGCCCTGAACCCGCATGGGAGACCAGGAAGAAGCACCTGGCTCCTGGTTTCGGATCGGCACAGCGCCGGCCCTTGCGGCCATTTGGGGAGTGACCCAATGGAGGGAAGACCTTTCTCTCTGTCTCTCTCTCTCTCTCTCACTGTCTATAACTCTACCTGTCAAATAAATCTTAAAAATAAATAAATAAATAAAAATCTAAAAAATAATTAAATAAATCTTTAAAAAACCCTCCAATTCCCTCCAAAAAGATAGAGACTTATAAAAAGGAATATAAATGGCTTTTAAAAATGCAAAAAAGATGCTCAAACAAATAAAAGAACTAAAATTAAAACTACAATGAGAGTCTGCTTTTCGCTAACCAGATTGAGAGAGATCAAAAGTGTGACTCCTCATCACAACTGGTAGAGAAGAGAAGCAGCTTTGGGACAGTGTTCATGGTAATATGACTCCTGTACCCTTTGAGGGAGAATTCAGCTATCTAAGTGAACATTCAGAAAATATACTCCTTTTGCCCCAGCAATTCTACTCTATTGAATTAGTTCTGCAAGTATGTCACGTTAAGTGACGTTAAGTGATGCCTCCTCTTTCATAATAGATGAGAAAAATCTAAATGCTCATTATCAGAGAACTGATTAAGAAAAAAATTACATTATAGAATTATATATAGGAATACTCTGAAGTTCTTAAAAAATGATGCCTATAATTATGATGCAGATTCTATCTGTAAAAGACATGTGGGTCGGTGCTGTGGCATAGCAGGTAAAGCTGCTGTCTGAAGTGCCAGCATCCCATGGGCACCGGCTCAAGTCCCTGCTGCTCCACTTCTGAGCCAGCTCCTTCTAGTGGCCTGGGAAAGCAGCAGAAGATGGCCCAAGTCCGTGGTTCCTTGCACCTATGTGGGAAACCCCGAAGAAGCTCCTGGCTTCAGGTCAGCCCAGCCATTTGGGGAGTGAACCAGTGGATGGAAGATCTCTCTCTGTCTCTTCTTCCTTCTTTCTCTTTCTCTCTCTGTTAACTACCTTTTGAATAAATAAATAAAATCTTAAAAAAAAAAAAAAAAACTATGCTGAAAAGTGGTAAGAATGCACATTAAAAAAAAAAAAAGGAGGGGCCGGAGCCATGGCGCAGTAGGTTAATCCTCCACCTGCTTTGCCAGCATCTCATATGGGCACCAGTTCATGTCCCAGCTGCCCCTCTTCCAATCCAGCTCTCTGCTATGGCCTGGGAAAACAGTGGAGGATGGCCCAAGTGCTTGGGTCCCTGCACCTGCTTGGGAGACTAGGAAGAAGCTCCTGGCTCCTGGCTTAGGATCAGCGCAGCTCTGGCCATTGTGGCCATCTTGGGAGTGAACCAATGGAAGGAAGACCTATCTCTCTGTCTCTCCCTCTCACTGTCTATAACCCTACCTCTCAAATAAAATAAATAAAATCTTAAAAAAAAAAAAAAAAAAAAAGGGGACACATGTCGCTCCCCCATTCCCGGAGGAACAACACAGGACCCTGCGCTTTTTCGTCTGCTCAGCCCTTCCCGGGTTTGCTGCTGGTCCTTCCCGGGTTGGCTGCCCACCCCTCCACCTCCGTGGAGGGGCGGTACCCCCCCTGCCACTTTCCCCGCTTCCGCGGAGGAGCGGCACACTGCCGGCTGGCTCTCTCAGGGGCTGCTCAGGTGTTCCTTCAGATGTTCCCGGTGCATGTTGTCTCTCTCCTCCTTTATAGTCCTCTTCCACCAATCCCAACTCTGCTACCCACACGCCGAGCACGCTGCTCTCCTCCAATCAGGAGCAGGATCAGCTCCTGCAGCTTATCAAACTGATGAGGCAGCTGCGTAGTTGTTTGCTCCTCCCCAGCGCCATATTGTGGGAGAGCAGATGCATAGAATTAGTCCTAGTTCCAGTAATTTAGTCTAGTCTCAGTTGATCCCCACAGACACACACGCTATTAATGAATGGAACATACTGGAAATAGCTTTGGAGAAGAAATTATTCTTAAAATAAAGAAAAAAGTAAACCAGCACATTATTATATTTAATTAAACAGACCTTAAGTCTGGAACAAATGGTCTCAGATAGAAGAGCTCAAATCAGCTGTTGTTTAAAAAAAAAAAAAAAATGAAAGGGGCTGGCACTGTGGCATAGTGGGTAAAGCCACCGCCTGCAGTGCCGGCATCCCATATAGGTGCTGGTTCAAGTCCCGGCTGCTCCACTTCCGATGCAGCTCTCTGCTATGGCCTGGGAAAGCAGTTACAGATTTCCCAAATCGTTGGGCTCCTGTACCCATGAGGGAGACCCAGAAGCAGCTCTTGGCTCCTGGCTTCGATAGGCTCTGCTCCGGCCACTGCAGTCATTTGGGGAGTGAACCAGCATAGAAGACTTCTCTCTCTCTCTCTGCTCTGCCTTTCTATAACTCTGCCTTTCAAATAAATAAATAAATCAATCTTGGGGTGTTTTTTTTTTTTTTTTTTTTTTTTTTTGACAGGCAGAGTGGACAGTGAGAGAGAGACAGAGAGAAAGGTCTTCCTTTTGCTGTTGGTTCACCCTCCAATGGCCGCCGCGGTCGGCGCGCTGCGGCCGGTGCACCACGCTGATCCGAAGGCAGGAGCCAGGTACTTATCCTGGTCTCCCATGGGGTGCAGGGCCCAACGACTTGGGCCATCCTCCAGTGTACTCCCTGGCCACAGCAGAGAGCTGGCCTGGAAGAGGGGCAACCGGGACAGAATCCGGCGCCCCGACCGGGACTAGAACCCGGTATGCCGGCACCGCAAGGCAGAGGATTAGCCTAGTGAGCCACGGTGCCGGCCAATAAATCTTTTTTAAAAAAAATGAAAGCTGGGGCCAGCATTATGGCCCAGTGGTTAAGTTACCACTTGGGACCCTGGTATCCCATATCAGAGTGCAAGTGCAAGTCCCAGCTACTCAGCTTTGGATCCAGCTTCCTACTAACGTGTCTGGGAAGGCAGTGGAAGATACCCCAACAACTTGGGCCCCTGTCACCCATGTGGGAGACCAGGATGGAGTTCTTGGCTCCCAGCTTCAGTCTGTTCCAGACCTGGCTGTTGAGGCTATTTGGGGAGTGAACCAGTGGACCAAAGTTCTGTGTGTGTCTCCCTCTCTCTGTTGTTCTGCCTTTCAAATAAATAAATCAGTCCTTTAAAAAAAAAAAAAAAAAAAAGAGCAGCTGTTGAGAGTGGGAACAAATTCATGGTTCCACTGTAACCTGATCATTCCTAAGGAAAGGCATTTCAAATGAACTTTAGGAAAAAGCAATTCCTGGATCTGTAACTGTGACTCTGAAAGAAAGATCATGATCATGATTTTCTATCTGTAAGTAAAAATAAAGTCAATGAGCCAAGCCGAAATTAAAATAGAAAAATTGAATTCCTTCCAATTCGGGTTTCCCCCCCTTGTAATGGCAGTGAAAAACTGAATGCAAATTTTTTCTGGCCTTTAAATTTGACATGAAACATTTCCTCGGGGAAACCGTAACTTCATACTCACCAAGGTAATAGATTCTGTCTGAGTGAGGCCCATCTGGGTCATTCCTCTTCACAAACATGAAATCGTGCGGAGCCTTAGCCATCATGTAGCCATGATATTTTCTAGTATCAGCAAGCAGCTTTTTCAGCTGACTCCAGGAATATCGTTCAACGTAAAATGGCTCCAATTCAGGCCGGTCCTGTGATTCCGTATTCTCCTCACACTCCGCAGTTTCAAATATCTCAACACCCAGCTGTTCTGTTTCCATTGCTGCTGCCATGTTGCATTTTCCTAGAAAAACAAGGCACATGGAGCTATTCACAGGCCTGTCTTTTCTTATATGAACAGATTGACAGCCTACGGCCCTCCCCTAGAAAGAAAAGAAAAAAATGTGTTTTAGCACAGCTGCAATGGGTTTCTAGGTTTTAGTAAGAAAAGCAATAGCTCCCCCTTCTCTGTGTTCAGTTTCAAAACGAGATTAAAAAAAAATTGGGGTCATTTCTATTTCACAGTGACTGTAAATCCCTTTGGGAACTTTTATAAAAAAACTCTCCCTAGGTATCTCTTGCCAAAATTCCTTTTTTCTTTCCCACACTGGAAGGAAACAGGCCATATGCCAGTTGGCTGCTACGCTCCACCCAAGAGCATGTCAATAGTGAATCTCAATGTGCCAAGAGAGTTAAGTGTTCTTGCATTTAAAAAAGTAACACATTTGATAACTGTGCAGTTCTTCAGCTAGCAGAAATAATCATGACCAATTAGAACAGTAACAGAATTGTTTCAAACAATGTGCTTGTAATAACTTTCCTAGGGCATACCCAAGAAAATATATTGTTTCCTTTTAAATGGAACTCCAAAAATCAAAACACTTCACTGCCTGCTGTTTCTGAGTCTCTTGCTCTAGTCTAGATATTACTATATTTTGATATCTACATTTTGAAGAAACTTACATGACTGATAATACAATTCTGATTATATAATTATACCAATGACAGAAAACAAGATGCTATCCTTAAATGGCTTTAATAAGTTGTAGATGCAAAAATTCAATGTTTGTATTTATTTTGATAAAAATTTGAACTCAATTTACCAGTTCAATCCCAAATCAGGGCTTGCTAATATCTAATAGGAATTCTTAGTTCAGTAGAACACAAACTAAATTGCATCTATGTGACCAAATTTCACACTTAACATGTTGTGTTTAAACTTAATTTTGTAATTAACAAGAATTCGTGGTAAGAGGTAACTACCACAGGGGAAGTTAGTAGGGGTAGGTTTGTGATTCAAGTTTACCACGAGTACATCAATGGCAGGGAAATGAGCTGACCCGGGAGCCCGGGTTACTGTGTCTTTTACATGCTACAGTGAGCTACACTATCACTTTCAATCTTCTAGTAGCCAAAGTGGTCAGAAAACCCACTAGACAGTACAACAGGTAGTGCACAATAGCGTTACAATGGACATTCACTTCCAGGGGTCAAAATCTGGCACAACTTGGTAAAGAATTAGGTTACCTGCTAACTGGTATTTGGCACACTGACATTCCACACCAGGACAAGGACACCTCCAAAAGCTCATGGAAAATGGAATTAAAAGACGTTTATTTTGGTGCACAGAATGTTGAAATCGGCCAGCACCGCGGCTCACTAGGCTAATCCTCCGCCTAGCAGCGCCGGCACACCGGGTTCTAGTCCCGGTCGGGGCGCCGGATTCTGTCCCGGTTGCCCCTCTTCCAGGCCAGCCCTCTGCTGTGGCCAGGGAGTGCAGTGGAGGATGGCCCAGGTGCTTGGGCCCTGCACCCCATGGGAGACCAGGAAAAGCACCTGGCTCCTGGCTCCTGCCATCGGATCAGCGCGGTGCGCCGGCCGCAGCGCGCCGACCGCGGCGGCCATTGGAGGGTGAACCAAAGGCAAAGGAAGACCTTTCTCTCTGTCTCTCTCTCTGTCCACTCTGCCTGTCAAAAAAAAAAAAAAAAAAAAAAAAAAAAAAAAAGAAAGAAAAGAAAAAAAAAAAGAATGTTGAAATCCGCACATACTTGTATGTGACGGGGTGGTTGCTGACCTACTTAAAGCCAGCAGAGGCCGACTTTCCATCAAGTATGTCAGTGGGCCTAGTTTTATACCCAACAGAGCAAGGGACAATTAATAATCACACAACTTTCCTTGTGTAAAGTTTGGAACTTCATCTCCACATTCTTTTTTTTTTTTTGCAAGGAAAGGACTAAGGAAAAAGATCAGGGACACAGCAGAAGCATCTCCAGGCCTCACCACCCAGCTCCTTGAGTCACACTCACTTCACATCTCCACTATGTAAAAGCACCGACAGCCTACCTGTAAGTAAATACCTGGTCTTCCGGGATTCCACCAGGGTCAGTCTCTCTACACACACACTCTCCATGTTCAAGTCACACTGCCATTCTGTTTCAATCATGTCTGGCCTTTTGTAGGACAGATCTGATACTATGTTAATGGATTTTGACAAATGTTTCACTAAACACTTTCTAGAATTTCTTAACACCTTATATCCAAATACATTCTCAAAAGCTGTGACTTGCATTTTCTAAAATACAATAGGCTAAGTGCCCGTTCTCAGCCCCAGGCATGCGTTTCACTGTCCCACCTACCTCTTCACTTAGGGACCCTCCCTGTGCCCACCTACTGTACTTGCTCTGTTTAGATCTCTCCCACATGCAAGGAGATCTTATCCAAGTGACTCAACTTCAAGCAAAGATCCCTCCACTCAGGACAATGAAACAAGATACAAGACTGCTCATCATCATTAAAATGGACAATATGTGGCCAAAAAGATTAAAGAGAAGTCTCAAAATGATACTTAAATCAGACGCAGAAATAATCAGTTTTTTGATGTAAGATGTAATGTCTAAACTACAGTATCTGCATTTTGTATTATCAAAATCCCCAACTGACTCAAAAGACTATCCTAACAATAGCATAAACCTTGATGTCCAGACACAAGAAAAAAGAAAAGGAAAATTATGGGAGGGCTTTAACACATAATAAAAGGCACACAGAAGTGAGGCTACTCACTGGCTATTGCAAACCCTCAGAAATGCCAGGTGATTTACAACATTTATTTTCTGTGTCTATTCCTATTTTAAATAACATCAGATCGAACTGGCTGGAGACAGAACCACCTCAGTACAATAACCAAGAATTATGGAACAGGCCATTTCTGCAGAAAGGGAACTAAGCTGAATTTAATAGCTTATCAGTCTTCATAAGATAAAAAAGTGCTAGTCACTTAACGTGCATCCCATTTTTGCTTCCTCCCTCGGCAGGTTATTCAGAATAACTGAAATAAGTTAACTTTTCGGGAATATTACAAGCGTTAAGCGTACTGAAGTTTTAGCTTCGCAAGAGAGAAAAATAAAAGAACATCTGTGATTACACTTGTTTCTTTGTCATCAGTTTTAATTCTAGGTTCCCACAGCCCAAGTGGGTGATGGAGAAAGAAAAACCAGGTGGCATGGGGCGGGGTCACGGGGGCACAGCAACACCTGCCCCACACACCGAGCCCCTCACTCCAAGGGCAGACTGGGGCCAGCAGGCGGCCGGAGGACTCGAGTCTGGACCCACTCCCGTGGCCTCCAGAGTGTTTAACCCAGGGGCCAGGAGTCCCCTTGGACACCGCAAGCTCTCCGAGCTGAGAAGTTCGTGATCTCCGAGAGGGCCAAGACCCCGAAAGCTACGCACGGGGACGGGTAGAGGCGTAGCCGAGCGGGCCGGAGAGGGGGCTGGAGAGGTGCCCAGGCTCAGGATACAAGCGCGAGGCTGGACCGGAGGGAGTGGGCGAGCAGCCAGGGGCTCGGCCCGGCGGGAGGCAAAGGACGCCAGCTGGGAGCCGGAATCCCATCTGCCGCAGTCGGACTTCAGACAAATCCCTGCGCCTCTGTGGGCTTCCGTTTCCTCGCCTGTCAGCCCGGACAACCCCCGGCCTCCCCACCCCGGCGAGGCTCAGGCAAGATAACGGACTCGGAGGCCAGCACTCGGCGCTCAGGGGGCGCCCTGCGGACCTTGGCAGACTCGGAATCTCAGAGCCTCGGCTTCCTCTTCCGGCAAGCGGGGCCCCGCCACCGGCTCGGCCCCGCGCCGGGTCCACCGCAGAGCGGGCTGGCCGGGCGCTTCCTCCGAGAGGCGGGGAGGGCCCGCGGGCTGTGGGGCCCAGGCCTCGCGGCCGCAGGGGAGTAAAACACGGGCGGATACTGCACCTTCCCCCCGGCCCCGCCCGGACCGTGCCGACGCGCGCGCTACGGAGCGGGCCTGTGCCGCTTCATGCCGCGCCGCCTCCACTCCCGACTCGGCTGCAGCGGCTTCCTCGGCGGCGGTGCCGGTGGCAACCCAAGCGGCGAACGCGGCACTTAGAGGCGGCGGCTGCAGCGGCGGCGGCCTCCGCGGCTCAGGCACTTCCGGTTCCTTGCGAAAGGCGCCGCCGGGCCAAGAAAGGCGCCCCTCCCTGCTGGGCGGTGTCCTTCGCCACAGCGCCTCCTGGTGGCCGGAGGAGCGAAGGAGGCGCGGTCCGCAGAGCAGCAGCCGCTCGCTGGCTCCGAGTCCCATTCCTTTCACTCAGTAGATAACGCGTGTATATTGCGTGTCCGCTGGAAGTGGATAAAATCGCTGTCCATGTGGCGGGTACAGTTGTGGACGCTGGGATTAGAGCAGGGAGCGAAGCCCTTCTTTGGAGGCGACGGAGGGAGGGAAGGACCTTGGTTGGAGAGCAGAGCGTCCCGCAGTCGCGTCGGGAGACCTTGGAGTCAGAAGCTTGGCTCCGAGGTTAATTCGTGATCTGAGGCAGCCCACTCGGCCTCACTGAGCCATGGCTGAAGGGATGCAACGTGTCGCTTAATTGCCGTGTCATGGGATCACATTAAAAATGAAGGAACTGGTGCCCAGGGGAGAGGAGTCAGCGGCAGGTCCCAGGCTGGCTGAGAGAGAGACGAGGAACCCAGAGAAATGACGGGGCAAGTAGCGGCTGGATCCAAACAGTGGCAAAACCGCGCTTCCCCACGCTCTGTTGCTAACAGACTCATTAAGATTTATTGTAATGGCACTAATAAAAGACCCACTGAGGTACCGCGTTCCACCCCACAGCATGTAATTATGCACTCTAAGGTTAGATGAGCCTGCCCTCCGGCTCTCTAAAGTCCAGTTACGTTTGAAAAAAAAGGTAGTCATTTTCTCTGGTTGTCTTCAGGAGCAGGTTTTCAGACTTTAAATGCACACACTTGAACAAAGGGCAATGCACCATCTTGCATGTCATGTCATTTACTGAAGCTCTGCCATGCGCTCTCACCGTTCCCTAAGCACTGGGGATACAACAGTGAACAGAATGGACAGGATCTCAGCTGTTGCACAGCTTACATCCTAATAAGAAGACATGGAACCTCCTTCCCCTGAAAAGGAGGCAAAGAAGAATATGTGATTTCATGGGTTAAAAATGAAGAGCCCTGGGGACTGGCTTTGTGGCTCAGCCAGTTAAGCTGCTACCTGTGAGGTCCCTATCCCCAGTCCCAGCTGCTGTTTCAGATCCAGCTCCCTGCTAATGCTCCTTGGAAGGCAGCAGAAGATGGCTCAAGGGCTTGGGCCCCTAGTACCCTTGTCTGACACCTGGATGGAGTTCCTGACTCCTGGCTTCGCCTGACCCAGTCCCAGCTGTTGCAGCCTTTTGGGACATGTAGGGAAGGTTTGTCTCCTCCTCCACCCCCCCCAACTTTGCCTTTTGAAATAATAAGTCTTGGAGCCGGCGCCGTGGCTCAATAGGCTAATCCTCCGCCTTGCGGCGCCGGCATACCGGGTTCTAGTCCCTGTCGGGGCACCGATTCTGCCCCAGTCGCCCCTCTTCCGGGCCAGCTCTCTGCTGTGGCCCGGGAGTGCAGTGGAGGATGGCCCAGGTGCTTGGGCCCTGCACCCCATGGGAGACCAGGAAAAGCACCTGGCTCCTGGCTCCTGCCATCGGATCAGCGCGGTGCGCCGGCCGCAGCGGCCACTGGAGGGTGAACCAACGGCAAAGGAAGACCTTTCTCTCTCTCTCTCTCACTGTCCACTCTACCTGTCAAAATATATATATATATAAAAAAAAGAAATAATAAGTCTTTTTCTAAAATTAAAGACCCCCCAAGAGGCAAAACAAACAAACAAAAACCCTGCTTATCCCATGTAGCTAATTGTGGATCAGCATAAATTTAAATTCAGATTTCTTGGTTTCTTCTTACTCAAAACTATTAATTTAAAAATCGGCCTACTGAACTTCGAGTTTTGCCTGTGGCTGCCTTGGGCCAGGCCACATGATCTTGTGGGGGGGCAGCCTGCACCCCTACTGTTGGGGAACTTGTCTCCCAGCTCGCCCTGAAACTGTCCACTTAAACTCCCAGCCACATGGGCAAACCAAAGCTTTTCTGGGCCTTGGTAGCGTGCTTTGGGATCTCCCCAGAGCAGGAGAACCCAGGAGGCTCAGGAAACTCGCAAGGCATCTCCTGGGAGGCTGCCAGGGGCCGGCTTCTCCTCTCCTCTGGTTTCTGATGCTTTCTGTCCCCTCACCGTGCTGCAGAGCAGGTAAGCTTTTCTTTCTTTTTTTAATTAAAGGCAGAGAGAGAGCAAGGATGAGCGCGAGATTGATTTTCTGTTTACTACTTCACTCCCAAACGCCTACCACAACCCAGACTGGGCCAGGCTGCAGCCTAGAGCCAGGAATTCAGTCCAGGTCTCCCACGTGGATGGCAGGGACTCAACTATGAATCCATTACCTGCTGCCTCTGAAAGTCTGCATTAGCAGGAGGCTGGGATTGGAACCCAGACGCAGTGTCCCAACCACTACACCAAGTGCCCGCCCTCTGGGATATAAGCACCAGTCAGCTTAAGTTTAGTCCGAACATAACTCTCTGACATCATTAAAGAAAGATCTAGGGGCTGGTGTTGTGGCGTAGCGGGTTAAGCTGCTGCTGCCAATGCCAAGATCCCATATAAGCACCAGTTCAAGTCCTGGCTGCTCTGTTTAATTTCGAGCTCCCTGCTAATGTGCCTGGGGAAGCAGCAGGAGATGGCCCAAGTGTCTAGGCCCCTGCCACCCGTGTGGGAGAGTTGGATGGAGTTCCAGGCTCCTGGCTTTGGCCTGCTGTGTCAATTGGGGAGTGAAACAATGGAAGGAAGATTTCTCTCTGCTTCATTCTGACTCTTTCAAATAAATAAATCAGTCTTCAAAAAACCCTAACAATAGGCCGGTGCTGCGGCTCACTAGGCTAATCCTCCGCCTGTGGCGCTGGCACACCAGTTTCTAGTCCCGGTCGGGGCACTGGAGTCTGTCCGGGTTGCTCCTCTTCCAGTCCAGCTCTCTGATGTGGCCTGGGAGTACAGTGGAGGATGGCCTGGGTCCTTGGGCCCTGCACCCGCATGGGAGACCAGGAGAAGCACCTGGCTCCTGGCTTTGGATCAGCGCGGTGCGCCGGCCGCAGCGGCCATTGGGGGGTGAACCAACGGAAAAAGGAATACCTTTCTCTCTTTCTCTCTGTCTCTCTCTCTCTCTCTCTCTCACTGTCTACTCTGCCTATCAAAAAACAAAAAAACAACCAAACAAACAAACAAACAAAAAAACCCTAACAATAATCTCAGCATCTTACCATAGCTTTTTTGCCTTATATCCAGATTTTACATTCGGAACAGGACAATATTTTCCAGCTACATACAGATGCTCTATTAGTCAGCTTTTTTTTTTTTTTTTAAGACTTACTTATTTACTTGAAAGTCAGAGTTACAGAGAGCGCGCGAGAGATCTTCCATCTGCTGTTTCATTCCCCAGAGGGCTGCAATGGCCAGGGCTGAGCCAGGATCTCCCATGTAGATGGCAGGGGCCCAAGCATTTGGGACCTCTCCAGCTGCTTTTCCCAGGCCATAGCAAGGAGCTCTACTGGAAATGGAGCAGCTGGGCTAAGAACTGACACCTGACACCCACATGGGATGCACGCATTGCAGGCAGCAGTTTTACCCGTTGTGCCACAGCGCGGACCCTGGTGTGTTTTTTTTTTTTTTTTTTTTTTTTTTTTTTTTTTTTTTTGTCAGTTTTTCATTTCCACAGTACCTGAGAGGAGTTTCTTGAGAAGGAAGGCAGTTCATTTCAGTTTATGGTTTTGGGGGTTCACAGAGCATCATGTGGTGGGCAGAAGCACAGAGACCCATGAGGCCCAGCTCCGCCTTTGTAAGCAAGCCTTTCACAAGAGCCACCTTCTGAGGGCACGCCCCACTGACCTAAAGACCTCCCACCAGGCCCAGGTCCCAGGCAGCACAGTAGCATCAAGTCTCCACCCCAGCCATCAATCATTAACATAAGACTTTGGTGTTCAAACATCTGTGGGAGTTGGGGAGCCAAATCTTGTTCAAACCACAGCGGACGCAGACATGCATTTAATGTTCTCAGCTGTTCTATAGCTCAGCCCAACTTGTTTATGATCTGTTTCCCCTGCTAGTGAGAGTGTAGCCTTGGTCAATTCCAGGAAAACCCAGACACTCAATCAGGATTCTCCTGTGGGAGAGGATGACAGCCATTTCCTGGTCCATAGCAGTATCCCTGAAAATGTGCTTGATCCCCTTGTAGTGGGCTCCAAATTCATGTCTGCCCTGAACACTATAATGTGATGTATTTGCAAACAGGATCTTTTCAGATGTAACTGATTTTATCAACATTTGTTTATTTGAGAGGGAGAGTGACACACATGCACACCATCTTTCATCTAATGTTTCATTCCCCAAATGTCTACAATATCTGGGACTGGGTCAGGCCTAAGCTAGGAACTCCATTTGGTCTTCCGGGTGGCAGGGACCCAGGTTCTTGAGCCGTCACATGCTGCTTCCCAGAGTATGCATTAACAGACATTGAAAGCAGAGCAAACCACAGCAGCTCACTAGGCTAATCCTCTGCCTGCAGCGCCAGCCCCTGGGGTTCTAGTCCTGGTCAGGGCGCCAGATTCTGTCTCGGTTGCTCCTCCTCCAGTCCAGCTCTCTGCTGTGGCCCGGGAAGGCAGTGGTGGATGGCCCAAATGCTTGGGCCCTGCACCCACATGGGAGACCAGGAGGAAGCACCTGGCTCCTGGCTTCAGATTGGCGCGGTGTGCTGGATGTAGCGGCCATTTGGGGGGTGAACCAACGGAAGGAAGACCTTTCTCTCTGTCTCTGTCTCTCACTAACTCTGCCTGTCCAAAAAAAAAAAAAAAAAAAAAAGGCAAAAGCAGAGCAATGCAGGTGGAGTTGGGGCCCAGTGGGTTGAACTGCCACCTGCAACACTGTGTCAGAGCACACAGACCTGGCTGTCCAGACCTGGCTGCTCCATTTTTGATCTAGCTCCCTGCTAATGCACCTGGGAAGGCAGCGGAGGATGGCCCAAGTCTGTGGGCCTTGTCACCAGCGTGAGAGATCAGTATGGAGTTCCAGGTTCCTGTCTTTGGCCTGGTCCAACTCAGGAGTGAGCCAGCAGATTGAAGATCGCTCTCTTTCTAAATCTGAATTTCAAATAAGTAAACAAATCATGGTAAAAAAAGTAAAAAGTAGGGGCCGACGCTATGGTAAAGCGGGGGTAAAGCCACCATTTGTGGCATCGGCATCCTCTGTGTGCTGGTTCGAGACCCGGCTGCTCCACTTCTGATCCAGCTCCCTGCTAATGTCCTTGGGCCCCTGCCACCCATGTGGGAGACCTGGAAGAAGTTCTTGGCTTCAGATCAGCCCAGCTCCAGCTGTTGTGGCCATTTGGGGAGTGAACCAGTGGATGGAAGACCTCTCTCTCTCTGTCTGTAACTCTGCCTCTCAAATAAACAAATAAATCCTTTTTTTAAAAAATTAAAAACTAAAGAAAAAAAAAGTAGCAGAGGCGGGACTCAAACCCAGGCACTCTGATACAGGATGGGGGCATCCCAAAGGACGTCTTAACCACTGTGGCGAATGCCTGCCCCTTCACATTATTTTTAAAAAGGTGAACAACAAGGATGTGTGTGATCCCTTGCCAATGGCAGGAAACGAGGCTGAGGCACTGGGCACAGGCTTCATGCATGGCAAACATGGGGCACGTGCTCCCTATGGGTGCCTGGATCGTCCTCTGAGAAGGGAGAGGTGGGCCAGTGGAGCTGGGACAGCTGCAGCCAGGAGGCGGGTGCCCGATGTGCACTTCCATTTCCTGGTGTTATCAGAGAGCTCTCAGCCCTGCCCCTTCAGCTTGGCCCCGCACTCGGCCCTGGCCTGTTCCTCCTGCACGCTGAGCTCGCGGCTCAGCTGAAAGATATCCTTTCCCCCTCCACTGCAATTCTGTTCTTAGTGGATTTCCCTTGAGAGGGGAGTCCACAACAGCTGAGCCTCTGCGCAGGAAAATGCAGAAACAGCTCATAAGAATGCTGGAGGGAACTGAGACACAGGCCACAGAGAATCCACCTGACTGTACCTTGTTAGGGGTGGAAAAGGCCAGGCAGGCTGCTTGCTGCCAGACGTGGGTTATGGAGCACCGGAGGCAAATAGTCACCTTGTGTACCAATCACTCTCACCTGGAATAGAGGTCGGATAATAAGCCTCAGGTTCCAAATATGCTGAAAAAACCGGTTTATATTTCATTATACACTCACCAAAATGGCTCAAGTGAAATAGAATAAAAATACCAACATAGAGCAACTAGAACTTTAAGAATTTTTTATTTATTTATTTTTACTTGAGAGGCAAAGAGACACAGATCTTCCATCTGCTGGTTCACTCCCCAAATGCCCACAATATCCAGGGCTGGGCTAAGAACTCCATCATGGTCTCCCATGTGGATGGCAGGGACCCAAGTACTTAAGCCATCATCTACTGCCTCCCAGGGAATGACAGGAAGTGGGTGTCCAAAGCAGTATCTTAACTGCTGTGCCAAACACCTACCCAAAGCAACCAGAACTTTGAAAAATTGCTGGTGGGAGTGTAAATTGATTGAGACATTTTGTAAAACGCCTTAGCAGGATCTACTAATGCTAAATAAACATACACCTACTCTATGATGTGGCAATTCCAGTCCTAGATATTTACCCAAGAGAATTAAGTACATACATCCACCAAATGACAGATACATATATGTTCTCAGCAGGCTTATTTGCAACAGCTAAAAATTGGAAACAATACATGTATCTATCAATCAGAGAATGGATAAAAAATTATGGTACACTTATATAATGACCTACTACTCAGCCCCAACATAAAAAGAATGAATGACTGATTCACACGCCAACCTGGATTAATCTTAAACACATTCTGTTGAATGCAAGCAGACAGGGAGGCTGGCATTGTGATGCAGTGGGTTAAGTTGCTGCTTGTGACAATGGCATCCCATCACATCCAGCTCCCTGCTAATGAGCCTGGGAAAGCAGCTGAGGATGGCCCAAGTACCTGGGCCCTTTTCATGGATGTGGGCGGAGCAGGGTGGAGTTTTTGGCTTCAGGAGAGATCCTTTTCTCTCTTTCAAATAATTAAACAGGGGCTGGTGTGGTACAGCGGGTTAAGCTGCAGCCTGTGGTGCAAGCATACCATATGAGCGCCAGTTCAAGTCCTGGCTGCGCTGCTTCCAACCCAGCTCCCTGCTAACAGTCTGGGGAAGCAGTGGAAGATGGCCCAGGTGCTGGGGCTCCTGCCACCCACATGGGAGACCCAGATGGAGTTCTAGGCTCCTGGCTTCCCTGGCTGTTGCAGCCATCTGGAGAGCAAAGCAGCAGACAGATCTCTCTCTGCCTCTCCCCTAATCAATCTTTTAAAAAATTAATGACAGACAAAAAGTGTGAATATTGTAGATGCCATTTATATGAAATTCAAGGACAAGCATACCTCTTCTGTGGTGACATGTCAGGACAGTAATTATTGACACTGACACAGAGTGGTCTCTTGATGTTGCTGAGTGTTCCAGATTTCAATCCAGGTAGCGATCGAAGTGTAAGTGCATGTAAGAAGTCATCCTAAGCTGAACACTGGACTTGCCCTTTCTTATATGTTTTTTAAAAAAATTTATTTATTTATTTATAATTTATTTGGTTCATTCCTCAAAGGCCCCCCAACAACTGGGTCTGTGCCAGACTGAAACCCCTGCCTTCCCAGTCCCATCAGCAGGGAGCTGGATTAGAAGTGGAGCCGTGGCACTCCAGCCAGCACTTTTTTTTTTTTTTTGACAGGCAGAGTGGACAGTGAGAGAGAGAGACAGAGAGAAAGGTCTTCCTTTTGCCGTTGGTTCACCCTCCAATGGCCGCCGCGGCCGGCGCACCGCGCTGATCTGATGGCAGGAGCCAGGTGCTTCTCCTGGTCTCCCATGGGGTGCAGGGCCCAAGCACTTGGGCCATCCTCCACTGCACTCCCTGGCCACAGCAGAGAGCTGGCCTGGAAGAGGGGCGACTGGGACAGAATCCGGCGCCCCGACCGGGACTAGAACCCAGTGTGCTGGCGCCGCAAGGCGGAGGATTAGCCTAGTGAGCCGCGGTGCCAGCAGCAGCCAGCACTTCAATATGGGATACCGGTGTGGCAAGCAGTGGCTTAACCTGCTGCACCACAATGCCAGCCTCTCCATATGTAAGTTACACTTCGTTTTTTAAAAAAGTGGCCTATGGCCGGCGCCGCGGCTCACTAGGCTAATCCTCCGCCTTGCGGCACCGGCACACAGGGTTCTAGTCCCGGTCAGGGCGCTGGATTTTGTCCCGGTTGCCCCTCTTCCAGTCCAGCTCTCTGCTGTGGCCAGGGAGTGCAGTGGAGGATGGCCCAAGTGCTTGGGCCCTGCACCCCATGGGAGACCAGGAGAAGCACCTGGCTCCTGCCATCAGATCAGCGCGGTGCGCCAGCCACAGCGCCCTGGACACAGCGGCCATTGGAGGGTGAACCAACGGCAAAAGGAAGACCTTTCTCTGTCTCTCTCTCTCTCACTGTCCACTCTGCCTGTCAAAAAAAAATTTAAAAAAAAGTGTCCTATATTATATCTGCATTTGTAATAAATCCAATGCAATAAAAATGCTCTCATCCTTTAAAAAATGTTATTTTTCAATTCAAGCCTGCTGAGGTTCCTGGAAGATTCATCCCAGCGGCCTCCGACTGGATTTCTCCTGTGTGTCCGGTGGT
Source organism: Oryctolagus cuniculus (assembly GCF_051225735.1). NCBI lineage: Eukaryota > Metazoa > Chordata > Mammalia > Lagomorpha > Leporidae > Oryctolagus > Oryctolagus cuniculus. Next base: position 88,656,049 of record NC_142878.1, read on the forward strand.
CTTGCCAAGCCCGTTGGATTCCGCCAGTGTCCAGCTGATCCAGCCTTGTTGCTTCCCACGTGTTTGCACAACACTGCGGAAACACCTCAGTGGAGCTGACCGCTCGCAATTCACTCCCTCTCCGCCTTCCCGCCTCTGCCCTTGTACCCTTGCTCACAGAGCTTGACGTCTCCTCACCTTTGGACGCGTGCCCGTGCTCCCCTGCCCTACCTGAGCCGCTGCTGCCAATCGCTCCTCAGTTCACAGTCCAGCTCTCCAGGGCTCGCTCTCACGGGTCTACCTGGGCTCCGACCAACGCGCACTTTCCAACTTTCTGCCTCTCTGTGAGCTCAACCATATTAAGCCCTCTGTTTTTTTTTTTTTTTTTTTTTTTTTCCCCACATGATCCACCCACTGAGCTAAGAATTTCCTGCCAACTGCCAATAACTTGTCTATTGCTGGATCCCTGTGCTCAGCTAAAGAAACGGAGAATTCCAAGGTCCACTTTTTGTCCCAGACTTTCTAGTTTTCATAGAAACGTTGCTGCCATTAAACTCTTCACGGTGGAAGAACTTGCGGATTAGTGCTGTCGCGCAGTGGGTGAATCCGCAGCCACCACCAGCGACATCAGCATCCCCTGTGGGCGCAGGCTCCAGTCCTGGCTGCTCCACCTCCCACCCAGCTCCCTACTAAACCCCTGGGAAGGCAGTGCACGATAGCACAAGGGCTTGGCCCTCTGCCACCCATGTGGGAGACCCGGATGGAGTTCCTGGCTCCTGGCTTTGGCCTGGTCCAGCCCTGGCCGTTGCCCTCGTTTTGGGAGTGAAGCAGCGGATGGAAGACCTCTCAACCCCCCTCTCTCTAACTCTGCCTTTCAAATAAATCTTAAAAAAAAAAAAAAGACATAAATTAGTGTTTTCAGTTCGAGATTTCTTTTAAGTTAGCCAGTCTCTTGCACTGTCCGGTAGAATGGCCACCAGTCATTGGAGGCTAATTAACTGGACGGAAATAACAGGTAGGGAATCCAGCTCATCGGTCTCTCCGGCCAGCGTGCAGAGCGGCTGAGCTCCCGTCACCGCACACAGCTCTGCGGCCGCGCGCGCTCCAGTCCCGCACCCCGCCCCCGTCACCCCTGTGGTCCGCCCGGTGGCTGGAATCCCTCAGGTCTCCGGACAGACGGGGCTCCGGGATGGCGGGGGCCGGGTCTCCCTGACGTTGCTCCGGGCTTAGCCCGAGCGCGCAGCGGGCGCTGAGCAAGTCATGAGTGACAGGAGGCACCTTCCGGACACACCAGTCTCCAGCGCTTATCCACGCTGACCGGTCGTTTATGCGTCGCCAGCCTCTGACATTTCGAAGCGCAGCCCTAAAGAAGCGCCGCGAGCTTGCTGATGGCGATCCCGGAGGCGGGCGCGGTGCGGCACGGCGTCACCGCGCCAGGACACGCCCCCTCTCTCGCCCGCGCCCCGCCCACGCCCGGCTCGCGCGGCTGCCCCCGGCGTGTCACTGCGCAGGCGCGGCCCGCGAGCGTGGGGTGTCGCGAGGCTGCCGGGCTGCGGGCGCTCTGGAGCGCGGGGGTTTGCGGCCTGCGTTCGGCCGGCTCCAGCCACGCACTAAGTGAGGCAGCGAGGTCCAGCGAGCAGAGCCTGCCGGCGGCGCCCTGGGCAGTGTGGCCATGGAGAACCAGGTGCTGACTCCGCACGTCTACTGGGCTCAGCGACACCGCGAACTGTATCTGCGCGTGGAGCTGAGTGATGTGCAGGTAAAGGCCGCGTCTGGGCGGCGGGAAGCGCGCGGGACCGCGGCTCCGGGGAGGGAGGTGCGTGCCGCGACCGCTGCCCGCTGTGTCCGTGCGCGCGCAGCCAGTCTGCAGTGAGCCGACGAGATAGGCGAGGCGGTGCGCTCGCGGCGTGCCGGCCCCTGTGGGGCGCCCACGCAGATCCCCGGCCGGGGCGCGACCCCGCACACGCACCCAGGGCTGCAGAGCGCCTCGGGCGCTGCGTGAGCCCGGCGTGGGCGTCGGAGGCCGCCCCGGGCCGCCTCTTTGTTCGCAGTGCGCGGCCCGGGAGCTCAGCCGTCGGGGTTCGAGTTGGCTGAGGCCCTCGGAGGCGCGGGATGGAGCCGGCGGCTCGGTGGTGCGGTGGCACAATGGCCTGCGGTGCCGCGACCGGACCTCTGGCCCTGGAACGTTCAAGAGGCTGCGGCGGCCACACCCACCTCCCAACCGTTTCGGGATAGGAATCGTTCTTACTACTTTGAATTTTGACCTCGCAGGGTATTCGAAGGCGGTGAGCTTAGGTTTGCCGAGTTTCACGGGGAAAGCGTTTATGTTTCGTAGCCACCCCCCCCCCCCAATTTGATAGAACTGAAACCCCCCCCATGCTGGAAGCCCCCCTTGTTGCTGCCCAGACCTTCCGGGGTTCGGGTCTGGGGGGTGCTGGAGTTTCCTTCTGGAATGTTCTCAGTCATGCCTTCTCCCCGCGCTGCTTGACGTCCCTGGCACCCTGTACCCTCATCCATTCACTGCACCGAACTCTCCGCCTGAGAGGCGGGCCCTTACGCTGGCGGCTGTCACCTTGTCTGTCATCTTGTATTGCAGAGTGTGGCTGCCTTCTGGGTGTTGACTTCAGTTTTTTTTTTTTTTTTTTTAAAGATTTATTTATTTGAAAGGCAGAGTTACAGAGAGAGACAGACAGTGCTCTTCCATTGTCCGTTCACTCCCCAGCTGGACACAGTGGCCCGGCTTAGGCCAGGCTGAGGTCAGGAGCCTGGGACTCCATCAGGATCTCCCATGTGGGTGCAGGGACCCAAGCCCTTGGGCCATATTCCACTGCTTTTCCAGGCCCATTAGCAGGGAGCTGGATCGGAAGTGGGGCAGCCAGGACTCCAGCTGGCTCTCATAGGCGATGCAGGCTTCCCAGGTGGTGGCTTAACCTGCTGGGCCACAGTGCCTGTCCTGTTGGCTGGAATTTGTTGAACTTAATGTTTACTTGTGGAGTAGTAACCTGTTTTGCTGTTGAATGATGAAAACAGTACTGAGCAAAGGCGCCTTAAATAGCTGTGACATTGTAATATGGCATTTAATGTGTTAAACCACACCGTTACATTTTTGCCTCAAAGGATGAATAAATGGTGCTGTCTCCCTCTACTCTGCTTCATGGTGCTCTAATAAAATAGGAGAAAACAAAAATCTCTCGTAGATGGGGACTTGGATCTGCGTCCAGAGATTTCACCGGCCAAAGGCAGAAGTGCAGGACGGGTGTTTTAACAACCTCTTTAAGTGTTTTGTTAAGCAATATGTAGACCAGGTTAAATAAACCCAGGCTCTGCTCTCTCTAGATGTACCATGTGATATGGATAGAACATTCTGGAATATTTTTGAAGCTACAGGCAGAAAGTGTTTTTTTGGGGGAATGTGATGATGGTGAAAAGAAAAGGAAATTGGACAAATTACAAAATGAACCATATGTATATTTTTCTTGAAAGATCTAAACCTTTTGTAGTTAAGAAACATGAACTTAATGCTAATCATATTTTGTATGTTTAGAAGTATGGAGGTATATATGAGAACTATATAATAACTAAAAGATATAAGATAGAAAAAATTATCTTTTGGACAGAGAATTCCTTTTAAAAAGTTTTTGGGAAAACAATTTAGTTTTTGGCTTTTTTAGGGTTCAGAGCTGCGGTTCTGAGGCATCCAGTTCAAGTACTATGAGTTTACAAACAACATGTTAATGCCATTCGTAAAAATTGGCCGGCGCCGCGGCTCACTAGGCTAATCCTCCGCCTTGCGGCGCCGGCACACCGGGTTCTAGTCCCGGTCGGGGCACCGGATTCTGTCCCGGTTGCCCCTCTTCCAGGCCAGCCCTCTGCTGTGGCCAGGGAGTGCAGTGGAGGATGGCCCAGGTGCTTGGGCCCTGCACCCCATGGGAGACCAGGAAAAGCACCTGGCTCCTGGCTCCTGCCATCGGATCAGCGCGGTGCGCCGGCCGCAGCGGCCATTGGAGGGTGAACCAACGGCAAAGGAAGACCTTTCTCTCTGTCTCTCTCTCTCACTGTCCACTCTGCCTGTCAAAAAAAAAAAAAAAAAATCCTCTAACATCTGCAAGCTGCTACAGACTTAGGTGAGTCAGACAGACCGACTTTTCTAAGACAGGCAGTCTAGAAGGAAGCATAGTAGCATAAAAACAAAGTTTTGTTCGTGAGTCTGTTTATTGGTAGAATGGAGTTGAGTATTGAACTAGAATTTGTTACTTCTCATTTCCTTAGAGATGGCTCCCAGAAATGAGTAGTATTCATGTCAAACTGCGACGGGGAGAACTTTCCAGAAAGAGAACCATGTGGACTTGCAGATACTTGTAACATGTCACTTTTATTATGCCATTGCCCTGCACAGAGACCACCAGGAACCCACCAATAATTTAAAAAGTTGAGTTTCTTACTTAGTACAGCCAAGATGAACATACTTACTGGGGAAGCTTGGGTGTCTCATTAAGCTGTCGCCTGCAGTGCTGGCATCCCATATGGGTCCCAGTTTGAGTCCCGGCCACTCCACTTCCAGTCCAGCTCCCTGCTGATATGCCTGGGAAGAAAGTGGAAGGTGACTCAATTGCTTGGGTCCCTGCACCCAGTGGGGAAACCTGGAAGAAGCTCCTGGCTCCTGGATTTGGTCTGGCCCAGCTCTGGCCGTGGTAGCCATTTGGGGAGTAAACCAGTGGATGGAAGATCTCTTATCCTCTCTGTCTCTATCTCTGTCTCTCTCTTTCTGTAACTCTGCCTTTCAAATAAAATAAATCTTTTTTTTTTTTTTTTTTTAAAGAAGATGTTGGAACCAATTATAGGATTGGATGTTGGTGACTGGAGCAGGGAATGGTTTCAGGAAGTGGGTGTCCACTTTAGATGCTGTCAGAAAACAGGAACAATTCTGATATCTGGATAAATCTTACCTGCAGGCAGAGGAGACTGGCACAAGAATAAAACTGGTCGATAGAGAATTAGCTGTCAACTTAGTTTGGTTAAGCAAGGAAGGCTATTTGGTGATTTTGTGAGTGGCCTACACGTACTACCCATGTGTTTGTGCTTACACAGCATTATCAAATGGCCCTTGTCTCATTCCACCAAGAATTCAGAGTAACCTGTAGGAACTTGTTATTTCGTGAGATTGCTCAGGACAGTAACGTGGCCTTACCGTGCTCCTGAATGTCAGGGCTACTGCTCTGTTTTGTTTTTCTTTTTATCAGTTGATTGCTCGGTGCAGGGCCTGTTGAAATCAGTGGTTCTGGCTGAAGATGAAGCAATTCATTTATTTGTTCAATAAAAGCCATTTATGGAGGTCTGCTCTGGTCTGTCATGACCTTGGTGCTGGGTTCTTGGACAGCTCTCTAATACCCCCTGCTTTCTGTAGTGTGTCCTGTAGCTTCTGTGTGTTTGTTTTAGAGGGTGCTGAGTTCCAGTTGGGGCATCTGCCCCTCCCCCTCTCACCTGAGACACAGGGAACTGTCCAGTTTGTCCCATCCCATTGTTAAAGCTGCAGGGCTAAATGAGGAACCCCTGCTCATGTGAGGAAGCATGGGTGACAAAAAAGACTTTCAGGTGGCGTTGCGATTGTGTGTGGTGAGCACGGAGGCCAGCTGGGCAGCCTGCTCTCAGAATAGTGGACCCGTCCGTCTGTCCCAGCAACCAGGCTTGCTAAACCATTTCTTCGCTTCTCAGGGTTTTGTTTGTTTTAGACATGTGTGGACAGAGTACAGGGCTGTGTTTGGGAGCTGTTTGAAGGACAGAGTTCTCATCCTTGCCAGACAGTTCCATGGAACGAGTGTAACTGAACACGTGACATTGCATCCTTCCTCTTCCATTCCCACCTGGGGACTGGATAATTCACCTAACCTTTATGAGATTGGTGTCTTCATCCCAGAATAATACCCAATTCGTAGGACCGTTCTGAGGTTTGAATTGGATAATGGAGTTGGAGGAGCTCTAAATTCTAGCGTGCTGTTTAAGTGTGAGGTATTGTTATGACTGTAATTAGAGCTTAGATGAGTGGGACAGACACAGAGAGCGAGATTGGTGTGGAGTCTATTAGCTGACCCATCCATACATAAACACTTAGTGTGTGACAGGGGTGTCATCCAGATTAATGGGGAAAGGGTGAAATTGGATGGTGACAGTTGGTGATCCAAATGGCAAAAAATAAAGGAAAATCGTGCCTTATGCCATACACAAAAATCAGTTGGGGGTGGTGGTTAATGACCTTCATGCACAAAACTACTGAAAAAAAACCATGGAGACTATCCAATATTAGAATGGGGAAGAATGTCTTAAGACACACAAAGCACAAATCCTGGACTGGCGCTGTGGCACAGTAAGCTGAGCCTCTGCCTTCGTTGCCAGCATCCCATTTGGGTGCCGATTAGAGTCCCAGCTACTCTTTATTCCAGCTCTGTGCTATGGCCTGGGAAAGCAGTGGAAGATTGCACCGGGCATCTGGCTTTGTATTGGCTCCAGCTGTGCCAATTGGGGATTGAACCAGTGGGTGGAAGACCGCTCTCCCCCCCAACCCAACTCTGCCTCTCAAGTAAATTAAAAAAAAAAAATCCTAAATAAAAAGATTGACAAATTTCAGACGAATTTGAGGAAGATATTTGCAGCACACATTGACAAATGACTAGCATCTGGAATATTTGAAGAACACTTACAGATCACTAAGAAAAAGACTTACTGAGACAGGCACTTGGCCCAGGTGCTGCATTGGATGCCTGTATACCAGTGTACCTGGCTGAAATTCCAACTCTGCTTCCAGTCCAGCTTCCTGCTAATGTGCACCCTGGGAAGGCAACAGATGGGTGACTCAAGTACTTAGGCTTTGACACCCATTTGAGAGACCTGGATTAAGTTCCTAGCTCCTGGCTTTGACCTGAGCCAGCCCCGGATGTTGCTGGCATTTGGGGAGTGAACCAGCAGATAGAAGACCTCTATTTCTTTGTCTTGTTTTTTCTTTGCTTTTAAATAAAAAGAAAATAAATAAAACATTTTTTTTTATTTATGTATTTGAAAGGCAGAGTTACAGAGAGGCAGAGGCAGAGAGAGAGAGCCCAAATGGCTGCAGTGGCTGGAGCTGAGCCAATCTGAAGCCAGGAGCTTGGAGCTTCTTCCACATCTGCTGCGTGGGTGCAGGGGCCCAAGGACTTGGGCCATCTTCTGCTGCTTTCTCAGGCTCATTAGCAGGGAGCTGGATCAGAAATAGAGCAGTCAGGTCTTGACCCAGTGTCCATATGGGATGCCAGCACTGCAGGCAACGGCTTTACCTGCTATGCCAAAATTTAAAACAGAAAAAGACATTATCCAATAGAGAAAAGGGCAGATAATAGCAACAGATCAGAGTACAAGCAAACAAGAATGGGCAATACCCCTGAAAAGATGCTTCATCCACTAACATCAGGGACACGTGGATTATAACAGTGGTACTGTGTCTCACAGTAGTTTGGGGAAAATGAAAAAGCCTGATATTATCAACCACTGGGAAGACATTCAGTGATGGAACTTTTTATTTAAAAGATTTATTTGAAAGAGTGACAGAAAGAGAGAGCGAGAGAGAGAGAGAGATTTTCCATCCACTGATTTACTTTGCAAATGTCCCCAAAGGCTGAAGATGGGCCAGGTCAAAGCCAGGAGCCCTGAACCCCATCCTGGCCTCCCACCTGGATGGCAGGGTCCCAAGTGCTTGTACTACCTTCTGCTGCCTTCCCAGACACATTAACAGGGAGCTGGATCTGAAACATGGCAGCCGGGATTCTGAGCCATTGCTTCAATATGGGATATAGAATGCCAGCATCACAATATCAAATAAAAAGCAAGGTGATGAATGACATAGGCAGTGTGAGGCTATAAACGTAACATGTAGAGTAATGGTATGTATTATTATGAAGATCCAGTGGGAGGGGCTGGTGCTGTGCACTATGGGTTAACACCCTGTCCTGAAGCACCAACATCCCATATGGGCGCCAGTTCTAGTCCCAGCTGCTCCACTTCCGATCCAGCTCTCTGCTATGGCCTGGGAAAGCAGTAGAAGATGGCCCAAGTGCTTGGGCCCCTGCACCTGTGTAGGAGACCTGGAAGAAGCTCCTGGCTTCTGGCTTCAGATTGGCGCAGCTCCGGCCTTTGCGGCCACTTGGGGAGTGAACCATTGAATGGAAGACCTCTCTCTCTTTCTCTCTCTGCCTCTCCTCTCTCTTGTAACTCTGACTTCCAAATAAATAAATTTTTTTTTTTTTTAAAGTACAGTGGGAATGAAAAACTTCCAATTCCAGAATAGTGGTTACCTGCAAGGCCTTGTGTGTCTGAGGATCAAGTCATTGTGTAGCTGCATCTGTCTGTTTTCCTAATTTGTAAAAAAAAAAAAAACCCTTTAAAAGGGTTTGTTTGTTTGTGTGTTTGAAAGGCAGGATGTCAGAGAGAGACAGACATAAAGATCTTCCATCCACTGAGTTCACTCCCTAAATGGCTGCAGCGGCCAGGGCTGGACCAGGCCAAAGCCAGGAGCCAGGAGCTTCTTCCATGTCTCCCATGTGGGTGCCAGGACCCAAGCACTTGGGCCATGTTCCACTGCTTTCCCAGGCACACTAGCAGGAAGCCAGATTGGAAGCAGAGTAGCCAGGACTCAAATCAGCATTCTGATACGGGATGCTGGTGTCACAAATGGCAGTCTAACCTGCTGTGCCACATCATTGACCCCTATTTTTAAAAAAACTGAGGCAAACAAAATGCTAATGGATGATGGGTGTAATGGTATTTGATATATTTTTAAGGTTTTGCCTGATTGTTTGAGATACTTCATGGTAAAAATTCAGTAGGTCTAATCTAAGCTGTTTATAACCATGGTACAGAAACATAAAGTGGTAAATTAAATATTTGATGACTGTCGATCTCTCAGTGGTTCAGGCCCAGTGTTAAGTGTTGTGGTGAGCAACATGTATAAAGGCACCATCTTCAAGATGAGCAAGACAGGCCGGCGCCGCGGCTCACTAGGCTAATCCTCCGCCTTGCGGCGCCGGCACACCGGGTTCTAGTCCCGGTCGGGGCACCGGATTCTGTCCCAGTTGCCCCTCTTCCAGGCCAGCCCTCTGCTGTGGCCAGGGAGTGCAGTGGAGGATGGCCCAGGTGCTTGGGCCCTGCACCCCATGGGAGACCAGGAAAAGCACCTGGCTCCTGGCTCCTGCCATCGGATCAGCGTGGTGCGCCGGCCGCATCGCGCTGGCCGCGGCGGCCATTGGAGGGTGAACCAACGGCAAAAGGAAGACCTTTCTCTCTGTCTCTCTCTCTCACTGTCCACTCTGCCTGTCAAAAAAAAAAAAAAAAAAAAAAAAAAAGATGAGCAAGACAGACAGTGGATAAGTTAATAAAATAACTCCCTAGATAAGTGCTATGAGAGAAATAAAGAGGGTGGTGAAACAGAGGAAAATTGGTAGAAGCTGTTTTATATTGAGCATCAGGGAAGGCTTCATTGAGGAGGTGATAACTGAACTTTGTGCAGCTTGAAGGATCGGGGAGTTATGCAGAAAGCTGGAAGCAGAACATTCTAACAAGTGCACAGACTTAAAGGCAGACCAGGGCTTGGTGGGTTCCAGGAACGGAACAGTTGTTAGTATGCGTGGAGTGTAGTAAGTGAGAATAAATGAGAGGGAGATGAGGTTGGAAGAGTCTGCAGGATGTAGGTCATGTAGAGCCTTGTTGCCATGGTAGAGAGCTTAGATTTTAATGTGAGCAAAGGAAACTATTAAAGAGGGTTACGCGGAAGAATAGCTTTGTAGAGTTTGTGTTTTTGAAGAGGTGGTTCTGGCTGCAGTGTGGATTATAAAGGGGCAGAAGTGAAATCTGGAAAACCATTTAGGGCTGTTGATGAAGTAGTGGGAGTGCGTGAGAAGGTGTCTGGCCGTGGGATGGCAGCGGAGGTGGAAAGGCCTGGACAGATGTGTATCTGGAGAGGATCTCCCTGGCGTGCTGGCTTTCATGTGGGGCAGAGGAGGAGGGAGGGAAGAGTCAGCACTTGTCTTCAAATGTTGGCCTCAGTGCAGAGTGGGTGATGGAACAGTTTGCTGAAATGGTTAAGACTGCAGAGGTTTAGGGGCCAACAAGCAGAGTTTGCTCTTGGACATGTTAGTCTGAGACCTTATTTTAGACAGTTCCCATGTAGAAATGTGAGCTAGTCATGTAACTATACACACAGCACTCAGGGCAGTGCTCTGGGCTGAAAGTAGAGCAGTATGATACGTAGGCCTACCTGCTACAAAATGTGCTGTCGTTTTATGTGCTCTGAGGGCACAGATGCTGCTGCTGGTTAGACCTGGTGCTTTCCTGTCCCTTTGAGTATTTGCCATTTATTCAACAGTCAGTGCCGTCCAGCTAAGGACTGCCGGCAGCACACCCTGCAGTTCAACAAGCCGGCTTTCTGGCTGGCTTAGTGAGGGAGAGCACACGTGTGGAGAAGCATGTGGTGGTTTGGTGCAGTGTTTGGCCTGGTTGGTTCTGGCAGGGAGGGATGCCCACCTCCCACATCAGAGTGCCTGGGTTCAACGGCTAGATCTGGCTTCTGACTCCAGCTTCCTGCTGATGCGGACTATGGGAGGCAGCAGTGATGGCTTAAGTGATTGGTTCCTGCCACCATGTGGGGACCTGGCTTGAGTTCCTGGCTCTGGTTGAGGGCCTCTGCAGGCATTTGGGGACTCTCTTCCTTCTCCTCCTCCCCCTGTGACCTGTGATTAGACAAAATTGTGTGATGACCCTGTTTTCATTTCACCATGCTCTTAGAGTAGCTTGAGGGGAGTTGTTACTCTGGGACCAAGATGGTCTGGCCACACACTTCAGACCAGCTTGTAACAACATGGAGGTCTAGTGGTGATAATCACATCGGTTTTGGATATCTGTGGCTGCTTTATTTTCTCTCTCAAAACAGTTTAAATCATTGTCACTTTGATATGCATAAGTATAAAAATATAACTGAAAGAAATTACTGAAGGTATGCCTAAATCACCTTCACATTTCAGGATCCACTTTTTCACTTAGAGACAGGTATGTTTTCCCCCACAATATCACCCTCTGCCAGGAAGAACATTAGTGGGGTGGTGAATTTATTGGCCTGCTTCACATGTCGGAGTATCTGGGTCTGATTCCCGGCTCCAGCTCTGGCTCCCGAGTCCAGCTTCCTGCCAGTGCAGAGAGGGAGGGAGGGACACGTTGGGGGTGGGGGGGGGGGAGATCTTCCATCCGCTGGTTCACTCCTCAAATGGCTGCAGTGGCTGGAGCTGGGCTGGTCCGAAGCCAGGAGCCAAGAGTTTCCTCTGGGTCTCCACGTGGGTGCAGGGGCCCAAGCACTTGGACCATGCTCCACTGCTTTCCCAGGCGCGTTAGCAGACAGCTAGGCAAGTGGAGCAGCCGGGATTTAAATCGGCATCCCTATGGGATCCAGACATTGCAAGCAGCAGCTTTACTGCTACCCCATGGCGCTGACCCCAGAGTTTTTTTTAAAAGCAAAAAAAGGAGACTTTTTTTCTTTCCCTAACTTGAGACTTCTCCAGTAATACATGTAAATGCTTACTGTGTGTGTGACAGTCTCAGGCATGAGCAAGGCCAACGAGGTCCCTGGCTCGTGGGAATCTCGGGTGCTGAGGCTGCTGGTGGTGGTCGAGTGCAGACGAGTGCAGCAGGTGAAGGCAGCAGACATTCCAGCTCAGAATTGTCAGGAAGCAAAAGACAGCACTGAGGGGAAATGAGAACTCCTTCCAGCTGGTGACAGGGCATGTCTTTAGAGGAGGTGGCTTTTGAGCAGCAGCCGTGTCAAACATTATGGGGACCGAAGGTGACAGGGAGAGACCAACTGCTGGAAAACCCTTAGATGGGGAGCCCGCATGGTGAGTTCAGTTTACAAATGGGTCGACAGGTGAAACCCCAAACTTCTCTGTAGGCTGTATGACATGTGGTGGGCTGCTTTGGTCTTCAGGAAGCCATTCTGTGACAAGGAACTACTGAATATTAACAGTTGGTGGAGGAAAGAGCAGCATCGGGTCGAGGGTTGCGGCTCAGAAATGTCGAAGTGGAGCAGAGGAGAGTGAGCCAGCGAAGGAGGCAGAGGAGGGGCAGACCGTGAGGTGTAAAACCCGGGACAGCAAACACATGCCCAAATGCCCACGACAGCCAGGACTGCACCCCAACACCCGCCCCAGGGAACCAGATTTCCACTGTAAATATTGGAAGGTGAGAAGCCTCATAAGAGTAAATTTGAGGGACTGGCCTGAGGTGTAGCGTTTTAAGCTATTGCCTGCAGTGCCGGCATCCCATATTGGTGTTATTTCAGGTCCTGGCTGCTCCACTTCTAATCCAGCTCCCTGCTAATGGCCTGGGAAAAACAGTAGAAGATGGCCCAAGTGTTTAGGTCCCTGCATCCACAAGGGAGACCTGGGTGAAGCTCCTGGATCCTGGCTCCTGGCTTCGGCCTGGCCCAGCCCTGGCTGCTGCAGCCATTTGGGGGAATGAACCATTGGATGGAAGATCTCTCTTTCTCTCTGTAACTGCCTTTCAAATAAATAAATCTTTTTTTTTTCTTAAAGATAAATTTGAATTGGAGATTTTAGAATGACTTTATGGGCAGGCTTTGTGACACAGTGGCTTAAACTTCCACCTGGTTTGCCTGCATCTCATATTGGAGTGCCTGGGATCAAATCCTGCCTCCATTTCCAATACAATTTCCTGCTAATATGCCTAGGAGGCCGCAGTGATGACCCAAGTACTTGGGTTCCGACTATCCACATGGGGGACCCGGATGGAGTTCCTGGCCGCTGGCTTTGGCCTGACCCAGGTCCAGCCGTTGCTAGCATTTGGACAGTGAACATTTGGATGGAAGATCTGTCTCTCTTTCTCTCCGTTACTCTGCCTTTCAAATGAAAGAATGAATGAATGAATGAATGAATAAATAAATAAATAAATGAAATTCCTAGTTAGATCCCTGAAAGATGAACCTTAAGTAGACTTTACTGTGTCTGGGTCATGGCTTCCAAGCGAAGGCTCCTTGAAGACATGGCTGATTATCCCAAGGAGAAACTACAAAATCCTCAAAGGGTACAAAGTCACATCAGAACAATACAGGAGCTGGTGTGAGGGGATTTCCACTGGCCAAATATGTGAAAATTTGAACACAAAAAGATTAAGTAGGGGCAGACCTTTGGCCTGGTGGTTGACACCACTTGGGACACCTACATCCCTTATTGGGATACCTGGGTTCGAGTCCTGGCTATGCTCCTGAGTCCAGCTTCCTGCCAGTGCTCCAGTAGTAGTGTTCCTGGTACCAGAGACCTGGATTGAGTTCCTGTTTCCTGGGTATTCTCTCGGGCCCAGCCTTAGTCATTGTAGGTGTTTGGGAGTGAACCTGCAGATGGGAGATCAATCCCCCCCCACCCTTCTCTCTCCGTCCTTCCTCTTTGCCTTTCAAATTTAAACCCCCTCTTAGAGGAGTATTTGGCATAGTGGTTAGGATGTTTGCATCTTGTATTTTCTTTTTAGATTTATTTATTTATTTGAGAGGCAGAGCTAGAGAGAGAGAGACAGAGAGAGAGGTCTTCCATCAGCTGTTTCACTCCCCAAATAGCTGCAGCAGCTGGAGCTGGGCCTATGTGAAGCCAGGAGGCAGGAGCTTCTTCCAGGTCTTCCACGAAGGTGCAGGGGCCCAAGGACTTGGGCCATCTTCCACTGCTTTTTCGGGTGCATTAGCAGGGAGCTGGGTTGGAAGTGGAGCAGCCAGGACTCAAACTGGTGCCCATATGGGATGCTGGCACTGCAGGTGGAGGCTTCGCCTACTACGCCACAGCACCAGCCCGGTACTGTTTCTTATAACTATGTGTGAATCTACAGTTAAGTCAACAAAAATTTCAGTTTAAAAATAGAGGGAGAGGAGAGAAAGTGAAAACTCTTCCTTATAGAAGAATGCTGGCTGGAAATGAAAAAGGAGTGATTGAATAGGAAGTGGTCACTTTGTAACCTCCAGTGTAAGATGGAATGAGGTGAGGATTAACAATAAAAAGGGTGAGATAGGTTCAGCAGGCTGTAGTGTTAGAGCACTTGCTGGTTACAGAGGAAGTGTCCCACAGTGGAGAGATCTGGCAGTCACCTTCTCAATTAAGTGATCAAATTTGGCATCACCGTCAGACAATGTGGACCCTCTCTTATAATGCGTTAAGTACTCACATCACCTGTGAAATGTTTCTATCCAAAATGATTAATATGAGGCAATGTCCAGATAAATCCATAACATGGTACAATTTTTTTTTTAAAGATTTATTTTATTTATTTGAAAGAGTTACAGAGAGAGGCAGAGAGAGAGAGGTCTTCCACCTGCTGGTGTACTCCTCAGATGGCTGTAACGGCCAGAGCTGCGCCGATCCAAAGCCAGGAGCCAGGAACTTCTTCTGGGTCTCCCACCAGGGTGCAGGGGTCCAAGGACTTGGGTCATCTTCTAGTGCTATCCCAGGCCAAGGAGAGAGCTGGATTGGAAGAGGAGCAGCTGGGACTCGAACTGGTGCCCATATGTGATGCCAGCGCTTCAGACCAGGGTGTTAACCCACTGTGCCACAGCACTGGTCCCAACATGGTACATTTTATTTTATTTTTTTTTAAAGATTTTATTTATTTGAGAAGTAAAGTTACAGACAGTGAGAGGGAGAGACAGAGAGAAAGGTCTTCCGTTGGTTCACTCCCCAAGTGGCTGCAACGGCCAGAACTGATCCGAAGCCAGGAGCCAGGGGCTTCTTCCCATTTCTCATGTGGGTGCAGGGGCCCAAGGACTTGGGTCATCTTCTACTGCTTTCCTGGGGCACAGCAGAGAGCTGGATTGGAAGAGGAGCAGCCGGGACTAGAACCGGCGCCCATATGGGATGCTGGTGCTGCAGGCGGAGGATTAACCTGTGCCACGGCACTGGCCCCAACATGGTACATTTTAAAAGAGAGCTGGCATGGTTTAAAAAAAGGAGAGGTATATATTAAAGTAGACACGACAATCAAATTTAATGTATGGACCTTGATTCGATCTTGGATTTTAAAAAAAATCAACATAGCAGTTTAAAGATAGCCACATCTGGGGAGCTCCCTCACTATATGTAGTTTTGTTCCTCTTCCCTTGAATCCAGATGTGTCCTGTAGCAGCTTAGTGAGTAGAATGCTACAGAGAGATGCTGTGACCACTTCTAGGCTTAAACTTTTTAAGAGGATCGTCAGTTTCTGCTGCTTCTCTCTTGAACTTCCTCTCTTGCAACAGTTTTTCTTAGAACTCGGTAACCTTGCTGGGAGAAACCCAGGCCACATGGCGAGGCCACATACAGTTATTCTGATGGGCATTCTCAGCTGAGTTCCCAAATGACAGCTAACAGCAGTTATGAGCCAGATGAATGACTCACCTTGGACATCCCAGCCCAGTCACTGTGCTGTAGTCTGAGTCCACGTCCTGTGTAGCCGAAGAACTGGCTGAGCCTGGTCAACTGCAGAATCATGTAAGGTGAAATGCTGGTTTTGAGCCCCCAGTTTTTAGGGTGGTTCCTTGCATTATAATAAAGAACTGAAACAATTAAATATTTTTGGAATAATTGAATGTAGATTCTTTACTTAGATCCAGGGTGGGTAATGGCCTGCCTTGGGCCACGTAAGACCTGCAACATCACTGGTCAGGCCCTGCCAAAGCAACCGCAGGCAGGGCTCGAAATTCAGTACATTAATAGCAGGCTAATTTTTAATTTTTAATTAGCCTGTGAAGGTGTTATAAATATCCAAGTGGCACTTGGCAGACAAAAGGTTCCCCACCTCTGACTTAGATGATAAGGAATTACGTTAGGTGTGAGAAGGCTTTGGTAAATATATAAGGAAATATCTCCTCATTTCTAGGGGTGAAGTGTCAGAATGGCTGCAGTTCATTTTGAAATGATTCAGTGAGAAATGGGGGTGCAGACGAAAAGCAAATGTGACCGAATATAACCAGTTGGTGGAAAGGTGTCTATGTTTTTATTATGCTGTTTTATCAGTTTTGTAGATTTAATTTTTTTTAAATAAAAAGTTGAGAGAATAACATTAAAAATACACAATATTTTGGTGGTTCCCAGGAACTACCAGCATAGCATGTTCAGTGATTTACTAGAATTCATGGGGCTTGGTGTGTAGTTGTACTCACAGCTAAATTTATTACAGGCAAAGGATACAGGACAGGACCAGCAAAGGAAAAAAAACACAGGCCCCCTTATCCCCTCTCCCTCCTGCGACTTTGCCAACCATGTGCCAAATTTCAGACTCCTGGAAGGAAGGCTGATATTAATAAATCACATTATTTGTAGGAACAGTGAACCACCCTTAATACTTACGGGATAGAGGAAAGTGAAGTTTCTGGGTGCTAACCAGAAGCTGACCTTGGAAGCAGGCCCTTTAATCTGTTAACTTAAAATTTTAGTTGAGAGAGAACGGTTCCACCACTGGTTCAGTCCTCGGATGGCCTGCAGCTACTGGGGCTGGGCTGGGTGAGGCTGAAACTAACCCAGGTCTCCCACGTGGATGGCAGAAACCCAGTTACTTGAGTGGTCAAAGGTGCCTCCCAGAGTGGAAGAGTCCTTGTAAGGATAGCAGCCTCAGGCCTGCTGCTCACTTCTGCACGATGCTAAACACACCAAGATAAACACTAATGATTCAAGGAGAAGGTTAACTCTTGTCTGAAGATTTAAGTGGGGCATAGGTCATTGAACTCTGAGGTTCTTTCTGAGATTATGAAAATGGAGTGAATTGAATTCGTTTCCTCTGATTAAATGATTCAGGATACAGAGATGGATAAGGCAGAGCCCCTGTCAAGTAACTAGTATAGAGGGGCAGAGGAGCCAGTAAATAATAATTACAGAACAGTATGACAGTTGCGATAAAGGTGAATACAGAGTAGTAAGGAACTGTTGATTATGATGTTGGATTTGAGGAGGTGGGGAGAAGAATTAACTTGACCTTGACTTTAAAAGGTGAGTAGCATTTCACAGACTTGGCAGCTAGGAAGGGCTCTCCAGTCAGAGGAAGAAGCGTAAGTGGATTGTGAGTGCTTAGTGCTGCCAGACTCTTCATGGTTATAATTCTCAACAGCAGTCTTGTGAGGTAAGTGCTTCTGTTATTATCTTAAAAATGATGAGTGATAGAAATAAACAAAAAAGCATAGAACTGGGATTTGCACTTAGGCCTAGCTGACCTCAAAGCTGCCTTTTACCCTTTCTTTACCACCCCTCTTTTCATAAGCAAAGGCATGTTCCTTTTCTGTTAAAAGATGGGCTGGGTCATACCAATCCACCTTTCTGTTAAAAACCACTACAAGTGTTGAATATAAACATTTTAAAAAGACTTGTTTATTTGAAAGACAGAGTGACAGAGGAAGAGGCAGAGAGAGAGAGAGAGAATCTCATCCAGTCTCATCCAGTACTCCAATATTAGGATACAGGCATCCCATTAGTGACTTAACTTGCTGCGCCAAAGCCCCACTCAAAGCCTTTTTTTTTTTTTTTTTTTTTTTTTTTTTTGACAGGCAGAGTGGACAGTGTGAGAGAGAGACAGAGAGAAAGGTCTTCCTTTTGCCGTTGGTTCACCCTCCAAAGGCCGCCACGGCTGGCGCTGCGGCCGGTGCACCGCGCGGATCCAAAGGCAGGAGCCAGGTGCTTCTTCTGGTCTCCCATGGGGTGCAGGGCCCAAGCACTTGGGCCATCCTCCACTGCACTCCCGGGCCACAGCAAAGAGCTGGCCTAGAAGAGGGGCAACCGGGAAAGAATCTGGCGCCTCGACCGGCACTAGAACCCGGTGTGCCAGCGCCGCTAGGTGGAGGATTAGCCTATTGAGCCGTGGTGCCGGCCTCAAAGCATTTTTAAAAGTCAACAAGGTAGACATGAAATTGTAAACTCGAGGCCGGCACTGTGGTGCAGGGGGTCAAAGCCCTGGTCTGAAGAACCAGCATCCCATATGGGTGCTGGTTCTAGTCCCAGCTGCTCCACTTCCGATCCAGCTCTCTGCTGTGGCCTGGGATAGCAGTGGAGGATGGCCCAGGTCCTTGGGCCCCTGCACCGCGTGGGAGACCCCGAAGCTCCTGGCTCCTGGCTTCGGATCAGCACAGCTCCAGCCATTGCGGTCATCTGGAGTGAACCAGCAGATGGAAGACCTCTCTCTCTCTGTCTCTACCTCTCTCTCTAACTCTGTCTTTCAAATAAATAAAATAAATAAATAAAAAAATGAAATTGGAAACTCAAAGAGAAGCTGAACACTGAAGTTGTTTTTGTCTTGAGAACTTTTGGTCAGCCAGGTGAACTTGAACTGTAAGTTGGCTCATTAAAGAATATGCAGCCCAAATTCACAGCATTTAGGATATCCAGAAAACTTCAAGCCATGAATTTAGGATCATTCTTTTAAGTAAAATGTATTTTTTAGAGATTAAAAAGTTCATTGGAGCTGGTGCCGTGGCACAGTAGGAAAATCCTCTGCCTGTGGCATCGGCATCTCATGTGGGTGCTGGTTCTAGTCCCAGCTGCTTCCAATCAAGCTCTCTGCTATGGCCTGGGATAGCAGTTGAAGATGGCATAAGTCCTTGGGTCCCTGCACCCGCGTGGGAGATCCAGAAGAAGGACCTGGCTCCTGGCTTTGGATGGGCACAGCTTTGGCCCTTGCGGTCATTTGGGGAGTGAACCAGCAGATGGAAGACGTCTCTCTGTGTCTCCTTCTCACTGTCTGTAACTCTACCTCTCAAATAAATAAATAAAAAAAATCTTTAAAAAAAGTTCATAATGATTAATATTTTAGTTTACCAGGAAGATGTAAAACTATTAAAGTGATCTGTTCTTAGTAATACAGCCTCAATAATATGTAAGTTAACAGGACAAATTTGTAACATGATTTCTTAGTAATTGATATAATTAGACAACAAAATTCAGTAAGAATATAGATTATGTGAATAATTAGCAGTAAACTAAAGACCACATATAGAACACTGTACCAGACAGCTCAGGAGTATGTTTATGTTTCTAAGTTTTCTCAGAACATTTACTAAAGTTGACTATATCCTGCTTCCTAAAGCAGGTCTCTGTAACTCTGGGAAGATTGAACTCACCCTGAGAAGGGTGTCTGATCATCACAGTGCAGTTGTGGTAGAAATTAATAACCTACAGATAACCAGAAAAATCCCATGTGCTGGGAAATTAGGAAATACATCTTAACCTATATTTTAAAGAAAACATAATACAAATCAGAAAGTTTTAGACCGAATGATTATGAAAATACTGCATTCAAAGCTTGAGATATATGGCCAAAATAGAAATTTGTATTCTTAAATGATTATGTTAGAAAAAATAAAGTCTGAAGATGAATGGCCTCTGAGTCTCCATTTCACAAAGCTAGAGAAAAAACAGCAAATTCTCTTAAAGAAGCTGAAAGAGGAAATAATAAAGGCAGGAACAGAAATAGAAAGCAGAGAGAAGGAGAATCAGTAAAACTACAACTTGCTGAAAGACAACTGAAATTAGATCTGTTGACAGGATTAGGACACTGATGAGAAAGAAGACATAACCACAGAAGTTACACACACCAAAAAGTTAAGGGACTCTTCAACAGCTTTAATAGGTCAGTTTGTAGAAATAACGTTTCTACTGAAGAGACAGAAATCCTGAATGGCACAGTAACTGTGAAATGAATGAAATCAGTAGTCAGAATTTTCCCACAGGGACACTTCCAGGTCTAGAAGACTTTACCCAGGAGTTCCACCAGACATTTAAAGAAAAAGTAATTTTGGTTTTACTAATTGTCTGTTGCTGTATAACAAGTGGCACAACAGTGTTGTGGTTTGAAACAGTCACATTTGTTATCTTTCACGGTTTCTGTGGGTCGGGACTTCAGGAAGGACTCGGGGTGTCCTGTACGTCTCTTAGCAGGTAGTAGTCGGACATCACCTGCGGGTGGGTCACTGGCTGGTGGGGAGAGGATCCCTGGGGACATCTTGAAGCCTGGCTACCATAGTAGACTTCACTGGATGAAGAGAGAGAGGGAACACTTTCCACTTCAATTTATGAGGCAAATATGAGACAGGGAGGGGCTGGCGTTGTGGTACAGTGGGTTAAGCTATTGCATGCAACACTGGCATCCCATTTTGGAGCGCTGATTAGAGTCCCAGCTGCTCTGCTTCTGATTCAGCTCCTGCTAATGCATCTGGGAGGGCAGTGGAAGACGGTTCAAGTGCTAGGCCCTGCCACCCACGTGGGAGACCTGGATGGAGTTCCTGGCTCCTAGCTTCAGCCTGGCCCAGCCCTGCCTGCTGTGGGTACTTGGGGAGTGAACCCATGGATGGAAGATCTCTTTGTCTCTCCCTCTCTGTCACTCTGCCCTTCAAATACATAAATTTTTAAAAAATCTTCTTTATCACTTCAGAGTCTCTTCTTTCCCAGCTTGGACATGTTTCTGGTGTAAACTTTTCCACTGAAAAGTGTGTTTCCACTGCCACCACCTTTGGAGGAGCTGGCCCTGACATGTGCCGTATGCCGCTGGGTGCAGGAGCTGTCCTGTTATTACTGAGTTAGAGTCTGAAGCCCCCTTGCTCCCAGAAATGCCTCGTGGACGTGGGCTCGTGCTGCGGCTGGGCACTTAAACTTTGGTTGGGCAGCTCTCTGCCTGAGGAGAGTAAACAAGGACACCCAAACTTCTTGTTTCCTCCCGGTCAGTTAGAGTACAGGAACCACAGGGATGGACCTCCGTGGGAATTTACCTCTGAGACATCCCAGCACCTCAGCCTCCATGATGTTTCCTTGGAAACCATAGTCCCCTTACTGTGGAGCCATTCCTGTGGACGTACAGCCTCCCCCCTCCTCTGCCACTGAGAGGATCCGGTGGATTTTCTAGCCCAGAGTGTGAGCTCCTGAGGCTGGGGAAGTTAGCTAAAGCTTGGCTCAGTTGCTCCTCCCCCCACTAAGTCTGCCTTCTCTCCTTTCCTAACCCTCTTAGCTAAGGGAGAAAGCATCAAGGCTCCGTGGCCCCTGGGTGCACCCCTTCTCCAGCCTTCTGTCCATCGTGGTGGTTTCCGCTGATCCATGATGGCGTGCAGAGAGCTCTCTGCAGGAGAAAAATGAATGACTCAGTTGTGACCTTGGGAACGTATACCTTTTTTTTTTTTTTTTTAAGTATTCTTCACCTGCCCATTTTTTTTCTTTTTCTTTTCCCCTCCCCCCCTTCCCTCCCTCCCTCCCTCCCTCCCTTCCAGGTTTGTATTATCTGTTTGAAAGGGAGAGACAGAGACAGAGAGAGATCTTCCATGCACTATTTTACTCCCCCAAATGGCTGCAACGGCCAGAGCTTGGCTGTGCTGAAGCCAGGAACCAAGAGCTTCTTCCTGCATGGGTGCAGGAGCCCAAGCACTTGGGCCGTCCTCTGCCGCTTTCCCAAATGCATTAGCAGGGAGCTGGGTCAGAGTGGAGCAGCTGGGACTGGAACTGGTGCCCATGTGGGATGCCGGTGTTGCAGGCAGCGGCTTTACCTGCTACACCACAGCACCGGCCCCCAACCTTTTGCTTATTAACCTTGAGCCAGAGGTAGGAGGTGGGTTGTTTGCCGTTACTGAAAGACATGTTAAGTAATCTCGCTGTAAATTGTGCTGCTGAGGGTATGTAGCAATCTCTGGGATGAATGAGCCGTTTGGAGAATTTTGAGCTCTTCAGGTCTTGAGTTGGTTGGCGATTGAGAGTCTGCAGGCTCTAGGATGTTTCATTTTCCTTCAGCCGCTGGTAATCCTCAGCCCTTCCCCCTTCCCGTGGGGACTAGTTCTTCTCCGTGCAGTACCGGTCTCACCTTTGGCGAAGTTCCCCGTGCACTCTTCCCATTGTGTTTGCTTTCCTGTCTCCCACACGCCTACTGTCTTCCACCACTCTTTTGGTCTTGAGCAGATGTTCCTTGATGAGTATTTGTCTGTTCGGCTTGATTCTGTGTCCCACAGCTCAGGGCCCGAGTCTTCGAGGTCTGTGTGTCCCCCTTAATTCCTGATGTGCACCTCGCATGATTTACCCTCATCAGAATGCACTGATCCAGTTCCTGATTGTTCTGCACAGTTAGTCCATCTTGCAGGAGTCCCCAATCACAGGTACAGACACACAGAGAAACCCTACCCAGACGTGTAAA
Source organism: Oryctolagus cuniculus (assembly GCF_051225735.1). NCBI lineage: Eukaryota > Metazoa > Chordata > Mammalia > Lagomorpha > Leporidae > Oryctolagus > Oryctolagus cuniculus. The sequence goes on from NC_142878.1 coordinate 88,678,213, forward strand.
TAAACATTTAAATATAGTCCGTGGTGGAGACACAGTAAATAAGAGGTTGAATCCCAAGGAAAAAGAAGGAAGAAGTGCCTGGGCTCATTTCACTTTTCTTGTTTTTCTTCCTACAACCTTGGTCTCTCTCTCTCTTTTTTTTTTTTTACAGAACCCTGCGATCAGCATCACTGAAAATGTGCTGCATTTCAAAGGTCAGTACCTGGCAGGTGCTTCCGGCTTTCTACACAGTTCTGGAGGCTGGGTGGAGGTTTCCCCGAGTCTGTTTCACTCACTTTTCATTGCTGCTCATCTCTGATATTCTTGGAGTAAACTAGATCATTTTGAAACATAAGATTAGAAAAGGCAAAGACTTTAAAACCGCTTGACAAGACTGTGGCTGCAGTGGGGGAGGGAGGGAATCCTAGGCTGGAAATGGAGAGTGTGTTTTAGCTGTAATTCTGCCACTGCCTCCGACAAGTTACTGCTGCTCTGGAGCTCGGGGATGAAGGTGTTGGGTTAGACTCTGTGTTTCTCAAGCCTGAGGACCCATGGGCAGGCACCTGAGGAAGCCTTCACGGGGCCCTGCAGGCCTCCTGACTGAGGAGCGTGTGAAGAGCTGACATCTCCACTTGAAGTGACGCCTGCTCCCACCAGCGCTATGGGGGGATGCGCGCGGCACTGACTGCACGGCAGTCCTTGGCTGTCCACATGAGCCAGGATGCAAAAAAAGGTAGTGAACATTTAAAACTGCTGGACAGGTTCTCGATGAGCCCTTGTGGCTCCCTGAGGTCGCACTTGCAGGCTGGTTGGAGAAGCACTGTGCTCTGCCTAAGGGCTGAAGCCTTTCCGGCTCTGACACCCCGATCCTGTGACTCTGCCTGTCTCCTTTCTCTCCATGTCAGCAGCCGTCCTGCCCTGCCTGCGAGGGAAGCTCTCCGTTCACTGTCACACAGGGGAGCCCCCTCCATTCAAGGTCTGGGGCTTATTGGAGAACAAATGAGAGTCCCTCTACCCCGATATGTTTGCATGGAAGTACAGCCTGGCTTTTGTGTCTGCTTTCCAACATGAAAGCAGCCACTCAGCATTCTTGGATTCTTGGGCAGTTGTGTACACTTAAAAGGAAGTTAAAAGGGTAAAAGTGATTTCTTGCCACTTAAGAGTTATAAAGGGTCCTACCTTCAGGAATTTATGGTCTTAGAGAATAATAGACACATGTAGTAAATATTAAGCAGATTATACATGTGGCCAGATGAGGGAAGAGATCCTAGGAAGAACCCAAGTAGTAAATGAGTCAGAGAGTGGGTGGGGTGGGCTGTCCAGCTTCAGCTACTTGGTCCAGCAGTCACTGGCACCTGGGCATGGCACCTGCTTGCTGTGCACGGGGATGGGCAGTGGCTCTGACCCAGGGGCTTTCCTCCCGGTTCTCCCGTCCGCCCCAAGCTGCAGTCATCCTCCTTGTTCCATCTGGAATGTGTGAAGAAGTCAGCTTCTCGCTAGCCCTGCTTGGGAGGTTTTAAATGTAGAGTTGTCTTTGAGATGACTTTCCTTAATCACACGCAAGACGGTACACCCACTGCTTTTCGCTGCTCTGAATTTAGAGTCAGAGTAAAGGTGAAAGTTAAATTTATATCAGTGTGGCAACTTTGCCTTTGCTTTTAATATTATTTTTCTTGCCTGTTATTTCTACTGAGTATTGTCAGGGCTGCTTTGAGAGTTTAAGATGCTGTTGAACTGATCATCAGAGGACACAGGGAGATCAACTTTGATCCAGGGTTTGGCTTACCTAGCTGTTGCATAGTTTTGCTCATGAGCTGCCATACATTTTGACCCATTCCTATTTGTGTATTTATGAAAAGACTGTACCCAGCTGCCTTTGGGCTGGCCTCAGTCTCCTCAAGTTCACAGTAACCTGCATTTTTTTCTCTGTAGCTCAGGGACACGGTGCCAAAGGAGACAATGTCTATGAGTTTCACTTGGAGTTCTTAGACCTCGTCAAGCCCGAGGTATGTTCTTCCCTTTCTCGCTTCCCTTCCCACTTCAGGAAATGGGCACCAGCAGTTTAGGGCAATGGGGTCAGGGGTTGTGAGAGAGAAGATAAAGGCCAAAGGGGAATGATAGAGTTCTCTTATTTGGAACACAGCCCAGGCTATAGTTCCAGAGGAATGGGAAAGTTGCAGAACCTGGGTGGAATCTGGGCTGTGCCACTTATTTGCACTGTGAACTCAAACAAGTCTCTTTGCTTGTTCCATTTTTCTCCTGTGTTAAAGAATTGGACCGGCCGGCACTGTGGTGTAGCAGGTAAAGCCACCTCCTACAGCACTGGCATCTCGTATGGGCCCTGGTTCAAGTCCTGGCTGCTCCATTTCCAATGCAGCTCCCTGCTAATGTGCCTGGGAAAGCAGTGGAAGAGGGTCCAAATATTTGGGTCCCTGCACTCATGTGGGAGACCCTAATGAAGCTCCTGGCTCCTGGCTTTAGCATGGCTCAGCCCTGGCCATTTGGGGAGTGAACAAATGGATGAAAGATCTCTCTTTCTCTCTTTTTCTCTGCCTGTGCCTTTCTGTAACTCTGCCTTTCAGATAAATTAAAAAGAAAAAAAAAAAAGAATTGGACCAAGTGATCACTAGGGTCTCTTCCAACTCTCATATCCTCTAATTTTATTTGTTTATTTGGAAAGTGGAGAGACAGAGATGTCCCATCCCCTGATTCACTCCCCAAATGGCCACAAGCAGCTGGGGCTGGGTCAGGCTGAAACCAGGAGCCAGGAATTCTATCTGGATCTCTTATGTACTGGATCTCTTATGTACTGGGACCATCATCCACTGCCGCCCCAGGTGCACATTAGCAGGAAGCTGAATCGTAAGTGGAGTAGCTGGGACTTGAATCAGCCACTCCAGTAGGGGACGCAGGCATCTCAAGTGGCGGTTTAACCTGCCTCCCCACAATGCCCGCTCCTATATTTTCTGATTTTGATGTTGGTAAAGGAATAAGGCACCTGTTTTGAGCAAGGTTCCTTAAAGTAGTTGAAGCCCCCATGAGGGAGCTTTGCCACAGGGGCAGTGAGAAAAGTGGAGATCAGGGCGCAGGCAGGTGGTCTTAGGAAGAGTGCTGGAAACGTAATTGAGGTTCCCCCTCTCTCAGGCTGACGAAGCCTCTCCACCTGGCAGAGGGTGGATCGCACCGTTCACTTGGCCTGGGAGCTTGAGCTCGCTGATCTCTGCAGGAGCTCAGTCACTCTGAGAACTGCCCTGATGTCAGCGGCCGCAGAGAGCCTGCCCTGGGGCTCGCTGCGGAGACAGGCTGAGGCCGTGTAGAGAAAAACCGAGCAGGAACAGCCTCCAAGGCTGGTGGGTGGTTGGGCAGACTCCCTAGTGGAGGCTCACACAGGAAACACTGTAACTGAACCAGCGCCTTCTGACATGGATGCCTTTTCTGGAACAAGCGTTTGCTGAACCAAGGCCCTCATTTTCATGGGAGGAAGCTTTGGAAGCCCAGGGTGTGCCTGAGAGGGTGTTTGCACCCGGGGCTTGGGTGACTGGCTCTGGCAGGCGGTTCCCGCAGGTTCCCTCCAGGCCAGCCAAGGGCCATTTGCCTTTCTTACCCGGATTTCCTCCTGTGCCAGTCACTGGGGAATCTCACAGGCCCCACATCAGCTCGTGGGGGTCGGGGCTGCTGGGAGAAGGGAAGCGCATGCGCTAAGCCGGCCCCACAGCTTCATGTGAGAGCTGGCGGGCCGTCCTCATCTCTGGCCTTCTCTCGCAGCCGATTTACAAGCTGACCCAGAGGCAGGTGAACATCACTGTGCAGAAGAAGGTGAGCCAGTGGTGGGAGAGACTCACCAAGCAGGAGAAGCGCCCACTGTTCTTGGCCCCCGACTTTGACCGCTGGCTGGATGAATCTGACGCGGAGATGGAGCTCAGAGCCAAGGTTAGTGAGGACCTTAGGACCTTAGGGCTTCATGAGGAGGCCCAGAGACACGGGCAACTCAGGCACTGCTCCGTGTCTTGCAGAAGGGGGCCGGGTTACAGAGTCCTTCACAGACCTGGTGACGTGATCTCAGATAGGTACTGGCCATGTGTTTTGTAGACGGTTCCCCCGCTGGGGTCTGTCTGGTGTGTTCCTTCTGGCTGGATGTGGGTGGGGGTTTCTGAAGAGGGAGACCACAGGGAAAGTGCCTTCTTGCCACAGCACGTCAGGGGCACACCGTCAACACGCCCTAGCACTGTGGCTGCTCGCTGTGGACCAGCTGGCTCAGGCGCTGTGTGCTGGGGGTCTCTCTTGTACCCACCCCGTGCCTTCTCTTTGGAAGGAAGTCACTGCGGAGCCCCCACATCAGGAGTGCAGAGTTGTGCCGCTTTCGAGTAGAGTATCCACCTAGTTTATTTTACATACTTCTACACGGCCATTTGATATCAGTCATTTATTGATATCAGTATGGACTCAGGAGTGTTTATTTTATACTTTGGGTTGTCATCAAATACTATTTTTATTTTCAGATTGTTCCAGCTTTGGCCACTGGGAGAGGTTTCACTTAGCTTTTGTGTCTTTTTGAGAAAGTCCTATCCTTGTAGGACTTTTGTTTTTTGACTGCTTCCCTAATTCCTGGCACCATAATCTGCTGCAGGCTGTGAGCTCTCAGATTTCCTGCAGCAGCCATTTCTCGAAGGAGCTCTCTGCTTTTCATGAAGAATGGTCCTGGAAACGCAAACTGTAGAGTTCGTTTGCTGCTTGATGGGCTGACCCCTTATACACATGCCCTACAAGCATTTCTATGTGTGTCCATCTGTGTCCATATTAAGCTCAATATGAATTCACACTCAGAGATGTGATCTTAGTTTCTGGAAAAATTGAACTAAGAATCTAGAAGTCATGAAAAATAAAAGAGCCATCTACTTGCTGCCTTAAACTTCTGTTTTGTTTCTTTGTGACAAATCCTCTAGTTGTCCTTTCCACCTCTAACATGGCAGGGTGCCCACTCGGCAGTTTGGAGGCCAGCGGCCTGGTTCAGTGCTGTGGACACTGGAGGGCCATCCCGTGGTGCTGATGCCCCCAGGAGGGAGGCGGCAGGTGCGCCACAAGCTAAGACACTCTCCCCAGTGGAGCGCTGGCCGCAGTTGGAGAGGTAGCTGTGAGGGAGTCAGATCACTTATCCAAGAATGTGCATCTTTGTAAGCACCTGGGAATGTTAACTATGTTCTTGGAAAATTTCTGTCTACGTTCTAGGAAGAAGAACGTCTAAATAAACTCCGACTGGAAAGCGAAGGCTCCCCTGAAAGTAAGTCCCCTGCTGCTGTGATGGATTCCAGCTATGGTCGAGGCGGGGGCAGGGGGCCTGGCTGGGGGACTGCGGCATGGCAGGAAAGCTGGTGACTTCCCGCAGAGAACTGTATGCATGAGCCTGTCGGACTCCTGACTGCACACCCCCATCAAAAGCTTGTTTCTGTTTGGGGCCTGGAGTCCTCTGAGGAGCCAAGACTGTGCAGCAGAATGGATGCAGCTCAGTGTCCTAGGCTGGCCTGGTGGCAGGCGGCACCTAAATGCCGCACAGACCTGCGGACAGGTGTGTGAGTTCAAGGCTACGCTCCTGCAGCCGTAGAGAAGTGTGCTTGCCAGCCTTAAAGAGGATGTAGTCTGGGCAGACCTGCTACTCATTAACATTTGAAAAATCCATTTCTGTTTCTATTTCTATCAGTCCAGCCACTGAGAAGCAAGAAGCTCTGTAAGCGTATTATCTTCCAGGTGACGTAGTTAGATTAAATCCAGCAGCTAGCAGCTTCAGGTGGTGAGGGAAGCATTTCATTAGGCCCTGATGGGGAGCCAGGGGGAGCCACTGTAGCCCCTGCACTCCCAAGAGCTTGCATTGCAGTGGGAGGACCGTGCAGGTTTGTGTGCAGCTAGCTGTGAACAGCAGACCGAAATAAAGCTCTTCCTTTGTCTCACCCAGAACTTGGCCAAGTTTTAGTGACTTCAACTTGCGTGCCGTGAGGGAGGAAGGGGGCAGGTTTGGAGCAGTGGCTTTCAAATATGTTTCCCAGTGCTCCAGGGGTTCCCGGAAGTACTGCAGGGGAAAGCCGAGCAAACAGGCCAACCTCAGTCATGGTAGCTCTTTTTTTGTGTTTTATAAATTGGGGTTCTTGATAAAATTTCTTTTGCAAAGGAGTTTTAAAAATATTTGAATAGCCACTAATTGAGAGGAATATATTGACTTTTAGAAAACGCAAAGAAACAGAGAAGATTTGTGGAGAAAAAGAATAATGACAACATAAAAGGGCCACCTTGAGATTTAAATTAATTTCCTGGTGCTTTAAAGGGATATTTTCAGGGGTCCATGTAGCGGCGCAGGGCTTTAAGCCGCCCTTGTGATAATGCCGGCATCCCATATGGGAGCAGCTGTTTGAGTCCCTGCAGCTCTCCTGATCCAGCTCCCTGCTCATGTGCCTGGGAGAGCAGCAGAGAATGACCCAAGTGGGAGACCCAGATGAGGTTCTAGGCTCTTGGCTTCCGCCTGACCCAGCCTCTGCTATTGCAGCCATTTGAGAAGTGAGCCATGATGGGGGATCTTTCTTTCCCTCCCTCTTTCTGTATTACTCTGCCTTTCAAATAAGTAAATAAATAAATCATTTAAATAAAAGGATAAATTCAGAAATAGGTAACAATTCTTATATATGGATTTTTAGGGCGTTTTTAAAGCTTTAACTTTTTTTCTGAATTTGTAAAGTTTCCTGATGAAGGAAATTCTTTATTATACAGAAGTATAATAAATTTTTATGATTTTAAAGAAAAGTATTTTAATTAGTCATATGTTGTGAAGAGGCTTGACATTTTTTTTGCCCCTTTGGATGTACCTGCTTTTTTTAACCATTAAACATTTTTTAGAAATTTTACTTATCTGACAGGCAGAGAGAAAGAGAGAGGGAGACAGAGGGAACTCCTGGTCATTCTCCAAATGACCACAATTAGCCCTGGCTGAAGCTGGGAGCTGAGAACTTTATCTGGGTCTCCCACCTGAATGGCGAGGATCCAACCACTTGAGCCATCACCACTCCCTTGTGGGGTTCTCATCAGCAGGAAACTGGAATCTGGAGTAGAGCTGGGATTGGAACCCAGCACTCAGATATGAGATGCAGGCGTTCCAGCTAGTGTCTTAACCACATGCCAAATACCCACCCCAAGGGCTGTTTTTTTTTTTTTTCTTTTCTAGAAGATTTGTTTATTTTTATTTTATTTTTTAAAAAGATTTATTTATTTATTTGAAAGAGTTACAGAGAGAGGTAGAGACAGAGAGAGAGAGAGAGAGAAGTCTTCCATCCGCTGATTCACTCCGCAGATGGCTGCAACAGCTGGAGCTGCGCTGATCCGAAACCACGAGCCAGGAGCTTCTTCCAGGTCTCCCACTCGAGTACAGGGGCCCAAGGACTTGAGCCATCTTCTACTACTTTCCCGGGCCATAGCAGAGAGCTGGATCAGAAGAGGAGCAGCCAGGACTAGAACCGGCGCCCAGATGGGTTGCCAGCAGTTTAGGCCAGGGCTGTAACCTGCTGCACCACAGCGCCGGCCCCAGAAGATTTGTTTATTTATTTGAAAGTCAGAGTTAGAGAGCCGGGGAGAGATAGAGGTCTTCCACCTGCTGGCTCACTCCCCAAAAGGCCACAACAGCCAGGGCTAGGCTAGGCTGAAGCCAGGAGCCAGGAGCTTCATCCAGGTCTCCCACATGGGTGGCCAGGCCATCAGCAGGGAGCTGGATCGGAAGTGGAGTAGCTGGCACAGGAACTGGCGCCTTTTTGGGATGCCAACATCACAGATGGTGGCTTTACATGCTCCACCAAGCGCTGACCCCCTAAGACTGCTTTTGAGTGACCACACTGTTAAATGTGATTATCAGTTAAGTGTCTGTGCAGAATTTTCTGTAGCCCAGGAATAAATAAATACATGTCACCGAAATCTTAGTTTTCATTTGCTGTTTCTTCCTCCTTGAGCTGGTTTGACCTGTGTGAGTATAAAAACATTCCAGGAAAGAAGAAACTAGACGATACTGAGATGACTAGAGCAGCAGCTGAGTGGGCCTTCCAGCTCCGCTGCTTCCTGGGGTGGTCAGTCACGCTCTGCCAGGGTGATTTGTTCCCTTGGGTTTGTTAAGTCTGCACCTTGTGCCTTGAGGCTGTGAAAGGAAAGACTTGAAAACACACCTTGTGCACTAATTCTTCCTTGTCTGCTTCCCTATGGGGCAGGACCCCGGGCTGGTGAAGATCTGGGGCAGGTATTTGCATGGGTGCTCGGGAGCACCGAGGTAGGAAGAGGGTTGATACCGTCGAGCTGTGCCCCACTCACCCCTGTCCAGCGGTGACTGGCTTTTCACAGCGCTCTGTCTTGCTTTGCTTTTCAGCTCTGGCGAGCCTGAGGAAAGGATACCTGTTCATGTATAATCTCGTGCAGTTCCTGGGCTTCTCCTGGATCTTTGTCAACTTGACAGTGCGGTTCTTTATCTTGGGAAAAGGCAAGTAAGGCTAGCCTATTGCTGTGTCGTGGTACACCTTAATTCCCATGGCCTTGTGAAACAAGCAACTGGATACTCTTTCCACTTATCAAGTGAGGAAACAGGCCTAGGGCTGGCCAAAGACACATCCATGTAACTCCCTATGGGCACATCTTGGGCAAGCAGCCTTTTCTTTGTTCACTACTGGTTTGTTAGTAACTAAATAAATGCTGTCATACTTCCAGCCAAAGTTATGCATGCCCATGAGAGATTGACTTTCTTGAAGCCCAAATAGATTCTAAAGTGCACTGTCCTACAACAGAATGAAAAGATTATCATAAAGATATTAGTTCTTCCTCCATTAATTTGTATGTCTAACAGAATCCTGGCCAAAGCCAATGCCGATGGAAGATTTTTTGAGAATTTGATCTAAGGTATTCTGAAATATTTGGAAGAATAAATAGTTAATAAAATTGAAGGATGAAGGAACTCAAGAGAGCTGTTTTTCTACCAGATGCAAAAGTATGGTAATTAAAGTAGGTATAGCATTAGCATAAGAACAATCAGTAGAGCAGGTTAAGTGGTACATACCTAGCTTTTATCTATATCTGAATACATATGTGATAGAAGAGGAACCTTGAAACACTGGAAAAAGAAATGTTTTCCAGTTGATTTTTGGGATGGGAAATCCAGTATTTCCAAGGAAGCTTACCAAACTTTGGGTACAAGAAATCTGGCTCTTATACTGTATATAAAAAACAGAATTTGAGTCACCTACCAGAAAATTAAATCATGATGGAAGACACAGGTACATATTCATAAAGGTCTCATGTGGAAGGGTAGAACTTCCTAAATAAAAGTGCTAGACAGTGTTGTTTCTAAAAGGTTGATATATTTGACTATGAAATACCTAAATTCCTGTGTATCTGAAAGACCCCAGGTGAGACAGCGGTAAAGATGACGCGCATTTTAAGGTGGAAGGCAGCATGGGGATGGGGGTTGGTTTCTTTATATGTGATTTAAAAATGTGAAAATTGATATAAAAATGTGAAAATTCCACTCAACAGGTAAGTAAAGACATAGACAGGCAATTTGCATAAGAGCAAGTGAAACTAATTTCACATGTGGAAAAATGTTTAACCCAGTGATGGTGGAAGAATGAAAAATAAAGATGTTATTTTTGATTTGTCAGTTTTACAAAGAGCATGTGTTAAAATAGATGCAGCTGAGACTAGCGGAGGCCACCCAAGTCCAGCAGGTGTGCTTGTGGGAAGTCATTTGGCAAGCTGAACTCCTCGTATGTTCCCACCTGTTTATTTCACTTCTGGAAATACATTTTTTAAAAAAGATTTACTTACATGAAAGGCAGAGAGAGAGCGTGAGAGCAGGTACTTCCATCTACTGTCTCACTCCCCAAATGCCAAAGCCAGGAGACTGGAACTGAGTCTGGGGTCTCACATGTGGACCGCTTAGCTGCCTCCCAGGAGCATTAGCAGGAAGCTGGATTGGAAGCAGAGGTGGGACTCAGTCTCAGGCACTGATATGGGTGCAACCATCTCTCTACCTACTGTGGCACAATGCCTGTCCCTGGAATAATTTTTTTTTTTTTTAAAGATTTATGTATTTATTTGAAAGGCAGAGTTAGAGAGACAGAAGCAGAGAGAGAGATATCTTCCATCTCTGGTTCACTCCCCATATGGCTGCAATGGCCAGAGCTAGGCCAATCTGAGGCTAGGAGCCTGGAGCTTCCTGTGGGTCTCCTATGTGGGTGCAGGGGCCCAAGCACTTGCCATCTTCCACTGCTTTCCCAGTCTATAGCAGAGAGCTGGATCGGAAGTAGAGCAGCTGGGACTCGAATGGGCACCCTTATGGGATGACAGCACCGCAGGCAGCAGCTTTACCTGCTATGGCACAGCTTTGCCCCCCAGAATCTGTTTTAAAGAAAAATACTTATGGGAAAAGTTTTCCAAAAACATACGCATTAAGCCATTCTTTATTTTAGTGACAAACTAGAGACTACTTAAATGTCCATCAGTGAGGAATTGCTTTTTTTCCCCCTTGCATACTCATTGGAGTTCAGTGAAGGAAATATGATTTAGTGTTCATAATAACATGGGAAAATACAGTAGACTTAAAAAGTAATCTATAAATTCATTCTTCCAGTTTGATTATGTACATATAGAAAGGGGAAGAAACAGATATTCACAGAAAGATCAGAAGTGGGGGCTGGTGTTTTGGCACACTTGTGGCGCCAACACCCCTCAGAGTACCCATTCGAGGCCGGGTTACTCTGTTCATGATCCAGCTTCTTGCAAGTGCTCCTGGAAAGACAGTGGAAGTATTTGGGCCCCTGCCACCCTGTGGGCCACCAGGATGGAGTTCTTGCCTCCTGTCTTTGGCTTGTCCCAACCTGGCTGTCGCATACATTTGGGGAATGCAATGGGTGGAAACTCTCTTTTTCCTGGTGCCTGCCTGCCTCTCTGTTGGTCTGCCTTTGAAATAAATAAATAAATCTTTAAAAATAATCAGAAGGAATATACCGTTTTCAAATTGAATGTGGGTAGCTTAAAATTTTTGAAGTTTTTCTCTATTTTAAAATATGTGGGAGTATAAATATAATGAGAAATACGTGTATAAGTTACTTGAAAAGAGGGGGAAAAAGGCCTATAGGCTATTTTATTGTTCAGTCCTAAATTTTCCTAGCTGAGGTTTAGAGGCGGTGAATGGTGGTTAGCTCTGGAGTGGAGAAAGGAGGTACATGTCTCCTGCCTCCCCCACAGCCGGGCCGGGGACAGCTTTCCAGCTGTCCAGTGCCTTGAACTCCTGTGGGGCCAGACATATTCTGATGATTGATTTAAAGAAACAAGGGCGGTCTCAGACAGCTACCCTCAGACTACAGCCTCTGTTAGCCTGGATAATCCCGAGTCCCCTGGAGAGGAAAGAGGGACGTTCAGGTGCCTGCTGGCTGGGCTACTGCGTTACCTAGGTCAGGTGTTTAACAAAAGCTGCCTGCATTGCGCCTTTCTATTTGGGCTCTGAGCCTCTTCCTGCCCACCTGCTGGCAGGGAGCTGCTGGTTAATCCTTCAAAGGTGAGCTAATCACCGAGGCTTGTGGTGCAGTTTTCTCCTTTCAGATGAAGATGAGGCTAAATGGCCCATCCCACACACGTGTGTGTCTTTTAGTGTAAACACGTGCTTGATGAACTTAGGCTAAGTGGGAAGTGGCAGCAAACTCTCAGACTATTCTCAATTGAAGTAATTTTACCAGGTAGGCTTTATTATATGGAAACATTTTGTACTCTTACATGTTTGACTGCTTCTACTTTTTCTTTTTCTTTTTTTTTTAAATTTATTTATTTGAAAGGCTGTGCAGCAGAGAATGGGAGAGACAGATTGAGAGAGATCTTCCATCTGCTGGTTCAGTCCCCAGGCGGCTGCAACAACCAGTTCTGGGTCAGGCTGAAGCCAGGAGCTAGAAACCCCATTCTGGTCACCTTTGTGGGTGCAGGCACACAAGCACTTGGGCCGTCACGTTGCTGCTTTTCCAAAAGCATAGCGGGAGGGTTGGATCAGAGGAGGAGAAGCTGGGACTCAGACTTGGAAACCATGCGTTAGAGAACAGCCTTGGTCATGAGGTGTGGTTTTTTTTGTTTGTTTTTTGTTTTTTTTTGCTTATCTAAGTTTAAAATGTTTTCCATTACGGTAGATTCTTTTTCACTTTTTAAGATTTTTATTTATTTATTGAAAGGCAGAGTTACACAGAGAGAGAAGGAGATGCAGAGAGAGAGAGAGAGAGGTCTTCCATCCACTGGTTTACTCCCCAGATGGCCACAATGGCTGGAGCTGAGCCCATCCAAAACCAGGAGCCAGGAGCTGCTTCTAGGTCTCCCACGCAGGTGCAGGGGTCCAAGGACTTGGGCCATCTTTTACTGCTTTCCCAGGCCACAGCAGAGAGCTGGATCAGAAGAGGAGCAGCTGGGACTAGAACCTGGCGCCAATATGAGCTGCCGGTGCTGCAGGCGGAGGATTAACCTACTGTGCCGTAGCATAGCCCCAAGGTAGATTCTCAGAATAAGAATTAATAGGTCTAAAGATGCAAGTGGCGCATAGGCATTTGGTTAAGTGATCAAGATGCCACATTCCGTATCAGAGTGCTTGGGTTGAGTCCTGACTCCACGTCCAATTCCAGCTTCCTGCTCGTGTGCGCCTTGGGAGGCAGCCGATGGTGGCTCAAGTACTTGGGTCCCTGTCGCCTTCATGAGACACCTGTATTGAATTCCAGGCTCCTGCTTTGGCTTTGGCCCAGCTCCAGTCATTTTGGCCATTTGGGGAGTGAACCAGCAGATGGAAGATCTCTCTGACTCTCTCTCTCCCTTTCTCTCTCTGTAGCTCTGCTTTTCATATAAATAGATAAATCTTTAAAAAGATTACATTCAGTATATGTGATGCAGTTAAATGAGGTAGCATCTGAAGAGAATTACCAGTGTCTGATGCGTAGTTTTTCTTAGGATAGTGAACTGAATGAAGTCCAGAGTGCTTTATCCTAGGCCTTTAGAGAATGAGGAAGGCACACAGGGCTTATGTGGTAGCTTTCTAGAGAGGCCTGCCTGCCTCTGGCTTAGCTTAGGAACGTGGCTCGCTGGCCGCTCGACCTTTCCAGAAGCTCCTTGCACGGAGGGCCCCGTCCAGCGTGCAGGTGGTTTACCTGGCGTGCTTGTGCCCGCAGAGTCTTTCTACGACACGTTCCACTCCGTGGCCGACATGATGTATTTCTGCCAGATGCTGGCAGTGGTGGAAACCATCAACGCAGCGATTGGAGTCACCAAGTCGCCGGTGATGCCGTCTCTCATCCAGGTATCGGTTAGCTGGGCTCGGAGCGGGGAGTCAAAGCTGGCAGTATTTGTCCAGCCGGGACATCAGCCTCAGTGAGAACACCGGTTCGCACAGAGATAGTGTGGTTTTACCTGAATAAGAGGAAAATTATAAGCCGCAGGGGTGTTTTCAGGAGGCTGACCATTGCAGGTCTCTTTCATTATTTGCAACACCCTCATGAAATTACCTGGTTATGGAAAGAGCTTGGAAACTTAGCAAGTTTGATTCTCAGGGCAGAAAAACCTGTCTTAGATTGCTTAGAAATGCACTTGGGCTCTTCCCCCACGGTTGACATGAGGCAGCGACACCCTTGAATGCTGTCGCTCTGGGCTTCCTTCCCTGCACATGGTGGCTTTTCTGAGTGGGTGTGGGGAGTCCCCCCCGCTCGCCCCCGTCCATCTGCATAGTTTCCGGATCCTTGGAAGAGTGGGGGCATGGCGGTCTGCATCCTCCTCGCCCCGTTTCTTGGCTGTGTAGTAGCGTACCATTAAGTGCCTCCTACCCAGATGCGGGGTGACCCCAAGACTCCTGGTTATTAGTCTCTTCTGGAGAACCCTTTGCCTGGTTGTCCCTTTTTCTCTATAACACCTGTGGCGTTCTAGCAGTGTTGGTTATGAAGTTAGTTAGCCTTGTGGTTCGGGGTTTCTTGCTTTTGGAAAGAGACTGTTTTGTTTTAAAAATAAAAGAGTGTAGTAAGTTAGCTCACTAATACAGAATAATACTCTGTGTGTGTCAAAGATGATTAAAAACAAGCCTTGGGGGCCAGCACCATGTCACTTGGTTAATCCTCTGCCTGCGGCGCTGGCATCCCATATGGGCACTGGATTCTAGTCCTGGTTGCTCTTCTTCCAGTCCAGCTCTCTGCTGTGGCCCGGGAGGGCACTGGAGGATGGCCCAAGTGCTTGGGCCCTGCATGAGAGACCAGGAGAAGCACCTGGCTCCTGGCTTCGGATCGGTGTAGTGCTGGCCATTGCGGCCTTTTGGGGAGTGAACCAGCGGAAGGAAGACCTTTCTGTCTGTCTGTCTCTCTCACTAACTCTGTCAAAAAAAAAAAAAAAAAAAAAAGTTCTCCTTGGTGAAAATAAATTAAAAAAAAAAAAAGCCTTAAAATGGGATTTGTCAGTACCGTCACAGTGCCTGGCTCCAAGGAAAGTCTTCCCCGTGGGGACGGCAGTGTGAGGGAAGCCCCTGAGGTTGGGCAGTGCCTTGGGATTCGGCAGGGCTGCTTTGTTTCGACACTGGAGCCAAATTGACCACAGCAGGTTTTTTGGATCAGTTGATATATGTTGAGCACTTGCTGTGTGCACATGAAAAGTAGTCACAGCCCATGAGGACCTGAGCAACAACCAGAATGCAGTTTCCTAGGTAGCAGATGTGGGAGTGGGTAGAAAAGAACACCAGGGGCCCAGGAAACCAGGCACAAATGGGTACTTCTTTTTACGGTCCTTTGAGGAGAGTTCAGAGAGTTAGAGACCCAGTATCTAGCCTAAGTGGGGTGATAAGAAACGTCTTCTGTTATAAAGTAATCACCAGGGACTCATAAGTGTGTTTACCTGGCTTGCAAAGACGGCTGAGAGCTTCTGTCTGAGGAAACGGGCAGCTTATGTGGCTTATGTGACTGTCCTGCGGAGAATGCTAACTGAGATAGGAGGGACACCAGTGCACGGGTGACAGCAGCCTCCAGGTGAAGTGACTGCTGGAGCCTACCTAGGTGACCTGAGCATTGGTACTGCATTTTGCAAAACCAGATACACTTAAACTTGTTTTACGGTGTAGGAGACACACAAACTCAGACCCTGATAGAAGCGGGCAGTCTAGTAAGAGACCTTCCCTGGTAAGGCAGATGACAAAGAACTGCATATAAGGTGGATTAGAAATAATCCTTGAGTCTGTTAAGAAAACAATCGTCGCAGATGCCAGTGCTGCCAGAGGCTGGGCGAGTGCTCTAAGGATGCAGAACCGTCAGCATGTCTTTCTTTTTTTTTTTTAAAGATTTATTTTATTATTTGAAAGACAGTTACAGAGAGAGCTAGAGACAGAGAGAGAGGTCTTCCATCGGCTGATTCATTCCCCAGATGGCCGCAACGGCTGGAGCTGCACCGGTCCGAAGCCTGGAAGCCAGGAGCTTTCTTCCAGATCTCCCACGTGGGTGCAGGGGCCTGAGTGCCTGGGCCACCTTCCACTGCTTTCCCAGGCCATAGCAGAGAGCTAGATTGGAAGAGGAGCAGCTGAGACTCGAACCGGTGCCCATGTGGGATGCCGACGTTTCAGGCCAGGGCTTTAACCTGCTGTGCCACAGTGCTGGCCCCAGCATGTCTTTCAAATGGATTTGTGATGTGAACATCTCCAGCTCAAGCCAGCATTGTGGTGCTGCAGGTTCAACTGCCGCTTGGGACACTGGCATCCCGTATCCGAGTGCCAATTTGAGCCTTGACCCCGGCTGCTTGGCTCCCCCCCTCTTCTTTCTGCTCTGCTTCTTCTTCTTCTTCTTCTAATTCCTGAAATATTTTATTGTAGCATAAAAATCCAACAGTTTCCAAAGTGTGGTTCTGTTTTTCCTCCGTCAAAACCAGAATCGCTCCTCTTCAACTGCAGAACTTATAAATGAGATACTTAACTGCATAAATATTGGTTAATAAATATTGGTTACTGCATTTGGAAATACAGTTTGTGATATCTTTGATTAAATTTATTTGTTTTTTTTTTGAGGTTTTCACGTGAGGATAAAATGAACACAGCTAGGACTGATAAGTTGTTAGGGAATATTCCTTAATTTTAACAGCAGAAGAAATGCAGAGCAACATGAGTGCACGAATACTACTGGGAGACCCATTAGGGCTCCTCAGTAGTCACGTGTATGTTATCAGTTCCTACAGACCATTACTGTTGGATAACTTTTTTCCACATTCTGAAGTATCCAGGTATCCATCTCAGTACCTGTACATTAATCTCTCAGTATAATAACTGCATAGTTTCACCCATGAAAGCTTTTAGAGTAGATTTACATTTATAGAAATGTTGAGAAGATAATAGAGTTTCCCTATACCCTATGCCGAATATCTCCTGTTATTAAAATATCCCCTTACTACAATTTGCTACAATTGATTACCCACTGTTGATGCATTGCGATTAAACCGAAGTCCATGGTTTATTCCGATGTGCTAGTTCAGGCTTCATGTCCTCCTTCTGCTGAGATCCCATTCAGGATTTCATGTTACATTTAGCTCATGTCCTCTGGGATTCTTGGCTCTGAGTTTCCCCGACTTGCCTTCTTTTTCATATCTTGCCAGTTTTGAGGACAAGTGCTTGGGTATTTTGTAGAATATCCCTCAACTGAAAATTTTCTGATCTTTTTTTTCTCATGATCAACCAAGGTTATGAGTTTTGTGGAGAAAAAACCACAGAAGTAAAGTGTTAGAATCATCATGACTATACTTTTTTTTTTTTAAGACTTATTTATTTGAAAGAGTTTCAGAGAGAGGCAGAGAGAGAGAGAGAGAGAGGTGTTTTCCATCTGCTGGTTCACTCCCCATATGGCCGCAATGGCCGGAGCTGCGCTGATCTGAAGCCAGGAACCAGGAGCTTCTTCTGGGTCTCCCACGTGGGTGCAGGGGCCCAAGCACTTGGGCCATCTTCCACTGCTTTCCCAGGTGCATTAGCATGGAGCTGGATCACAAGTGGAGCAGTTGGGACTCGAACCAGCGCCCATATGGGATGCCAGCACTGCAGGTTTTACCCTCTACACCACAGTGCTGGCGCCACGACTATACTGTTAACATGACTTAGAAATTGTGGATGTTAACGTTGATGAGCTGAAGTAGCGAGCGTCAGGCTTCTGCAAAGGCTCTCAGACTTAAAATTCGGGTTCCTCAGAGCCAGTAACCTACAATCTGGACTCCTGCCGCTTGACGCCCTTTGTTGAGTCTGTCATCTGGGCCAGGAAACTTAACATCTGTTAAAAGCATATTGCAGAAATGCAGCTTGTGCTCCACGGTGCTGAAATGCATCCGTTCCCTAACGCAACACAAGCCTGTTGTGAGAGAAAGTAATCTCTGAGTTCTTTCCCTAAGATAAATTTTGTCAGAAGGACAAGAGTGTTTACCATGTACCTCTCTGTAGCCATGTATAAGCTTTTGGCCATGTTTTCCTTTAAATCTATTTTAACCTCATAAAGGTAGAAATACATACCTCTTTCAACTTGTAATGTGTCAAATGTGTGTGTTGCTTTGTAGTTTAATGGCACTGCTGTCTAGAAAGCTCTGTTTGGAAACAAGAAATATATTTCCTAGTGACTGGAACATATTTCAGCTGAAGCAGCAAGTTGGTTATAAGGCCCTAGGTAAATTTCAGAAAATAGGAAGCAAGCCAATGAAACAGAAGCGTAGCAGGCCTCTCAGGCTAACCAAAGCTTCGTGTCTTTCTCATTTTGCTTTCGTGAGTCCCACAGAGTAAATGATGTTGCTCAAAGTGAAATGTAGCCCTGTATTTTCACTCATTCTTTCAACAGATGCTGGATTCAGATCAAGCTCAAGTTTCAGAGCCACCCTGTCCACATCAGTGACAAAATGATTACATTGTGTGTTGCTATTTTGCTTTAAATTCTGTTCTGCTCCTGATGCAGCTTCCTGCTAATGCTCCTGGAAGGCAGCAGATAATGGCCCACGTGGGCCTTTGCACGCATGTGAGAGACCCTTGGTGGAGCTCCTGGCTCCTGGCTTCAGCCTCGTCCAGCTCTGGCTGTTGCAGCCATTTGGGGAGTGACCCAGTGGATGGAAGACCTCATTTCTTTCTGTGTGTCCCTCCCTCTGAGACTCTGCCTTCCCAATTATTATTTATTTATTTAAAGTTCCCAAGCTTAGTCTACTTAAAGCGTACCTGTCCTGCTGGTTGTCCTCAGATGCTGGCAGCGGCACACACGAATGTCTTCTGGAAATAACAACCTTGTCCAGGCCTCAAAATTCACACAGATCTGTTTCCAACGAGAGTCGTCGGATTGTGAACCAAAGGAGCAAGGCTTTGTGGGCAAGAACCAGCAGGAACAGCAGACTGTAGAAACAGCCCCACAGGAGTTCAGATACTAGAATTATCTGCCGTGGAGTGGGAAATAGTCAAGCTTAACGAGTGCTTGATTGATCAGGAAACTAAAGATAATGATCAGTTCTGAAAAGGAGGCGAGTGGAATGTCTGTTAATGGCAGATACAGTCATCAAATTTTAACACTGAATGGATAGTTTAGTAGTAGATTAGACACAGCTGAAGAGATAATTAATGAACTGTTTGAGATGCAGGAAGGAATACAGAGCATAAAAAGTAAATACACAGGCATACTTGTCTTGAATGGTAGGTAAGGTAGTATTCCAGTGCTGTTAGCGTGCTGTAACACTGATGAATCACACTAAGTGAAGTAGACCCATCACAGCAAGACGAAGACTGTGTGATTCCGCTTAAATGAGTGATTCATACTAATCACAATCATAGAGACAGAAAGCAGAGTGGTGGTCGCCGGGGGCTGGGGAGTGGGCAGTTACCATGTGATGAATCAGTCTCAGTCCCCCCCCCCCCCCCCAGTGTGATAAACTTATTTACAAAGTGAGAAAAATACACAGGCTCATTAGGGCTTTATTTAGGCCTGTTTAATTCTCAAAGAAAGGGAATTATCATACCCTGCTCAGCTCATCCTGAGTGCACAAGGAGAACTTTTTTTTTTTTTTTTTTTAAAGATTTTATTTGAAAGGCAGAGTTATAGAGAGGCAGAGAAGGAGAGAAAGAGAGAAAGTGACAGAGAGGTCTTTCATCCACTGGTTCACTCCCCAGATGGCTGCAATAGCAGGAGCTGCGCCAATCAGGAGCCAGGAGCTTCTTTCGGGTCTCCCACATGGGTGCAGGGGCCCAAGGTCTCCCTTAGACCTTTTGTTCTGTCTCTCCCTCTCACTGTCTATAACTCTAATTCTCAAAATAGATAAAATCTTTAAAAAAAAAAAAAAGCAAGGGTTCAGGAATATTATTTTCAAGAAGGACTTAGTTGGGGGATTATTGTACAAGAAATCAAAATGTGACAAGCATTTGGAAGTTAACGTGGTATGGTACGAAGATAGCACAGAGACTACAGAGTAAAACCCAGCTCTGCTGAGAGGGACGTGTACAGCAGTGACAGTGGCACCTGGACACAGTGGGATTTCAGAAGGTGAAACTGCTGGTGAGGACCGCGTGCCCATGAAGGAAAGGGGCGGGCTGCTTCCCACGAGACCCGTGCGGGACAGCCACGCGTGTTCGTGTCCTGCTTTCTAGAAGGCTGGTCTCGGCAGTTTGAATGTGCGTGTATTCACAGCTGTTACATATCACATGCACAGAAGTGTCTCTGTCCAGCAAGACCGGCTTGGGCGCTTTAATTTGTTCCGAAACTGGAACAGGATTAACCCAGTCAGGCTCAGGATTTCCATTTACTTTGCATTTGGTAGGGTTAGGTTTCAGGTAAAAAAAAATTATATTAACTTTTTTTCCCCCCTCTCTTTTTGATCTTTTTAACAGCTTCTAGGAAGAAATTTCATTTTGTTTATCATCTTTGGCACCATGGAAGAAATGCAAAACAAAGCTGTGGTTTTCTTTGTGTTTTATTTGTGGAGCATAATAGAGATCTTCAGGTGGGTAGACATGCCAGGGGCACGTTGGCGAGCTGCTCGTGTGCTCGCTCGCTCGCTCTCCCTCTCGCTCTCCCTCTCTTTCTCCCTCTCTCTGGAATACCTCTCTTCATGAGGGAGTTGGGGTCTTAGCCAGAGTGTCATTGAGTTTGGATTCAGATCATGTCTACATGGAGAATTCTAGATGTGTCTATGTGTTCTACAAGGGTGAGGCAGATTCGGTTTTTTAATTTTAAATTTTTAAACTTGTTTTTATCCAGTTTACTTGACAGAGATAGACAGACTGACAGCCATCTCTCATCTTCTGGTTCACTGCCCAAATGCCCACAGCAGCCAGGGCAGGGCCAGCCCAGAGGCAGAAGCTGGTAACTCCATCCAGGTCTACCGGAGGGGTGGAAGGGACCCGACCCCGAGCTCTCACCTGCTGCCTCCTAGTGTTCCATCAGCAGCGGATCTGGGAGCGGAGCCGGCACGTGAAGGCTGGCACTCCAGCGTGAGGTGCAGGTGTCTCAGTGGTGCCTACCCCAGGGCAGATTTTTCAAAAAGCAGTCACTGGACCATATACAGCCTGGTGGGCACTAGCAGCAGAAAGAGGGAAGCAGCGAGGTGAAGGCCCGCCCTAGTGTGACTTGGGTCCCTGCTGTCTTGTTAGAAAGGCCTGAGACTCACCCACCTGGGAGAGGCCTTGAGAGGACTGAAAAGCTGTGGCGTGGAAGGAGCAGTCCAGGCTGCAGGGAACCAGCCGAGACCAGCCTCTAGAAAATGACCCACGTTTTAAATTGGCTCTTACCTGATTTTTCCTTTCTCAGTTGTTAATAGAAGAAATGCCTTTTTAAAAAGGGACCCAGGAGCCAGTGACGTGGTGCACCAGGTTAGGCTACTGCCTGTGTCGCCAGCATCCCACGTGGGCACTGTTTTGAGTCTCAGCTGCTCCACTTCTGATCCAGCTGCCAGCTAATTTGCCCGGGAAGGCAGTGGAGGATGGCCCGAGTGCTTGGGCCCTGCACCCACATGAGGGTGTGTGAAGCTCCTGTCTTTGGGCCGACTTAGCCCTGGCCATTGTGGCCATTTGGGGATTGCAGTGAATGGTAGAGCTCTCTGTAACTTTGCCTTTCAAATAAATAAGTGAATGAATCTTTAGAAAACAATTTAACAATCGGCCTAAGTAAAGTGCAACTACTTTCATTCTTCTGCACCACACTGTGCGTGTTCCATGTTTGTTCCCTTTCCAGTCGAGTGTGAGGCAGGGGTTTTCCATGCTGACTCCTTAGCTCTGGTCTTGGTGTTCTTTTTTTTTTTTTTTTTTTTAATTCATTTATTTGAAAGAGTTACACAGAGAGAGAAGGAGAAGGAGAGGCAGAGAGAAGGAGAGAGGGGTCTTCCATCCGCTGGTTCACTCTCCAGTTGGCCACAATGGCTGGAGCTGTGCCAGGAGCCAAGAGCTTCTAACGGGTCTCCCACGTGGGTGCTGGGCCCAAGGACTTGGGCCATCTTCTACTGCTTTCCCAGGCCGTAGCAGAGAGCTGGATCAGAAGTGGAGCAGCCAGGCTTTGAACTGGCGCACATATGGGATGCCGGCACTGCAGGCAGCGGCTTTGCCTGCTATGCCACAGTGCCAGTCCTCGGTCTTGGTGTTCTTGGGGCAGCGTTCATAGCGGAGAAGGAGAGCAGGCGGCAGCATCCTGCAGTTGGGATGTAGCCGTGGGCCGTGTCTCGCAGCTCTGACTACTCTGCAGAACTGCTAATACAAAGATGGAGCAGATTCAAGGGCCCTCTGGTAACCTGTCCTCTTTGGAGGGAGACGGAGCTCTTCTCTGTGTCATCTGTTTCTCAATAGTGTGGTTTTGTCTGTATCCCAGGGGCTGGGTGTTCTTTTGATAACAGTTCATTCGCCTGGAGACATTGTCCGCCATCTTTATCCTTCTGGAGATCAGAACTAGGAACGAAACCACAAAGCTGTGAGCTCCCCACCCGTATCTGAGCAAACAGGGTTCCTTGGAGACTTACACTTTGTCTGCCCTTAAGGAGCCGTCACATCCCGTGAAGATTTAGGAGTAGCACGATGAGGGTCTGTGGGAGGGTAGCTGGGACTCGCCGTGCTGTTGTGAGAACGCGTGGGCGGCTGGTTCAGAAGCGATCAGCGCGCACACACGCGGTGCTGCTCGGGGTCGCGCCCAGCACCAGAGGTGGCTTCTGAGCCGGGACCGCTGTTCTCGCAGGTACCCCTTCTACATGCTGGCCTGCCTCGACATGGATTGGAAGGTGCTCACGTGGCTGCGCTACACCGTGTGGATTCCCACCTATCCCCTGGGGTGCCTGGCTGAAGGTATTTGCTGCCACTCCCGGTTTCCGGGGACTAAGGGCCAGCCTTCCTCCCCTCTCCAGCCTGCGTCTGAGAAGTCAGCGTTCGTCCTTGTGGCTCCCTTCCGTCATACTCCCGCTGCCCGGAATGTCCAGGGAAGCCGCTGCTTGTGGGAGGTCTGGAAGCTGCGTGGTCCGCGCCGCGTGCTGCCCTGGAAGCAGGCTCTCTCCGCCGCCTGCCTCGCGTGCTGACGACACCTCGGGAGCGGCGGGCGGCGGTTTCTCTGCGCTCCGCAGAGCGGGAAGCTGAGGCCCACTGTCCTGACTGCTGCTCCTTCATCTCTGTTGGCAGTGTGGAAGCTGGGGGAAGGGAGAGGCGCGCGCGCTCGGGAGGAGGGCGGGGGCTGGGCTGGCACCGCTGCACGCTCTGCCCTGTGGCTGAGGCGCTGTGTTTGCTTCCAGCTGTGTCTGTGATTCAGTCCATTCCGGTGTTCAACGAGACGGGCAGGTTCAGCTTCACGTTGCCTTACCCCGTGAAGATCAAAGTCAGGTTCTCCTTCTTTCTTCAGATTTATCTTATAATGCTATTTCTAGGTAAGTATTCTCTAACAGACCTTCCCCTCCGCGTTCCGGGGCAGAGCTAAGTGCCTGGGAGGTTCAGAGTCCTCATCTCCAGGCACAGGGCTGTTGGGTGGAGTGGGGCGGCCTGTGATAGACCCACTGCACAGGGTGGGTGGGGTGGGGCGGCCTCCCCAGTGCTCCCGGTCATGGGGGACGTCACGGGCGGGCTGGCTCTCGTTGAGAAGCATCGAGGCGCTTCACTCGCAGTCATCCCTCCACCGCTGACGGAGGCGGCCCTATGGCGGGTGGCCAGGAAGAGGAAGGGCGCAAAGGCCTCTGAGCAGCCCCCGGCTGTCCTAGAGCCCACTCCCCAGGGAAGGAGCCCAGCCGCTCACGTCAGACCGGTTTGCTTATCAGTTCATGTTGGTATAAAGTCCTAACTCCTGTCTTAACTCATAAGAACTAAATTAAGGGCGGGGGGGGGGGGGGGGATGTAAAACTAAAGCATTACAAGTGAGAAAAAAATTTTTTTAATATTTATTTATTTATTTGAAAGTCAACGTTACACAGAGAAGGAGAGGTCTTCCGTCCGCTGGTTCACTCCCCAATTGGTAGCAACGGCCAGAGCTACGCATATCCACAGTCAGGAGCCAGGAGCTTCTGGGCCTCCCACGCGGGTGCAGGGGCCCAAGCACTTGGGCCATCTTCTACTGCTTTCCCAGGCCATAGCAGAGAGCTGGATCGGAAGTGGAGCAGCCAGGACTTGAACTGGCGCCCATATGGGATGCCGGTACTGTAGGCAGCAGCTTTACCTGCTGTGCCACAGTGTCTGCCCCTCACTGTTGATTTATAGATTTCTCCTTGTTCTGTTTCACAGAAGACCTGAAGTGACCCAAGTATAGCTGTCTGGTCTCCTAGTAACAGAAGGCCATGGCAGCAGCTGGTTGCCCATTGCTGTGTAACAAGTTAGCTCAAAACTCAGCAGCTAAAAAGACATTGCCCACGTCGCCTCGTCTCTGAGGGTCGGGGAATGGCCTAGCTGGGTGGCTCTGGCTCAGGGTCTCTCCTGAGGTTTGTCAAGCTGGCCGCAGGGCTGTAGTTTGTGTAGACTCGCCTGGGGTTGGAGGGTCTGCTCCAAGCCCACCCCTGTGGCTGTTGCTGGGAGGCTGGCGTTTCTGGCCACAGTACCTCCCTGTGTGGCTGCTCGTGACCTGGCTTCCTCCAGAGCAAGTGAACAGAGAACCAGGATCTCAGCTGTGCTGTGCCATGCAGACCAGCCGCGAGGGGCAGCACAGGGATATGAAATAGGAGGCCGTGGTCATTGGAGATTATTTTATTTTAGATTTATTTATTTGAAAGGCCGAGTTACGGAGAGGAGACACACAGGGAGAAAGACAGAGACAGATCCGTCCGCTGGTTCACTCCCCAAATGGCTGCAATGGCCGGGGCTGGGCCAGGCTGAAGTAAGAAGCCTGGAACTCCATTCAGGTCTCCCACATGGGTGCAGGGACCCAAGTACTTGGGCCATCATCCGCTGCCTTCGCAGGTGCATTAGCAGGGAGCTGGACTGGAAGTGGGGCAGCCTGGGACTTGAACTGGCATCTTTTGGGATGCTGGTGTTGCAGGTGGAGGCTGTTCCTGCTGTGCCCTGCCACCGGCCCCTGGCAGTTATTTTCGAGGCTGGCTTCCCAGGCCAGAGAGACGCGCTCAGGCAGTAAGCCTGCGAAGCCGGAAAGCCCAGTGGGCTTGCTCACTTAGTGCAGGGTCGAAGAGACCTACACCCTCGAGGAGTTCCTCGGGGCAGCACATGGCAGCTGGGCAGTTAAACAGTAGATTTATAGGGGTCTAGGTCATTTGTGAAAGGCTCACTTTTATTCCATTTCTTACTTTCAGCAAAGTATATAATCCATATCAGAAATATTTCTGGCCAAGCCGGTGCCGCGGCTCACTAGGCTAATCCTCCGCCTTGCGGCGCCGGCACACCGGGTTCTAGTCCCAGTCGGGGCGCCGGATTCTGTCCCGGTTGCCCCTCTTCCAGGCCAGCTTGCTGCTGTGGCCCGGGAGTGCAGTGGAGGATGGCCCAGGTACTTGGGCCCTGCACCCCATGGGAGACCAGGATAAGTACCTGGCTCCTGCCATCGGATCAGCGCAGTGCGCCGGCCGCAGCGGCCATTGGAGGGTGAACGAACGGCAAAGGAAGACCTTTCTCTCTCTCTCTCTCTCTCACTGTCCACTCTGCCTGTCAAAAAAAAAAAAATATTTCTGGCCAAAAATGTTGAAATGTTTGTCTCTTGGAGAGAGTAGGCTTGGCTTTGGAAAATGCACTCACTAAAAGCCATATAAATCCAGTGTTGTATTAGCGTGGCCTCATGAACTGGGCGTGATGAAAGTGAAGAAGAAGAAGGATTCTGAGAGAGACAGTACCGCGTCTCCCTGAAGGAGTTCAGAGCTGTCGTGGTGCCTGCTCGCTCTTGGATCTTTGGGTTATTTTTACTGCCGCATACTCTGACCTGCCAGGTTTTATGCTCATATTGCATTTGCTTGTACCGAGTATGTGGGGGTTATTTTTCAGGATGAAGTAAATCCTGAATGCACACTCACAGTCGTGAGACTCCTAAGCAGCCAGCTTGTGTATGGGTCAGTCTTTGAAGATTTTGTAACACAGGACCAAATCAGGTTGCCGGTTCAGTGAAGAACTGGGTGTCCATTGTGCATGGTTAATCATTTGTTCCAGGCGGACTTCCTGAGTAGTCGCAATCAGCGAGGCGCTGTGGGAGCTGAATCAGACTGGAGACCTTCAGACAAAGATTCAAACACTCTCCTTTCTAATTGGCTTCTTTTCTTTTTCAGGGTTATACATAAACTTCCGTCACCTTTATAAGCAGCGCAGGCGGCGCTATGGGCAAAAAAAGAAAAAGGTCCACTAAAAAGAGAGCTGTAGATGGCTTCTTACCAGTTTGAGCCGGATCTGTGTTCTTACAGTTTTACCTTCTTGTACTGATGTAAAAGTTTTTTTTTTTTTTTTTTAAAGTTAAATGATTCAGTTCTCAGTGAGGCTTTCTTCCTTTCCCCCAGTAACAGTCCTGAACTTCCTGTATTATCTTAGTGTAGTACCTGCATGACATGGATTCCTGACATCTGACGACAGGGTCATTCTTGTGTGTTCAGTGAGAGCAGGAGGCTCAGCCCCACCCCCACCCCCACCCCCACCCCCGCTGCCACGCTAGCGAGGCTGTGTCAGTGCGGTTTGCTACAAGATGCGGGCCACTCTCACAGTGGGATTTGTTCTGGTAAACAAAAGCAAGGCTGTATTGCGGAATCGAAGGAAGGCTGCCAAGAGGGACTGAGACAGGGCCCAGCAGGACCCTGTACCTGAGGGGCTGCTTGTTCGGTGGGGTGATGCTGACTTTTTGAACATCGTATTAGTCACTGATAAAACAGTTCTGAGTCCGAGAGGGGCTGGCGAACATGTCTTTTGCACCTGGCATCTTTTGGCCTAACAACATCTGTTAGTTAGCACAGTGCTTGCCACTGTGGGCACTGGAGAAGCACAGAATGAGTTGAGAAGATCCAGTCAGAACCTTGGAACGCCATGATCATTTTATTCCTAGCTAAATCAGAACCATTTTCAACACTAAAGGACTGTGAAAATCAGTGAGATTATAAGCGTTCCAAACTTAAATGGCTACAGGGATCAGGAGGAGACCAGCGTGTGGGTCAGATTGGCAGTGAGCTGCTGGCCACGCAGTCGGGGCCAAGTGGCAACACTAGAGTGGTTCAGACACCTACAGAACCGCGCACAGAGCCATGCACAGCCTGAACAAAGGCCGTCTTCCCACACTCGCTGAGTCCGTTTACTGGTGTGTTTGTCCGAGTGAATGGTGAGACTACATTTTTGAACCTCAAAACCGCCTTTTATTCTGCTGTCATTAGCTTTTTTTTAAAAAAACCTGTCTGGAGTAGAACACTGCAAATGGAGCAGGGACTGGCTGCTACCAGCTAATCCTTTAACAAGGATTCCTGGCAGGAAAGCTACCAGAAGGGGAACAAAAATATTAGGGCTGGCCATTGTGAAAAAATAAAAATCAGTTTCCTCTAAGACATTCCAAGCCAAGTTAGAAGTAGCACCTGTATAGAAGGATTGCAGGCATAACAGCTCCCCACTGTTCCTGGGGGAAGAGAAACTCAGGGGATGAATTAGTGCCGTTTCACTGAGAAGTTGGAAACTTGGCTGACCTAACGTGTCTGATGAACTGATTTTGAAAAAGCCATTGCACTGAAGGGTGTTCTGCGCGTGTGTGGTTTCTGTCAACGCTCGTCTGTACCGCCTTCTGATGCTGACTGACTGTGTGTGACATCACAGCAGGTGCTGCTGCATCCTGTGGCAGAATCCTGATTCTTAGTGATTATTTCAAGCCCCTTTACTGCTGTCTGAGAAAGTGGAAGATTGTGTATTTCTATTAAAACATTTACAATCAAAATCCTAATAGTGTGTGCTTAAGGATCATTTCATCCAATGGGTTCAAAGTGTAGGTGATAGAGTTCTTTGTTCAAGCAGTGTTTTGTAGCAGTTCCGTGTGTTAAACAACAAATGGGTTGGAGCCTGAAGGAGTTGAGCCCTAGGAAGGTCACAGCACGCTGGAGGAAACAGAGCCTTGAGAAATCAGATGACTTGGCCACGGTCACGAAGCCAGCGGATGGACTGGAACCCCAGCTGCACTTTGGAAATCTGTTGGCCAGAAGCTGGCGTAGACAGCAAGGCCTAATGAGTGAGCTGACTGATGAATCACTACCTCTCAGGAAGCTGCAATCATTCAAGGGATAGGACAGACCAAAAAGCAAAGGACCATTAGTTTTACAGTGAAACCATTTTATAGAAAATTGAGTATTTTCATTAAAAAAATTGAAATGGGGATCATTTATATTTGTGGTTGCTGTTTAAAAGTCTGGAACTCAAACATACCAGAAGTGCCTAAAGGTTTCCAGTTTCCCAAGTTCTAAGAAGTTCGACACGTAGTGGTGTTGAGACAGCGTGGACTGCTCGTCCCGAGGACAGAGCTTGGCAGTGTCCTGACGCTGAGCTACAGAGCTGGAGGGAAGAGCACGCTTCCAGGGAGCAGGGAGCCCAGGCCGCTGAGGTTTCCTGGGCAGGCAGGGAGCCCTGTGCTCACCACCCAATCTTTCAAGCTTCTCATGAGATGCGCCCATCACACGAGCGGCAGCTGTCCTTTGGGCTTACAGATTACAGGCCCTGGAAACTGGCCGGCCTCGGGGCCTTCTCACAGGGTTGTTCAGAGCAGCAAGTAGCAGTTCTGAGGGAGCCCTCGGGGCCCTCTGGGTGGCTGCACCAGCAGGGCCCGCGCTGGAAAGGTCTTTACCCTCGTTTTCAATTGCAGTGAAGGAGGCTCCAAAAGTCAGCTTCACAGTCGCTCGGCGCTGCTCCCAGAGAAGTCTGTGTGCAGAGGTGTGATGTTGTGGTCGTAGGCAGCATACTCGGAGGTGCCTGTGCTGGCCAGCTTGAGCTGCTGGGCGGCGTGGGTGAGCTGGAAAGCAGCGTCAGGGTGGGCCGTGTCAGGCAGCAGTGTGCACTCCCGCTCCAGCATGTCGGCCACCCCCTTGAGCAGGTCCAGGAAACCAAAGGCCAGGGCGGCCTTCCGTAAACGGTTCAGCTCCTGAAACGGGAAACCCCAGTGCTCTGCCATGTGTTCTCATCACACTAAGTTCCCCTTCGCCCTAAACTTTATAGGGAACATTTTCTGTGAGAACAATATTGAGGCGTTTTAATTTCTTTGTTCACTTGAGAGACAGAGCTCCCATCTGCTGACCCACGTGGGTGGCAGGGACCCAAACTACTTAAACCATCGCCCCTGCCTCCGGCACTGTGATAGGGAATGTGGGCCTCTCAGGTGGAATCTTGACTGCCATGCCAATGCCCATCCCCAAGGTGGAGATGCCAGAAAGGCGAGGTGGCCAGCTGCTGCTGAGGAGGACAGCTGACTGAAATAGGCTGCTGCCATCTTAGCGAACATCTGTGCCAAACATGGTGAGTACGTTGCATACATCATTTCATTCACTTGTCAACTACAAGGAGGGTCACCTTTCCTCTGTCATTTAGACTTGGAAAGGGCGTGCCCTAACTCTCCCAGTGCCCCTCTGCTGGGGCCTGACTCCCTGAATGAACATGTTCCGAGGAGGCCCTGGAGACAAACAGGAAGGCAGGCCACCACAAAAGGTGGGGGAGTAGATGGGAGCAAAGAAATACACAGTGCCCACCAAGCTCTTGTCCGTGCTGAGAACCATTCCTTGCTCACCGCGGGGGCTGAGGAGGTCACTTGCCAGAGGGCCTCCCTGAGCTCTGCTATGTAAGATCTCAGCAAAGCAGAAAAGAGGAATAGGCTCTCTGACTACATCTCTGCTGTCATCAGACAGAAGCTGAGAAGGCCAAAGCAGTCACACAAGCGTGCCACACTAAACAGGGAGCTGCCAGCCGTGTGTGGAGTCTGCAGGGACTGGGACTGGGACTGCGACAGTGGCCAGAGTGGTCAGGAAGTGCCTGTGTAGATTACGGGCTTCAGCTAGGGAGGGGCTTGGCTGGCTGAGCAACTGGTTTGAACTCTGATTAAAGCTGCCTTTGCTCGATTTCACCAGCTTGCTTCATAATTAGCTTTGAAGACAGCAGCAATACGGTAATGCGATAACATCCCAAGTAGTACTGTGTGTTCTCTGGGAAGACGCTAGCCTGGGGCTGCCTGCGTGTGCCACATCTTGATTAGCAAACTAGGACACAACACAGCTCACCTTTCACCACACTTAATTTAATTCCAGCCAAACACCAGAAACGTGGGAGAAACAAGGAGGGAGCCCTCATGTGTAACTTGATCGGCTTTGCCAGGGGTTCAGAACTGACTTGGCACGGTTCTGGGGAGCCATCTTTGCAATTCATAGATGTGTACTCTGAGAAGTCCTTCTCGAAGCAGCTTGTCTGCAGTGAGAATGCTTTGGGAAGCTCCCCAGCCCATGAGGTTCCCCACACCAGTGTGTGGCTCGGACTGACCCACCACTCCACCACTTAGCAGTGGGGAGGAATTTAGGGTTTTCAGCTGCTTCCCCTCAGCCCTTCGCAGCAGCACCATGTACACAGCCGGCCCTCAAACACTATCAGTGCTTGGACTATAGGGCAGGGTTGGACCTATCGTTTCCACTGCCTTTACTGCTAACAAAACAGGCCCAAGTCACACATTTCTAATCCCTGCTCATGCTGTGCCCTCACACTCACTACCGGGAGCATTAATTTTGGGCACACCTTCTTCCACTGCTATTCTGACAATCTCACCTTATAGAATGTCTGTGTTTTTTCAGGTAGTTTCCTTGCATTTCTTAAAATCTTCTGTACATCTGTCTGTGATGAGCAAAAAGAGTTAACATTAGAATTCTGTGGCAAAAAGGGAAAGTACACAAGAGAATGATTCTAAATGTTTAAAGAAACAAAAATGAAGACAACCACTGTGTCAACCTGAGGATGCCTTCTGAGTTGATGTCAGCACTCTGCTCACATTAGTAAAGCCCTCCTTCAAAAGCATTCATGATAACAAAATACATCTCTTGGTGATGCAAATAAATTAACTTGTATTACAAAAAATACACACAGTAAACCTGACATCTTAGCCACTGGATTTGTTAACAGGGAGGCCAAGATCATTCAATGGTGAAGGACAGTCTCCTCAACAATTGGTGCTGGCACCAGAAGATGAGCACACGGGGTCAGCACTGTGGTGTAGAAGGTTAAACCTCTGGGGCCAGCACTCTGTGCAGTGGGATAAAGCCCCAGCCTGCAGTGCCAGCATCCCATAATGGGCACCAGTTTAGTCCTGGCTGCTCCACTTCCAATCTAGCTTTCTGCTATGGTCTGGAAAAGCAGAAGATGGCCCACATGCTTGGGCCCTTGTACCTACATGGGAGATGCAGAAGCTGCTCCTGGCTCCTGGCTTTGGATTGGCTCAGTTCCTCGTGTCCATCTGGGGAGTGAACCAGCAGATGGAAGACCTCTCTCTCTGTCTCTACCTCTCTCTCTGTCTTTCAAATAAATTAAAAGAAAAAAATCTTGAAAAAAAAAATGTTAAGTCTCCATCTGCAGCACTGCCATCCCATATGGGAGCTGGTTCGAGTCCCAGCTGCTCCACTTCCAGTCCAGCTCCCAGCTAATGCACCTGGGAAAGCAGCTGAAGATGGCCCAAGTGCCTGGACCCTTGCACCCACATTGGAAACCTGGAAGAAGCACCTGGCTCCTGGCTTCAGCCAGGCCTAGCTCCAGCCACTGGGTTCATTTGGGGGGTGAGCCAGTGATGGAAGATCTCTCTCTCTCTCCCTCTGTGTCTCTGCCTTTCAAATAAATAAATAAATCTTTAAAAAAAAAGTTAAAAAAAAAAAAGCTGAACACTTACCCACACACACACTATATATAAATGAACTTAAAGTAGGTCAGAGACCTAAATGTAAGAGCCAAAATATATGCAAACTACAAAGCTTATGTAAACTACAAAGATATACATGAGTATATCTTCATGTCCTTGGATTTGGCTATTATCTCTTAGTTATGACACCAAAAAGTACAGACATTTGAATCAAAAGTAAAATCTTTCGTGTATTGAAGGACATTATCAAGTTGTGGAAAACAGCTCCTAACATGGGAGAAAATATTTACAAACCATGTATCTGCTATGGGTCTACCAGCTAGACTATATAAATAACTCAGCAATAAAAAGACAAGCAATCCAATTTAAAAAATGAACAAAGGATTTAACTAGATACTCTGTTAAAGAAGATAAACAAATGGCCAATAAGCATATGAAAAGATGTACAACAACACTAGTCATTAGAGAAATACAAATAAGTGACTCTCCACACTCACTAGAATGGCTGAAATACTTTAGTTCTAAAAACCCAAGGGGCCTGTGCTGTGGTTTAGTGGGTAAAGCCGCAGCCTGCAGTGCGCCGGTTCAAGACCTGGCTGCTCCACTTCTGATCCAACTCTCTTACAGTCTGGAAAGAAGTGTAAGATGGCCAAGTCCTTGGGCCCCTACACCCATGTGAGAGATCCGGAAGAAGCCCCTGGCTTCGGATGGGTGCAGCTCCAGCCACTGCAGCCATTTTGGGAGTGAGCCAACAAATGGAAGACCTCTCTCTCTCTCTCTTTGCCTCTCTGTAACTTTCAATGTGGAGTAATTTGTTTAACATTAGTTTCCTTTTGGAGTGATTAAAATATTCTGGAACTAGACGGTGCTGATGGTGGCAGAACACTGTGAAATGTATTAAATGTCACTGAATCATATACTTTAGAATGGCACATTTTATGTATGTCTTGCCACAACAGAAATGTATACCTAGGACCAAAACAAAATTTAAACAAAATGCATCTATAACTGTGGTAGAAGTGGTTTTAATTATCTTTATGCTGGAGAAGTGATGGTAGGAAAGAGAAAGGCTCTGATTTTCCTGTCCCCTGGGTGCATGGCCAGATGTGGCTCCGCCTCTGTGGAAAGGGGTCTGTCCTGTCATCAGAAGCTACTCTGGTTGTCAGGTGACCCGGCTCCTCTTCTCATTTGGCTTACATTGGACTACTGGAGGAACAAATGCAGAAAAAGGTGCTCAAAGGAGAAAACAGAGAGTCAAAAAGTGAATTTTTAAGAACAGGTGTGAGGGCCGGCGCCGCGGCTCACTAGGCTAATCCTCCGCCTAGCGGCGCTGGCACACCGGGTTCTAGTCCCGGTTGGGGCGCCGGATTCTGTCCCGGTTGCCCCTCTTCCAGGCCAGCCCTCTGCTGTGGCCAGGGAGTGCAGTGGAGGATGGCCCAGGTGCTTGGGCCCTGCACCCCATGGGAGACCAGGAAAAGCACCTGGCTCCTGGCTCCTGCCATCGGATCAGCGCGGTGCGCCGGCCGCGGCGGCCATTGGAGGGTGAACTAACGGCAAAAGGAAGACCCTTCTCTCTGTCTCTCTCTCTCACTGTCCACTCGGCCTGTCAAAAAAAAAAAAAAAAAAAAAAAAAAGAACAGGTGTGAATGAGACTTGGTGTCCACGGAGGGGAGATGTCCCTGAGTCCTTTGCTGGAAGGCAGCACTCCTGGGGAGCAGTATTTTCCTTCCTTCCCATGAGTGTTTCTGTGGGATTCCAAAGTGGTGCTGTGGCTTGGGTTCTACTCTATGGATGGAAGGAATAGCCACCTGGAAGATTACATCATTTTACAAAACTGTTGTTAAAGATAATCCCTGCTATTCAAGGTCATCATGTGAAGAATACTACATCACGATTCAGTCCCAGGAAAACGTGCTGCTCTAGCAGAACCGACAGACTTCCTCTTGTCAGACAAGAACTGCCAATAGTTCTGTTTCTTTTTTGACCTTGGTAGCAGGAAGGTCAGAGTCAAACTGCTCAAATACAATTATCATTTTGCCTTGGGTTCCTGGCACAACGGTCTCTTCTTTCTCCAGGTTTTTTATTGCTCTTAAGTTTGTCAACAGTGATTTGCTCTATGTGTGATTTGTTGAAGGCCATCTCAAATCCTTCTTGGAAGTAATGACAGACACTATATATAAATGAATTACTAAGTTTCAAAGGAAAGGAAAATCAGATCAGATGTCTGCCCGCCTGCTTGCCCCAGAGCCTCCTCCTGTCCCCAGTGGAAAGCATTGTATGAGTATGGTTACCTGCAGGCCGCTGGGTTTGATCCAGACAGTCACGTTCTGGGCATAGCTGCGTTTGTTTTTGGGTTGCAGAGGGAATGGGCTCTTATTGTCATCATCGCCATAAGGGTTTTCTTTAGCATCTTAAAGAAAAACGTAGGCTTTAAATGACACTTAGCAAAATATAATTACGTTTTCAGTTAGGCTGGCAGCTCTTTGAATCACTCAATCTTTTATGACTTATTTCTTCATTAATTAAGAAAACTCATTACCTTCAGTCAGGTTGGGGAACCTGTTCTCAATCTCTGAGGCCTTCCTAACTGGAAAGTATCTTAATGTTATTAAACAAGCTTCACTTACCTACTTTATAGTCAGAGCAAATTAAATGAGTACACACAATATTAAAATGCATAATTAAAAAGCATGGGCTGGTGCTATAGTGTAGTACACTAAGCCTCTGCCTGTGGCGCCAGCATCCCATATGGGCACCGGTTCCTGTCCTGGCTGCCCCTCTTCCAATCCAGCTCTCTGCTATGGCCTGGGGATGCAGTGGAAGATGGCCTAAATGCTTGGGCCCCTGCACCCATGTGAGAGACCTGGAAGAAACTCCTGGCTTCTGGCCTCGGATCGGCCTAGCTCTGGCCATTATGACCATCTGGAGAGTGAACCAGTTGGTGGAAAATCTCTCTCTCTCTACTAACTCTTTCAAGTAAATAAATAAATCTTAAAAAAAAAAAATTAAAAAATATACACAGTCTGGCCGGCGCCACGGCTCACTAGGCTAATCCTCCACCTGGCGGCGCCGGCACACCGGGTTCTACTCCCGGTCGGGGCGCCGGATTCTGTCCCTGTTGCCCCTCTTCCAGGCCAGCTCTCTGCTGTGGCCCGGGAAGGCAGTGGAGGATGGCCCAAGTGCTTGGGCCCTGCACCCCATGGGAGACCAGGAGAAGCACCTGGCTCCTGGCTTCGGATCAGCGTGGTGCGCTGGCTACAGTGCGCCAGCCGTGGCGGCCATTGGAGGGTGAACCAACGGCAAAGGAAGACCTTTCTCTCTGTCTCTCTCTCTCACTATCCACTCTGCCTGTCCAAAAAAAAAAAAAAAAAAAAAAAAAAAACAAAACAAAAAAAACAAAAACAAACAAAAAAAAACAGTCTATCCCAGGTGTGAGCCTTCTACCATGATGGAATATCCACACCTGTGCCGCCTAGTATGGCAGCCACTAGTTCCTGAGCACTTGACATGTGGCCAGTGCTAACTGAGGAACTGAATTTTAAATCTTATTTAATTTTTATTCAATTTAAATAGCCTCATGGCCAGTGGCATTAGATCAGACAGGTTAAAGCATTAAAGAAAATTAAAAGCCAGGGCTGGCATTGTGGCGCAGTGGGTTAAACCACCACTTGCAGTGCTGGCATCCCATAGTGGAATACCAGTTTGAGTCCAGGCTGCTCTGCTTCCATTCCGGTTCCCTGTTAATGTGCCTGGGAAAGCAGTAGGTGATGGTTCAAGGTCTTGGGCCCCTGCACTCATATGGGAAAACTAGATGGAATTCCCAGCTCCTGGCTTTGGCCTGCCTCAGCCCTGGGGAGTGAACTAGGAAATGCAAGATCTTTCTCTTTTCTCACTCTGCCTTTCAAACAAATAAAATCTTAAAAAAAAAAAAAAAAAAAAAAAAAAAGAAAGATAATTAAAAGGGAAAATTATATATATGGCCAAATTAAGGAAAAGGGCATGGGAAGAGGTACTTTTATTTGTGAAGCATACACTCCCTTATGGCTTATGAGTTCATTGGTTCCAAAGACTTAAAGCCAGTGTGGCTTTCTAGCAATATGGATGAATAGGGACTTTGCGCCTGCTTGCTGGGTCAATGAAACACTACCACTGACCTACAAAGCACACTTATATCTAATGGCTCGTCTTATCCTTCTTATTACCACCTTCTGAGGTAGACAGGAGGAATCCCTTTCCTACAGTTTCAGGGAGCCTAAGTCCCTCGCCTACGTTCATGTTAAAACTAGAATTAGGCCAGTTTTTCTGAGTTGGGTGTTCTCTACCTCTACAATGTGCCCTACCTTCCAGACTCACAAAAATACTGGCACAACTCTCCAGAAGTGCTTCCATTAACAGCTGTCTAGAGACGAACACTGAGTCGGCTGAGCTCCTCCAGTCCTCTCTCACACAGCATACTCACATTATTTCTGTTATTTTCCTGCCTGGACTGCCCTCCCTTCTTCATTCATGTGTTCACACACTCATTTATTCATTCAGTATCTATAATAAGGCTTCACCATGTAGTAAGCACTGTGCTAGGAATTGTGCTGAGATGTATTTATCTTGCCTCAAGGAACTCACTGAATAAAGAATATTTATTAAGTTCCAACTGTATGTCAGAGTCTCTATACATCCTCTTTCCTTAAAGCAACCCTATAGGGTAGATATTACGGAGAGGCTGGACTTACACAAGGTTTCACAGTGACTTAGCAGGGTCTAGTTGCAAAGCCAGAACTCTTCCCAGCGCTGAACACAGCTGTTCCTCAGCTACTCAAACTTACCTAGCTACAGTGCAAGGTCCAGATCCTAGCCTGTGTCTTCCATGAAGTTGTCCCAAGTTGTTTTAGAAAACAGTTTTCTTTAGACCCTTTCATCCTACATGATTATCAGCACCAAATATTTCAACATCCAATCGTCACCTATTTTGTACAGTTTTCAATTGTTTGGAACCTATACATTGCAACTGCCTTAGCAACAGGAAACATTGCATTTATGAAAAAAGAACAAGAAGAGGCTCTTAGAAATAGGAAATATGATAGTAGAAATAAAAATGTTGCAAGATAAAGATTCCTTGTAGAAGGAAGAAGAAAATGAAAAAAAAAAATGGGGAAACGGGCAGGAAAAGACAGAAAACTATACACACACACACACACACACCCCAACAACAGCAACTCAACGTTCCAGAATGGGAGAACAGAGAATATATAGAGAAGAAAATCAAATACATAGCACATATGCCCAGTACTTATGACTATGAACTGGAAATTAGAGAGGGCCCAGTGAGTGTCCAGCAAAATCAATGAGAGCAACAATTGCATCATTCTGGAAATCTGGAATATCAGAGGTCAAGGCCAATGGCCGGGAGTCTGTATGGCACCAGACCCTCAGCAGCAGCACAGGAAGCCAGAAGAGACAACAGAGCAATACTTCAAAACTCTGAGGGAAATGACTGCAGTCTAGAATTCAATATCGAACCATGCTCACCAAGCGAGTATGAAGGATGAAATGACATTCCCGAATAGGCACAATTTCTATACATTTCATTCCATGTACCCTTTTTTTGGGAGTCCTGCAACAGGAGACCCACAGAGAACTGTGAAGGACAGAAGCAGGATGACATCTCACAGCTGGCCCAGAGAACACCCGGTCCATTTATGAGACAGGAGGATGGGGATGACTAAGACAGAAACAGAAACTGCCAAATACCAAGGAATATATTTCACTTAGGGAGGGTTAAGTGACAGGTATTTAGAAAGCAAGCAAAGGAAAAAAAAACCAAAATAAAACAAAACAGTGATTAGGACTGGGCTGGGGGACAAAAAGTTGCAAATCAAAGGAAACAATTTGGTAAACCACTTGGCTCAAGTATAAATAACATTTAAATCCTCTAACAAGGATTGAATCCTGATTTAACAAAAAAGAATATTATAACCATTTTGGGATGTCAGGGGAAGGTAAAATATGCCTCCTGGGTAGGTGGTGGGAGATGGTGGTGGTAAGAGAGCTAAAGAGTTGAGTTACACTTGAAATGTCAAAAGTGACATCTGGGGCCGGCACTGTGGTGTAGCTGGTAAAGCCGCTGCCTGCAGAGCCGGTATCCCATATGGATGCCAGTCCAAGTCCCGGCTGTTCCACTTCCAATCCAGCTCTCTGCTATGGCCTGGGAAAGCAGTAGAAGATGGCCTAAGTCCTTGGGCCCCTGGACCCACTTGGGAAGACCTGGAGGAAGCTCCTGGTTCCTGGCTTCAGATTGGTGCAGCTCTACCTGTTGCGGCCATCTGGGAAGTGAACCAGTGGATGGAAGACTTCTCTCTCTCTTTCTCTTCCTGTCCTCTCTCTGTGTAACTCTGACTTTCAAATAAATAAATAAATCTTAAAAAAAATGACATCTAAATAGGAAAACTATGACCAAGAAATAGCTATACACTTACATTATTTAGAAATGTAGATAAATACCAAAAGAAACAAGTGTTAAAAGTGAGTGTCTTGGGCCGGCGCCGTGGCTCACTTGGTTAATCCTCCGCCTGCGGTGCCGGCATCCCATATGGGCGCTGGGTTCTGGTTCTAGTTGCTCCTCTTCCAGTCCAGGTCTCTGCTGTGGCCCAGGAAGGCAGTGGAGGATGGCCAAGTGCTTGGGCCCCTGTACCCACATGGGAAACCAGAAAGAAGCACCTGGTTCCTGGCTTTGGATTGGTGCAGCGCCGGCCGTAGCAGCCATTTGGGGAGTGAACCAGCGGAAGGAAGACCTTTCTCTCTGTCTCTCTCTCACTGTCTATAACTCTATCTAGATAGTCAAAAAAAAAAAAAAAAAAAAAAAAAGTGAGTGTCTCTGGCCGGCACTGTGGCTCACTTGGCTAATTCTCTGCTTGCGGCGCCAGCATCCCATATAGGTACCGGATTCTGTCCCGGTTGCTCCTCTTCCAGTTCAGCTCTCTGCTATTGCCTGGGAGGGCAGTGGAGGATGGCCCTGCACCCGCATGGGAGACCAGGAAGAAGCACCTGGCTCCTGGCTTACATTGGATTTAAGCGGCCATTTGGGGAGTGAACCAACGGAAGGAAGATCTTTCTCTCTGTCTCTCTCACTGTCTATAAATCTACCTGTCAAATAAATAAATAAATAAATAAAAGACAGGGCAGGCTGACTTGTTAAAAAAAAAAAGTGAGTGTCTCTAGGAACAAAATTTGGCACAGGAGGGACTGGTATAAATAGTACTATTTTCATGTCTGCTTTGAAAAGCCTAACAAAACCAGCAGTATCTACTGCCACGTGTCTACTGTGCGTCAGTGCTTTCACACTCCCTCAGGAGGGCTGGTGGACAGGAGCTCTGTCTGTCAAACAAATTAATTAATTAAGTAATTACAAAAAAAAGTCTTGGGTCGCCCTATTTCAACATGGCCTGCCCACCTCCACTTCACTGCCGCCCCTCCCACGAGCACTCTCGTTTGCGCACCACTCCTTTCCTTTCTAAAGGCGTCCCATTTGCCCGGGGTGCCCTTGCTTCCCCCTCTCGCTCAGCAAATGCCTCAGCCCTTCACAAGCTGGCTAGCGCCTTTCCGCCGTGAGGATCTTACTGAGGCCTCCGGACAGAGCAATCACTACCTCCGCCAGGCCGACCTCGCCTGCGTGCCAGGCCGTGTTTATTATTCCACTTCCCACTATACTTTGAGTAACTCCTGCTAACTTTTTATCCATGAGGCCTGCCATGGAATAGGTTGTTTGGTAGATGTCCCTGAAATTGAAATGAGCTCCAAGGAGTCAAGGATGACTCTACAGTTGGAGCCTGAGGAGTTAAGAGGTACAAGGGACCCTCAATCAGAGGAGGAGGAAAATCAGAAGCAGCTTAAGGAGAAAATGGTGAGAGACAATGGTGTCTGTTAAAACCATGCTGAACCTGAGACTAGCGCAACATGCAGGTGGGAAGAGGCCCAATGGGAGCTGGAAATATGATATGCAAATTCCAGGGAGAGCTCAGGTGGGATGCACAGATTTGGGGAGTCTCAAAGCATTACAGCTGAGAAATAACCGAGAGAGTGAGAACCCAAGAGGAGAAAGCAAAGAACAGTGTCTTAGAAACTGAGGCAAGAGGGAAAAACACAAGAAGGTAAGACAAAGAAGCTGCCAAAGAAAAAGTCAAGTATAGGAGCAAGGGAAAGCTAAAGGAAAACAGCTTCAAGAAGCAGTGGAGATTAAATAATCTAGGAGTGACTGGCGGTTACTTGGATTGAAACTAGTACACTAAGAAAAATGTTCAAGGAGAGTAGATTCTTACTTTAAGCACTTAGAGAGTTTATATTTACTCAGAGCAACCTAAATGTTGGCTTCCCAGGAGCAGTCAATGTGGATCAGACATCACACTCTCTCAGAGTTCTCCATGCATCAAAACCCACAGCATACCAATGAAGGAGCGCATGCTCCCTGCCAACTGCCAGGCACACTCAGAACAGCAGAGAGAAGACAGAGTTAAGATAAGCAAAATCTGATCTTGGTTGTACCTGAAATAGGACCCAACTGTGCCATTTTCCCTAGCCATGGGAGAGGCTCTGGGCCAGGCTCAAAAAGAGACATCATGAGGTTTGATTTCTTCTTGCTGTCAGCTTGGGAGTAGAGCATTCCATGCCATTCAGGACTAGATGGAGAGAAGATGGAAGATCAGAAGAATATCAAGCCTGGGACTGTCAGGTTAAGTAAGTCTAACCCGTGTTCTTTCGAGCTTCAACTCTGTAATCAGGCACATTACATTGACCAAGGCCAAACATTCAATCTCAAAACACATACTG
The DNA here is from genome assembly GCF_051225735.1 of Oryctolagus cuniculus. Taxonomy (NCBI): domain Eukaryota; kingdom Metazoa; phylum Chordata; class Mammalia; order Lagomorpha; family Leporidae; genus Oryctolagus; species Oryctolagus cuniculus. Next base: position 88,718,268 of record NC_142878.1, read on the forward strand.
TTGTCCCCGACCATTTCCATCCCTCTTGGATATTTATTATTATTCAGGCAAAATTATGTATATAAAGATGTCAAAGGGAAACCAAGCACAAAGGACAGCAAGTAGCCGCAGGGTGGTGAGAAGGAAAGGCTGTGGTCTACAGGTCCTTTTAGCTGCCTCACGCCATCACGCACAGGGAGCTCTTCTCACACAGGGCACACGGCCACCACCTTGTTATGTAACAGACACGCTGTTCCAGCTTCTCAAAGGCCCCAGGTGGTTCCCATAATCAGAGCCAGTGACAGTACTTTGAGTGCCAAGAAATGCAGGAGACTAGTAAGAAGTGCAGTCTTCCTTTTGGACTAGGTAATTCTAACTCAAGTAGAAATGGAGCCATGTTTCCTCTGATTAACCTCTTGATTTCCTACACCAATCCTAGGTGATAGGCAGAGGTGCACAGTCATCTCGTCTTTTCTAACAACAAGCATCATAGAAAGGGAAGCAGATATTTTGCAGATTTCAAGATGTCAGAGGATGGAAAAGTTAGAAGGACGTTCCTCACAGGGAAAGCATACAGCACAGCAGTTAGGAGTACAGGCTCTGGAGTCAGAACATGTGGGCAAGAATCCTGGCTCTTTCGTTGACTCCCTGTGTGAACTTGGGGAAGTTCCTTGGCCTCTTCAAATGTCAGTCTCCTCATCTATAAAATGGGGTTAATGTTGATACTTCTGCACAGAGGAAGGGATAAACGTGTGAACAAGTGCAAAGTGCCTGGGAGTAGCTGGCACATGGTAAAAAGCTCAAAGTGATCCCATCTATTTTCATTTGGCACTACCTGCTCATTTTATAAATGAAGAGTCTGTGAATCTGCCTATGCTCCTATTGCAAGTTAGTAACATGGCTCTACCTGGAGCCCAGATACTGCAGACAGGATAAAAAAGAAGAAAGTTGAGAAAGGAGATACTATAAAAAATAATATAATTAAGATCATTCCTTATTTATTCTAGGGGATTCAAAGAGTAGTTTAGAAGGTAATGTCAGGTGGAAATGGTGTGGTTGTGAAAGGAAAAAAGTGACACGGACTTTTCTCTCTCTTCAGAAATGTTTGTGCAATACTTCACTAATGAACTGATTTTCCCTTCCAGTCAACCAAATGTAAACAATCTTTCCTACCCTAATTGAACAATCGCCACCATTCCTTCTACTTTTAGGCTGCCATGGAGCAGGACACAGAAGTTGGGTATTTTGCCTGCAATCTGGTTGGCTGAATTTTCATCTTCAGTGTCATCAGTGATGCCAGGACCCACCTCATCACCTTCTGTAAAAAGAAGAGGAAACAGGCTAGGCTGATATTAGCCACAGAAACCCCAGGCCAATTATATTCTTGCTGCTTTCAGTCTTGAAATGAAGGTGTACAGAGTTGTAAAGGAATATTGTAACAAATGGAAAAAACTCATCCCAGTTCTCCAAATCCATATAAAGCAGTTTTCAGGTACTGTATGGATTCTATTTACACAAAACATCCAGAATAGGCAAATCTATATAGAAACAGAAAGGATTTTAGTGGTTATCTGGGACTGGGGAAATGGAGGGCTGGGGGTTAACAGTTAGCACTGGGCTTGTTGTTGGGGTGATGAAAAAATTCTAGACTTGATTGTAGTGATGGGAACACAACTAAAATATACTGAAAACCACTTAATTATCCATTAGAAAAACAAAACTTTTTTTTTTCAAAAACTTTTAAATTTGAGAGCCAGAGACAATGATTTTCTTTTTCAACAGGAATAATTTGCTCACTTTAGAGTGGCATTCAACAGCCCTTTTAACATGGCCCTATTTTGCCTTCCAATAATTTCTCCCTATATAAACTCTTTGTTTTGCTCAATTTCTTTTTCGACAATTATATAGACACACAGATTTCCCCCAGGACCTGAGAAATAAGGGGAAGCTGGTTGTTCTCTGAGAACAGTAAGGTAAATTACAGACATGCCATCTGCGGGAATGTATCAAGTTCTATGGATATATGATTGAGTGGTTATTGGATAGCCAACACTCCAACCAAGATAACCTTGGAGTAAACAGAAATGATAACTCATTAAGTGGAAAACTGATTGACTGGATAAACTTCTTGGAGAGAGTGGATAAAAATAAAGTGGATAGTCAGCCTAGAACAGAAGAGAGAGAATTTCAAAGAGCTAGAGGCTCACATTCTCTAGAGATGCTGAATTTGGGGATGTGACTTTATAGTTCCCGGAGAGGTATATTCTAAAGTAACAAGGACTTGGCCAGCGCCACCAGCATCCCGGGTTCTAGTGCCAGTCAGGGAGCCGGATCCTGTCCCGGTTGCTCCTCTTCCAGTCCAGCTCTCTGCTGTGGCCTGGGAGTGCAGTGGAGGATGGCCCAAGTCCTTGGGCCCTGCACCTACATGGGTGACCAGGAGGAAGCATCTGGCTCCTGGCTTTGGATCGGTGCAGCACGCCGACCGCAACGCACTGGCCGTAGCAGCCACTTGGTGGTGGTGGTGGGGGGTGAACCAATAGCAAAAGGAAGACCTTTCTCTCTATCTCTCTCTCTCACTGTCTAACTCTGCCTGTCAAAAATCAATCAATCAATCAATCAATCAAGTAATGAGGACTTGCAAGGATCTAGATTTATCCATTCTTTCAAACATTTTTAATGTGTATCTACTATGTGCTTGACACTAAAAGAACAAAGAACAAACATGCTTCTTCCCCTTGTTCAGCTATGCTTGACTTCCACATTATCTGTAACCATACTTTGTCTTTCTCAGGGCATTCCTAATAGGAAAGGCAGAGCCCTGGATGAGCAACTAAGCACTCGCATCTCTAAAGGATTTCCACTGCAACTGTACAAGCCAATGTGTGGTAAATATGTGCCAACATGTTTTCCACAGTGTAAAGCAGCAGAATTTATTTTCTGATAGATTCAGTAACATTTTCTAAAATCTAGTTCAATAGCTATTCCTTTCATCTAATTCTGCAAAATAAGTTTTCCTGCTATTTAACATTTAAGAATAACTTTAGACAATAAGATACTTCACATTTGTCCATGGAATAGGAAGAGAACTCACCTTTGTTAAGTGCTATAGGTAACACTAAATGTCTGGACAAAACAGGGGGACTTGAAATATCAGCTATATCAATAAATCCCACTATTTCCAAATCTGAAAGGAAAAAAATCAACATAGCATTAATTTATACAATGGGAAAGTACAATATATTCTATGTTAGATTTCATAAACACACTATATAGGTGGGGATTTCAAATATGAGGACTGGTAAATTTATTAAGCTTCTCTCTGAGTAACTCTAAGAATTCTCATTTCAGGTAGATCAGGAAGTAATCATTATCTTTCACTTAAAAAAAGTCAGTGATATGATAAATCAGGTAAACTTCAGTTTTATGAGACTAGTTCCCAGTTAAGGCAAGCATCTTAAAAGGTCAAATTCCTCTACATAGTCAGAGATGTTCATGTCACCAGGGGGCGTCAGAGTCACACACGTCCACAACAACTTACTTCAACCTTCCTTGGAAGGTAAGCTCCACATTAAAAACATTTCCCTGAGAAAAACAAGTCCTTTACAAAACCAAGATAAGCAGTCTAATGACAATAATTTCTTTGCTTTATATAAGCTGTACTAAAGACCAAAATTATTTTTTTAAAAGCTAAAATAAAGACAACATGAAAGTTGAAGTCAAAAGAATTTTAAAACATTTTTCCTGATTACATAAATATATAAGTACAAAAACCTGGAAAACACTAGAAGTTGTAAATAAGAAAAATAAAATCATATTCATCATAAAAGGAAATCTATTTTATTGAACTGCTTTTCAGTCTTTTTTCTAAGCAAATTAAGACCTATATTCTCAAAACAATGAAAATATCAGAATCATAATGAATACATTGTAATTCTAACAAATTAGGAAGTGTGTTTCTTTTGAGACTTGCTGTCATCACCTCTCCTAGCTGACTAACAAATGAATCAGTATAAGCACCTAGGTACTCAAAAAGTTAATGGAAAATGGAACTAAAAGATAGGGCGGGACAAGTACAGGAAGAGCTGACAGCTTAGTGATCATCAGGTTGATTCAACTCATCTAGCCAATAAGAACTAGAGGAGGTGACTTTCCAGGGTCACATAGCAAGAGTCATACAGACGAGTCCAGAAGCTAGTCCTTTATACATGAATTTAATATCTCTTTTAAGAATCATCTCAAGGATTTCAATGCTAGTGAATATAGCCATGATTTCCAGCTCTAGTGATTCAAAGTTACAATTATCTACAATTGGAGATTAACCTCAACAGAAAAGATCAATAATCTGCCACCTTTTAGGTAATGTATCCACCAATGCAAAGTGCTGATGACAACAGCACCCTAGATCATAGTATATATTCATTTCAACTCACCTAGATGGAGAAGAAGGTAAAAGTCTCAAGTTAGAAGAAAGTAAGGATAACAGAGAAACTAAGTAAATTAAAAAAAAAAAAAAACAGTTACCTGTATTAATAACTTTAGGTATAGGATCAATTTCTTCATCTACGACAAAAGGTTCTGGCCTTGGGAAGACCTGCACATCAGCTGTTAGGTGGCCACACTTGAGAATAGCATGGAAAGGTGTATATGCCAGATCTATCAATTTTCTAGAATATGATGATTAATATTAATATGATACACAGTAATTTTTCAAGATGCAAAGTTTGTTTTCCCTTCAAGTTGACTCTAAACCCAAGATCTGACCATTTGTGAAACAGAACAAAATCTGATATTTACAAATAAATGGCCTTGATTCTTTCTAAAAATTCATTTATTTGTGAAACTGACAGAGACAGAGAGAGCTCCCATCTGCTGGTTCACTTTCCAAATGCCTGCTATGGCTGGGACTGGGCCAGGCTGAGCTGAGAGCTAGGATGTCAATCCAGGCCTCCCATATAGGTGGCGGGAGTCAGATGGCTGTCTCCGGGATCTGTATTGGTAGGATGCTGGAGTCAGGAGCAGAGCCAGGTGTGGAACCCAGGCACTCCGATATGGGATGCAGGTGTCTTAACTGCTACACCAAACATTTGCCTCAAATCTGACATTTTTGGTGAAATTTCAATTATGAAAAGCCCACAAAGCAAGGCAATCTTTGAAACTGTAAGGAAGTCAGCCATTAGAGGTTTAGTCATGTTCAATTTACAAAATCAATACTATCATTTTATCTGAGAAAAGTACAATGGGCAAAATAAAAGGACAATTAGAAATAGTAAAACCAAAATTCCTGCTGGATCCCAAATTATAGTATTGGATTGTAAAAAGGCAAAAAAGCTCAGTGCATATACTCACCCAAACATAGACTGTACATTTTTCAAGCACAGGGGGCCATCAATAGTAAAAATCTGCCCTTCACCATTGTTTAAGTCTATGAGACGTTCAAGGCACTCCAAGGAATCCGTGCTCTGAAGCTACAAAGCAAAAAGGATGACCCTTTCAAAATGGCACAAAATGCCAGGTCACTCTCGGTACACCAAAGTCACAGCCATCATAATAACACAGGCAATAAATGACTGAGATGATTTTTTAAACAGCCAATATGAGAAGGAAATGACTATCACAATTTGACTCAAGGATACAAGGGAGGGATGTCATATAAATGACATGCGTGCAGTTATTTCATTCAGAAGCAGCTTTGTAAGGATTCTCAAAGGTGACCAATTAGTATTACACAGCATCTTCCCTCCAAAGTGTTTATAACACCTTTTGGTAAGAACAATCATTATTTACATCTTACAGAGAGAAAAATTAAGGGTAGAAAGGTTAAATAACTTTCCCAAATAAATGGTAAAACCAGGAAGTAATGTGTCTAGTAAACATACAGTAGAGTCATGTTACTTTACCTAAAAAATCAAAGTACACCTGTGTCAACATTTCCACCGAAATGGACAGAATTTCTAAATAAGGTAAATAACTAACTCCAAAAAGAACGTCTCACACCTTCAGCACTCATCATGAAGATGGAGAGCAACTTTAACTATGTTCCCAAAATAGGGCAACACTAAAATTTCAGTCTTTTCAAATATAGGCAGTGACAGCCTCTGCTGAAAACAACGGAGTATAATGTTACAGAATATATAGAATAAAAGTAACTAATAATAAACTAAATAAACTAAAAAATAAACTAAGCCCTAAAATCTATATAATCAAACTGAAAGAACTTAGTAAAAAGCATTACCTCCTCCAAGTTTGCCATGCACATGATATACAACTTAGATGGGAAAGGAAAGGGCAGTGGGAACCTGTTGCTCTCACTTCTTTGATTGTGAGTAGCCAGGGAATGCCGCAGTGACCCTCTACCAATGCCAAGACAGCCATCCGTCACCAGAACAACCTGTTTGCAAACAGAGAGGTTTGTACATTACAGTACCATTTAGCAATGTTTTCACTACTAAAAAGGGGCATGAGGAAGCTTTGTGTGGTGACAGAAAAGTTCAGTACCTTTATTATAGTAGTGGTTACACAGGTGCATGCATTTGTCAAAACTCATTGAGAGGCCGGCACTGTGGCACAATGGGTTAAAGCCCCAGTCTACAGTGCCAACATCCTATATGGGCACCAGTTTGAGTCCCAGCTGCTCCACTTCTGATCCAGTACCCTGCTAATGCACCTAGGAAAGCAGCGGAGGATGGCCCAAGTCCTTGGACCCCAGCACCCATATGCGAGACCTGGAAGAAGCTCCTGGCTCCCGGCTTTGGATCAGCCACTGTGGCCGCTTAGAGAATGAACCAGTGGATGGAAGACCTCTCTCTCTTTTTGTCTCTACCGCTCTCTGTAATTCTTTCAAATAAATAAAATAAATCTTAAAAAAAAAAAAAAAGTCAATGAACCAGGTACTTAAAATCTATGCACTTTTACTCTATTCATCTAATTAAGCCTTTAAAAAAAGATTGTCTTGGGACACTTTAAAAAAGAACAAAATATTTTTAACTAATTCTTACTTAATTGTATTAAAAATAGAACCCATCTCTTCCATAAGAGATGTCCCTAAATAGTACCACCAGAGGTTGGAGTTGTGGTACAGTGGGTTACACCTCCATTTGGCATGTCCACATTCCACATGGAAAGGCTGGTTCGGGTCTCATATGCTCTGTTGAAGCAGATGATGGCCCAAGTACTTGGGCCCCTGGCACCCATGTGGGAGATGTAGATGGAGTTTCAGGCTCCTGGCTTTGGCTTAACCCAGCCCGGGCTGTCGTGGCCATTTGAGGAGTGAGCCAGCAGACAGAAGATCTCTATCTGCCTCTCCCTCTTTCTCTGTCACTCTGCCTTCCATATATAAAAAAAAAAAAAAAAAAAAAAAAAAAAAAAAAAAAAGATTTATTTGAAAGTCAGAGAGAGAGAAAGAGAGAGAGAGGAGAGACCGAGAGATAAATCTTCCCTCTACTGGTTCACTCCCCAAACGGCCACTGTGGCTGGGGATGGTCCAGGCCAGGAGCTTCTTCTGGGTCTCCTGCACGGGCACATGGACCCAAGGATTTGGGCCATCTTCTACTGCTTTCTCAGGCCATAGCAGAAAGCTGGATCAAAATTGGAGCACCTGGGACTTGAACCAGAACCCATATGGGATGCCAGCACTACAGATGGCGGCTTAACCCGCTGCACCACAGCACTGGTCCCCCAAAATAAATAAATCTTTAAAAAAAAAAAAGTACCACCACAGAAGTCAGAACTTTGCGACTTGATTTTCAAAGACAACAAATTCTATTACTGGTCAACTAAAATGACATCTGCTTTAAAAATATTTTTTATAGGGGTGAGCATTATGGCACAGCAGATGAAATTGCTGCTTGGGATGCCTGAATCAGAGTGTTGGTTCAAGTCCTGGCTCCTCTGTTTCCGAATCCTGTTCCTGCTAATTCATCCTGGGAGGAAGCAGATGACTCAAGTACTTGGACCCCTGCCATTCATGCAGGGGATAGGATGGAGTTCCAGGCTCCTAGTTTCAGCTTGGCCCAGCTCTGGCTGTTGCAGGCATTTGGGGAGTGAACCAGTGGGTAGAAAAGATCTCTCTGTTACTCAGCCTTTTAAATAAATAAATAGATAGATAAATAGATAGATAGATAAATACCAATAACAGATGGTAGTTGCAAAGTCATTTTCTGCTTCCTCATTGCTTTCAGAGACATCCAACAGTAGAGGGTAGACTTTCTAACTACGCCAACATAGGATTATTTTTGCTCTCCCTAGCCTAGTCAGTAACTTGATAATAATAGGCCACAACACTGGCATTTATTACAAAAGTTCAAGAATGCTCCATAGGGGCTGGTGTTGTAGCATAGTGGGTAAAGCTACCACCTGCAACTCTGACATCCTATATGGGCTCCAGTTTGAGTCTTGGCTGCTCCATTTCCAATCCAGCTTCCTGCTAATGCGCCTGGGAAAAGTAGTAGAAGATGGCCCAAGTGCCTGTGACCCTGCCACCTACATGGGAGACCTGGAGCTCCTGATTCCTGGCTTTGGCCTGGTCAGCCCCAGCCATTGTGGCCATCTGGGGAGTGAACCAGTGGATGGAAGGTCTCTTTTTTTTTTTTTTTAATATTTTATTATTTATATGAAAGAATTACACAGAGAAAGGAGAGGCAGAGAGAGAGAGGTCTTCCATCTGATGGTTCACTCCCCAGTTGGCAGCAATGGCTGGAGTTGCACCAATCCAAAGCCAGGAGCTTCCTCCGGGTCTCCTACATGGGTGCAGGGGCCCAAGGACTTGGGTCTCCTCCATTGCTTTCCCAGGCCACAGCAGAGAGCTGGATCGGAAGTGGACAACCGGTGCCCACATGGGATGCTGGTACTGCAGGCAGCAGCATTACCTGCTATGCCACAGTGCCAGCCCCACCCCCCCCTTTGTAACTCTGACATTCAAATAAATAAATAAATATTAAAAAAAAAAAACTTCATTGATCCCTTAAGGGATCTTATTGTTTGGGAAGATATTTGATTAACCATAAGGAATTGATTTCCTTTTCCAAGTACCAGCAACTGCTATATAATGACTTATATCTGCCATTAGGTTTCCCAGATGCTCTGTGATAATGAAATATTTTATGAAATGTCAGAATATGACAAATTTTACTCCGATAATGAAGGCAAAGTCCAGCTGTCTAAAATCCCCATTTTTAAAAATTCAACATTTAAATAAATTTCATAGTAACTAATTATAAAAACAATCATTAATAACTACTACCTTTAATACAGTCCCTTAGATTTGATTTAATCAAAATATATCAGGCAAGTCTACATGGATTCAGTCTCAGGCCCCTGTACTCAGAGTATGGTACATCTCAAATTCAGATTCTTCCTTTACTAAAGGAAGGAAAATATTAAAGGGCAAAAGTCTGCATGTACACAGGTCTGGTTCTTAAAAATTTTGAGTTTCTCCTCTAAACCACAGAAGAAATAATAAATGAAACAGTGTTGAGCTGCTAGCTTCCAATTTAGAAGCTATTAATAAAAAAATTCAGTATTATTAGGAAATTAGATATTGTGAGCTTACCAAAATAAATAATGCTTAAAAAGTAAGGCATCAAGCTTTTTTTTTATTTCTGAAAGTAAATTGATCAAAAGGATTTCCTAGGGCTGGTGGTGTGGTGCACCAGTTAAGCCACTGTCTATGATGCCAGCATCCCATATGGGTGCCAGTTTGAGTTCAGGCTGCTCCACCTCCGATCCAGCATCGCTGCCAATGGACTGGGAAAGCAGCAGATGGCCCAAGTGCTTGGGCCCCTATACCCATGTGGGAGACCTGGAAGAAGCTCTTGGCTCCTGGCTTCAGACAGGCCCATCTCTGGCCATTGTGGACATTTGGGGGAGTAAACCAGTAGATGGAAGACCTCTCTGTCTCTTTCTCTCTCTGTCGGCACTTCTGCCTCTCAACTAAGTAAATAAATCTTAAAAAAAAAAAAAAATGGTGATCAGAGCCAGCAAACTACAGCCCACAGGCCAAATCTAGCCACTGCCTACTTTTGTAAACAAAGTTTTATTTGAAAACAGCCATGCCTTTTCATTTACTTGTTATCAATGGTTGCTTTCATGCTACTGCAGCAGAGTTGAGTGGTTGCCACAGATACCTACAAAGCCTAAAATACAGAAAAACACTGCTGCTAACTTCTGTTGTAGACCACTGTGATTCTCTTTTAGCAACAATTTTGTTTTCCTTCTTCAAAATATGCTGCTACTTCTCAAGGTATCTGCTTACTGCAAATTTCTAGCTCTCTTTGTTACTATCCTGCTCTGACTTGATGCTGACTGTGGATCCGCTATGGACTCTAAGAGCCACAGATTTTATGACATTCACACTCCTCATTTTTTAGACAACTCAGGTAGTTGAGACTGTGAAAAGTCTGCTGAACAAAAGCTGCACTGAGATAATGAAGACGAACTACAGTGTACTGAGGTTTAAATTCTGCTACTCAAAATCGTAACAACCCCTTCCAGGGAGCATAGTTCCAAAAAACTATTGTGAGCCCTTTGTGTTTTATACAAACAGCACTGGTTTGCAGTAAGCCAATTTACCAGGCAGATGCTTTCCGTAAGGCATCACTTTGTTGCTTTCTGAGCACATCAGAGTGATATAGATTAGATCAGTGTGATGTGATTAGAATGATTTAGTGCTGTCTTTTAAAAAAGATACCAAAAGTATAAAATGTGGTTTGTGGAACTTACAATGCATGCTGTGTCAGAGCCTGAAGAAGCTCAAAGCACCTCAGTGGTTAATGTGTTTAACTTAGGGCAACCAAAAGAATTGATCACTCATTACCTGGCAAGGAACTGCACCACCCCACTCCTGCTGAACGATATTGCACACACCAGCTAATGCGGACTCCAGGCAGGTCTTGTCATAATCATCCATATTACTTAGTGCCTCCTTATTGAATAAAAGAAAACATTGCTCATTATCCTTCACTATTTTAATCTGTTATCAGAAAACAACATGAACTGTCCCAGGTATGAATGTTACACAGGGGACATGGTGTCTCTGAGAGCTTCAGAGCACAGGTTATGACTAGAAGTGGCAGATCTGAGATCTGAAACCAAGCAGTCTGACTCCTGGTCATAAGCATTACACCTCACTCCTTATATAGCAGTTCTGTACATTTCAGAAGTGCTAACATGAAAAAAATCCCCTTATTAAGAAAGCCAGTACAATTATGAAAAAGTTTTTGAGTTGCTTAAAATATGTTAAATGTTCTAACAAAAATTATATTACTTATATTTAAAAAACAATTCAAACCTCCTTGATTTTGGATTTCTAAACTGCCCAACCATCATTAAACTATTCAATTTAATTCCACAGACACTTAGCAAGTACTCACTGTGGTCAAGACACTGTTTTAGGCAATGGTGGAAATTTTAATGATGTAGAGATGTTGTCAGAAAGTAAACTCTTGGGCATATCACAGAAAACACCTTTGGAAGATAGCACTTATCAACTGGGGTTTAAAAATTACAATTTCTAAGGCCAGCGCTGTGGCACAGTGGGTTAAAGCCCTGGCCTGAAGCGCCGGCATCCCATATGGGTGCCGATTCTAGTCCCGGCTGCTCCTCTTCTGATCCAGCTCTCTGCTATGGCCTGGGAAAGCAGTGGAGGATGGCCCAAGTCCTTGGGCCCCTGCACCCATGTAGGAGACCCAGAGGAAGCTCCTGGCTCCTGGCTTCGGATCAGTGCAGCTCCAGCCGTTGCGGCCATCTGGGGAATGAACCAGTGGATGGAAGACCTCTCTCTCTCTCTCTCTCTACCTCTCCTCTCTCTGTAACTGTGACTTTCAAGTAAAATAAATAATCTTTAAAAAAATTATAATTTCTTGGGATCTATAACTCAAGCTATTTGTTGGTGAGAAAATAACAATTTGAATTGCTCTACAATAAATGTTTTCATAAAGAAGGGCTGTTTTTCATTTCTTCAAGTTCTACAGCAAAGTAGAGAACAGGAAAATGTTGAACATAAAGACCCTAAACTTGAGGGAATGGAGCACTGACTGCTTGCCTTTCCTCAAGGAATCTCATAAAACCAAGAGAAGAAAACTAACAACACACAGCTCTAACTCATAGCTCATCCACAGAAAGGCCTAAGACCTAGTAGTTGTGAACCCTTGTTCTATAGCTACACATAAAAAGTACTCACTGGCTTTTTATTAAATATTTCCAAGTTCTAGAACTTTGGTGTGATATTAAGCACTGTTTTCCTTCTAATACTTTTGGGCCCTGTACAAGCAATAACAATTCCTTTTGTTACCTGTAGGGTGTTATAATCTCGTGTGAAAGGGACCATCAGCTCCCAGAGTGATGAAAAAACCACCAAGGCTGTAAATTCGAGCTTGTAATTTGTGGCCATGTGCTCAAACAGCATCGTCAAACCATGGGCTGCCAGGTGCTTCCGCTGGTACTCCTCGGAGCCCTCGACAGACACAGGGCGGGTCATGGAGAGGGACACGTCCATTACCACCACCGTCGGCATGATGAAAATGATCCCAGTGTTTCCAATGAGAATGTGAACAGCGTACTACCAACAGAGAAATGCTGTTGGAAATAAATAAGGTTTTTTTCACCATTATTTTAACCAGTTTCTCAGAAATGCATGGAGGCAAATCCCATCTGAGTGGAAGTGAAGGCAATCTGCAGAGACTTCAGCAAGAGGGAAGTAAGCAGCTTAGCGCACTGTGAGGGCTTCACCCTGTGTCCCATGTGACAGCCATTAAAGCAGAGACCACCTGAAGTGTATCCATTGGGAAAATTCAGGTAGCTCTTCAGCTTCCTACTTTCAACTTTTACACAATTTAATATAATAAACACTCCTACATCACCTCTCCAACACTTAACTTATTGAAGAATATTTCTCTTTGTCATATGTTGGTGTATTGACAATCAACCATTCTTTTTTGGCACTTTCAGTATCTTAATACAATAATATTAGCACAACTGTTTATTTTGTTGTGTGGTGTCCTTTTTTAAATTAAAATGGATGTAAAATATAAAAGTAAAAAAACAAGTAAAATCATAATGCAAGTTAGACAAAGCTGGAAGTCATTAAGCACCACAAAGCAACAAACTGTTAGCCTCAGTAGCACTTATTTTACACAAACTGGCCAATGGTGCTTTATTTATTTATTTATTTATTTTAATTTTTGACAGGCAGAGTGGACAGTGAGAGAGCGAGACAGAGAGAAAGGTCTTCCTTTACCGTTGGTTCACCCTCCAATGGCCACCACGGCTGGCGCGCTGCGGCCGGTCCACCGCGCTGATCCCGAGCCGGAAGCCAGGTGCCTCTCCTGGTCTCCCATATGGGTGCAGGGCCCAAGCACTTGGGCCATCCTCCACTGCACTCCCAGGCCACAGCAGAGAGCTGGACTGGAAGAGGGGCAACCGGGACAGAATCCGGCGCCCCGACTGGGACTAGAACCTGGTGTGCCGGCGCCGCAGGTGGGGGATTAGCCTAGTGAGCCGCGGTGCCCGCCTCAATGGTGCTTTAATTGTGAAGAAAAAGAAAATTAAAGAATATGTATAAAAGCTAGAATTAGCTCAAGAAAGAGAGAAGAGACAGCAGAGGGAGCTCTCATCTGCTGGTTAATTCCCCGAATTCCTGCAACAGTTAGGACTGGGCTGGCCTGAAGCTGGGAGCCAGGAACTCAATCCAGGTCTCCCACATGGGTGACAGGAACCCAACTACTTTGAGTTATCATCTGCTGCTGCTCACGGTCCACACTGGTGGGAAGCTAGAGCCAGGAATCAAACCCAGGCACTCTGATATGGGATATAGATGTCTTAACCACTAAGCCAAATTCGTGCCCCACATGAGAAATATTTATATAAAGAATGGAGGGAGGCCAGCACTGTGGCACAGTAGGTTAGGCCTCTGCCTAAGGTGCCAGCATCCCAGATAGGCACCAATTCATGTCTCGGCTGTTCCTCTTCTGATCCAGTGGAGGATGGCCTGGGTGCTTGAACCCCTGCACCCACATTGGAGACCTGGAGGGAGCTCCTGTCTCCTGGATTCAGTTTGGCCCAGCTCTGTCCATTGCAGCCAACTGGGGAGTGATCCAGAGGATGGAAGACCTCTTTGTCTCTCCCTCTCTCTGTCTGTAACTCTGCCTCTCAAATAAATAAATCTTAAAAAAAAAAATGGAGAAAAATAAGTCACAAGATTATATGTATACATTGCTAATAAATTCATAAAACCATATTGCATGTATTATTTACAATTAGGAGGACTCCAGGTGGATATAAATAGGTTAGAAATTTAATATCCATGAGGCCGGTGCTGTGGTGCAGCAGGTTAAAGCCCTGGCCTGAAGCACCGGCATCCCATATGGGTGCCAGTTCTAGTCCCGGCTGCTCCTCTTCCGATCCAGCTCTCTGCTATGGCCTGGGAAAGCAGTAGAAGGTGGCCCAAGTGCTTGGGCCCCTGCACCCATGTAGGAGACCTTGAAGATGTTCCTGGCTCCTGGCTTTGGATCGGTGCAGCTCCGGCCATTGCAGCCACCTGAAGAGTGAACCAGCGGGTGGAAGGCACTCTCTCTGTCTCTACCTCTCTCTGTAACTCTGCCTTTCAAATAAATAAAATCAATCTTAAAAAAAAAAAAAGAAAGAAATTTAATATCCAGTATTTTCTTTTTTGGGGACTCATTTCAAAAAAATTTAACAGTGGCCAGACTACTTGTTTTGGTACAGTACCCAACTGCAAACATGTGATATTCTAAAATTCTATGGGTAAGTAGGCTGTTGGAAACTCAACATACTGTCATTGAAACAATGTTATCCATGTGGGGAAGGGACTCAGGTCAAGTAGGAAAAGCCTTTCACTACATAATGGCTTGAGACACATTTGAAATATATTGTTATATTTCGTGTATCCAACATCAATAAAGTTAAACTGGGGGATGGGGGGTGGGGAGTGAAGCAGGATTACTTTCCCAGACTCCTTTGAATTGTAAAACATTTCACCATTGTGGTGGGAAAAAATTAAAATATGTACCCCTTTTCTCTGCCTCACTGAACAGTGTGTGCTAAACCTAAGTCATCCTAAGAGGATGACTTAGGAACATCACTCTAAACACCAACACTACCCAGCAAACTGATGCCCTGATGTTGCACTTCATACCAGCAATTCCTCAACTGGGGGGCAGATCACTCCTCCCACACTCGAAGGATCCAGAGGCTGTCGTGCTGCTTTGGTGCTGTCTCTATAGAATTTTTAGAGGTTAGTCTGCACTCCATTTTTATCTGTGATCATTCTTATTTGCAGCATTTTGACTGTTGTGGGCTTTCAGAAAACCAGGTGACAAGCTGTCCAAAGTAAGTTTGGAAGTTCTGAGGGCTTGTGGGTTTCCCGGAGTTTAGGTGTATCAACTTGGTACTATTTTGTTCACTTCTGTTACTCAAGAAGTGAGGTCCTGGACAACACTGGTTCTACTACACTACAATGGACCACAAGCTCACCTAGGGCAGGGACTAGGTCAGATTTTGCCGACTGGACTTACTATAGTAACCAGCACACGTTGGTTCTCAACAAATATTTGATAATGACTACTGCACTACTATCAATACATGGAACAATTCTTCAGCAAATCACACTACACATCTTAACTCTGAACACCCGCTACACATATCCTGCTGATTCAAGCTGAGATCCCAGGGACTCCTACACCCATGCCCAGATCAAGTCACCCAGTTCCTATGGCAGTGCCATTCAAGCACGAAGGACTTGTGTCTTCAGGGTTGGGGATCATGGGATGTACAGCCATCACCTCTTTGGAGAATGGGAAATAGCGGACACAGACTTGGATCAAGCATTTAAAAAACAAAAACAAAAACACTCCTGGCCCATGAAATCTGCTGTAACACTGGGATGGGTGACCACGGCTGCCAGCCTCACCTTCTCTGAAGGCGCCTTTGGGGCTGGCTTTTTCTCCTGACTGATGCACTTGCCTTCACTCTAAGCACACTTTTCGCCGTGGCCAAGTCGTGGGAAGCCAATTAATTTAGTATTCAGGTTGGTTGTAAGCAGCACAGAAGCTAAAGGAGGAGTTGAATGTTCCTGAACAATGATCCACTCAGGCAGGCTAGGCCTGACTTAAAAAAATAAAAAATAACCACCACCACCCCCCCCAAATCGCTGCCCACCGGTCTAGCGATGTCCTCGTCACCTGGGCTGATCCTAACCTTTGCAGTCCCCAGTGCACCCCACACCCACACCTTTGCTGCGAGTAGCTTCCAACTCGGTGTTGTCTTTCTCCTGGGAAGAGACCCTCGCCTATCCGATTTGGCCTTAGATGCCAAGTCCCCTTCTGCTACCCATTTAGAACCCCCTGCCTGAGAACGAGCCCCTCCCCAAAGCACCGGTCCTGCGCAGTCCGCTCTCCGAGGGTCCCCGCCTATTCCGCGGCGTCAGCCGGACTTGGGGTCCCTCCCGAGTTCCCAGCTATAACTCCACCTCTAGCTGCTCACCCTAGAGACAGAATTCCCACGTGCGGAACGCATCTGGGGAACACGTTTACCTTAGAAATCAAACAATTTCGAGATCTGGAAATCTTCCACGGGCAGAAGAGGCGAAACCGTGCCGGGTCCGCGGCGCTGAGGACCCCGGGTCGCACGAGCGCTGGGAGGCCGGGCGCAGGGCCCCGGAACTGGCGCCTCAGAGACGGCGCGGGGCAGCCCCCGGGCGGCGAGAAGGCCGGGCGCTGGCCCTGCCTCCTTCTTCGCCCCTAACTCCTTCAAGCGTAGCCCCAGCCAGCAGCGAAAGAGAGCCGCCGGCCCCCGGTCTCCCTCTCCCCCGGCAAGCCCATCGCAGGTCACAGTCCGTCTGCCTAAACTTTCCGTGCGCGCGCCACAGCCGGAACTATAGGGCCGCGCGACAAAAGCGAGCCGGGCGCCCGCACCGAGCGCGGGGCTGGGCGGGGCTTCGGCGACTGCCCGAAGCCGGGCTGTGTGGCTCGGCAGGGACGCTAGGGGGCGCGTCTCTCCGCTGGGGCCAGCCCGAGACCATCCCGCTGCTCCTCCCCACGAGCCCTCAGCTCTGCGCAGCTCCGGCTGGGTCTGTCCCCGCCCGCCCCTCTCCCCATCCCCAGGCTCTTCTCGTTCTCCTCGGGCCCTCTCCCTCCTTGACACATGGGGCCTCTCTGCTGTCCCGGGACTGTGTAACCAATTCACACTTCCGTCCCTTCACTAACCCAGGCCCAACCTAACCCTCACTGCTCCTGGCCACCCTGCATACTCCTCCCTCAGGTCCTCAAGCAGGCGACAGAATCTTCCTCTGGCTCTTAGAAAACAAACAAAAAAACCCGGTCATTTTTGTCGTAGGAGGGCGCCCACAGAAGCACGGTGTGTTTTCCTTAGCCGACTTGAACCCAGACGTGACCTCTTGGTCTCTGCAGCCTCCATGTTCACCTTACCTCCCTGCCCCTACTGGGAGGGAAGCCCAGGGAAGGTTCGGTCGGTTCCCCCATGGCTGAGGGGTCTGCCCCTGGTGGGCCCGCGCCTGCCTTTGGCCAGCTGACGCTTGCATCTGCAGCCTGCGTCTAGTGAGCTCCTCGAAGAAGCGAGAGGTGACTGCCTTTCCAGCCACGTGGGGAGCCCGCAGTGCCAGCCAGAGGTAGGCTTGAACGGGTGCCAACCAGCTCCCGGGCAGTTACGGGTCAAAGAACAATGCTGTACCACATATGCTCCAAGTGGGAACAGAAAGGTCTCCAGAAAACCTAAGGCATTGGCCTTTCGGTGGGCGGGATGGGGCGACATAGGGGGTGGGACCAGGCGGGAGGATGCTTTGAGCAGCCAAGTGTGTCTGCCATGTCGCAGCCTGTTCTGGGGGAGAGCGTGGGCCCAGGGCCTTGTAGTCCCTTCCTGTCTCCTGGTGAGAGCAGAGGTGGCTGAGAAAGACACGTCAGTCCCTGGGGTTAGCCTTGCCAGCATCAGGGCCTAGGGTACCGGTTGGCTTCCAAACTTGCCCCAGCCTGGCTGGTCTCGACCATCTTAAGACGGTGCTGTGCCTGAGCAGGCGTGGGGCTCTGGGTAAGTAGGGCTGCGGTCTGATTGCTTCCTCCCGATTTCTGTTCTTTCCCTGTTAGGGGCTTGGGGCCAAGACTGTGTGGGTAGGGTTGTCCTCCCTACCTCATGTGAGGCTGACTCAGCCAGAGGGCTTCTGGTTCTCCTGGTAGGTCCAGCTCAGCGCCAGGATCTTACCTGGTTCTAAAGCTGAAGTTTATTTGTTTGCTGAGACGTGATCAGGTCTTGGCGACCCAGTTCTCCTCAAGAATGGGCTTTTGGGAGACTTGGAAATCAAAAGATCTATTTATTAAAATTGATGATGGAACGTGGAGCTACCAAGAGTTCCGTGGCACTCAGAGCAACTGGTAAGAGTTTTGATTTGTTTCCCTCCTTAGTGGGATCCAATTAAAAAATCAGAAGATTGTTCAGTGCATATCAAATCAAAGCACATCAGCACAAAGAGTTAGAAGGGCTTAAAGGAGATGTCTTTCAAGCCATGGCTGGCTGATGGATTTCTTTTCCCGACTCAGGAGACCCTCAACATTAGCATTTCCACACACATTAAAGGAAATCAATAACAGCTTCTTTGGCATAATCTCCCATCCCCTTTATATTTTTTTTCGTCTGCCTTGAGATAGGGAAGTGCTGTCACAGAGGCTTTGGAAGGCACAGCGGTTTGATCCCCAGTCTGGCAGAGTAAAGGTTAGTCACAAATCCCACGCTACTCCCGCTACTCCCAGGGGCTTGGTGCTGAGGCTCAAGGGAGGTCCTGACCTCTGATTCTCCGAGGGCCTGTGTTGAAAGTACAGGTTCCTCAGGGCCCGCTGCCTGAACTGCACTTCTGAGAAGCTTTGTTGTTCAGTTCCCAAGATGACTTGGCCTCTACAGAGATGAAGGTTAAGGAGAAATGAAGAAAAAGTAGAATAAGATGGGGCTTGGGAGGAGGAAGCAGTGGGCCACATCTCTCTCTCTCTTTTTTTTTTTTTTTCATGTTTCCTCCCCTCTCTCTCTCCTGTGCTGTCCCTCTCTCATCACCTTGCTGCCGCCCCCTCTAGCCTGGACCAAGTCTGCTCCCATATCATTCTTCCACGCTCCGGGCTCTCTCTTTTCCCCCCACCCTTTCTCCCTCACATTCCATCATGTGCACCAAAGTAGAAGACCTGGGAAATTATGGCTATGACCTTTCTCTTCTGAAAAAATCCTATTATGGAAATTTTCCAATATACACAAAGTTAAAGGGCAATGCTTTAGTAAGTCCCCAGCTTCCACTGCCAGTTCAACCCTCGGTCTTGTTTCAGTCACATCCCTATTCACTTCTCCCCAGTACAGATTCCAGATAGTGTAAATATTGCAGGATGTATCTCAAAAGAGAAGAACTTATTAAAAAAAATTAACTACAGGGACCAGCCCCTGATATAGAAGGCAGTGCTGCCATCTGTGATCCCAGCATCCCATATGGACCCTGGTTTGAGTCCTAGCTGCTCCATATCCGATCCAGCTCTCTGCCATCTGGGGAGTGAACCCGCTGCTGGAAGATCTTTCCCTCTCTCACCCTCTGTAACTCTGCCTTTCAAATACATAAATAAATTTTTTAAATTATAATACCATTATCAAATTTAAAATAATTAATAATGCATCCTTAATGTCATCAAAATGTAGTCAAGGAGCAGGCGTTGTGGCACAGTGAATTAAGCTGCCACTTGGGCACGGACATCCCATTGTGGAAGGCCTGGGTTCTAGTCCTGACTCCATTTCTTCTGACCCGCTCCCTGCTAATCACCTGGGAGGCTGCAGATGACGGCTCAAGTGCTTAGGCCCCTGCCAGCTATTTAGGAGACCTGGATGGAGCCCCTGGATCCTGGCTTCAGCTTAGCCCAGCCCTGGCTGTTGCTGGCATTTGCGGAGTGAACCAGTAGATGTAAGATATGTCTCCTTTTCTGTCACTATGCCTTTGAAATAAATAAAAATCAATAAGCATTTTTTAAAAGAATTTGGTTAGCTTTCAGACATCCAGTTGTCTCATAAACATGGTGAATGTGACTTCTTTACACTTGGAGTATTTACACTTGGAGTATTTGAATCAGGATCTAGATAAGACCCAGACACTGCGATCAGAGGTAAACCTCTGAAGCCCCTTTAGTCTCTAGGCTTCTCCCTCCATGTCTCTTTCCCCTTGCAATGCATTTGATGAAGAAACTGTGGCCCTTTTCTTTTTAATTGCTCTCAATCCTCTTTCAGTCTTTTCCAGAGCGTTTGAGAAAACTACAAAGCTTCTCTCTATTCTAAAATAATGAAAAGACTCACTGAACAAAGAAAAGCTTTTAAACATTTCCAATTCCAATTAACTTTGCCTCTGCTCTGTGAATCAGGGTGAGCCTTATCCACCATGGGTCCCCGGGCTCTATCATGTGATGCTGGGTGTGCGTTTGTGGAGAGAAGACAGGGGCTTGGGGAGGAGGGGAGGTTATTAGAAGTGAAGTCAAAGGGGAAAACAGAATACATTTGGTGGAAAGAACTTTCTCGAAGAAACTTAAGTGGCACTCCTTTATTAGGGATACTGTCTCTTTTGAAAAATGTTATAACGTCTACATTTTAAAAGTCCCCCCCATGACCTGGTCTCCCACTTACCTTGCCCAGCTCACCACTCGCTCTGTTAAAACCTCCGTGGCATGTTTCAGTGAAAAAGCAAGTATATGGGGCCGGCGTTATGGTGCAGTGGATTAAATTGCCACTTGCACTAGCAGCATCCCATATAGGAGTGCTGATTCAAATCCCAGCTGCTCTGCTTCTGATCCAGCTTCCTGCAAATGAGTGTGGGAAGGCAGTGGAGGGTGGCCTAAGTACTTGGGACCCTGCCACTCATGTGGGAGACCCTGATGGAATTCCAACTCTGGCTTCAGCTGGGAAAACCAATGGATGGATGGAAGATACCCTCTCCGTACCCTCATAACTGCCTTTCAGATAAATAATCTTAAAAAGAGAAGAAAAATCAGATAGAGCAAATTACAACAAAATGAGATTTCTTACATCATAGAAGTAATTCAAGTCTATGGAGAGAAAAATTCAGAGTTTCAAAATAGTGAAAAATAAGTGCTTCCTTTCCTAGGATCAACTGTTCATATCTCCTTGCCTCAAGTATTGTTCTCCAAGCTGTTGGCTTGGAGAGCTGAAGTGCCTGAGAGTGAGTTGCTTGTTTTTGCTCCTGTTTTTATTCATGTATGGGTGACAGAAGTACAGCTCCTGCATAATCCTTGCAGAATTGTGTCTACATATTTATGTGTGTGTACTGTACATGAGGGGTCTTCAAAAACTTCATGAAAATCTGTCGTATTAAAAAGCTATGTGTGGGCCGGCGCCGCGGCTCACTAGGCTAATCCTCCACCTAGTGGCGCTGGCACACCGGGTTCTAGTCCCGGTTGGGGCGCCGGATTCTGTCCCGGTTGCCCCTCTTCCAGGCCAGCTCTCTGCTGTGGCCCGGGAGTGCAGTGGAGGATGGCCCAGGTGCTTGGGCCCTGCACCCCATGGGAGACCAGGAAAAGCACCTGGCTCCTGGCTCCTGCCATTGGATCAGCGCGGTGCGCTGGCCGCAGCGCGCCGGCCACGGCGGCCATTGGAGGGTGAACCAACGGCAAAAGGAAGACCTTTCTCTCTGTCTCTCTCTCTCACTGTCCACTCTGCCTGTCAAAAAAAAAAAAAAAAAAAAAAAAAAAAAGCTATGTGTGGATTTCAAAAATACTTTGCACCAAAATAAACTTTATGGGGCTGGTGGTATGGTAATATGGTGATTCTAACATCAGGATTTCCATGTAGGCACCAGTTTGAGTCCCAGCTGCTCCACTTCTGATCCAGCTCTTCCACTGCCCGAGAAAGCAGTGGAAGATGGTTCAAGTCCTTGGGCCCCTGCCACACATGTGGGAGACTTGGATGGAATTCCAGGCTCTTGACTTTGGCCTGGCCCACCCCCGGCCATTGTGGCCATTTGGAGAGTGAACCAGCAGATGGAAGATCTCTCTTTCCCTCTTTCTCTGTAGTTGTGCCTTTCAAATAAATAATTCTTTAAAAAAGTAAACTTTACTTAAAAATAAACAAAGCAAGCTTTTAATTCAATTTTTTCCTTTTTTTTTTAAAGATTTTTTTTATTTGAAAGTCAAAGTTACAGAGAGGCAGAGGCAGAGGCAGAGACAGAGAGAGAGGTCTTCCATCTGCTAGTTCACTCCCCAGATGGCCACAATGGTTGGAGCTGGGCCAATCCAAAGCGAGGAGCCAGGAGCTTCTTCCTGGTCTCCCACAAGGGTGCTGGGGCCCAGGACTTGGGCCATCTTCTACTGCTTCCCCAGGCCATAGCAGAGAGCTGGATTGGAGGTGGAGCATCTGGAGCCAGTGTCCATATGGGATGCTGGCACTGCAAATGGTGGCCTTTACTTACTATGTCACAGCACCACAGCCCCCTCTCATCTTCTTCCTTTCTTTTTTTTTTCAAAAGATTTATTTATTTATTTGAAACTCAGAGTTAGAGAGAGAGAGAGAGAGAGAGAAAGAGAGAGAGATCTTCCATCTGCTGATTCACTCCCTAAATGGCTGGGCCAGGCAGAAGCCAGGAGCCTCCCAAGTGTGTGCAGGGGCCCACACACTTGGGCCATCTTCTACTGCTTTCTCCAGCCATTAGCAGGGAGCTAGATTGGAAGTGCAGCAGCGAGGCCAAGAATCGAATTGGCGCCCATATGGGATGTTGGTGTTCCAGGCAGCAGCTTTACCTGCTATGAAACAGTGCCAGCCCCTCTTCCTGTATCTCTCTCTCTCTCTCTCTCTCTCAGTTTATTTTATTTATTTGAAAGGCAGAGTTACAGAAAAAGGTAGAGACAGAGATATCTTCCATCTGCTGATTTACTTCCTAAATAGCTGCAACAGCCAGGGCTGGACCAGACAGAAGCCAGGAACCGGGAACTTCATCCAGGTCTCCTACGCAGGTGCTGGGGCTCAAGCATTTTGCCATCTTCCACTGCTTTCCCAGGCCACGGGAGAGAGCTGGATCAGAAGAGGAGCGGTTGGGGCCGGCGCTGTGGCTCACTTGGTTAATCCTCCACCTGTGGTGCTGACATCCCATATGGATGCAGGGGTTCTAGTCCCGGTTGCTCCTCTTCCAGTTCAGCTCTCTGCTGTGGCCTGGGAAGGCAGTGGAGGATGGCCCAAGTGCTTGGGCCCTGCACCCGCATGGGAGACCAGGAAGAAGCACCTGGCTCCTGGCTCCGGATCGGCGCAGCTCCGGCTGTTGTGGACATTTGGGGAGTGAACCAACGGAAGGAAGACCTCTCTCTCTCTCTCTCTCTCTCTCTCTAACTCTGTCAAATAAATTAAAAAAAAAGAGGAGCCACTGGGACTTGAACCAGTGCCCATCTGAGATGCTGGCATTGCAGGCACAAGAAAGCTTGTCTTTCCTGTTTTTTTTTTTTTTTTAATTAAAATAGGTAATTAATTAGAGAGGCACAGAGAGACAAGTGGAGAGGAGGCCTGGGCTGGGCCAGGCTGAAGACAAGAGCTTCAATCTAGTTCTCCTACATGATGGCAGGGACCCAGCGCTTGAGTGATCACCAGTGCCCCCCAGCGCCTGCATTAGCAGGAAGCCAGGGTTAGGAGGCAGAGCTGGAGTTGGGAATCAAACCCAGGCACTCTGACAGGTGATGCAGGCTTCCCAGCTGATAGGCTAATACACCACCACAACCCCTCTGCACTTTCCTGGTTTTTGTTTGTTTGTTGAAGCATTTTTTAAAAAATATTTATTTGGAAGGCAGAGTAGGGGAGAAAAGAGAGAGTGGTGGTGGGGAGAGAGAGAGAGAGAGATTTTCAATCTGCTCATTTACTCTCCAAATGACTACAACAGTCAGGTCTGGGCCAGGCCAAAGCCAGGACCCAGGAACTCCATCTGGGTCTCCCACATGGATTACAGGGGCCCAATCATTTGGGCCCTCATCTGCTGTTTTCCCAGGCACATTAGCAGGAAGACAGATTGTAAGCACTGGATTGGAACTTAAACCAGCACTCCGATAGGGGATTTTGGCACAGCTTAACCTGCTGTGCCACAGTGCCGACCCCTTCTGGTTTTGTAAATAAGGAATCTGAGGATGAGAGACCTTGAGAAGCTTGTTCCTAGTCAGGCCTGCTACTTTATTAGTGCTTGCAAAGTAGTACTTGTAGGGTAAATCTAGCTCCTGAACCCATTTCCTTTGCTCTTTCACATTCTGCTGTTGGGCCTTGGAATGCCTATTAGTGGGTCATTCAGTGCAGACACAACCCTCCACACTCCCCACTTTCTCTGAAGAGAGGGAATGTAAGTTATCTCTCTGTACCCAGGCCCTGGAGGCATTTTAATGTGCCATGCCTATCAGATCTTGTCCACTTCCCACTGTGCAACTGTGCTGTCAACTCCTGATGCGGACCTAGAAATAAACCAGCCTCAGGCACAGACCTTCCATGTCAGACAGTTTCCTTTTCTGTTAGTAGACGATGGGAAAGGCCTCAAGCTTTGGAGGACGAGGAAGGGCCTCCTTGCTGTCCTGCCAAGCTCATTGCCTTGCTGGGAAGGCAGTCCACTCTCCCATGTGGGTGGCAGGGACCCAGTTACTTCAGCCATCATTTGCTGCCTCCCAGGATCTGCATTAGCAGGAACGTAGAATGAGGAGCAGGGTGGCACTCAGCCCCAGGCACTCTGATAGGGGATGTGGATGTGCACTCAACGCCAGTCCCTGAATTTTGATATTACATAAATAATAGAGGGATCATTCCAGGAAAAAAAAGTCACTTGTAATTCCACTTTGTGAATTGTGTTCCTTTTTCCGTCTTTCTGGGCCAGAAAGACTGTATCAGACAGTTGGCATGAAAGGGAAGGAACTGTTACAGGTCATGGAGGGGAGGGCAGTGGCAGGAGCCAGTTAGTGGGTTCTTTCCCTCAGCTTAGTATAGAAACAAAAAGCAAGGTAACAATTTGCAAAGAAGTGGAAACTTTTATTTGATTGGCAAGCAACAGCGGAACATCTGGTCTGAGAGAGCAGGAGGAGGGCCGGAATGGGACACTCACTTTCAGGAAGTGCCCAGGGTTTTTAAGGCATTACTATCTGTTCATTGGACCATTTAATAGGGGTGCCCATTGGATGAGGTTTCACATATGTATGTCGATTGGCTTGGAGCTCATGGAAATAGCAGGAATCTCTTGGAGACAGCCCCATTCTCCTTAGGGTCTCTCTCGGCCAGTCCCCTGCTAGCTCTGGGTGGAAGATTGCAACTAACTTGTGATTAAAGTGGCCAAGTTACACATGCAGTACAGGGAGCTATGTGGGGGAGAGGGGGGCAGGTCCAGAAAGAAGCTTTCCAGCACAGCTGGCAGCCTGCTTGCACAAACTTGCAGCCTGCTTGTGCAGGACACAATACCTAAAGTCTGAGGGGTCCACTGGGTGGCCTCAGGAACGATTGGGCTCTGCTACCAGCAGTATAACTAGCAGAGCTCAGCACCCCTCTCCAGGCTCCCAACACCTAGAGCAGCCTCTAGGCACCCAGAGATGAGGCTGGCTGTTCTGCAGGGGAGTGCGCACTACAGTGGACTTCAGCAGCCGTGACAGCTGCCTTCGTGCTGTTCCAGCTTATTCAGGATGAGGAGCGCAGTCTGGGAGGGGTTACTTGTTTTCAGATGAAAGTAACCCAAAGCAGCATGCCATCCACCTACCCTGGAGACAGCAGGCAACGGAGAGGGGGCAGTCGGTAACTTTAGGCTGAGTCAGCTGATGACTGAAATGGCTTCCAGGTCAACGGGAGGGCCACAAGGTCCCCCCTGCTCTATCCCACTCCCACTTTGATCAGCACCAAGTCGTGGGCTAGGGGTACAGGAGGCTCAGGGAGCCAACTCCTTGGGTTGTCTGAGACATCCCAGACTGTTCTGGGGAGATCTGCCAGTGCCTTCTCTCCAAAGGATTTCCTTAGGACTACTAAAATGTATTTCACACATGACATGTTTTAAAGTTTGCCAAGTGGGGTGGTGTTTGGCACAGTAGTTAAGCTGCCACTTGGGATACTCCCATCTTGTATTCCGAAGTACCTGGGTTCAAGTCCCAGGCCTGCTCTCCATCCAGTTTCCTGCTTATGTGTACCCTGGTAGGTAGCAGGTGATGGTTCAAGTGACTGAGCCCCTGCCACCCACCTGGATTGAGTCCCTGGCTCTTGGCTTCCACCTGGTCTAGTTTTGGCTATTGCAGGCATTTGGGGAGTGAACCAACAGATAGGAGGTATCTGTCTCTGTCTCTCTGCCTTTCAAATAAATAAAATAAATCTTAAAAATTTGGAAAGTTTGCAAAGTATTCTCTCCACAGTTGCTCATTTTTAATTTTGCTTTTGCACATCTACCCTACAGATAGGTAGGACAGGGCTTCTTGTCTCACATTTACTTTAGAGTCAACCAGTAGCAAGCGGAACCTTGTGCTAACCCAGTCTTCTGATCTCTTAAGCCTCAAGCACTTTCCCTTGGTTTCCTCAGAGCTGACTCCTTCCAGATCTTTCTGCTGCTTCATCATGAAAACCCTGGACCAGCTCTTGTTCCCATAGTTTAGAAACGGGTTTGAGAAGTTCTTCCAATTCTCCATTGACCCCAGGGGCCCATGGCAAGTCCCTGGTGGAAGGTCCACCCCCTCTGGCTTGGTCAGAGGCTCTGGGACCCAGAACTTGTGCAATGCCCTGATAAGCCTCTTAAAGGAGGCGGGTATTAGCCGGGATCGGATATTCTTCCCCTGACATGCCCTTCACACTCGACCCTGCCTTGAATTAGGATTCCACAGGGGAAGCTGGGGACGGGAGATTGGGGCGCTCCCTGCTGTGCAGCATCAGACCCACTCTTTGAGACAGTGGACTCTGACACGTCTCCAGCACCGAGAAGACACCCAGACGTCGAGGTTTGAAGGTAAATGATGTGGTTAGGTCGGAGGGACCAACGGGAGTGCCAGCTCCGCTCTCACTCAGGCACACGGGAAGCACAGAGACCCCCCAGTGTCTGCAGGAGGGAGACGTGGGCTTGCTACAAAGTGCTGAGTTCATGGTAAGGGGCAGAGTGAGGAGTTAACAGCAGTCATGGACAAAGAAGGACGCTCACTTGCTCCTGCTTCTCCTTTTGCTTGTTCCTCTTTTGCTTTTTCAGACAATTGCTTTTGCATGTCTCATTCGTGTGGGGTGCTGGGAAGGCTGGGGAGTTGAAGGCCCATAGACCGTGCTGCACACTGGCTGTGTGATGTCACCAAGTCACATCTGTTCTGCGGACTTCGGTGTCTTCATTCATGTCTCACATGAGTTGTACCAGCTAGATCCTATGGGTTATTCAGCTCTCTTCCAGTATGAGGGTACTTCAGAAAATAGAGGGCACTTTAGAAAAATAGAATCAAAAGAGAATTTTTTTTGGTGCAAATTTTTTTTGACATCCATGGATAATTTTTATGTGTTTCTCATGAACATTTTGAAGACCTCACATATATGGCTATTGTCTGCAAAGCCTGTCATTCCTAGTTACTGTTTTATAATAATGCATGGACATTGATTAGAAATTTAATGGCATTTACTTGGGCTGGGCCTCAATGCCCTTTATGCACTGAGGACTGTTTGAGGGCCTCTCATGTTCTTCCTCCCTGCAGCCTTGCGTAAGAATAACCCAGTGGGTCCCATGCATTTTAGAGACCTTCTGTGTATTTGCTCAGTCAGCATTTCTGTAACATAGGTATTATTGCTATGTTATGTAAGTATTGTGATTATTCCACTAAAATTTTAAATGTTACAACATGTATATGATGAAAAGTTCAAACTAACAGGAGATACAGTGAGAACCAAGTCTCCTTTTGACTTCTGATACTCAGTTGCCCTTCCCTGGATGTCCTGGCATGATCAATATAGACCTTGTCATGCTTGTGTCACTGATGAGGCACCAAGCCTCACCTGTCCAGGATGACACAGCAGAGCTGAGAGTCCAGGCCCTTGACTTCACTCCCTGCATTTCTCACACCACACCACACTACAGCATGCCACACGACACTATTCCACACCACACCACACTACAGCATGCCACACGACACTATTCCACACCACACCACACCATGCCATGTCACACCCCACCATGCCATACCATGCCATGTCATACCCCACCACACCACACCATGCCATGTCACACCCCACCATGCCACACCATGCCACGTCATACCCCACCATGCCATACTGTGCCACACCATACCAAACCATGCCATACCATGCCGTACTACACCACATCATACTACACCACACCACACCACACCATACCCCACCATACCACACATTGCCATATCACATCATGCCAAACAATGCCACATCACACCATGCCACAAGCCACACCATGCTACACTATATCACACCACGCCATACCACACCACGCTATACCATGTCACACCATGCCATACCATGCTACACCATGCCACATCACACTACACTACACTATACCATGTTACACCATGCCACACCATACCATACTACACCAGGTCACACCATGCCACACCATGACACACCACACCACGCCACACCATACCAGGCCCCACCACACTATGCCACGTCACACCATGCCACAAGCCACACCATGCCACACTAATCACAACACGCCATACCATACCACGCTACACCATGTCACACCATGCCACACCACACTACACCATGACACACCACACCATGTCACACCACACCACACCATACCACATCAGGCCACACCACACTATACCATGTCACACCATACCATACTGCACTATGTCATACCATGCCACACCACGCTACACCATGTCACACCACACCACGCCACACCACACTATAACATGTCATACCACACTACTCCACACCACGCTATACCATGTCACACCATATCATACTGTACCACACCACACCATGCCACACCACACCATGCCACAGCGTTGGGGAAGCTTCATGACATTGACCATGAAGCTTTGTGCTCTCTGGTTGTTGTAGTGGAATAATTTTAAATCAGTCCCAAAACACATGGGGTCTTAATGTCCTCAACTTGCCCTCCACCACTGCCTCATTTTGTCTGCAGCCTAAAATCTTGTCTCCTTGCCCCCTTCCTGGCCTTGGTAAGTTGAGACCTAGGCCTGGGCACCAACTGTGAATGACTAAGCTCCTAGAAATTTAGGTTAGGCCCCGAGGAGGAGTGGCAGACCCTTTGCAGAGAGTCAGGGGGGACTGGGTAGATCGGGACGCAGCAGAGGAGTGGGAGGCTGCACAGCAGGAGGATCCCTTTCCCCCAAGAGCGGGCATTGCTCCTGGGACGGGGGCAGGCATGGTTTGCTCCAGCAGGACAAGCCCCCTGTGTGAGACCTTTGTGTCCCTTAGGCTTTTCCAAATAACAGTGTTGGGGATCCCAGATCCCCTCTTAGAGACAAATAACTTCTTTTTTCTCCCCCCTAGGTTATTGGATACCCCTCACCTGGGCTGCATGGAGAAATCTTCCCTGATCAGCAACCTGAGTGCTAGAGCCGCCTCCAGTTTTCCATGGACAGAATGAGGAGCCCTGTGTAACCGGATGTAACTGACCACCATGGGGAAACTGATCAGGATGGGGACGCAGGAGAGGCGGTTGCTCCGGCTGAGGCGGCTTCACTGGAGTCGCCTCCTTTTCCTATTAGGGATGTTGATCATTGGTTCCACCTATCAGCACTTGAGGAGACCTCGGGGCCTCCCCTCCCCATGGGCAGACGTTTCTTTCCAACAGCCTGTAAAGCTGGCCAGCAGGGGCTTCCCCAGTGACAGGGTTATGATAGCGAGCAGGGACCCTCCAGAGGCTGACTCTGAAATGGAGGATAAGATGCTGGCACCCCAAGCCACGGCGGGCAGGGACGAAGCAGCAACACCTAGCCAAACTAGAGAGAGCACCCCTAGTATGCTCAGACGCACAGCCAAGACCACTCCGACGACTCCGGAGATTCACCCCAGCCCAACAGCCGCAGGGACAGAAAGAATCCCGCCAACGCCCGGGAGAGTATTGCATCACTACACCTCAAGTTCAGGTAGACAAACCGTAAAAAGTTATACCCCAGCACCCCGGCGAGAAGTGAAGAGCTCCAGCCCCGCTGCAGCCAGGGGGACGGGGAAGAGGTACACCCCACCCCCACCTGCTGCAGTGGTGCACACTTCGACACCATCTGCGATCGCGACGGTGGGAACCAGCCACGCCATTGCCTCCCGGACAACCGTGAAAGAAAGCCAAACTACGGCAACGTATAAGGTATTGGAGACCAGCCCTCCGGAGAGAACAGTGCAGGAAGCTACCCGCACTGCTCTCAAGGAGACGGCTGAGCACAGCCCAGCTCTGCTGATGCAGGATGTGGACACAAACATCTTGACTTCTCCAAGGAGTACAATTAAAAAACCCGCCGTAACCACCCCCAGAAGAGCGGAAAAGAACAGTGTAACTGATCCCTGGAGGCTGGGGGGCAAGGACAGCCCGACTCCCCAGGGAGCAGTCCTGGAGCACTCCCTGGCCATCCCTGAGGAGCGAGTGACTGTGAGCACCATGACCCGCAGCAGCCCAGCAGACCCCAAGGCCTCCACTGCTGCCTGGAGGGTTAGGAGTCCCATGCCCAGAACGAGTGCACCCCCTATCAGGACCGCCTCCACCACCATGAGGGGACTGGCAAGGAAAGCTTCCACAGCACCTGGAACCTCAGCAACCCCCAAACTCAGGGCAAATCCAACCACCCAGGTCCGTCACTGTGTGGTTGTGGAGCCAGCCCCAGCTGTGCCCACCAGCCCCTCCCCAGGCCTGACAACAGTGCTACTCCCCGAGGCCCCCAGTCCCAGCACCCCCATACAGCCCCCTGGCTGGCCAGACCTCCACTCCAAGGCAGAGTACCCCCCGGACCTATTTAGCGTGGAGGAGCGGCAGCAGGGCTGGGTGGTCCTGCATATCTTTGGCATGATGTATGTGTTTGTGGCCTTGGCCATCGTGTGTGATGAGTACTTCGTTCCAGCTCTGGGCGTCATCACAGATAAGCTACAGATCTCCGAGGATGTGGCAGGTGCCACATTCATGGCTGCTGGAGGCTCCGCCCCCGAGCTCTTCACCTCCCTCATCGGTGTGTTCATTTCCCACAGCAACGTGGGCATCGGCACCATCGTGGGCTCTGCTGTGTTCAATATCCTCTTTGTCATCGGCACCTGCGCCCTCTTCTCCCGGGAGATCCTCAACCTCACCTGGTGGCCCTTGTTCCGCGATGTCTCCTTCTACATCCTGGACCTGACGATGCTCATCCTCTTCTTCCTGGACAGCCTCATTGCCTGGTGGGAGAGCCTCCTGCTGCTGCTGGCCTACGCCCTCTACGTATTCGCCATGAAGTGGAACAAGCAGACAGAGCTCTGGGTGAAGGAGCAGCTCAGCAAGAGGCCCCTGGCCAAGGTCATGGCCCTGGGAGACCTCAGCAAGGTAAGGACAGGCTTCTCTAGCCCCTTTGGGGTGGAGAGGTGGGAAGTAGAAGGTGCTGGATCAGACCGCCAGAGGTGGGTGCTCTGGTTCCCTGGCAACCAACATTTCCCGGCTGCCTGTTCTCCCCATGGGTGCCTGAGCACTAGACGGGTGCCTGGGCACTCATGTATCTGTGGCTGTGCTCCTAATCAGCCTTTAAAATGGTTGATATCACGATGCCCATTGTCAGGGGAGGAAACGGAGGCCTAAAGCAGTTACACTGCTGGTTTGGAATCACATTGCAAATAGGTAGAGGAGCCAGGATTTGAACCCAGGCTGGTCAGACTTGGGTCCTAGGAAATAACATCACACTTGGGCTTTGTGTGGCAGGAAAAGTGCACTTTATGTACATGGTGTTCTGGGCTCACCTGGCACCCTCGCTGTCATTTAATCCATTTTGTTCACATTCCAGACTTGGAGGGGGCTGCTGGTGGCTTGGATGAGGTCTGAGGAGGGAGGGGCTTATTTATTCTAAAATGTTGGGGAAGACAGGAGCCGCACTCCTCCTGTGACAAGCCCTGGGGCCGGGCCTGTCTCTGTGCTGACTGGAGAGCAGGTACTTTTTTCCAGTAACTTCTCTGAACCTGGAAGGACCTTCCTGCTAGATTCACTGGGTGATCTGATGACCTGGAGTAGGAGATTGAAGGAGGAAGTGATCATTGAGCATTCATCCCAGACTCCTCTGTTCCTTGAGATTCCAAAGGGAGGGTGCCCTAGGGGACACGAGCCCTCTTCTTTCTTGCTCCCAAGAGTGAGTTCAGGCCAGAGGTGGCTCCCAGCCTGCCGGGTTCAGGTCTCAGAGAAGCCACTAGAACGAGTAGAATTTTGCGTGCAAACAGTGGAAGGATTTAGCTACTTAATCCAGAGCAGTTCTGATGAGTGAGCAGGATGGAGACCGAACTCAGCAACATTTGGGAGTACATTAGGCCAGGGAGATTAAATGCATTTCCTCTAGACTTTTTCTTTTTATTTGAGAATCACACACACACACACACACACACACACACAAAAGGGCCAGGTGGGAGAGGGAGAGAGAGCGAGCGAGCCTCTCTGCTGGTTCATTCCCCAAGTGCCGGCAACAGCTGAGGCTTAGTCCAAAGCTGGGAGCCAGGATCTCAGTCCAGGTCTCCTACATGGCAGGGACCCAACAACTTGAGCCATCACCTGCTGTCTCCCAGGATGTACATTTTTTTTAAGATTTATTTTATTTATTTGAAAGACAGTTACAGAGAGAGGTAGAGACAGAGAGAGAGTTCTTCCATCCACTGGTTCACTCCCCAAATGGCCGCAACGGCTGGAGCTGCGCTGATCCGAAGCCAGGAGCTTCTTCCTGGTCTCCCACGTGGGTGCATAACAGGAAGCTGGAATCAGGAATGAAAAAGGGATTTGAACCCAGCACTCTGTTACAGGATGTGTGCATCCCAACTGGTGGTTTAACTGCAAGACCGAATGCCCACCCTGCTTTAGAAGTTTTGAGACAACATGGCATTCTGGCCAGAGTACAGAACTGAGGGCCAGGACACCGAGTTCTCATCCACTTTGCCTTTAGTTCCTTTAGTTAGCCGTGCAACCTTTGCCAGGTGCCTTCCTTTCTCTAGGGAGACGGCAGGGTCCAGTGGTGCTAACACTAACAGCCCTTGGCAATGGCCTGCCGGCAGGGTCCAGCACAGCAGTGGTCAGACGAGCTCCTTTTGCCTCATTTACTGCTGGCCCAGAAAGGACAAACGTCCCACCCTGGGTCCTACAGCCAGGAGGACGGCCCGGGAATGCAGTCTCCTAACCCCACATTCAGTGCATTTCCCACGGCCCTGCTGCTCCACAAAGCCCAAGGCAGAGAAAGGGAGGGTCAGCGCTGCACAGCTCAAAATGAGGAAGTGGGGGGGCTTCCTGATGAGGTTCTCAGGGCAGGCCTTGCTTAGGGGGTGGCCCCGCTGCCCTACCCTGCTCCTCGGGGCTTGGAAAAATTCATGGAAGATGGAACTAGACGATGTTCATGTTGGCTCGAAAAAATTTTTGAAATCTATGCATAGCTTTTCTCATGCACATTTTCATGTCCTTGTTGAAGACCGCCTTGTACGCATGGCCAATAGTTTCCAGAATGCCTCTGCTTTGCCTTCTGGTCCTTCAGAGTGCTCTGCCTTTATTGAAACATAAAAAATTCAGAATTTTCCATTTCATCAGAGCTAGATCCTCAAAGCAAAGTCCGTGCTCTCCATCTCTGCTTCTCAAATAGATTTAAGAAAAGGGGCCTGGGGGTGGGGGTGGGAGGGGTTCAGATGCTGCTTAGGATGCCCATGCCCCACATCAGAGCGCCTGCCCAAGTCTGCTTCCAGCTCCAGCTTCCTGCTAGTGCAGACTCCGGGAGGTAGTGGTAATGATCCAAGTCCTTGGGTTTCTGCCACCCATGTGAGAGACCTGGATTGAGTTCTCAGCTTCTGGAGTCAGCCCAGCCCAGAACCAGCTGTTTTGGGCATTTGGGGAGTGACATGGGGAGTACATGGGAGCTCTGTGTCTATTTTTCTGTCTGTCTGTCTTTCCCTCTGCCTCTCAAATACATTTTTTTTAAAAAGCTTGCCATGGCCGACACCGTGGCTCACTAGGCTAATCCTCCGCCTGTGGCACCAGCACCCCGGGTTCTCGTCCCGGTTGGGGCACCAGATTCTGTCCCAGTTGCCTCTCTTCCAGTCCAGCTCTCTGCTGTGGCCCAAGAAGGCAGTGGAGGATGGCCCAAGTGCTTGGGCCCTGTACCCGCATGGGAGACCAGGAGGAAGCACCTGGCTCCTGGCTTCGGATCGGCGCGGTGTGCCGGCCGTAGCGGCCGTTTGGGGAGTGAACCAATGGAAAAAGGAAAACCTTTCTCTGTGTCTCTCACTGTCTAACTCTACCTGTCAAATAAATTAAAAAAAAAAAAAAAAAAGCTTTCCAAGAAAATGAAGCATAATTGTGAAGCATAATTGTGATTTCAAAAGAGAATGTGTAGCCGACTTAAGAGGCTCTTCAAGGGTCTTTTTTTTTTTAATTTTTTTTTTTTATTTATTTTTTTTTTTGACAGGCAGAGTGGACAGTGAGAGAGAGAGACAGAGAGAAAGGTCTTCCTTTGCCGTTGGTTCACCCTCCAATGGCCGCCGCGGCCGGCGCGCTGCGGCCGGCGCACCGCGCTGATCCGATGGCAGGAGCCAGGAGCCAGGTGCTTTTCCTGGTCTCCCATGGGGTGCAGGGCCCAAGCACCTGGGCCATCCTCCACTGCACTCCCTGGCCACAGCAGAGGGCTGGCTTGGAAGAGGGACAACCGGGACAGAATCCGGCGCCCCGACCGGGACTAGAACCTGGTGTGCCGGCGCCGCTAGGCGGAGGATTAGCCTAGTGAGCCGCGGCGCCGGCCTTCAAGGGTCTTAATGGCTGCTGTTTGCCAGTCAGGAAGCCGGGTGCTGATTACAACTCTGGTCTCATCTATTTATTGAAACAGATGAAGTAGGATTTTTAGCTGACAGCATTATTTGCTAAAAAGTGTGTTGAAGTACTGGCCTGTCCTGTACTTGAAACTATAGATCTGTATTTATTTAAAATTAAGAGCCTGTAGTTAGGACTTTTCGGCACCAACAACTTTCTTCTAAAGATTAGTCCAGGGCAGGTGTTGGGCCTAATGGTTAAAAGCTGATGTCCCCCAGCCTCACTCCTGACTCTAGCTCCCTGCTAATGCAGCCCCTGAGAGACGGCGGTGATGACTTATGGAATTGGAGCCTGCCTCCCACCCCTGCCCTGCGACCTGGGAGACCTGGGTTGAGTTCCCAGCTCCTGGCTTGGATCCCAGCCAGAGGCTGGTGTAGGCATTTGGGGAGCAGGCAGAAGGGAGGCGCTGTCTGTCTCTCTCAACTCTGCCTCTCTGCTTCTCAGATAGTTTTTAACTATTGTGGATTTGGAGGGTTTTTTAGTTGAAGATTTGAAAGGCAGGGAGAGAGAGAGAGGGAGAAAGAATGACTCTTCATTCTGCTGGTTTACTCCCTAAATACCTGCAACACCTGGGGCTGGGCCAGCCAAAACCAGAAGCCAGGAACTGCATCCAGGTCTCCCATGTGGGCGGCGGGAACCCAAGTACTGGAGCCCTCATCCGCTGTCTACTCAGGAACTGGATGAGGAGGGGAGGAGCCAGGACTCAAACTGTCACTCAGCTACGGGATGCAGCGGCTCGCCCTGCTGCGCCACGGTGCCCACCCCTGGGCTTCTCACAGCCTTAACTGTACCTTCACAGCTGTGCTGGCTGGCTCAGACTTATGACCTGCTGAGGGGAAAATCAATCATCATGTATGTCATTGACAGACTGTGGGGGCAAGCCATTCTGTTTTGAATTTATGAAGCAATTCTACAGAAACGCAACCTTTGATCTAGTAAACCATGCTGAAAATTTAAAAAAAAATTTTGTGGCATAATGTAAGTCTGTAATCACCTCTGTCAAGTATTTTACCTATGAAAATGGACACACCTTGCCCAAACACCCACTGCCACCTACTGGGTCACACCTCTCCCCTCCAGTGAGTCCTTTCTTAGCACATCGCCTTGGGAAGGCAGGCGGCCAGGGAGGCTGGGTCACAGCTGCAAGACAGAGAACCCCCCCCCCACACACACCCCGTTCTGCAGTGAGGAAATGCAGTCGCTCTATCTGGGTTCTAACGCAGGTGCCACTGCTAAGCTCCCCTCTGGCCCTGGGCAAGTCAGTGCAGTTCCTCAAATCAGTGCCCCGGTCGCAGGGCTAGGCATAGACAGCACTAACTGAAGCGAGCCTACCGAGTCCCACCTGGCTCTGCTCACCGGCAATGCGAGGGGGGTGAACTGAGGCAGGAGCTGGCAAGCGCTTCCTGTACAGGCTGGACAGCGCATCTTTCACACTTTGCCGCCGTGAGGTTCCTGCCACAAGCACGCAGCCCTGTCGCTGAGGCTGAGAGCAGCCAGATAAACCAACAACTGGGAGCGGCGCAGGTGTTTCACCGAGCGCAGCATGCGCTGGGTGTTCTCTTCCCTGACACACAGCCAGCAGAGAACGATTCCTCCTCTACTGAAGAGTCGCCGGCCCGTTCCCGCCGTTCCCGGATGGGCGTCCCAACTGGAGTCTGCTGCCTTTTACCCTGCTCTGAGTGTCCAGAATCAGGACTACAGGAGCTGATTCTAATCAGCGTTTCTAGAAAAAGACCAATGACTTAGTGTCAAACACAGACTTAGGTTATGTGTTACAGAGTCTCTCTTGTTACTGGCTAAAAAGAAAAAACAAACACTGCAGACAACAGTATCAGGTTGACATATGTTGGCTTGAGGGTGCCTTTCATGACCCCAGTAAGGAAATGGCAAATGTAAATATAGTTACCAATGCAGTCTAACTCAGCGCTCTTTGAGATTTTATACTCCGTTTAAAAGCTCTAAATATATTTACTCAGGTCAAAAATGATGAATCTTGGACCTGTTTTGATCACGCATAGTTAGAGAAAGCCAACAGGGGGTGAGGTGGAGGCACGAGGCTGGCTGAAATGCCTTGCTGGTGTTTGAAAGACCAGGGCTGGGCCAGGAGGAAACTGGGAGCTAGAACTCAACCCAGGTCTCCTCCGTGGATGGCAGGGACTCAGCTACTTGAGCCATCACCTGCTGTCTCCAAGTGTGTGCATTAGCAGGAAGCCAAGACTTGAACCCGGACACTCTGACATGCCCTGGGCCTGCCCAGTTGGGGGCCCCTTCTTTATACACAGAGTCTTATGATTAGCTAGGAAGAGCCCAACACCTGCATGAGCTGTGTGATGGGCAGGGCAGCCCCAGAGCGTACCAGCGGCAAGGGGGCTGCAAGGCAGAGAACGAGCCTTCTCCAGGCTCCTTGGGAAGCCCCACGCCCACATTCTGCCCCTAGGCATACCTTGGAAGGTGAAACTCCGGGGAAAATCCTTCCATTCTTCCCTGAATGCAGTCGAGGCTATTTTCTTCTTTGTAGAATATTTTTTTAGTTAATCAACCAGCAAGACCACAAGTGGACAAACCTCCTTAGGGACTGGTCCTCCCTATCCTTGTCAGTGTTGACAGATTTATCCCAAAAGCCCCTTCCTTCCTTCCTTCCTTCCTTCCTTCCTTCCTTCCTTCCTTCCTTCCTTCCTTCGGCAGAGCTACAGAGAGACGGGGGGGGGGGGGAGGAAGGGAGGGAGGGAGAAAGAGAGAGAGAGAGGTGTTTTCCATCTGCTGGTTCACTTCCCAAATGGTCACAATGGCTGGAGCTGGGCCAATACGGAGCCAGGAGCTTCTCCTGGTTCTCCCAAGCAGGTGCAGAGACCCAAGGACTTGGGCCATCTTCCACATTTTCCCAGGCAATAGCAGAGAGCTGGATTGGCAGAGGAGCAGCTGGGACTTGAACCGGCACCCATATGGGATGCCAGCACTGTAGGCTGCAGCTTTACCTGTATGCCACAGCGCTGGCCCTCAAGGACTCCTTTCAGCATCCTGTAGAACCAACTGCCTGCTGTGTGTGTTCCCGGGGGCTGGGGAGTGCGGGGTGGCAGCTGAGGACAGGAAGCCGCACTGCCCATTCTCAGCTCCAGGGAATCCATTCCGCTGCCATAGAACCTGTCCTAGACTGGGCAGAGGGGTCCCCTCCTTCTGTTTCTTGAACAGTAGCCAGTTTCACTCCAATTGTCAGGAAAAGATAGTGAGAGTAGAATTCTCAATGTTAAGGTTTGTTTTCCTCTTATAATTTTCTTCAGCCTTCAGCACTCACCTGCTAGTGGGTGCGAGCAGATGACAAAATGGATGTGTGAGAAACAAACGTTCACAGCAAAGCTCAAACACCTGACCACACCTAGGCCACCAGCTTGTTTTTGTGGATGTGTGTAAGCTTGTAGGGGAGATTTTTGTGTGCGTTCCCACAACACAATGTTTTCTCCTAGTGCAGCTGAAGGGAATAAATAGGAATTCAGTTGTTCATGGTATTCCAAAAAGAATAGCATGATTTCTATGTGTTCTGCCACCTGAGTTTATTGGCAATATGAAGCATGAAGTTTTTCAGTGTGGGGAGTGGGCATACCTACTATAAATAAATACAATGAACTGAGAAGATAAGTTCAGGATGTGACAGTGCTGAATGAGAGAAACAGTGTGTGTGGCAGGGAGGGACTGGAGGCAGCAGTCCCTTTAGGAAGCAAGAACAGGAGGGACTTACTTTATAAATATTTTTATTTATAATTTTCACTTTATTTGAAAGGCAGAGAAAGACACACACACATACACAGACTAACAGACAGACAGCTCCCACCCACTGGGTCACTCCCCAAATGCCTGCAACAGCCAGGGCTGGGCCAAGACAAAGCCAGGAGCCAGGAGCTCCATCCAGGTTTCCCGTGTAGCTGGTATGGCCCCAAGTACTTGAGCCGTCACCTGCTGCCTCCCAGGGTGTGCATTAGTAGGAAGCTGGGTTGGAAGAAGAGGCAGGGCTGGACCCCGAGCCCTGTTGATACGGGCATCGGTGCCAAGTGCCTGCCCCCAGGGGAGGCTTCTCAGAGGAGTGTAGGGATGAGGAGGAAAATCATCCCATGTTCCATGGCAAGGATTCCTGGGTGAAGGAATAGCACCTGCGAAGGCTCAGGGCTGGGACAGAACTTGACGCGTTAGAGGGAAGAGTGGAGCTGGTATGGAGAGCGCATCAGAGGAAGCGTGGTGAAGGGTGCCCCAGGAGAGGAAGGAGCGTGGGAGCAGGGGTCACATGCGGAGCCTGGAGCTTATTTGAAGCTCCACAGGGAATAACATAATGAGAATCCCGTTTAAATGGCGACTCCCTAACAGCTGTTCGGAGAATGAATTGTAGCAGAAGAGAAGCAGAGTCCAGTTAGGAGGCTGTTGTGGGCATTCAGCATACACATACATGCACATCACATGTGCACACACACTCACATGTGCACACACACAGGCCAGTCCTCCCTTATCTGCAGGGAATGTGTTCCAGGATGCCCAGCGGATGCCTGAAACCTTAGATGTCACTAACCCCTCTCTATACGGCGCTTGCATTGTAAGCATCACTCTTCTTGCACTTTGGGGCCATAAGCACCAAAGTTCTTGATCTGATCTAATAACCAAGATGGCTACTAACCAAATGATGGAGGGGCAGTGTCAGCAGTGTGGATGCACTGGACTAAGCGTCACTCACATCCCAGGCAGGACAGAGTGGGGTGATGCAAGATTTCATCACACTCTTCAGAATGGCATGAGATTTTAAATCTGGGAATTATCCATTTCTGGAAGTTTCCATTTAACATTTTCAGGCCCTGGTTGATCAAGGGTAACTGAAACCACAGAGAGTGAAACCATGGTAAGGGAGAGACTGCTGCGTGTACACACACACACACACACACA
Organism: Oryctolagus cuniculus; assembly: GCF_051225735.1. Classification (NCBI taxonomy): domain Eukaryota; kingdom Metazoa; phylum Chordata; class Mammalia; order Lagomorpha; family Leporidae; genus Oryctolagus; species Oryctolagus cuniculus. Next base: position 88,758,160 of record NC_142878.1, read on the forward strand.
CACACCAGAGAAGTGTACTGGTTTGAGTGGATCTGAAGGGCAGAGAAGTCTTTGGGGTTGTGCACCACGGGACAAAGACCAGTCTCTCTTGTCCCTCCGTGTACAGAACCAGCCATCCCACAGGGTAGCCTGGCCCTGCCCAGTTCCTGCCTTCTAACAAGAACTCGTTGGGTGAAGGTTGGGTGTGACAAACAGTGAGACTGCCGGCCAGTGGGGGTTGGTGCTGTGGCCTCCTGTGTCGCACCACACTGACCGGTGGGGGGTTGTTGCATCGCCCAGCGCCCCTTGCTGTTCAGAGCGCTCATTTCTGCTCCGTGTCACGCGTCTGATGTGCAGTCAGCGTTGTCTGAGCACGAGCAGTCCCCTAGAACTCACCCCAGTCCCACACTTGCCCAGTACGGCACCTTTGTCAATGCCTCTCCTTCCATGCATCCGGCAGCGGTCTCAATTCCAGACAAAGAACCGCGTCCTAAACCTCTCTGTATCTCTAAAGCCATCAGCACAGTGCCAAAGAAATAGTGGTGCTCAGCCAGTAGGAACTGAAATGAATGCATACGTAGGATGGGCGGGTGCTGGAGCAGGCGCTACTTTCTGTGTTTTTTTTTTTTTTTTTGGTTTTTTTTTTTTTTTGTTTTTTTTTTGACAGGCAGAGTTAGAGAGAGAGAGACAGAGAGAAAGGTCTTCCTTTTGCCGTTGGTTCACCCTCCAATGGCCGCCGCTGCAGCCGGCGCACCGTGCTGATCCGATGGCAGGAGCCAGGATCCAGGTGCTTTTCCTGGTCTCCCATGGGGTGCAGGGCCCAAGCACCTGGGCCATCCTCCACTGCACTCCCTGGCCACAGCAGAGGGCTGGCCTGGAAGAGGGGCAACCGGGACAGAATCCGGCGCCCCAACCGGGACTAGAACCCGGTGTGCCGGCGCCGCAAGGTGGAGGATTAGCCTATTGAGCCGCGGCACCGGCCTTACTTTCTGTGTTTTCTAAGCTGAAGAGAGAGGAGCATAGCAAGTCCCGTTCCGCTTCAGCCACGGAGGCCTGGGGGCAGGGAAGCCACGGGAGGTCCAGAGAGCACAGAGGCCACCTGGCGGCGTGCACTCACGGAACCCACCTTTCCTGAGTACCTGCTGTGTCCAGGACACAGAGGACGTGGAGGACGTATTGCCAGCTCACCGCGTGCCTCCTGTATGACAGATTACACGGTGATTTGTCTTTAAGGACGAATGGCGTTACAAGGCTGTGAATGTGAAGTGTGAGCTTGCTGTGCAGACAGCAGACCCGGAGCACGGAGGGCTGGCTGCTGCTGCACCTGGGAGGGGCCCAGGCCTGCCCCACAGCTGCCCTGAGACACCAGTCCCTGTCTGATGGCACAGGCACGTTTTAGTGTCACACTGGGTGCCCACTGCTGTCACACAGCGCTCCAGGGGAACCATGTTGTAGTGAACGGGAGTGCAGGTGGGATGGCGGTGGAAGGGGACATTTGGGAAAACTGCAGGAATTCACCCTGGATTTTCTGGAAAAAAGCAAAGTGCAGAGGAATGGAGAAGGCATTTTAGGCGTTGGAATAGGCATGAACAAAGCAACAGGTGTTGGAGTAACTTAAGTTTATTTAGAGGACAGTGATGGCCGAGCCTTGCTGACGGCTCAGTGGTGTTTCCCTGCCTTCCAGATGCTAGGGGCGTCAACCTGTGTGTGTGTGAACACACACAAGGAAACCGGAGGACGTGCTATGAGGGAAAGCAGAGGGGACTGTGGCAGAGCACTGCACAGAGCCCCCCACCCCACCCCTGGAGGCAGGGGAAGGAGCCCTGGGGTGAAGAGGGTGGCGCGTGCGAGGCGCGGGAAGTCAGTGCTGTTGCTGGGCCAGCCTGCACATCGCTGCTCGCCGGCAGGAGCGAGGCACGCAGGTGTAACGCACAAGGCGGGGCTGGGCGCCTTGACACGCCTGCTGAGACCCGGTTCTCCGTGGGCGTATTTCTGTGTCCCAACCTGAGGATTCCCCTGGAGAGAGGGGGAGGTAGGGACAAAGAGGGCGACTTTCTCCTCCACTTCTTGTGACTCCTGTCCCTGTTTGCAGCCGGGCGATGGGGCCGATGCGGTGGATGAGCCACAGGATAACAAGAAGCTGAAGGTGGGTGCCTGATGGGGCCACTGCAGGCTCTCAGCAGCTGGCCACAGACTCAGGGTGTGACACTGGGGGTAGCCGTGTCGCATCCTGGGGGCCCTGGCCGTGGCCAGGCCTGGGAAGCTCCCGAGAGCTCTGCCAGCGTGGGACTCTCACCTCCGGTGCTCGCTCAGGAGGAAGTCTGCAATGTCACGGCTTGCTGAGTGACTCTGCGTCTGTGAAGTGACCAGACCAGATGAACTCAATCCCTGGTGTACAGCCCTCACATCGTGTGACTGCTTGATTTAAATTCTGTGGCTTTGGAATGCCCAGGCACCGAGGGAAAGACAGGGAGAGCACGGGAGTGGGTAGGGGGCTGAGTTTTCCAGAAAACCATGTCTTAGCTGGCTGGCGTGCAGAGTGTCTGGGAAGAATTGTGGGGAACTCTGACACGAGAGCCTGGGGCCCAGTCTCTGTGCCAAGGTAATGTCCCGTTGGTTTGGAAGTTCTGTGTCACCACGGCCACTAGATGGCAGAGGCGTTCAGCTCCAGAGGGCCGGAGGGGCGGGAGGCGAGAGGAGGGGGAGGGTGGAGCAGGTGCCCAGGGGTTTGGCTTTGGATGGTCCCCTGTAAATCAGCTGAGATTCCTCCACGAGTCACTGTGGATAAGTGTGTGTGCCTGTACAGTGTGTGTGATAAGTGTGTGTGCCCATATAGTGTGTGATAAGTGTGCGTGTGTCCATACAGTGTGTGTGATAAGTGTGCGTGTGTCCGTACAGTGTGTGTAGTAAGTGTGTGTGTCCATGCAGTGCAGATACATGTGAGCTTGGGACCGGAAGACCTGGGCGCTGGGCCGACACTTTGATTTCCTCCCCGCCTGAGCTTCCTTGCCTTTTCCATGGCTGGGACCACAGCCTCGCTTCTCCCCGGGGGCGTGCCAGTGGTAAACGCTGGGCAGGGCCCCCTGGGGCTGGTCACGTGCAGTGGGTCTGTGTGGTGTGAGGCGCACTTGGAGGAGGTGCACACCCTGGCCAGCGTGCAGTCCCTGGTGCACGTGGTCTGCTGGCTCCTTGTGGAGACTTTGGGGACCGCTGAGCACACAGGGGGACTCTCCTGGCTGGAGGCGAAGGAAGAGGGGAGGTTCTCCATGATCTCTATGGGAAAGAGGCAAGGGCAGGGAGGCCCTTGTGCGGCTCCTCCCTGGGCTCGGGCAGGGACCCACTGAGGCCTGCGGCTTTCCCCTTGCCCAGCTCCCGTCCATGCTGACCCGAGGGAGCAGCTCGGCTTCCCTGCACAACAGCACGATCCGCAGCACCATTTACCAGCTCATGATCCACAGCCTGGACCCCATGGGGGAAGGTAAGCAAGGCCGCCCCGCCCCACGTGCTCTGCCCCGTCCACTCCTTCTCCCTGCAGAGCTGCAATGCAGCAGGTTGGTGGTGGGAAGAGAGAGTTAGCAGAGCCAAGGGTGGGTGGTAAAAGCCAGGCAGTCCGCGAGATGGGGCCCGGGGCACTCCCCGAGAGCAGGATACCTGGAATATGGAAGCTGAAGTGGGCAGGTACCCGCACCCCATGACTTCCCTGCCTCGGCACCCCTCCCTGTGAGTGAAGGGGCTCAGCTGCAGGTCGGCCACGAGTGCCGCATGCCCGGGAGCCTGGGTTTGGGGCTGTCCTGAGTTCCCTGAGGACTCAGCGCTGCCCCCAGAGGCACCGAGTGGTCCTTCCTTTTGCTCCACATTCGGCTAGGAAGGGGGGATCCTAGGAATTCCCCTCCCCCAGCCAAGAACTCTGGGAGCTGCCAGGACACTTGTGGGGTGGTGAAGAAAAGGTCAAGGTCTCCCGCGCACCAGGGGCTGATGTCCCCCTTGGCAGATGACAGCAGCGCTCGCGACTCGCCCCCACCCTGCCAAGAGCCACCCCAGCGGGCATCTGAGGCCTCTGCCTGCCTCCTGCTCTCCTTGGGCCCCGCCTCGCTGGGGCCCAGGCACAAGGCCCCTCAGGAGAGCCTGGGCAGGAGGGCCCACGAGCCACAGGTAGGACCCTGGCTGACCTTCCGGTTGGCACCAATGTAGGGGCCTCAGAGGCAGCCTGGGCCACCAGGTGTTTAAAACCAGCGCTCGCATATTGTACAGGGGTGGGGGGTGGTTCCGGAAATTCCTCAATGCCCTGAGTGTGGGCTCCAGAAAGAGACCCTCGGTGGTCACAGAGCACAGGCCGCAGCACCGGGCGGCTCCTGGCCGGCAGGGGTGGGCGCGCCCGGCCTGTGCCTGGTGGCGGCAGCTTGGCCACTTGCAGAGGAGTCACGGTGCCAGCCGAGCCCTGAGGAGAAAGCCCAGAGCCCCAGCAGCCGCCCGCTGGCCTACTTGTCCTAACAGGATTATGTGATGTGCAGGCCGGGCGAGGTCAGAGGAGATTGATGCTAAGGAGATGATCCGGCTGCAGAGAGAGAGGGAGAGGGGAAAGGCCACACGAGGGAACCAGCACTGGGGACGCCGCGGGCGGTCACCCCAGGGAAGCCCAGTGCACGGGGGTGCGGTGGGGTGGAGGGGAGCCGAGGGGGGCCGAGGTGGCCCTCGTGGTGGCAGCCTGCAGGTGTGCCCTGGGGTGCGGTCCGGCTCAGAGAGCGCCCTGACTTTCCACCCGAGACTCCATCCGGGAGGAGCTTCAGGGAGACCCTTTGTTCCCACGCTGTGTTCCACGCTGTGTTCCACGCCGTTCCGCAAGGCTGCCCGGGGATTCCTCCTCGCGCAGTAGAGTCGTTGCCTGTGCCCGGAGCTCTCCCCTGCCCTGGGAAGGGCGTTTCCTTTCCAGGGCCCCCCACCTCTGGTGTGTGTGAGAGAGTGGGGGACGGGGGACCCACAGCTGGCCTGCCCTCCTCAGCGGCTGTGTGGTGAGGGTGTGAGGGAAGCTTGGTTTTCTCACCAGCACCCCGCAGCCCAGTGCCGACAGAATCCCTCGGCGCCGGGCCTGGAGCCTGGGGAGCCCCAGCTCCGTGGTGCTCAGCAGGACTGCAGCGCTCCGTGAAGGGCACGGGTGCAGGGTGCTGGGGGTGAAGGAGGCAGCCCGTGTGCTGGGTGGCTCTGCCGGGTGCAGGCTGCCGGTGAGGGCTTGGGAGACGGGGCAAGGGGGACTCCAGGCCTGTTTCCTGCCCTTCGAAGGCAGCGGCTTTGCTACCCAGCTGCCCGATTGCACCTTCTCAGGTTCCTCTCTGCCGTCTGTGTAAGGGCCTGGGGGTGGGGGGGAGACCTTCTGACGCAGGTGCAAGGGAACAAGGGGCCTTTCCGGGTAGGGCAGCTGCTCTCGGCCGCTGATGTTAACTGGCCAGCAAGCATCATGGTGGCTGTGGCCGTTCTGGCGAAAACTTGCATTGACTGTTTGCTGCCGGCACTGGTTTAAGCGCATTCATGAATTTGCTCTGCTGACAACTGCGGAAGAATCTACAGGTGATGAACCTGCGTACAGAGAAGCTAAGGGCCCTGCAGCAAGGTCCACGCTCTGCGGCGAGGGACAAGGATTCAAAGGCAGGAGACTCCATGCTGACACAAGATGGGGGCAGCCCTTGGCAGCTGCCTGAGCCCCTGCGAACATCTTGTCTAATGGACTCTCACGGGAGTGCTGCATGTCACGGTGTCGCCTTTCTCGAGAAGAGACACTGAAGTCAGGGGGCACGCGGGCTTCCCGGAGTCGCCCAGTGCTCGCGGGGCAGAGCGGCCTGGAAGCCGGCATCGATCCCGTGGCGGCACTTGGTTCTTTCAGTCGAGCTGCTGCCCCCTTCCCCGGGCTGTGCAGCTGTGAGGACGCTATGTCCCCGCATCTCTGTCTCTCCTCTCTCTCCTTCTTTGCAACGACAGACAGAAAGCCCTGGGCATGTGGCCTGGCTGAGAGAGTGGCCCTCCCCATTCTTCTTGCCTGGAGACCCAGGCAGCCCTGTCTGTGCGTGCTCCGCTCTGTGGCTCAGGGCTCAGGGCTCAGGGTCAGCCCCTCCTGGGCTGCAGGTTCCTGGGGTCAGAGAGGATAGGACTGAGGGTTTGCTGGGGAACAGCCTGTGAGGGTAGGCTCACAAACACGGTCACCAGCAGGCCCCTGGAGCAGAGCTGCAGGCAGATTCACGGACAGCTACGTTACACAGGACTTTGCGGATCAGCTCGTTGGAGGGCGGCCAGAATAGCCCACCGCAGACTCCGCTGACCAGTGCTGCTGCTTGTCACGTCCTTCCAAGCTTGGATCAGAATCTTGTCAGTTCGGCACGGAAGCAGCCATCACTCGCGCTCATAAAGGACAGAAATCATATTTGTTGCTCCTGAGTCCAACCATGCCAGTTTGCCAGAGACGGCGAGTGACTTGCTCACGGTCACAGCCTGTTAACGACAGTGCAGGGAGTCTAAGGGTCAAGTCTGGGAATCGGGCACCCTGGCTCCACAGCCCTGGGAGGATCAGAAGCCAGACATGGTGACTCCCACGTGCTCACCCACTTGTGTCGCTCTGGCTGCTCCACTGAGCGTCCTGGCAGGGATGGTATCATGGTCCCAGGTAAGATGTGTTTCCTTTCTCCTCCGCAGCCCGCCTCTCCAAGGAGAAGGAGGAGAGCTTGAATCAGGAGGCCCGGGCCCCACCCCAGGCTAAAGCAGAGAGCAAACCCGAAGGTGAGAGGATGGCCACGCGGTGCGTTTCCTCCTGCCGCCTGCCTCCCCCTCCTGAGCCAGTTGGTTGGAGGGAAGACGGATGCTGCTCCCCAGGCCACCTCCCCCGGGGCCTCCTCCTCCCGAGAGCGCCCCCTGCAGCTCCCTCTGCACTTTGCTCACATAGGGCAGGCGGGGCGCCCACCATGTTTTCGCTGCGTCCCATCCCTAAGGAGACTCTGCTGGACTCTGTTTCCTCTTCCTGTCACTCCTCCCCAGGCCCATGTTGCTGCTGTCACTCCTCCCCCAGGCCCATGTTGCTGCTGTCACTCCTCCCCCAGGCCCATGTTGCTGCTGACTGCTCCGAGGACAGGCCCTGCTCAGCCAGGGTCGGCCGCCAGGGCTGCGACACAGAAGTCTAGTACCTGGGTAGCAGCCGGGACTGGGGGAGTGGGAGGATTGCGGCTGCCACGTGAGCTCTGTAAGGGCACCAGGCTGTCCAGGCCACCTGCGAGGTCCAGCATGCTCCCCAGAGGCTCCGAGAGGCCCAAGGACTTGCCCAGGCCCCAGAGCCAGGAAGTGAGAGCACTGCGCCCAGCAGCTCTCCACTCTCCAAGCCTCCTTGCCTCAGGCCTGTTCCCAGACTTTGTGGCTGCTGCCTTTGAAGCCAGCAGGATCCTCCCCAAAAGCCCGGCCCGCTCCCTGCTCCATCGCTCAAGCTGCTCAGGGGAGCCACGGCCACAAGGGCCACGATGCAAACGTCTGTGAATACAGGGAGCAAACACAGCCCCTGCCCACCCGCCCTGTCACCCGCAGTGATCGCGGTAGCAGGCCAATCACCGCGCACGTCACATCTTGCTTTTCCTGCAGACGCAATCCGCCCCCCAGTCCTCTGAGACCCTGAAGCCCAGCAGCCCCGCAGTCACTCACACAGAACCCGGTCCTCTCTTCTGACCTAACACGCGTTTTCCTTTAAAGAGGAGGAGCCAGCCGAGCTCCCTGCGGTCACAGTCACACCAGCCCCGCCTCTGGAGGTCCAGGGACAGGAGGAAGAGGAGCCTGGCAGCCAGGTAGGCACCCAGCCTCTGCACAGGTGGAGGACTTCGAGACTCAGGGAGTGACTCGCTGGCCCCAGCCCCTTCCTCCCCGAGGATCTGAGGCTCAGCCCTCCGCGGTGAGCGCTGCCAGTCCGTTCACTGTGGCACTGTGGTGGGGTGAGCTGTCATGTGCTCTAAGAACACAGGAGTATTGTTGGGTCTGTCGGCGGCTAGGGGCCAGAGAGGCCGGCAGCGCAGCGGGCCGTTGCTGGGTGGAGGCTGCCGCACCTTCCGGGCACGTCATTGCTTGCTGCTGCACGTGTGCAGGCTCCTCCTCCTTGTCTGAGGGGCCTTCAGTCTGGACCCTGCTCTGTCTTCATGGCCTCAAGCCCTCTTTGTCCACCGTGCTCAGGCCGGACGGGATCTCTCATCTCCATGCCCGCCGACCCCGCAGGCCTTGGCTCCCTGGAATGCCTTTCAGAGAGCCTGGACCCCTTCAGGCCAGCATAAACGCCCCTTGACCCGGAAGCTCCACCCCCCACAACTGAATGCCCATGCTGCTTTGCTCTGGGTTCTCACCATGACCTGCCTTGTCTTAGCCTCCTTAGTGGGACGCCTGAGGGCGGGCTCTAAGCCCTAGTCCTCTCTTGCCTGTGGAGGGAAGCGTAATGCCTGCCACATGGCTGCACCCTACGGGCTGTGTGGCAGAGAGTGGACACAGAGCCACTTTTCAGGCCCTGTCCCTGCTTGTTTGTTTGTTTGTTTTTCTCTACCATATTTTTCTTTTTTCTTTAAACTTTTATTTAATAAATATAAATTTTGAAAATACAACTTTCGGATTATAGCGGCTTCCCCCCCATAACCTCCCTCCCACCCACAACCATCCCATCTCCTACTCCCTCTCCTATCCCATTCTTCATCAAGATTCATTTTCAATTATCTTTATATACAGAAGATCAAGTTGGTATATACTAAGTAAAGATTTCAACAGTTTGCATCCACGCAGATACACAAAGTATAGAGTACTATTTGAGTAGTAGTTTTATCGTTAATTCACATAGTACAACACATTAAGGACAGATATCCTACATGGGGAGCAAGTACACAGTAACTCCCGTTGTTGATTTAACAACTGACACTCTTATTTATGACGTCAGTAATCACCCAAGGTTCTTGTCATGAGCTGCCAAGGCTATGGAAGCCTCTTGAGTCCACAAACTCTGACCTTATTTAGACAAGGCCATATTCAAAGTGGAAGTTCTCTCCTCCCTTCAGAGAAAGGTACCTCCTTCTTCGATGGCCCCTTCTTTCCACCAGGATCTCACTCACAGAGATCTTTCATGTAGTTGTTGTTGTTGTTGTTGTTGTTTTTTTTTTTTTTTTTTTTTTTTTTTTTTTTGCCACAGTGTCTTGGCTTTCCATGCCTGAAATGCTCTCATGGGCTTTTAACCAGACCTGAATGCCTTAAGGGCTGATTCTGAGGCCAGAGTGCTGTTTAGGGCATTTGCCATTCTATGAATCTGCTGTGTATCCTGCTTCCCATGTTGGATCATTCTCTCCTTTTTAATTCTATCAGTTATTATTAGCAGACACTTGACTTGTTTATGTGATCCTTTTGACACTTAATCATATCATTAGATCAATTATGAACCAAAACTGATCACTTTGACTAGTAAGATGGCATTGGTACCCTGCTTGTTTTTCTTATTCCATGCCCAGCAGAACGGCAGTGTAGCTCAGTCTTAAGTCCGCAACTCTGGGTATCTGTGTGGTGCCGGGAGTACACTCAGGAGGCTCATGGCAGCCAGCTCCATGACAAGGGACTCAGAGGATACAGAGAGCCATCCTGGACCCTGGCACAGGAGGTGAAGCTTTGTCCAGGCCCGAGAAGGCATCTGGGACCCCAGTGGCTCCTCCTTCCCACCCTGGCTTCATTTGTTTTCCTCATTAGCACACAGCCCTAAACCACTTCGGTTCTGCAGTTCACAGGGGCCTCAGCCAGTTACTGCTTCCTGGTCTTCAGGTCAGGGGGCCAGCTTGTGTCTAAGCAGCTGTGGCCCGGGCACAGTGGGGTGCTTTGACTCCATCGTGGAAGTGGGGAGCCACCTGTTCAGCTGCAACTGTTAGGGTGACAGTCCTCAGAGAAGAGACCGCAGGCTGGGCAGACGCTCCCAGACCTGTCCATGTAAACAACTTGGCATCCGATCTGGAGCCTTCTTCCCCTCAGTGAGCAGGGAGGGCAGGATGGGTTTGAACTAGAATCCTCTCTCTGCATTCCCAGCTCAAAGCACAGCTCCACCAGATACTGTTTTTTTTTTTTTTAAAGATTTATTTATTTATTTATTTGAGTTACACACAGAGAGAAGAGGCAGAGAGGCAGAGAGGTAGAGAGAGAGAGATAGAGAGGTTTTCCATCCGCTGGTTTACTCCCCAGCTGGCTGCAATGGCCAGAGCTGCCCCGATCTGAAGCCAGGAGCCAGGAGCTTCTTCCGAGTCTCCCACATGGGTGCAGGGGCCCAAGGACTTGGGCCATCCTCTACTGCTTTCTCAGGCCACAGCGGAGAGCTAGATCAGAAGTGGAGCAGCCGGGTCTTGAACTGGTGCCCATGTGGGATGCTGGCACTGCAGGCGGTGGCTTTGCCAGCTACACCACAGCACCGGCCCCTCCATCAGATACTATTAGATTTCTTCACCAGTGGTTCCCGATCTTAGCTGCATATTTTAGTAATTTGGAGAAACTTAAAAAAAAAAACAAAAAAACAAACTCTAGGCCTAGCTCTCTACCACTTAAATAAAAATATCTGGGGTGGGTCCTTAGGCATCAATAGTTTTCAAAGCCCCTCATTGATTTTTTTTAAAAAGATTTATTTATTTATTTATTTGAAAGGCAGAGTTAGAAATCTTCCGTCTGCTGATTCACTCCCAAATGGCTGCAACAGCCAGACCTGGGCTGATCCAAAGCTTGCAGCCAGGAGCTTTTTCTGGGTCTCCCAGAAGGGATCCAAGGACTTGGGCCATCCTCTACTGCTTTCCCAGACCATAGCAGAGAGCTGGATCGGGAGTGGAGCAGCTGGGTCTTGAACTAGTGCCTATGTGGGATGCCGGTGCTGCAAGCAGCAGCTTTACCCGCTTTGCCACAGTGCACCCCCCCCCCCATTGATTTTAATATGGATAGACAGTGGAGCTGAGAATTGCCAAACACCCTGCAGGGGTTGCCAGTATCATGACACTTGCCACAGGTGACATATGTACTCCATGAGCACACAGCCCAGTGTCAGTTGCCCAAGGAACTAGACCAGTATGGGTGCCTAATCTGGGGGCCTTTAGTGACTTTAGTGTGTGCATGGGGACAGTCCCAAACACTGGTCTGCACTTGGGAGCTTGTTAAAATACAGATCCCGGGCCTGCAATTCCAGAGATTGGAATTCAATCAGGAAGTCCTTATTTCTAATAATCTACCCAGGCTACCAGGTCTAGGACCCAGAGATGTATTTCAGGCCTGGCATTTGTAAAGCGGGGAAGCTTGTGGCTAAAAGGCTGAGAGCTGGCCTGTGTTCAAATCCCAGCTTCATCACTTCCATACTGTGTGGACCATGGGCACAATATGTAACTTCTCATTATCCTAGTTTCTCCGTCTGTAAGATGGGCATACTTCTTTCTTAATCATTGTTGACTCATGAAACATAGTAAATACTAGCTGTTATTATGGAACCACTTAGCACGGTGCCTGGCACAGAAAAGCCCACAAGCATCACCCTTATTCTACGCATATAAAGGAACGCACACTTTAGGAGTGTGGGTAGACTCAGCAACGTTATGACCAGCAAACGATTAGGATGCCATAGCAGGTGACACGAACGGAAGCAAAGTGTGGAGGGGCAGTCCTGTTCCACTCTGCAAGTCTGTGTTCAGTTTTGGAGGCTTCCTCATGGAACACAGCTAGTAAGGAGGAATTCACTACAACGGGGAGAGGCCTGCGGCGCACAGCGCGGGGCAGTGACGGCAGGATCCTGGAGCCTAGACTCTGGGGAAGAGGGCTCATCCGACGCAGCTTTAAAGACAAAACCTAGACGTCAAGGGGGGAACCGGCAGAAATCTGGAGCTGTCAAAGATGACAGAAGCTGCTTTGGGTGGCGAGGGCTCCATTGGGTGCAAGTGTCCTGGTGGGAATGTCGCTACATAATTGCACGAGTTTTCTCCTCAAACTGAAGTTTTCAGACACTGAGAACAGCGACCGGAAGATGGGAGAAGCGGCGAAGGAGGGCAGGCGGGGCCATTCTTGCACAGTAACGTGTTGGCTTTGCCTTGCAGGATGACGTGGCACAAGCTGAGAACGCAGGCGAAACAGCAGGGGAAGAGGGCGCAGCTCCTGGGGAAGGGGAGACCGGAGAGAAGAGTGGAGGTGAAGCTCAGGCGGACGGCGAAGGCGGGACCCAGGCAGGAGGCAGCGCGTGCGGAGGTGGCACGGAGGCAGGCGGAGGAGAAGGACCCGGAGGTGGAGGTGAAGGTGAAGCTCAGACAGACGACGAAGGTGGCACGGAGGCAGGCGGAGGAGACGGACCCGGAGGTGAAGGTGCAGGAGAAGGTGAAGCCCAGGCAGGAAGCACAGAGCCCAGCGAAGGTGATGGCGAAGAGGAAGTGCAAGCCCGAGATGGTGACGAGGGGGAGACCGGATGCCAGGAAGCCAATGCCGGACACCAGGGCGAAGCCAAAAGTGATGAGAAAGGTACAGACGGTGAAGGAGGTGATGGAGGTGACAGTGAAGAGGAGGAAGAGGAGGAAGAGGAGGAAGAAGAGGAAGAGGAGGAGGAAGAGGAGGAGGAGGAGGAAGAGGAGGATGGAAATGAGGAACCTCTGTCCCTGGACTGGCCTGAGACCAGGCAGAAGCAGGCCATTTACCTCTTCCTCTTGCCCATCGTGTTCCCGCTGTGGCTGACGGTGCCGGACGTCCGGAGGCAGGCGAGTGTGTCCAGCTGCACCTCGGGCTGTGTGGTGTCTAGACACCCAGCAAGGCGGAGGGGGAGGGAAGGCAGCAGCTAGGCAGGGTCCCCCCACTGGGATCTGGCATGAGTCCGCACACCTGGAGGGCCCCTGAGCCCAGCGGAGCCCACACTGATGGCTGGGCGCCGGCTCCGACTTCCCTGTGCCTTGCAGAAGTACACTGCAAGCAGGGTGGACTCCTCTCCCTTCACTCCCATCCGCACTTCCTGTCACCGGGAGTGACACCACGGCACCTCCTCCGTATTCCACAGGGTGTTCTGAAAACCAGGGTGCTAACTGCTGCTCCCCACCATTCCTGTTCACAGGGAATGGTCTGATGTACTCTATCCAGGGTGGTCCATGTTCTGTCTCTGGGTCCACAGAGAGGCAGGGCAGTTTGCAAATGCCAAACCCAGTGTCTAGATGGGGCTGGCTCTGGGGCAAGCAAATAGCTCTCCTGTTTGGTGACGCCAAGCACCCCTTAGCAGCCCTCCCACTTTCCAACCCTTCTCTTCCCACCCATCTCCACAGCCTTGGCTCGGAAGTCTCAGACCTCCCCATCACTTCCACCTGGACTTGTCACGGACTCTGGGGCTCCCTCAGAAGGGCCAGAGGCCTTCAGCTTCTGCCACTTATTTCTCTTCCAACAGGAGTCTAGGAAGTTCTTTGTCATCACCTTCCTGGGATCCATCATATGGATAGCCATGTTCTCATACCTCATGGTGTGGTGGGCTCACCAGGTGAGTGCCCGCAGCAGCAGAATCCCGTGGACACGGTTTCCCTTGAGGAGGAGTTCCCGGCACCCAGGGAGCACCCAGGACCAAGGGGACATGTGCAGTTTCTGTGTAGTTGGTACAGACTTAGGAGACTTTCAGTCCCAGAGAATGCAGTGGCTTTTCCACCTTACAGAGCAGTCACGCTGCCTCGTGTGACCCAGAAAGCCCTTCACATCTGGATTCCAGCTGCCCCTCGGCCTCACACCCTGCTTTCTCTGCTAAGTCCTCCAACCTTTCCCTAGCCTTGAGAGCCTGCACTCGCCTCTGCCCGCTCCCTGGCATCCATGGCCCTTGTGCTCTGCCTGAAGTGGGCGGAGCTGGGACTGGGGGCGACAAGCTCCTCTCTCAGCAGGCCGCGGGCAGGGCTGGTGCTGTGCTTAGGCCCCGAGACCTGGCAGCGTCCGTGTTTGACAATGCAAATGTTGACACGAGCACGAGAGCTGTTCTTTAGAGGAAGGCAGAGGTGTCAGAGTTGCAATGACAGCGACAGCCCATCTGCTAGCATGGAAGCATTTAGAGCCTCTCCTTGTGGCCGACCCACTGCCTCATTAGCCAGGACTGAGCTCCCTGGAAGGTGTTTAGTTCGCACAAGGTGGTTGTGGTTGGGGCTGTGAAAATGTCTCGGGGTTTCACCTGCTGCTGTCATGGCTTCTCCTGCTTTTACTAGGTTGGTGAAACAATAGGGATCTCTGAGGAGATCATGGGCTTGACAATCCTGGCCGCAGGCACGTCCATTCCCGACCTCATCACCAGCGTGATCGTCGCTCGGAAAGGCCTGGGAGACATGGCTGTGTCAAGCTCTGTGGGCAGTAACATATTTGATATCACCGTGGGGTGAGTGGCATATTACTTTCCAAGGCATGTTAAGTGTGACTGGAAAAACATACCGCGTTGGCTCTGTTCACTGGTTTTTCTCGTTATACACCGAACAAAAGGGTTTTCCTATTGTTAGCTTCTGCAAGGCAACGAAGTGGCCTCCCGTCACAGCCCCATGGGATAACAGAAGTGAAGTGCAGCCTGAAACCTCACAAGAACTTACAGATGAATTGAAAAGTCAAGTTCCTTCCATTCCGTTACCAAATACAACCACAGAGCTTCAGCGTGATGGAGGCTGGGCTGAAGGAGCCAGGCTTGATTTCACTTCTTGATACTCCTGCTCCTTTGTGTTTGCCCTGCTAGTGCAGAGGCTTAGAAAAGAAAATTCTCGTCCAGGCCAACGCACACCTTCCGGGCCCCACCTCCCCCCAGCCTTCCAGGTGTGCGTGTCAGGGCAGAGCACCTGGCTGTTCTTACTTCCCCAGTCATGCCCTGGATTTGTTTGCCTTAATTTGAATTTGTGTGTGTGTGTGTGTGTACAGGGCAGGGGAAAGGCTTGGAGGGCCCTGGTCACTGAGGAATTTAAGGAAACCTTATCCCGGGGTAGCCTTATGAAAACAGACATTAAAGTCATGGATCCACTGACCTGGGTTAGTCATATGGAAATCATTAAACATGCAAGAAAAGCAAAGCTCAAACCCAGAACAATTCAGGTGACTCTCGGCTCTCCAGGTGCCAGCTGTGTCTCTGGGCAAGTAATTCGAGTTCCATGAACCTTGGTTTCCTCATCCCTGAAATGGGGAAAATTTCTGTTCTACTTCACTGCTTTTTCCCCCACCTCGCTGGTAGAGAAATACATGTTTTTGCAAATGATAAATTACTAACTATGTATATGGGATAGTTACAAACATGAGGAATATTCACAGTGTTTTTTCAATCTTGCAGCTTGCCTGTTCCTTGGCTGCTTTTCTCTCTCATCAACGGATTGCAGCCTGTTCCCGTCAGCAGCAATGGCTTATTCTGTGCGATTGTTTTGCTTTTTCTCATGCTGCTGTTTGTGATCTCCTCCATCGCATCGTGCAAGTGGAGAATGAACAAGATCCTGGGCTTCACGATGTTCCTCCTTTACTTCGTGTTCCTGATCATCAGCGTGATGTTAGAGGACCGGATCATATCCTGTCCTGTGTCCGTCTGAGGAGTCACATTTGCCGACACTGGTGGTGGATCAGAGCCCGTGCCAGAAGTTAGCATGTCTCACTGATGAAAGAGTGAACACGATGCAGGACAGTGACCCGAGTGGCCCAGACCTCCGACGTGAATGTGATCTGGGACGAAGCTTTATCCTCGGAAACACTCGCAACTCTGCAGGGGCTGCGTTCCTACCCCTGCTCGTGCACACAGCTATCACGGGAAGGCTGAAGGATCCCTGGAGGCAGAGGGTTTTCTAATTTGAGCTCTAACTGGGGTGTGGGTTGGGACAGGCACAGCAGCGGAAGACAAGCTCCATGCTCTCAGCCCCTGATCGTTCCTGAAAAGCTGCTGGCCCAAAGATGCACACGAGGTCTGAAACTCACCCTCGTGGTGCCCAGCACACATCTCGCTTAGGTATCCTCTCTTCTCCTGTTCAAATGTGAGGTTCTCTCAGCTTTCTGATCACTACAGGTTCAGTTTTGGAGTTTAAGGGGCTAAGGCTAAAGGAAAAAAGGAAGCATAACAAGAATAATTATCACTCCACATCACAGTCCAGAGAAACAGCCGGCAGTATTTTCTAGCTTAAAAAGACTACATTAGCTCTTGTTGCATTTCTGAGAAATGAACATGTGTAATTTGCCCTTGAGTTGGAATGCGTGGAGATTAGGGAAGGAAAAGTCCAGAATCAGTAGAGTGAAACTGGCTTAGAAATTAAGACACCCAGTGAGGCAGTGCTATTTTTGCATGTCAACCTGTATAGGATTATAAAGCCGGAAGACTGCTTGTGTGGTTTCTAAGTGGATTTTAAGGTGATAACAAGGAGAAAAATCCAAAAATCCTTAACACAGCGACAACATGGTAAGAAGAGTATTACCACTTCCCAGACAGCTAGGGTAAAGGACACCAGTATTTTCAACAATTCTACGGCTCAATGTTTTATGTGGCATTTGATGTGCTTGTATCTTAAATACCTCTGCTCGCTGCTCTTACCAGCATCAAGTTAGGAGACACACTAGCAATGGAGCAGTTTTGTTATTGTTTCTAGAGAAAAAGGAACTTAGGTGACTGCAGGTGCTGGTGGTAACCGGGGCTTTAATCACCACACCAACGCAAGAATGAGTCACTGAAGACAAGATGGCAGCACAGATGCGGGGAAAAATCAGTAATTTTGGTGTTGAAGGGCTATATCTTTTAAGATGATCTGGTTAATTTAATTGCCTCATTACTCCAGGATTCTCAGTCTTGGAAATAATTTTTATTAAATTTCAACAAATTATGAGTCCCAGTAGTATTTTACTTAGCAAACATGGACGGGCTCATATCTATCTTACCTTTAGGTTACTTGAGTAAGAATGCTCAAAAGAAGAATGAAGAACATGAAATCATGTTACGACTCCACATTCTAAAATTAATAGCCTCTTTCCTGATGTTGCACTGCTGCATCTCTGTAAACCATGGCTTAAGAACGGAGGAGGAAACAATGCCTGTGGAAGGGAGACCCTAACCTCAAACCTCTGGGCATCAACCTGGTGTCTGTGGCCAACTCCAGCTAGCCTCGGAGACGGCAGCTCCTCCCCAACAGCCTGAGATCTGCCTCTCCATTAGA
Source organism: Oryctolagus cuniculus (assembly GCF_051225735.1). NCBI lineage: Eukaryota > Metazoa > Chordata > Mammalia > Lagomorpha > Leporidae > Oryctolagus > Oryctolagus cuniculus. Next base: position 88,775,283 of record NC_142878.1, read on the forward strand.
CTGGAGGAGGAGTGATGGCAATGAAGTGTTCTGTAATGACAAGGTGCTCAAATGTCCATTTAATGATTCAAACCAACTCTTATGATCTAACCTCCTTTTCCCATTCAGTTTGCTGAAATTTTGGTATTTCCCTTTGTCTCAAAAGAAAATTCCGGTCACTTCATACCTATGACAGGAAAGGTAAAGTACAAAAAACGGAAGCTGGGTCTTGATGGACGGTGAGAAATTCATTGGGGGAGAGAAGGAGATTTAAGGAGATAGAAAACTTATATAACCTCCAAAGTCAATTTGTTATGCTTGAAAACTGAAATTTTTGTTATATATTTATAAACCTGTAACTATTAAAGTCATGCTTTTTTAGAGGTAAAGTACCATATAAAAATGTCAAGTTAATATTCAGATGGTCCTCTCATTTGATAGGCAAAATGATCCGTATAGTTACCTGGGCCAAATTTCAGGTCATTCATTCATCTGAGAAAGGCCCAGTGTGGGATGTGAATTAGAAGATGGGAGGCCGCATGGTCTCCTTCATCCTCCGTGAGGGTGCATTTCCTTGATGGTAACAGGTTTGGGCCAGACTTTTAAAATGTGAAATTCTTGCTAATTTTAATAAGTTAAGATTGTATATATTATGAGAAAAAAGGGATCTATTTCAAATTTTGGAAAATTGCTTAAAGGGTATAATGCACTTCGAATGTTATATTGTACTATTATCAATAGATCTGAAAATGGTTTTATTACATTAGAGGCTTGGTCTTTTAATAGCACTGCCTATATCAATATTATCATTTATTTAAATATTGAGTATGAAAGAAGGCAGGAATTGGAATAAATGCTTTAGGGCACAGTCTGGTAGATAAATGGGAAGAATCACCCTGCAGGTGCAGCTGGTGATGTGTTCTGGGATGGCTCACTATGAAAGATGATGGCTTATGAATGGGCTTGCCCATTCCTGGGGGGTCACTAGACCCTGCCAGCGTACCCTGGCCCAAGCCGGCCTATGAAACCAAAGGCACGTTTCTCATCTTCAGCACCTTCACTGTGAGATAAACAAGCAAAACTAGAGAATTTCACTTACAGAAAAGTCCATCAGTTGCTCCAATCATTTTTATAATAGTATTACACTTGAGTAAAAAAATTTAAATACAGAAAGAGGGAGCCACCCAAATAAACAGCAGTTATGGACAGGCAGCAGTAACTTTATCAAAAGAGTCTGTTACTGTCTCAGGGCACAAGCATATGCAAACAGACTTTGGAATAACAGATAGAAATTCCTATGTTCATCTGTGCACTAAAATAATAAATTCAGCAAAATTGCTTACTTTGAGGCCAGAGCAAGAAGGCAATACGGACAGGTAAGACATCAATACTGAGGATATTAAGGTAAGCTGGTACGCAGCTGCTATGGTGTTCAAGTCAGAAATAAAACTGAGTCTTCTATCCAAACAGGAAGGGGAAGAGCAAGCTAACCACAGCACAGAGACCAAGGGCCCTTTCAAAGAGGCAGCCTGCTCTCTCCCGTCCTGCTCTGAGACAAAGTGCCCACCAGGAGCTTTCCAGTTCTAGTGGAAGAACGAAAACAAAGCCAGGCTGTTGCACATTACTCTCCCCAAAAAACAAAGCCACCATCGCCACCACCACACCATCAAAAAACCAGGGAGATTTTCTTACCACACACTTACAAAGTATTTGAAAACACAATACAACGTCTATGTATAACTGGCTAACACTTGCTAATTGCACTGAAGCATCATAATTATCAGCATAAATTAAAAAATAAGTTATTTATTGCCTAAAATGTTGAACCAAACATTTTCTGGGGCCATTTATATACAAAAATAGGGAGACATATTAGAAAACCTAATAATAACCTGGTGGTTATAGGATTTTAAAGCAAAAACAATTAAAAGAAAAAAAATGACAAAATCAGAAGATGCACAGCTACATAATTCCCTGTCTGACGGTAGGAGGAAAAAGTTGAATATCTAAAACACTATATAAAATACAAACATGTGACATTCAAAACACAACAGGAGGAGGCAGTAAACAGATTACACCAGCAAATAGCATGGTTTACTTTCAACAGTTGAAGCACAGAACAACTAAGAATAAGAAAATAAGAGATAACATAACAAAAGAGTGTTTCTCTCCAATATGAGTGGCCATGATTCTCCAAAGTGTATGTCCGACGGAGAAAACTGAAGAAAAGTTTGTACAGAGTCATTGAAGAGGGATGATCTGTATTATAATTTTCTCTCGAGGAGGGTTTATCAATTTCTATTCATGTTTTAGTATTTCAAGACTGACTTTGTGCAGTAGTATTCCTGGGGATTAAAAATAGGGAAATGTGATGCTATCCAAAGAAAACTCAGGATGGGGGAGGAAATAAAAGTTACAATCACTTTTCCAAATGAAACTGAACCAAAAAGAATGAGCTCTGCATCACTCTTTGTCAGGCATTTCAAATAAATAAACTACGACACCTACATAGTATTTGTGTTACAGAAAAAGTAAATAATAGTGCAAGCTGTGTTTATATGAGAATAAAAACAAACAACAACCAAAACTAGAAGAGAATCCCAGAATCCTATTTGGAGGGCTTTTTATGGTCAATGCCAAAAACTCCCCTAGCAGTGTTTCTCTCAGTGGACAACTTTCAAATGATTTAGAGAACAAAAGACAAAATTGGAATGTTAGGCTGGGTCCGACTGGGAGAGGGCAGGGCTGGCGCGGTGTTAGAGGAGAGGCAGATCCCTGTGCGGAGCACCACGGTTTTCAAGTAAGCAAGTTCAGCTCCCAACCGAACTGAAGTTTTACGTTTTTAAACTCCATTATCTCCCGGAGTAGAAAGCTGGGAAATGTTTCAGCTTGGTGCTGTTCACTAATAGTGTGAACTCAAAAGTGTTTTTTCTGCAGGTGAATTGATTCTATGTCTCAGAACTCCAACATAGCTCCAGTCTAAAAGTTGTGGACTCAATTTGCTTCATACATTGAACTTGAGAACATCCATTTTTTTTTCTGTCTTTAAAATGGCTAAAGATTACCTCTATTAATGATGATGTGTGCAAATGTACATACAAAAACACACTGAAAATCTTTTTTTATCAGAAATTACCCAGAGAAAGTCATTAGAAATAATGCAACTAAAATTTTTAAAAAAGTATTTAATACTCATGATGTTTAAACAACTTATTGTCTGATTTCTGGAAATTTCTGCATTCAGGTTCTACAAACTTCAGATTCTGAGGTTTGTTAAAAAATAATTAAGTTCCTCAATATGGGAAATTCTATCAGGATGTATACTTTTAGAGGGTTATTACTGTCTGTTTTTGAAAAAAAATATTTTTAATATTTATATATAGTATTAACAGAATACTTCCATAAATCATATTTCAGATAAATATTTTATAGTACAATTTGTGTCATACCCAGTATTTTAGACATTAAAACAAGAGTAAAATTTGGAATAGAGTCAACTGTCTTATTTCCCAGTGTAGCAGTGTAGGTTTTTATGTAGAATATTAAAATTTAAATCACTACTTGGATTTGGGAGCTGTTCTTCTCCCTGTGGATGGTATGTATTTATTATCAGTAGAGAAAATTTTGCAGCCTGGCTCTCCTTTCACAGGCTCAGTGAGTCAGGCAGGCGGCGCATACTAAGCCTGCCATGACTCAGCGCAGTCGGGCTTAGGGTACTAACAAGCAATCCTAGAACAACACCGACACTAGCACTGACGTTTTAAAATTCATTCTCCCAAGTAATAAAAAATATATAGATAGATATATATACATATAGAGAGATCTGCAGCTGTACTAATTAATTACTTCAAATAGCAGCAGACAAGGAAAATAAATGCTTGTTTTGTAAGTTTAAGTTCATTTTAAGTTTGCTATATTAAATTTAAAAATTAAAAAAATATCAACTTACTATAAACAATTTAAAATATGTATAATACAACTTCATGGTCAAAATATCTGAATAGGCTATGAAAAACAGGAGATACTTTGATCTCACATTTCTGCTGAGGTTCCATACCTGACTTTCCCATCTCTTTCAAGAGAAACCATAACAGAGTTGTCTATTTTATGGCAACTAATTTCCTTTAGGGGTTTCCTCATCACAAAAATACTTAATTATTTATTATAGGAGAGTTAAAGGGGGGAAAAAAAAAAGAACTGGGGAACCAAGTGGCTCTCTCCTTAGTGGTCACAGTCTCTCCTCAAAACATCTGTACAGAAACCACCTGAGCCTTCTGAACCATTTACAAAAGCGTTCTCAAAGATTGAAGAAAAAAGTTTAGAGTTCAAAAGCGTTCCTTTATACACCAACTGTACATATATATTGAGTGTTCTCACACACACACACACACACACACACGTCTTAAAGATAAGGCTCTCCAAAGGTTTTCCGACACTCCATCACCCCTGTGCTTGGTGGTCTGTCACAGTTGTGTGTGCTCCTGACTTGACTAGGTGTCAGACGGTCATATGCCATCTTGTACTCCTTATCAAATGCATCTGTAAAAATAAAGGCACAACAACATTTATGTCTGATGTAGACAATAATCAAGCTTCTGTGATATTACAGGACCACAAAATTACAGACCAAGAAGTAATCTCTAGGATATTTCTGCCATCCAAAGGACAACAAATTACAAAGCTAGGCACCTGTGCATTTTAGAGCTGGATGGCACAGACCAGTGAAACCTAAAAGAGTTTCATGATGCTAAATTTTACTTATTTTTAAATATTTGAGAGAGTGAGCAAGTATCCACCTGCTGGTTCACTCTTCAGATGCCTGTAATGGCTAGGGCTGGGCTACGGCTGAGCTAGGGCTAGGCTGAAGCTGGGAGCTGAAAACCTAGTTCAGGTTTCCCATGTGAGTGGTGGCAGGGACCCACATAGATCTATCACCACTGCTTCCCAGGGTCTGCAGTAACAGGAAGCTGGAGTCATAAGCCAGAGCCAGGTGTCAACCCCAGGCATTCCAATGTGGAATGCTGGTGACTTAACTGCTAGGTTAAATGCCCACTCCACCTATTTTTTTTTTTTTTTTAGGGAAGGGGGAACAGCATTTTCCATGAAGATTACTCATGTGTCTTATGCTCCCACCCAACTCCTCCATTACTCCCCTCTTTTGTGCTAGCTAGATATTTTCTAGGGTGCCCTTTTAATTCCCTTATTTCCTTCACTATTTTTTTATTCTTATCTATTCCTGCAAAATATTTTTTCAGAATAACTATGCAGGCAACATTTCTCAATTTTCTTATTTTTAGTAGTCTCCAATGTTTTACAACCATTACAGTAAAAAACAAATATTAAAAGATTCTGCTTAAAATCCCCTAGTTGGAATTTGAACCCACTCATTTTTCCCTCTTTCTAGTTGGAAGGGGAGCTCACCATTTTCATACAGTATTTATTTACAGGTTCAATACAGCTGTACTTTAGTGTTCTCCATCAAATATTCCTTAACTCTAAATAATTTCTACATTTCTACTGGGCTTCTCAAAATTTTCCCAGTTTTATTTCAACTAGGTGGTGAGCAATTTAATGTGACTTCCAAGTAGTGTCCTCTGATTATATTTTTCTGGATCATGCTTCTTTTTTAAAACAAAGACAACTATGTGGCTTGGGTTTATATCTAAATCCTTTAAGGCCATTTCAGTGTAAGCCAATTTCCCACTGCTGTCTTCTATATGAGCAGACTTATTTTTTTTCTAACTAAATTAATGTCCTTGTCTTTATCCTTTAAGTGCTTATTTAATTTAAAATATCACACCCATTTCACTCATACACACCTTTGCTCACAAATGCTACAATCTTTCTCTTGGCATGAAGGCTGAAAATTCCCAGAAGTCACCTCTGGTCAGATGGTACTGAGAGACCCAGTCAGGGATGGTGCCCGCCCTCTGCTTCACTAATCACGCTGTCACTCACCCCGAGTGACTGCTGGGAGGCAGCACACGGGGTGGGGGGTGGGGGGTCCTGGCTCTCTATTCATGCTTCATCGAGTAACTTATAAAAGTGCATATATGCTTATCAGACATTATCATTATGACTCTGATGCCACTAATAAACAGCTGTGTTGCTTTAAAAGTCAATGCAACTGCTGATGTTAAAGAATTTTAGGTCTTTCTTAAGACCTGCATACAATCACCTAAGAGAAGCAGAATCCATCACATATATGTTAATTGGTGAATAGGCTTAATTAAGCTGGCACCCACAGTAGATACCACACAAGAAACCTCTTAATCATATACAAATTATCCAAAGAGAAGGCCAAAACTCTGCCAAAGTCTCTCAAGGTCTGACAGCAATCTAAATTCAGTTGAACGCTAATTTTCTTACTTTGGCCTACCAGTGGACTAGTTCTTCTTTTTCTTAGGACCTAGAAATGGGAATCAACAAGAGGCTTGAAATGGAAGCTTAAGAGAGGCTGATACAATAATAACTGAGAGAAGGTGGTGACCAACCAAAGTCTGGGAACTTCTAGCATGTATATTTGGCTACCTGATTTTTTTTTTTTTTAAGTTTTAGTTAGTTATTTGAAAGGGTGACAGGGAGATCTTCCATCTGCTGGCTCACTCCCCAGTTGCATGCAACAGCTGGGGCTAGACCAGGCCAAGGCCAGGAGCCTGGAACTCCATCCATGTTTCCCACGTCACTGGCACTTCAGCCATTGACTATTGTCTCCCAGGGTGTGCATTAGCAGGAAACTGGATTGGAAGTGCAGCAGGGACTCAAACCCAGGCACTCTGATATGGGATGCAGTGTCCCCAGTTGCATTTTAAGCTTTGCATCAAATGACCAGCCCTCTTTCATTCTTTGTGAACAAGCTTAATGTCATTAGTGACATAATACAATAGTTAAAAGCATGGGATTGGAAATTAAAACTGTTTGGTTCCAATATGGATCTATTATTACTATGAAACTTGCAATTAAGATATTGAACTTTCAGACCTTCAGTATCCTCAATAACATAAAAGTAACAATGGTTTCAGTGTCATAGGTAGGACTTTTAAAAGAATTATGTGAGATGATACATGGAAAGCATGGGCTACAGTTTGAGCCACCTAGCAAGCAGTCAACTTTTATTATTTATCACTGTTATTACCACTAATTTTATTACTACAATTATTACCATCATTATTATTACTACCAGGACCATAAGGCAAAAACAGAAAACAAAACAAAAAAAAAACACAAAGAAATAATTCTTCTAACAAGTTAATATAATAACAAATACTATGAATATAAAAACTTTGAAAATATACTATGACATATAAATATTAAATGTTATATATTATGCTGAATTACCTATGTCAATGTTTTCTCTTCCCAGTGCCACAAGTGAGAGAAATAGTATTTCTCTGTATAAACTCCTGGGATGGGGCAAGACATGGAGAAAATATTAATACCCATGTAGTCTATATGCTCTCTATAAATGCTTTTAAGCTAACAGAAGCATGAGATATAATAACAAACTACTAAGCAAACAGTATGAATCTTCCTTAGAGGAACAATGTATTTGTTTAAGAGAGTGACTTACCTCTGTCTTTTAAAGTGTGGACACTTACTCAGTGTCTCTAAAATCTGACTCATTGGGCCATAGACGTCATTCATTTTAATGCTTTTAACTATACTTTTCAATAGCTCTTGGTTAAATGAGCTATCACTCTTTTGTAATAAATGGACCATGGGATACTTTTGGGCTGTGAAAAGAAGAAAAGAGCAGATGAAGGAAAATGATCTGTGGAGAAAGGAGAAGAAAATTAAGGAGCAATAACAGCTAATACAAATGCTACAAAGCACTTAAAATAAGGGCAACATATAAAGGAACAGAAATCTAAGAATGAAGACAGCCAAAAAGGAAAAAAATTCAACAAATAATAACCAAAATAGCTCTAAAGCTTTCTGCAGTTCAAATAGACAATAACTAAAAATACTGTTTCCTTTAATAAAACCCCTTAAGGAGATTACACAGCAGCAGTCTGAGATGCAGTCAAACAAAAAAAAAATAAGTAAAACAAAGAAACTGGGACAAGCAATGTGCTGAAAGCTGAACTGTACAAAACACAATCGACCCCTCTAACACATACACAGCGCCCCCTAAAAACCAAATCAAAAGAAAACCAAAACCCAAAACCACCTAGACCTCCACAGAAGGTAACACTAAAAAAACAAAGTCAAACTTAACACTCACTCTCAAACAAAAGAGTACGATTTTGACCTGTAAGACAAAAAGTAGTACAGTAGAAGTCAGTTATACATTAGTTTAGCTATTTAAAGCAGGCATAGAGTGCTCTCACAGGGAAGACGTCACCATTCCCTGACGGTACTTACTGTGAGCATTCCAGAGGATGTACAAGGGCTGTCCTGGATCCTGATGTAACTTCATATTGTCCCACAACATCTGTATCAAAACATGTTTACTATCTTCAGACATACAGTGGCGGGGAATCTGTGTTACGGAATAAACAAGCATCCATTAATGATTCTTACATGATCACTTTTTGTAAATAGCTTACATAATCTTTACACATTTTTAAGGATACTTGTGCATGAGAGAGAAAGGACAGAGAGACCTACGTACATGCATTTGATATCTACTACAGGAAAATACTCAGAATGAGAAGTTAATGATTTAAGGAGGTAATTGCGGTGAGGGAGAAAGAGTTCCGTGAAGGGCCAATCTGGTCCTCCTGCTCATGTTTGATGAGTCCAGGGGTCCCACTCTCTATCAGTCCAGTAGCCTAGCCCAAGTAAGTGTGAGGTAACCTCTAGTCACTCATTTATACTGCGCCTGTACAGTCACAGACTGTACAGAAGAAGAAGCGAGCGAGAAGACAAAATTCCTGAACTCAGACTGCAGTTTAGTGGTGGAGCTAGCTTCTGAAAACATAGACTTTTATAGAACACAGCAAAAATACAATGAACATGCACCAACCTAACTGACTAAATGTTAAGCAAACATTCAGAGTAAAGAAATAAAGAAAATGGTATCCTATGGTTGAAATATGAATTACAGAAATCCTCCTAAAAACTGTTAGGCTTGTATAGCATGAGTGGGGTTAACTCACAAACTCTTAAGAGTCATTTCCAATTTATTTTTGGAACATTTTTTTTTTTTTACTTCTGATTTTTACTTTTTAAAAATATATATATATTTATTTATTTATTTGAAAGTCAGAGTTACACAGAGAGAGGAGAGGACTGGTTCACTCCCCAATTGGCCCCAATGGCTGGAGCTGTGCTGATCTAAAGCCAGGAGCCAGGAGCCTCTTCTGGGTCTCCCACGTGGGTGCAGGGGCCCAAGGACTTGGGTCATCCTCTACTGCTTTCCCAGGCCATAGCAGAGAGCTGGATTACAAGTGGAGCAGCTGGCACTCGAACCGGTGCCCATATAGGATGCCGGCACTGCAGGTGGTGGCTTTACCCACTATGCCATAGCACCGGCCCCTATTTTTGGAGCTTTAACAAACATTCAAGCACATTTTGTGTAAATTGTAGAAGGCTAAAACAAAACAAACAGAAAAAAAACAATTTTATTGTTCTTTCTAGACTGTAAGAAGAAACAAATTTTTTGTAAATGCAACTACAACAGTTTTATTTATCTAATGATTTAGATGGTTATTAAAACCACTTAGTGGGGCCAGTGCCATGGCGTGTTAGGCTAAGCCTCTGCCTGTGGCACCAGCATCCCATATGGGTACCGGTTCATGTCCTTGGGCCCCTGCATGCATGTGGGATACCCAGAAGAAGCTCCTGGCTTCTGGCTTTGGATCAGCTCAGCTCCACCCATTGTGGCCATTTGGGGAGTGATGCAGGGGTTGGAAGACCTCTCTCTCGGGCTCTCCCTCTGTCTAACTGTGCTTCTCAAATAAATAAACTACTTAGCATAAAAACAAACCTTACTTTTTATCACTAGGAATATGCAAACATTACATGGTAACAGTGTCATTGCCTTTTAGTTGATTTTTAGTCTCATACCTTTGAATACTTGTTACAATGCTCAGAAGAAAGAATCAATCCAGGTAAGTTACTGGGCAAGTCAAGGCGTCTGAAATACCACACAAGGTTCCAAAACACAATGGGGTGATGGTCCACAAAGTCTGCCACTGCTATCGCATGATCGCCTTCATTTTCCAGTAAGCTTTCCAGTTCCTTCCAGACCACTAAAGGACTAAGATATGGAACAGTGACAGGATCTGGACTTGGAAGGTGCCATTCTAATCCTAAAGAATCCTGTTGAATAAATAAAACCCATAAATGGTAAATAATATAAGAATGATTTTTATTAAACCATTAAAAAAAACCCCTGCCAATGATTTTAAAGGTAACACAATTACATCATAAAAGAGACAATCTTCTTGACACTAACAAAATTGAAGCTTATAAGGCTTTTTAGGATAAGGGGAACAAAATCATTTGTAAAGGAAAAAAATTGCAAAATACATACTGTAGCTCCTTGTAAAGTAGCTGGCAGGCTGCCTGTAGGAATGAGTTTCTGTCCTCCAGTATCTTCCTTATCCAAGGGGCCATAAGTACTAATGCTTCGGGCCATTGGAAATACTGGACATTTTGACATGGTTGTTTTTGATCTATTAGCAGGGATCTGAATACTTCGAGCACAGGAATCTTCCTGCAGTTTAGATTTACTTTGGTGTCAAAAAAAGAAAAAAGCACATCAGTGTCTAGACATATTTCATTTTATCTGGAAGAACTATGTTCTTCTCTTTAGAATTGGAACCAGAGACAATAAAATAAATCTAAAGAAGTGTTACTTAGGCTTCAGCTGGAAATAGGATATATTTTTAGGAAATGTAGTCATGTCAAATTTCCTTTTTTTAATCAAGGGAACTTTAAGTAGTCAAGATTCACTCACTCATGCGAAACACTTAGTGCACAACCGTTATGTAGCAGGAATCACACCAGGCCTTAGGAGTGGGAAACAGAGCAAATGCGCACACACTCCTTTAGGCATCACAAGCTCGTAGAAGAGGGTCAAAGACAAGGACCCCAAGAGAACTAAGATGAAAGGAGGTGCGTTTGTTTTCACTGCGTAAGTATTTAGGATCACACAGGTTGCATTAGTCTGCCAGTACCATATAAGCATTTCTTTTACACATGCAGCTGCCAACATGGTTTCACCTCTCTAGCTACCTCTGGTCCATTTGGCACTTCTGCAAAAAGGAGCTGATTTCTGCATTTAAGAGAACATTTCCTTACATTAGGCTACTGTGTAAGTCTTAGTTTAGTTTTATAGTTCTTACACTAATGTTTTCTTAGATTATTAGATACTCTACAGTGGAAAATTAAATGTTCCAAAGCAGGAGTTAGCACTGACCTAATTCTTGAAGAAATGGAGATAAGATGGTCATTATAAACCTAAAGTGTTCTACCCATTTCTTTTGACGTTTAAAATACTAGTAAATAAATATTATATAGACACATAGCTTAAACTAGGGATTCATAAAGCATAACATGCATAACATATAACTTTATGTTAGTTATCTAAGCTATTGGCTTTAATAATGTTTTAACTAGGTATAACAATTTAAGGTTATGAATCTACTTTTTATAGAAATTTAAACCTCAAATGGTCTGCTAATTTTTATGTCATACATCTAAAACATGTGTAATATATGTTGTTCCACATAATCATAATTACCTGTTTAGATCAAAATTCCCTTGAACATCGACAGCAGATGTATCAAGACCAGAGGCTGATGTTGAAATGCAAGACCGCCTTGTTTGACTTGAAAAGGAGGATGGAAAGTGAATATTTTCTGTAGATGGGCTTGACTTCAAAAAGTATCTGTAATGTGAATCAAAAGAGCCTTTTGAGAAAAGAGATACTCTAGGAAACATGATACTTAAACACTGAGGGAAAAAAGCATATTATCATTACCTTCCAGGTCGTCTTAAATCTCTGATTTCAATATTCAGAAAGGGCAAGAAAAGATTGCCACAGAATGGGCACGTAGTATTGAGATTTGAATCATCTGCTGTCCAGCCAGCCATGATTTCTTCATCATGGACAAGACAATCACAAGTTCTACACCGAGAACAACTTGAGATGAGAACCTAGGGGAGAAGACGGCACTTTATAAAGCAAGCTGGATTAAACACCATTTCATAAATCCATTGAAAAAGTAAAACTCATCAGGATACAGACATTATAAAAACAAAAAATGGATTACATTTGCTGCATTATTTACTATAATCATCTTTGACTATTTCAGTTAAATCTCTTCCAAAATTTTTGCCTGAAAGAGAAACTTGCATGTAAGTGAGGATTTTCTTCCACTGTAATTACTACAAAATTTGCTGTAGTTTTATTAATGAAAACTAAACTCCAGCATTAATTTCTTAACGCTCAGAACAATATTTGCAATTATTTATATACTATAGCTCAGTGCTACTCAAAGTATGGTTACCACACCTGAGATGGTCCATAAATTCTTACTAGTTTGTGATGGGGTAAATAAAGAAATTATTGGGAGGATTTAGAAACTTTTTAAAGTAATCTGACATAGCCATAACATCTAAGTGTGTAATCAATGTAATTTACAATAATATTAGCTAAAACAAAATAGAAATTAAACAGACAAAAGCAGCTGTGGTCTCCCACCACAGACAATTTAAAAACCTTGCTGTAAGAACCAGGACTGTGGTGTAGCAGGTTAAGCTGCTGCTTGTGACACCAGCATTGCTTATTGGAGTGCTAGTTCAAGTCCTAGCTCCTCTACTTCTGATCCAGCTTCCCGGTAATGTGCTTGGGAAGGCAGCAGATGTTGGCCCAAGTGCATGGCCCTTTGCCACTCTTGTGGCTGACTCAGATACAGTTCCTGTCTCCCAATTTCAACAGCCGTGGCTGTTGTCCCCATTTAGGGACAGAACCAATGGATGGGAGATCTCTGTCTTCCTCTCTGTCTCTCTCTCTCTCTGTTACTATGACTTTCAAATAAATAAATTTTTTTTTTTTTGACAGGCAGAGTGGACAGTGAGAGAGAGAGACAGAGACAAAGGTCTTCCTTTTGCTGTTGGTTTACCCTCCAATGGCCGCCATGGCTGGTGCGCTGTGGCCGGTGCATTGCGCTGATCCGAAGCCAGGAGCTAGGTGCCTCTCCTGGTCTCCCATGCGGGTGCAGGGCCCAAGGACTGGGCCATCCTCCACTGCACTCTCGGGCCATAGCAGAGAGCTGGCCTGGAAGAGGGGCAACTGGGACAGAATCTGGCACCCCGACCGGGACTAGAACCCAATGTGCCGGCACCGCAGGCGGAGGATTAGCCTATTGAGCCATGGCACCGGCCATTTTTTTTTTTTAAAGCACTATAGGGGATAAAGCTGCCACCTGAGATGCTAGCATCCCATATGGACATTGGTTCATATCCCAGATGCTTCACTTCCCATCCAGCTCCCTGCTAATGGCCTAGGAAAGCAGTGGAGGAGGGCCCAATGACTCAGGTATTTGGGCCCATTTACCCATGTGGGAGACTGGAAGAAGCTCCTGGCTCTTGGCTTCGATCTGGCCCATCTCTGGCTGGTGCGGCCATTTGGGCAATGAACCAGCAGATGGAGTATCTCTCTCTCCCCCTCTCCCTTTTAAATAAATAAAATCAATCTTACAAAAAAAAAAAAGAAGAAGAAGAAGAAGAAGAAGAAGAAGAAATAAACATTCAAAGAGAGCTTATATATAACAAGGAATAAATTCAAATGGTGAAAAATGAAAATGCTTTTGTACACTATGACTCTCAAAGTAACCATGGAACTGTTCTAAGAGCAATAAAGTAATATGACTTCAATAATCTGAAATAATGGATATCCAAAAACTGGATTTTCACTTTATTCAGATTTGATAAACATTCTGAAATTTTAGATATTTAGATGCTATATATTTAAATTTTATAAGGATCTCTCCAGGGACTATGAATATTTAAATGTAACATTTATAAGGTAGTACAAGGAAATGTCTGTTTGACTGTACCTCCATTGCATAGTTCTGGAAGATATTTGTATTACTCATGTTGAATGAAGATGTCACTTCCGATTTCCCAGGTAACGCAAACTTTGACAGGGATCCTGTTCATTAGTAAAAAATAAAGGACAAAATCATTAAAATTAATGAGAAAGGAGATAAGCATCTTTTGTTTCCATAAATTCTCATGAAAAAGTAACCTATGAAAAATACAAATGCTAATTTAGAAAAAAAAACAGGTAATAATAAAATTTTCAATGCATGTATTTTGTATTGAAAAAAATCTAAGGAAATGTGCTTTAATTCTACTGATTCCCATATGCTGAGTATATTAAGTACCTTCTGTGTACAAGCTGGAAAGCACGCCAGATGTTTATGATTACCATTGTGCTGGTTCTAGTTCTTCCTCCATAAACACAGTTGCAAGGTCTAAAAAGTACTAACTAAACTTATTTCAAATCACAATAGGATTTAGTGGTAATTCTCTGCCTTATAAGAATCTTTAAAGAACTGGTACAGTAATCTTGCACTTAAACAACTGGGATGAATTCTCAAGCATACTCTTTAAAAAAAAAAAGATTTATTTATTTGAAAGACAGTGACAGAGAGAGAGAGAGATCTTCCATCTGCTGGTTCACTCCACATACAGCTAAAACAGCCAGTGCTGGACCAGACAGAAACAAGGAGCTAAGAGCCTCTTCCAGATCACCCACGTGGGTGCAGGGGCCCCACCCTCTGCTGAGTTGGATCAGCAGAACAGCTAGAACTTGAATTCGCACCCATTGCAGGCAGCAGCTTAACCCACTGTGCCCCAACACCAACCCCCACAAGCAGCTTCTTAAGAGCTACACCAATCTCATACAGTGAATTTTTTTAAAGGAAGCTTTTATTTAATAAATACTAATTTCATAAGTACAATTTTTGGATTATAGTGGTTCTCCCCCATAGCCATGCTCCCACCCCCAAACCGTCCCACCTCCTATCCGATATGTCCTTCATTAAGATTCATTTTTCATTATCTTTATATACAGAAGATCAACTCTATACTAAGTAAAGACTTCAACAGTTTGTACCCACAGACACACAAAATATAAAGTACGTTTGAAGACTAGTTTTACTGTTAACTCTTTTAGTACAACACATTAAGGACAGAGGTCTGACATGGGGAACAAGTGCACAGTGACTCCTGTTGTTAACAACTGACACTCTTTATTTATGACATCAGTGATCACCCACCTGAGGCTCTTGTCATGAGCTGCCAAGGCTATGGAAGCCTCTTGAATCCACAAACTCTGACCTTATTTAGACAAGGCCATATTCAAAGTGGAAGTTCTCTCCTCCCTTCAGAGAAAGGTACCTCCTTCTTCGATGGCCCCTTCTTTCCACCAGGATCTCACTCACAGAGATCTTTCATGTAGTTGTTGTTGTTGTTGTTTGTTTGTTTGTTTGTTTGTTTGTTTTTGCCACAGTGTCTTGGCTTTCCATGCCTGAAATGCTCTCATGGGCTTTTTAGCCAGACCTGAATGCCTTAAGGGCTGATTCTGAGGCCAAAGTGCTGTTTAGGGCATCTGCCATTCTATGAATCTGCTGTGTATCCTGCTTCCCATGTTGGATTGTTCTCTCCTTTTAAATTCTATTATTATTAGCGGACACTTGGTCTTATTTATGTGATCCCTTTGACACTTAATTCTATCTTTATGATCAGTTATGAACACACAGTGAATTTTTTAGGGACTTAATTTTCCAGAACTTCTTTGCTGTTTCTTTCCATTCAGCCTTCAGTTGTGGCTAATATTTTCTTATTTTACAGAACTGCTTATAGTAATGTGTAACAGATATTGTTTACTTTTACTTTAGTTAGATTTAAGTAAGATTTTTTTAAAGATTTTATTTATTTGAAAGACAGATCCACAGAGAGAGAGGTCTTCCATCTGTTGGTTCACTCCCCAGATGGCCTCAATGGCCAGAGCTGTGCCAATCCGAAGCCAGGAGCCAGGAGCTTCTTCCGGGTCTCCCACATGGGTGCAGGGGCCCAAGGACTTGGGCCATCTTCCACTGCTATGCCAGGCCATAGCAGAGAGCTGGACTGGAAATGGAGCAGCTGGGACTAGAACCTGCAGCCATATGGGATGCCAGAGCTTCAGGCCAGGGCTTTAACCCACTGAGCCACAGCGCTGGCCCCAAAAGTAAGCTTTTTTTTTTTTGACAGGCAGAGTGGATAGTGAGAGAGAGACAGAGAAAGGTCTTCCTTTTGCCGTTGGTTCACCCTCCAGTGGCCGCCACGGCTGGCGCTCTGCGGCCTGATCCGAAGGCAGGAGCCAGGTGCTTCTCCTGGTCTCCCATGGGGTGCAGGGCCCAAGCACTTGAGCCATCCTCCACTGCCATCTGGGGAGAGAACCAGCAGATGGAAGACCTCTCTCTCTCTCTCTCTCTCTGACTCTGCCTCTCTGTAAATCTGCCTTTCAAATAAATAAATCAATCTTGAAAAAGTCTAATATCCCATTGCCCTTTTTTTAATATCTATTTATTTGAAAGGCAGAGTTTTACAGTAACAGAGAGGCAAAGATCTTCCATCTATGCATTCACTCACCAAATGACCACAATGGCCAGAGCTGAGCTGGTCCAAAGCTAGGAGCCACCTCTGGGTCTCCCAAATAGGTGTAGGGGCCCAAGAACCTAGGCCATCCTCTGCTGTTTTCCCAGGGACATTAGCAGGGTCAGAAGTGGAGCAGCCAAGACTCGAATGGGCACCCATACTGGATGCTGGTAACACAGGCAGCTGCTTTACCTGCTATGCCATAGCACTGGCCCCAGATATCAGTAGATATTAAAACAACAAGACAAAAGTAAGTGAGTCTGTGGTCAAATCCTTTGTCGACCATGGCTGTATCCTTTTTTATTTTTTAAGGAATATAAATTTCATATGTACAACTTTAGGAATATAGTTATTCTTCCCACTATACCTGCTCTCACCCACACTCCCACCCCTCCTCCTCCTCCTCCCTCTCCCCTTCCCAGTCCCATTCTCCATTAAAATTCATTTTCAATTAACTTTATACACAGAAGACCAACTCTATACTAAGTAAAGATTTCAATAATTTAAACATAGACACACACACACACACACACACACACAACTGTTTGAGAACAAGTTTTACAGTTAACTCTCATAATATAACTCATTGAGGACAGAGGTCCTGCATGGGGAATTAGTGCACAGTGACTCCTGTTGTTAATTTAACAATTAACACTCTTATGCATGACATCAGTGACCTGCCTTGACATGACCTGCCTAGGATATGGAAGCCTTTTGAATCTACAAACTCCGTCAGTTTTTAGACAAGGCCATAAGCAAAGTAGAAATTCTCTCCTCCCTTTAGAGAAAAGTATATCCTTCTTTAATAGCCACTTCTTTCTGTTGGAATCTCAGAGAGATTTTTCATGTAGAATATTTTTTTGCCAGTGTCTTGGCTTTCCATGCTTGAAATGCTCTCACAGGCTTTTAAGCCCGTCCAGGAAGCCTTAAGGGCTGATTCTGAGGTCAGAGTGTTAAAGCAATTGTCATTTTATGAGTCTACTGTGTGGACTGCTTCTCATGTTAGAACATACTCTCTTTTTTAATTCTAAATTTTATTATTACCAAACACTTGATCTTATTTATATGTTCGCTTTAACACTTAATCCTATCTATATGTTCACTTTAACATTTAATATGATCACTTTAACACTTAATATGACATTTTTATCACCCAACTTAATGGGATTTGGAGTCCCATGACAAATTTTTAAACTGTACCCTTAGAAGTCAGTAAAACTGGAGGTGATCTAAATCTTGTCTATACATTGTTTTTATTTCATCACTAAATTTTATGAATGAACATGGGTATTTTTATAAATATAAAGTAAAGGTTAAGAAATGGTGTAAATTACCAGTTAATAATAGAGGGGATAGAAAAACATTAACCACCAGCATAGGGATGCAATCAATCAGTAGATCCAGACTAATGGCCCGATTGCCAATATTGCAAATAAATGACCAAAAAACAAAACAAAAAAAACAACAGAACTCCAGAGCTATCACTGGCCCTAGCCCCTGTCACACTGAGCCACCCTAATGAGGCATAAAGAGAGATCTGAAACCTCATGCCATCCTCTAAAATACTTAGAGCTGGTGTAACTGTTTTTCCTTGATGTTTCCATAATAACCTATAATCCATCTGCTAAAGGTAGTTCAAAATTTCTAATGCCTTCTATTAGCCTTGACCATTGCAGTAATTTATGTGGGCAAGTTACCTTCTGTATCTAATTATTCTACAGCACAGAACATTAAATTTATTAAATATGATTCGGGTTGTAGGTTAGGTTTTTCTTCCAGGTGTGCTCCATCTGTGAAGTTCATGTACATTCTACCTGTTATACTTAACAAATCTTTTAAAGCATGTAACATAAAGTCTTTTATTTTAGAGAACCATATTGAACTATATATGAAATAAACTGTATGCCACCTGGGATTTACTTTATAATTATCCAGTGGTGAAGGAAAAAAATGTTGGCAGCAGAGAGAAGACTGGCTATTTGCTGATAAATGTTGGGTGAAGGATACATGGGGGACATCATGCTATTCCCTTTACTCTTGTGTATGTTTGCAAATTTCCACAATAAAAGCTTTTTGAAAGAGCAAAGGCACAAATGAAAAAAAAAATATGTACTATATTCCTCACACCATATACAATTATACATTTCAAATAGTTCAAATACTGAAATCAGGGTCAAATTTACTTTGGAACAGCCTTGAGCTAAGAATGGGTTTCACATTTTAAATGGTTGTTTATCAAAGAGAAAAATAAATGACAGAGATGTTTGTAGTCCATGAAATCTATATATTGAATAAAGTCTGAAGGCCTCAGAAAATTTTTTTAAAAAAGGCAAACCACACAAGCAACACAAGAAAACACTGGGGAGGGATGGACATCTGGCACAGTGGTTAAGATGCCTGCATTTCATCTCTAAGTGCCTGTGATTGAGTCTCAGCTCGGCTTCTGACTGGGATGGCTTCACGCCTGAATTCTACCAGACTTTTAAAGAACTAATTCCAACTCTTCTCAAGTTATTCAAGACAATTGAAAGCAAGGGATCTCCTTGGAGGGAACTCCGAAACTCTTCTAATGAGGCCAGTATCACTTTAGTTCTAAAACCAGAAAAAGGTACAACAAAGAAAGAGAATTATAGACCAATATCCTTGAAGAACATAGACGCAAAAATACTAAATGAAACATTAGCTAATCAAATCCAACAACACATCAGAAAGATCATTCACCAGGACCAAGTGGGATTTTACCCTGGTATGCAGGGATGGTTCACATACACAATTCAACAAGTGTGATACATCCCATTAACAAATTGAAGAATAAAAACCATATGATTATCTCAATGAACACAGAGAAAGCACTGGTAAAATACAACATCCTTTCATGATAAAAATCTTAAGCAAACTGGGTATAGAAGGTAAATTTCTCAATACAATCCAGGCAATTTAAGACAAACCCATGGCCAGCATCCTCCCTGGGAAGAAGCAGATGATGCTCATGTATTTGGGTGCCTGCCGCATATGTGGGAGATGTGGATGGAATTATGGCATCCCAGCTTCAGCCTGGCCCAGCCCAGGCTGTTGAGGGCATTTGGGGTGTGGGCCACTGGAGGGAACATCTCTCACTCTTTCGAATAAATGGAAATAAATAATTTTTAAAAATCTTAAAAAGAAAAAACACACTAGAATTCCTTGGGAAAGGGAAATGCAACAACTCAAAATCAGGAAGCAATAAGAGGAAAGACTGATAAATATGACAACATAAAATTAAAAACAAAAACAAAAACAGAACAAAATGCCAAACTTGGATAAAAGAAAGTATCTGCAAGTTATCTGAGACAAAATATTATTTCCTAATATACAAATAGGTAATACTATGTACAAAAAAATAGACATTCAGCCCAGCAGTTAAGATATCATGTTGGAGTGTGGCACTGTGGTGTAGAAGGTTAAGCCTCCATCTGCAGTGCTGGCATCCCATATGAGAGCTGGTTTGAATCCCAGCTGCTTCATTTCCAACCCAGCTTCCGGCTAATGGACCTAAGAAAGTAGCAGAAGATGGCCCAAAAACTTGGGCCCCTTGCAACCCACATGGGAGATCTGGAAGAAGCTCCTGGTTTCAAGCCTGACCCAGCCCTGGCCATTGCAGTTATTTGGTTGAGTGAGCCAGTGGACAGAAGATTCTCTTTCTCTATCCTTCTTTCTATTTCTGTGTTTCAAATAAATAAAAATATCTTTTTTTAAGATATCACATGGGATCCCTGCATCCCACATTGCAGTCCCTGTGTTTGTGTTCCAGCTCACCTTCCAATTCTAGCTTCCTGCTATGTGTGGGAGGCAGCAGGTGATGGCTCAAGTGGCTGAGTCCCTGTCACACACATGGAAGACATGGATTGAGTTCTTGGCTTTCAGGCATTTAGGAAGTAAACCAGAGGATGGGAGGATACTTTCTCCACCACCCCCACCCTCACCCCTGGCCCAACATGACTAATGATTAAAATGTAAGAAAAGGATAGTTCCCAGAGAAATACAAATAATCCTTAAATATACAGGTTCTCAACTTGATTTTCATAAAAGAAACATAAATTAAAACCAAACCTGGAGGTCGGTGTTGTGGTGTAGTGGGTGAGACCCCTGCTGTGGTGCCAGCATCCCATGTGGGTGCTGGTTCATGTTCCCACTGCTCCACTTCTGATCCAGCTCCCTGCTATGGCCTGAGAAAGCAGTGGAAGATGGCCCAAGTCTTTGGGCCTCTGTATCTGTGTAGGAGAACTGGAGGAGGCCCCAGTCTGGATCAGCCCAGCTCTGGCCATTGCAGGCATTTGGGGAATGAACCAGTGGATAGAAGACCTTTCTCTCTCTCCCTCTGTCAGTAACTCTGCCTCTCAAATAAATAAAATTAAAAAAAAAAACAAAAACAAAAACAAGAAACCCCAAATCCATTCTTTACCTATCATATGACACAAACAAAATTTTCCAACATACTGTGTTGACAAGCTTTAGGCAAACAGGTACTCTCATACACTGACAGTGGGAATGCAAAATAGTACACCTGTGGAAAGGAACTTGGCATTATTACTTCAAGAATCCTGCAGTATCTTCCAAAGATATGCTACAAAAATCAGTATGATATATATGTATTGGAGAATTACAAAAACTAGAAACTTCATGTCCATTGATACGGAAGTGATTAAAATAAACTATGACACAGGTACACAGGCTGAACTATGCAGCTAAAAAAATGAAAGGGGAGGGGTGCTAGCGCTGTGGCATAGCAGGTAAAGCTGCTACCGTCAAGTGCCAGCATCCCATTTGAACGCTAGTTCAAATCCCAGCTGCTCCACTTCCGATCCAGCTCTCTGCTATGGCATGGGAAAGCAGAGAAAGATGGCCCAAGTCCTTGGGCCCATGAACTCGTGTGGGAGATTTGGAAGAAGCTTCTGGCTCCTGGCTTTGGATCAGCCCGGCTCTGGCCTTTGTGGCCATCTGGGGAGTGAATCAGTGGATGGAAGACCTCTCTCCCTCTGCCTCTCTGTAACTCTGCCTTTCAAATAAATAAATAAATCTTAAATAAAAAAAATAAAACACCATCATACTATTAAAAAAAAGAGAATGGGGGAGTGTCAGCATTTTGGTGTAGTATGTTAAGCTGCTGCCTGTAATGCCAGCATCCCATAAGGGTGCCAGTTCATATCAAGGCTGCTCCACTTCCAATCCAGCTCCCCACTAATGGCCTGGGAAAAGCAGCAGAAGATGGCCCAAGTATCTGGGCCCCTGCCACGCATGTGGGAGACGTGGAAGCAGCTCTTGACTTGTGGCTTTGGCCCACACCAGTCCTGGCCATTGTGGCCATTTGGAGAGTGAACTAGTAGATGGAAGATCTCTCTCTTTGTAACTCTGACTTTATATAAATAAATATATGCATAAATAAAATAATCATTTATATAAATATATACATAAAGCTTTAAAACAAAAAATTCTTTAATAAATACATATATATTTATATAAACAAACATATACATAAAAAAACCTTTAAAACGAACTAATGGGCCGGCACCGCGGGCACCCCGGGTTCTAGTCCCGGTTGGGGCGCCGGATTCTGTCCTGGTTGCTCCTCTTCCAGGCCAGCTCTCTGCTGTGGCCCAGGAAGGCAGTGGAGGATGGCCCAAGTGCTTAGGTCCTGCACCTGCATGGGAGACCAGGAGGAAGCACCTGGTTCCTGGCTTCGGATCAGCGCAGCGTGCCGGCCATAGCAGCCACTTGGGGGGTGAACCAATGGAAAAAGGAAGACCTTTCTCTCTAACTCTGCCTGTCAAAAAACAAACAAACAAACAAAAAAACCCAAAAAACAACAAAACAAACGAATGAGGGTATTGGGCCGGCGCTGTGGCACAGTAGGTTAATTCTCTGCCTGTGGTGCTGGCATCCCATATGGGCACTGGTTCTAGTCCGGGCTGCCCCTCTTCCAATCCAGCTCTCTCCTATGGCCTGGAAAGCAGTAGAAGATGGCTCGGGCCCCTGTACCCACATGGGAGACCAGAAAGAAGCACCTTACTCCTGGCTTTGGATCAGCACAGCTCCAGCTGTTACGGCCATCTAGGGATTGAACCAATGGAAGGAAGACCTCTCTGTCTCTCCTTCTCACTGTAACTCTGCCTCTCAAATAAATAAAATCTTTAAAAAAAAAAAAAAAACAAATGAATGAGGGTCATCAATCATTCTGTGATGATATGGAATAATCTTCAGGATATATTGTGAGCTTTTTAAAAAAAGATTTATCTATATGAGAGTGTCAGAGAGAAGGAGGGGCTGGGAGGGAAGAACAGAGAGAGTGAGAGAGAGAGGGAGAGAGGGTGAAAGGGAAAGAGAGAGAGAGAGTCAGTCAATTTCCTTCTGCTGGTTCACTCCCCTGATGGCCAAAACAGAAAGGACTGGGCTGGCATCACAAGCCATGTCTAAACCCACTGCTCCAACACTGGCCCCCAGTATACATCATCAGGTGAAAAAAACAATGTGTGAGAAAATATTTACAGGGGCTGGTGCTGTGGTGCAGTGAGTTAGGCTGCCACTGGAAGTGCTGGAATCCCACATGGGAGCCAGTTTGAATCCTGGCTGTTCTACTTCCAATCCAGCTCCCTGCTAATGTGCCTGGGAAAGCAGTGGAAGATGGTGTGAGTTCTTGGGCCTCTGCCACCCACATAGGAGACCTGGAAGAAGCCCCTGACTCCTACTGTTGGCCTGGTTTAATCCCATCCATTGTAGCCACTTGGGAAGTGAACCATCAGATGGAAGACCTCTGTCTCTCCTTCTCTCTAACTCTGCCTTTCAAATAAATAAATAAATAAATCTTTAGACAACAAAATATTTACAGTAAGTTACCTTTTGAGGAAGAAGACAGAAAGGTAATAAGAATATGAGTACATAAATACCCATATTTTTAAAGAAAGCAATAATGTAAGGATAAACCGAAAATGAATAAAAATGGTTCTTACCTCTAGGGACAGGGAAAAAGCAGGATAGAAGCAGGGACAGAAGCCAGACTTCGCTGAGAGTACCCTGGCTTTGTGGTTTTGCCTTTGAAGCCATGCAAATGTTCCACAAAATTAAATCATGAAGAAATAAAATAGAGATACTATAAATCAAATGCATTGAACAGAACTGTTTGGACAAACCTTCTAAGGAGGCAGAACTTTCCAGACTTGTTCGGCTAAGGTCAATCCCCTTGGTCCCTGACGTGGCACTGCTCTCTTGGGAGGAAGAGGCTCCTTCCAGCTCATGGCAGACCTCTTCATCTGTCAAAGAGGTAGATTCAGAATCCTGGGCTCCCACTGAAGAAAGACTGGTACGGTCAGAACTTTGATCCTAAGGATATAATTATAAGCTTAATTTCCTTCACATTTATAATTGTTTAAAAAATCACTTGTAAGGCAGAGGAAACACTTATCACCTAACCACACAGATTATCAGTTAACACCATAATTACTGGATAAATAAAACCAACCAGTTTTACAAAGGTCTAATAATTTGGACAAACATGCTGGAAAACAATATTTAAGAAATAAATTTTTAGTTCCAGCCGTGTGTATTATTAACACATTAGTAAGGTAAACCTGTTGACTTTTTAATCTTCATTTACTATTAATTTTCTTCCTGTAAACCTTGGTAAGATGATACAATTAGAATTTAATTTTATTCTTTTCCATAATAATCTAATTTCAGACAATATCATTTTAAGAACACTAAAATTAAATGTTTATGGCTATACTCAAAGTATGTGTAAAAATCCAATACACATTTTCATATGAAAAACATTTTTAGAAACCTGCAATTCTACTATACAACTCAATTTTTTTTTCTAATTGTAAATTACTGTTATTTTTAACTACATAGGACTTCAACACTGTTATGTACTCAAATCTTTTCATCCTCTATGGGTTTCAGGGCTTGCATATTTTCTTTACTCCAACATAATAAAAATGTCATTTTCTTTTAGTGTTCTTCTAATTTAGCCTAGTTTCTAATTTATCCAGGGTTTATTTTTTAAACGTGACACATGAATTTAACTTCCCCCCAATCAACAGCTAATTATCCCAACACATTTACTTCAGATTCTTTGCCCCCACTGATTTGAAATACTATCTTCTCACATCCTGAACTCCTGTACACATACAGTTTCATTTCTGAACTTTATTCCACTGGTCCATTTATCTTATTTTGCATTAATTAGTATACATCGAATTACAATTTTACCATTTTTTTCACAACACTGAATATATCAATAAATTATACCCTTCAGTATAGTATTATGGTTTTATTCATGTAGTACACATTTGATATTAGTTTTACATTCAGACACTGTGTTATGATGAATTAGTTGGTATTTTTCTTTTCTAATCGGCTATTATGATATTCAGGAAAGCTGTTTTATTTTTATTTTTATTTTGACAGGCAGAGTGGACAGTGAGAGAGAGAGACAGAGAGAAAGGTCTTCCTTTGCCGTTGGTTCACCCTCCAATGGCCGCTGCGGCCGGCACGCTGCAGCCGGCGCACCGTGCTGATCCGATGGCAGGAGCCAGGTACTTATCCTGGTCTCCCGTGGGGTGCAGGGCCCAAGCACCTGGGCCATCCCCCACTGCACTCCCTGGCCACAGCAGAGAGCTGGCCTGGAAGAGGGGCAACCGGGACAGAATCCGGCACTCCGACGGGGACTAGAACCTGGTGTGCCGGCGCCGCAAGGCGGAGGATTAGCCTAGTGAGCCGCGGCGCCGGCCAGGAAAGCTGTTTTTAAACTGTTTGCTGCTTGCCACCTCACTGGTCCAGTTTTATCAGTAGTAGCAGACAATCTCACTTATGTGAATACTAGGTTTTATTAATCCTTTTGATCTCTCAGGTCTTTTCCTGGCCTTCTGGCATAAGCATACCCAGCACACTGCTGAAATGCACAGGCAGAGCTCACTGAGAGGCATGTCTCCAAAGGCCACCCTTCACAGTGCATGCTTGAGAAACAGGAAGACAATTTACGGAACAGCCCTTGGAAGGACGGTTTCATTTGGGTTGGTTGATAGGTATTTCAGTATAGTAGAGTACGGCTTTCTTTAAAACAAAACAAAAACCCACACAGATTTTGAGCTGATTGTGGAATTCTGAAATCACCTTGAACTCTGATTTGCTTCTCCCTCATCTCAGTGCTTGTCCTTGGAATTTCTCCTTCATCCTTAGCTCTGACAGTTTTTGTGTCTTTTTTGAGCTGTGTGTCCCATTTTATTCTAGGGACAATTTCTTAACTAACCACTCCTATAAGAGGAAATACAATACCTAGCCTAACTGTACCCTTAAGTAGTCTTTTCATTTAATTACCTAACTATGCTTCAGTCTGCTCATTTGGGCTTCATTAAGACCAGCTTTAATCTTGATAGTTGAATTTGTGAATACTTTAGAGGCTACGCTTTCAGTAACTAGGCATTTCTATTAATCCAATCTCATTTGCTTTCTAATTTTCAGAAAGATCTGGAAAGTGTGGATATACTGATGCCATGCTTTTCTAATATCATTGCTCTAATGGATCTATTATTATTTTTTCATTTTTCAGTCAGTTTAAAGAGACTTTGAGGGGGCCGGCGCCGCGGCTCAATAGGCTAATCCTCCGCCTTGCGGCGCCGGCACAGCAGGTTCTAGTCCCGGTCGGGGCGCCGGATTCTGTCCCGGTTGCCCCTCTTCCAGGCCAGCTCTCTGCTGTGGCCCGGGAGTGCAGTGGAGGATGGCCCAAGTGCTTGGACCCTGCACCCCATGGGAGACCAGGAGAAGCACCTGGCTCCTGCCTTCAGATAGGCGCGGTGCGCCGGCCGCGGCGGCCATTGGAGGATGAACCAACGGCAAAAGGAAGACCTTTCTCTCTGTCTCTCTCTAAGGAAGACCTTTCTCTCTGTCTCTCTCTCTCTCACAGTCCACTCTGCCTGTCAAAAACAAAACAAAACAAACAAAAAAAGAGACTTTGAGGAAGGAAGACAGATGTATATTTTAGCATCCTTAACCAGAACTCTTTTTGCTACTTCTTTAAAAAACAATTATAATGAGTAAATAGAATAGTTAAATTTTTCTAGCCAAACTATGTAGGTTTGAGAAGACTAAAAAACAAATGTCTTTACACTGGGAGACATTCAATTCTTTAGAAATAAAAATTTAAATATGAGCATATACATTTCTTTATCTGTAATAGTAATAACCATTTAGTGCCATTAATGGGTTAAATTCTGTACCAGTCTGATATATTATATATATCAGACATATATATATATATATATATATATATTTGTTTCCACAGTTCCTGGTTTATAATTTATATAGCTCTTATTAATTTCTGAACAGCTCCAAAGCATTAAAAGTGAAATACAGTCTTTTGTTATAATATTGGGGCCCTTTAGGCCTCAAGTGAAAAAACCTCTCTCTGACCTTCTTCTCTCCTTTTGCCTGCTGCTTCTGCTCCTCAAGGCTCTTTTTATGGGATGAACACTGTGATGCAGGAGTTTAAGCTGCTGCCTGTGATGCCCAAATCCCATATCAGAGTGCCATTTTGAGTCTTGGATACTCCACCTCTCCACCCTTTTTCTTTTTTTGAAAATGCAGTTACAGAAAGTGATGGGGAGAGACAAGAGAGAGAATCTGTCCACTGGTTCACTACTCAAATGGCCGCAGGGCTGGGTCTGTGCCAGTTTGAAGTCAGGAGCCCAGAACTTCTCTTGGATCTCCCACACAGGTGCAGGGGCCCAAGCATTTAGGCCATTTTCTGCTGCTTGCCCAGGAACATTATCAGGGAGCTGGATTAAGAAGTGGAACACCCAGGTCTTGAACCAGTGCCTACATGGGATGCTGGGGTTACGCCACAGTGCTACGCCTGATACTACACTGCTGATCCAGGTTCCTGTTATGTGTCTGGAAGGCCACGGATGATGGTACAAGCAGTTGGGTCCCTGACACCAAAGTAGGAGACTGGATGGAGTTCTAGGCTCTTGGCTTCAACCTGGCTCAGTTTCAGCTGTTTCTAGCATTTGGCAAATGAACCAAACAGATCTTTTTCTGTCTCTCCGTCACTCTTTCAAAAAAATCTTAAAAAAAAAAAAAGGCTAAAATGTCTCACCCTCAAATTTTTTATTTTATTTATCTAATTATTTATTTAGACAGGCAGAGTGGACAGTGAGAGAGAGAGACAGAGAGAAAGGTCTTCCTTTACCGTTGGTTCACCCCCCAGTGGCCACTGCAGCCGGCGCACCATGCTGATCCAAAGCCAGGAGCCAGGTGCTTCTGGTCTCCCATGCAGGTGCAGGGCCCGAGCACTTGGGCGATCCTCCACTGCACTCCCTGGCCACAGCAGAGAGCTGGACTGGAAGAGGAGCAACCGGGACAGAATCCGGCGCCCCGACCGGGACTAGAACCTGGTGTGCCGGTGCTGCAAGGCGGAGGATTAGCCTAGTGAGCCGCGGCACTGGCCTCACCCTCAAACTTGGTACAGATAAACTTTAGAATTTTATCCTGCCCTACCATCTTGGAGTTATTCAGCAAGGAATTCTGTGACCTACACTGTCTGACAGGTCACTAGACTCCCATGTCAGAGGGGACTCTGCTCCAAAGCTGGGGGGAAGCAATGCTGCCAAGACTGGCCTCTCAGTCTCCCAGCAGATCATATCATTTTTGTCCAATCACATTTCTACATGATTGTCAATGCTTTATATACGCAATGAAGTCTCCATAAATCCCAAAAAGGACAGGGTTTGGAGAACTTCTGACAGCTGACACATGCAAGTTCCTGGAGGGTGGGCCCAGAGAAGGCATGGAAACTCTGTGCCCCTCTCATAGAGCTCATCCTATACGTCTTATAATTCTTTATAACAACACATGTATTTTCCTTGAGCAAATTAATTGAACCTGAAAAAAGGATTGTGCAAACTCCCATTAAAAGCTGGCTGGTCAGAAGCACAGGCAGAATAACCTGGGGCTTGTGGTTGGTATCGGAAGTGACTGTGGGCAGTCTGGAGACTCAGCCCTCAACCTGTGGAATGTGATGCAGCCTCCAGGTAGTGCTAGACTTGTACTGAATTAGAGGATGCCTGGCTGGAGTCTGCTGCCTGCGATTCCCATACATTTTTGGGATCACAGAAATGACCTATGTTCTGAGTAGGTAGTAGGAGAAACTGTGCTTGTTGTTCCCTTAATATTTTCAGAATTAGGCATTAAAAACAGTTTACTTTAGTTGTTAATTCTATTTAGAGAAAGCAGCAGCAACATCAAAGTGGGGTCTTTCTGACATTAGTAATTTGTGTTTTCGTTTTCTGGATTAATCTAACTAGGAATGTGTCAATTTTAGTGTTTTTTAAAAATTACTGGCTTCTGGATTCACTGAATTTCTTAGATTCTCTCTCTCCAGTTTTACTGACTGACTCTTTTTATTCTTGCCTTCCTTCTACTTTAAACTTTGTTTCTATTTTTTTTTTTTCTAGCTTCTAATGCTGGAAAATCATTCTAAAGCTGTAAGCTCATATCTATGCCCTCTTAGCTGTACCACACAAATTTTAAAGTGCTCTATTTTTGGTCATTCTATTCAAATAACACTCTAATTTACTTTATGATTTTATCCTTGATTCATGAATTATTTAGAACTGTGTTTGTTTTTTTCTTGGTATCTTACTTATTATTAGTGATTTTTAATTTAATCCCACTCTAGTCATAAAATATGCTTTTTTAAAAAACCTTATTCAGATATAATTTACATGCCATAAAATTCAATCACTTTAGATATACAATTCAATAATTTTTGTAGTAAATTTAACTAGTTTTAGAACATTTCTACCATCACAATGAATGCCTCATGTCTGCTAAAATTCATCTGTACATCCCCAGTCCCTCCAAATCTCAGGGCAATCACTAATACACTGTCTGTAAAGATGAGCCTTTTTAGGACATTTTATACCAATGGAATTCATACAAGATTTGTTTTTGGCATATGGCTTCTTTCACTTAACATGTTTTTGAGATTTGCCAATTTTAATTTTAGCATTTATCAGTAATTCCTTCTTATCACTAATGTTACATTGTATGAATACAACACATTTTGCTGACCTGTTTCCCAGCTGATGAACACTTGGACTGTTCCCACCTTTTGGCTATTATGAAGAATGTTATGAACAACTACATGTACACCTCTAAGTAGGCCATGTTTTCATTACCTTTGGGTGAAATACCTAAGAAGGAAACTATTGGGTCATATTAAATGTATGCTGACCTTTTGAGGTGGGCATTTGGGCAGAGATAAGACACTGTTTGGGGTACGTATCCTATATTAGAGCACGCCTGTTCAAGCTGCAGCTCAGCTTCCAATTCCATGCTTCAAGGACTTCGGTCCTGCACTCACGTGAGAGAGGCAGATTGTGGCTTTAGTGTAGCCCAACCCTAACTTTTGTGGGCATTTGGGGAGAGAATCAGGCATGGAAGAACTCTATTTTTCTGTCTTTCAAATAAAATGAAAATATGCACTTAAGAAGAAGTTGAAGCAATTTAAAAAATTTATGCTTACTTTTAAAAGAAAATGCCAAAGTGGCTTACTTTCCAAGGTGGCTGTACCATTTCACATTCCCATCGGCTGTGTATAAAGGTTACCATTTCTCCACATCTTCATCAACACTTGTTATTGTCTTTTAGACTCTAACCACTGTAGTGGGTGTGAAATGGCATCTTATGGCTTCAATTTGCACTCCCTTAATGACTAATTATATAGAGCATTTTCTCATGTGCTCCATCTCCTTTGGAGACTCTTCTGCTCATCTCTTCCTTGGGTTGTCTGTCTCTTTTTTAATTTTTGAATTGGATGAGTCAATTGTGTATAGGGCAAGAGTCGGTTGTCAGACTTGGCAATTTACATAGCTTTTCCTCAGTATATGGCTTGCCTTTTCATTTTCTTACTGGTATTTTTTGGAGCACAAAGTTTTAAATTCTGACGTATATTTTCTTTTACAGATTAATCTTTTGGTATCATACTGAGAATTCTTTGGGTAACTCAAGGTCTTAAAAGTTTTCTCCTAAGCCGGTGCCATGGCTCAATAGGCTAATCCTCCGGCTAGTGGTGCCGGCACACCAGGTTCTAGTCCTGGTCGGGGCGCCGAATTCTGTCCCGGTTACCCCTCTTCCAGGCCAGCTCTCTGCTGTGGCCAGGGAGTGCAGGGGAGGATGGCCCAAGTCCTTGGGCCCTGCACCCCATGGGAGACCAGGAGAAGCACCTGGCTCCTGCCAGCGGCCACTGGAGGGTGAACCAACGGCAAAAGGAAGACCTTTCTCTCTGTCTCTCTCTGTCCACTCTGCCTGTTAAAAAAAAAAAAAAAAAGAGAGAGAGAGAGAGAGAGAAAGAGAGAAAGAGAGAAAAAGCCTTTTCTACTAGCCAGGTATTTGTTTTGTTCTTCACTTCTAAAGATCCAGGTTTCTCTAGTCCACAGTATCATTTTTCTTTAGTGTGAAGAATTTCATACAGGGAGTTCATATAGAGCAAATCTGCCGTCTATGAATCCATTTTCTTTATTTCACCCCTTGAAGAATGCTTTCACTGGATATAGAATTCTGGGTGGACAGGTGTTTTCTTAAATATTTATTTATTTATTTGAAAGAATTGAGAGAGAGAGAGAGTGAGAAAGAGAGACAGAGATAGACAGAAAGGCAAATATCTTCCATCTGCTGGTTCACTCCCCAAATAGCCACAATGGCCAGGCTAAAGCCAGGAACCAGGAGCTTCTTCCAGGTCTCCCACGTTGGTGCAGGAGTTCAGGCACTTGGGCCATTCTCCACTGCTTTCCCAGGGAGCTGGATTGGAACTGGAGCAGCCAGGACTTGAACCGGCCCCCACATGGGATGCCGACCTCTTAAATGGCAGCTTTTCCTGCTACATCATCATCCCAGCCCCATGTGTCTATTTTTAATATGTTAAGGGTATTGTTTTAGTGAAATTTTTCCTCCATGGATGATGATGAACACCACATGGTCATCCAAATCTTTAGTCCTAGCTAGATAATGAGTAATTTTTCTTTAATTGTTTTCAAGATTTTTTTTTCCAGTATTTTCTTATTAGCAGATGGAGAGTTTTGGTTTCTATCACTTTGTTTATAAATGTATGCAGATGTGGTTTTCTCCGAGTTTGTCCTTTCTGCAGTTTTCTGAGTTTTGTATCTATAAATCTCTTTCATCAAATTCAAGCATTTTCAGTCATTCATTGTTCCAGTATCTTTTCTGCCACAATCACTTTCTTCAATTCTTCTGGAACTCCAATAATGTGCATGTTATTTATCCCTTTTGATATTGCTCTACATGCCCTGAGGATCTGTTCATTTTTGTAAGTCTTTTCTCTTCTGTTCTTCAAATTGGGTTTTTGTTACTCAATATTCAAGCCCACTGAATTTTTTTGGTGTCATTTCCACTCTGTTATTGAAATCATCCAATGAGTTCTAGATAGTATATTTTTTCAGTTACAAAATTTGTTTTCAATAGTTTCTGTTTCTTATTGAGAATTCATTTTATTTCAAGTATGTTTTCCTTTATCTCAGGGAACTTAGTTATATAGTAGCTGCTTTAAAGTTTATGGTAACTCCAACATTTGTGTTTGTCTTGGCGTTGTCTTGAATACCTCGGGGTGAATCTTGAATATCTTGAGAATTAATCATATTTTTCTGGTCCATTACATCAAATAATCTTGGATTTTATCTTGGACATTGTGAATATTATATCAGGCAGCCTGGTTACTGTTAAAATTCTTTGGGGGAATACTGATGTTTTGTTTTAGCAGGCAATCAACTTAGTTTAGACTGCTTTTTGTGTTGCTTTTTCAGTTTTATTTATTTGAAAGGTATGGAACAGAGCAAGAGATGAAGGGAGGGGGAAAGGAAGGAGGGATGGAGGGGGAAAAGGGAGAGAAGGAGGGAGAGGGAGAATGAGAGAGAGAAAAGAGAGTGACAGAGTCATCTCTCATCTGGTGGTTCACTGTTACATTTATAACAGCTGTAGTTTGCAGCTGGGTCAGGCCAAAGCCAGGAGTCAGGAACTCAATTCAGTTTCTAACATGGGTGACAAGAAACCAACTATCTGAGCCATTATCTGTTGCCTCCCAGGGTATGTGTCAGTAGGAAGCTGGAATTAGCAGAACAAGGACTCAAACTCAGGCACGCCAACATGGGACATGGATGTCTCAAGCAGAATCTCAAGAGCAGGCCAAATGCCTGCCCTTGTCTTGGTTTAACTCTAAGTTCAGTTATTTAAATCTCTTCTGCGTTGGCTTGTATCTATCACGTGCATATATATCTCAAGAGTTAGAGACCTGTGTGGGATTTCCCTCAAACACCCCAAACTTCCTGCATTTCACCTAGATGTTTGTTTTTGGAATGTATGCAGGTCTATCATAAATTGTTCTACCCTAAACAGGAGGAGAAACTATGCCTGACTGGTCAATTTTGAAGGCATACTGGATACTCTATTTTTTAAAGTGTTTGTTTTTTGAAGGACATATTGAAACTCTTAAGTACTTTCACATAACAGTATTTCTTATTCCAGTTTCAAATCTGAACTTTAAATATAATCTAACTGAAATTTCTCTCCTTTATTCCAGTTCAAATTCTGGTACTTATAAAACATATACATTCCATGAGTTCTTTTCTTAGAGCTGTATTTAAAAAAAATGGTTTAGACAGACATCTTCACAAGTAAGGAACTTCTGGTAGTGGTGGCAGGTGTTGTCAAAGTCAAAGTAGGAAACACTTACCTTAGAGGATGAGGTATACATGGTGAATCTTGAATACCACTTGCTTGCTTTCTCTGCAACTCCTTTTCCAGCAGTGAACATACTATTCCTTAGAACATCTAATTTAGGTACCAGTAGCGTATCTAAATTAAATGAGGGTGATGAATGGGTTAATGTATCTTGAGATTCTTCTCTAAATGGGCAAGTAGGTGAGAAGGCTGGAGAAGACCACAGTCTATCCCTTGGTCTTTCCTCACTTTTTGTGTAACTTTTAGATTTGGTGAGTCTCACTGGCCTAGGAGAATTGGGAGGTAGGCTAGATCTTCTGCAAGCCTTGGCCAAGGTTGGGCTTTTCTTATTGTTTAATTTATCATCACAAGCCCTTTGTAAGTCAATGCTTGGTGTTCGACTTGTCAAAGGACTGCTCATGTTATTCATATACATCACAATTTCTTCAGCTAAATCACGCCTTGCAGATGGTGTCGAAATGCTTTTGCTATCATCTTCATCCTCCTCTTCCTCTTCTTTTTGCTGCTGTTCAGTCTCAGCAACTAAAAGAGAGAGGGGATCAAATCCTGTTGCAACATCAGTTTTTTCAGAAGGTTTTGCTGAGAAGTTGCTGTTCATTCGTTGAATTCTCTTGGAATTTTGTGTTGCAACATATCCTACTTTTGATCCATCTGTTTCATTGTCTAAGTCTTCTAAATCAAAAATAACAGGAGAATCCACTTTATCAGCCAAGCAATTAGAACCATCAAAAGGTGTATCATCATCACTAGATTCCTTTTCTAGACTGTCTCTTTTTGATCTTAAAGGTGGCTTTCCAATATCAAGACTATTTGGTCTTGTGCTTCTTGAGATAACATTTGAAAGAATTTTTGCATCAGCTCCTAATTTTTCAACTATATCTCCAGGATTTGCTTTTTGATTAATTCTGTTGAGCATAAATCCCATCAGTACCCCTCCACTAAGATTACGGTTTCTATTTCCCCAGGCCATTTGCTGCTGCAAATTAGAATCATTGTCACTTTTATGTCTTTTCCTGAAGCATCTACTTTCAATGTTTCCTGTTTCATTTGTATCCTCAAGAGATGATATTAAGAGCAGTTCACGTGTGCTTTCTGAAAAACAAGAAAAATGTTTTATTCATGAAAATGTAATGTGCAAATATAAATCATCTTAAGTATTTAAAATTCTAGTAATGAAGATATTATATTAGCTACTGTAAACATGACAACATCATTATGTGTTAAGAAAAAAAAAGATCAGAAAGATCAATTATCTAGCCCAAAGATACCCTTAAGAGATGGAACTGGTATTTAAATCTAGATTTGTCTAACAATAAAGAATATTCTTCTAGACATTAGGATGTTCTGCTTTTCAAAATACCTAACAACTAGGATTTATATTTTATAATAATAAACTTGCATTAATTCTACTAAATTGATTAAATAACAATGGTTATAAAATCATGGTTCTGCTAGATGTCCATGATATTCTGTGTCTTCTGCATATTTAAATGAAAACCAAACCTCAAATCACCAAGCTGAAGATAGCCATATTAAAATTACCCATATATAAAGATTATTTTAAAATCTTCAAATTCTTATGACTATCTTTGTGGCTAAGTGATTTTAACCTTTTAATAATATTGTTTTTTTTTTTTAAAGTTTTATTTATTTATTTGAAAATCAGAGCCACAGAGGAAAAGACAGAAACAGACAGAGGGACAGAGAGAGAGAAAGAGAGAGAGATTTCCCATTCACTGGTTCACTTCCCAGATGGCCGCAATGGCCAGTGCCAGGCCAGGCTGAAGCCAGAAGCCAGGAGCTTCATCTGTGTATCCCATGTGGATGGCAGAGGCCCAAACAACTGGGTCACCTTCGGCTGCTTTTCTCAGGCCATTAGCAGGGAAGAGGATCAGAAGTCGAGCAGCTGGGACATGAACCAGTGCTCATATGGGATGCTGCATTGCAGGTGATGGCTTTACCCACTATACCACAATGCCCCAATATACTGCTTACTGATTCCAGGTTTATACCTGCCAGTGCAACACAGGGTGCAGGCCAAATGCGGTCTGTGGGCCACTGTTTGCCTACCTCTGAACTAGAGGCATATTTATATTGTGGAAAAATGAACAGTACAACAACACCTTGAGAGCAGAAATTCTTCAATGTCTTTTGGATTGTAATAAAATCCAGCTAATGCCATTAAAAAAAAGGTAATTACATAATCATGCTTTTAACACTAGAAGCTCTGCATCTTAGGTCCATTTAACTCCCCTAAAATAGTCTGGTGAAAAATTTATGAGATCAAGTGATCCCAGATCCTAATCTCACTTTTTCACTAACAACTGATAATTTCTGTTACCTGCCAAAAACCAAATTATGCCTTAGCTTTCTCATCTTTAAAATAGTGCTAAAGTCCTCTCTCACTAATATAAGCATTACTATAATAACAAACACAAGATAATTTATGCACACTGTGGCACAGTGGGTAAAGCCACTGCCTGCATCCCATATGGGCACTGGTTCAAGTCCCGGCTGATCCACTTCCAATTCAGCTCTCTGTTATAGCCTGGGAAAGCAGCAGAAGATGACCCTTGGGCCCCTAAACCATGTGGGAGACCCTGAAGAGGCTCCTGGCTTCTGACTTTGGATTGGCGCAGCTCCGACTGTTGGGGCTAATTGGGGAGTGAACCAGCAGATGGAACACCTCTCTCTCTCTCTCTCTCTCTGCCTCTCCTTCTCTGTTAACTCTGACTTTCAAATAAATAAATCTTTTAAAAAAGAGATAATATATAAAAGCACTTTCTTTTAAAAGATTCATTTTATTT
The DNA here is from genome assembly GCF_051225735.1 of Oryctolagus cuniculus. Classification (NCBI taxonomy): domain Eukaryota; kingdom Metazoa; phylum Chordata; class Mammalia; order Lagomorpha; family Leporidae; genus Oryctolagus; species Oryctolagus cuniculus. Next base: position 88,811,450 of record NC_142878.1, read on the forward strand.
TTTGAAAGTCAGAGTTACACATGGGGGGCGGGGAGTCCTCCATCTGATGGTCCACTCCCCAATTGGTCACAACAGCCAGAGCTGCGCCGATCCCAAGCCAGAAGCCAGGAGGCAGGGGCTTCCTCTGGGTCTCCCATGCGGGTGCAGGGGCCCAAGGCCTTGGGCCATCTTCCACTGCTTTCCCAGGCCACAGAAGAGAGCTGGATCGGAAGTGGAGCAGCCGGGACTAGAGGCTCTGAATATGAATCTGAAGTGCCCATATGGAATGCCGGCGCTTCAGGCCAGGGCATTAACCCATTGCGCCACAGCATCGGCCCCTAAAAGCACTTTTAAAAAAGAAAAACATTGGGTGTTACTAACTAAATTGTCTAAAGGACTATGCTTTTTCAGACTAGCTTTTGAACAAAGAGGAATAATATGAAGACCAAGGAATCATATCCTTCATGTAAAACTTGGCTGGAGGGTAGGTGGATGGTATAACATTTAAGACACTACTTAGGGCCGGCGCCGCGGCTCACTAGGCTAATCCTCCGCCTAGCGGCGCCGGCACACCGGGTTCTAGTCCCGGTCGGGGCGCCGGATTCTGTCCCGGTTGCCCCTCTTCCAGGCCAGCCCTCTGCTGTGGCCAGGGAGTGCAGTGGAGGATGGCCCAGGTGCTTGGGCCCTGCACCCCATGGGAGACCAGGAAAAGCACCTGGCTCCTGGCTCCTGCCAGGATCAGCGCGGTGCGCCGGCTGCAGCGGCGGCCATTGGAGGGTGAACCAACGGCAAAGGAAGACCTTTCTCTCTGTCTCTCTCTCTCACTGTCCACTCTGCCTGTCAAAAAATAAATAAATAAATAAAATAAAATAAAAAAAAATAAGACACTACTTAGAACTGCTGCGTCCCATATGTGAGTTCCTGGGTTTGAGGCCCACCTCTGTTTCCCATTCCAGTTTCCTACTAATGCACACCTGGGAGGCAGCAGAAGATGGCTCAAGTACTTGGGCTCTGCAATCCACATGGGAGACCCAGACTGGATTCAGGCTCTTGGCTTGGGCCTGGTGTACCCAAGCTATTGTAGGCATTTGGAGAGTGAACTAGAAGATGGAAAATCTTTGCCTTTCAAATAAAATGAAAATAAATAAAAGTTTAAAGAAAAAATAAAATAAAATTTGGCCAGGTATATGATACTCAGACTTGTCGCCTCTCCAGCTCCTACTTCCTAATTCAACAATTCAAACTCAAAATGTATGAAGGTTGAGCCGGCGCCGTGGCTCAATAGGCTAATCCTCCACCTTGCGGCGCCGGCACACCGGGTTCTAGTCCCGGTTGGGGCGCCGGATTCTGTCCCGGTTGCCCCTCTTCCAGGCCAGCTCTCTGCTATGGCCAGGGAGTGCAGTGGAGGATGGCCCAGGTGCTTGGGCCCTGCACCCCATGGGAGACCAGGAAAAGCACCTGGCTCCTGGCTCCTGCCAGGATCAGCGCGGTGCGCCGGCTGCAGCGGCGGCCATTGGAGGGTGAACCAACGGCAAAGGAAGACCTTTCTCTCTGTCTCTCTCTCTCACTGTCCACTCTGCCTGTCAAAAAAAAAAAAAAAAAAAAAAAATGTATGAAGGTTGGAGGTTTACCCCTACACAGTGGTAATAATAAAAGCTTTAACCAAGTGTCATTAAATATAGCTCTCAAGTCACTAAGCTATACCATGAGAGGCTGCATAAATACATTTAAAAAATGGATGATTAAGACTTTTAGAAAAAAACTATTCCTTAATCACACAGTCTATCCTGCACATAACAGATGGATGCTATTCAACTTACCTGTGTTTTCTCCTGGTATTTTATGAGCACTGTTGTCACCTGTACCACTGAGGCGAACAATACTGGAAGAACTTTGAAAATTGAGCTTAGGAAGACAATCAACACTTCCTTTTGTACTCTCGCTCTCTGACACTATACAGATAGAAATGAAAATGTCAATTAAATGCAATCTATATTGTACGAGGAACAAAGAGAAGTAGCTTTTAGTTCTAAAATTTCTACCCATAAATAGGCTATAAGAATATAATATTAAATACCTCTGTATCTATTTTTGAGTCACAATTAAGTAGTTCAGGCCTCAAAATGAAGATGAAATTACTGAGTACTGATCATGTATGAAGTTCATGAACAAACTTTAAAATTTCTCTTGGTTGTGAAAGAGCATTTCCAGTGGGGGAAGGAAAGGAGCAAATACAGGTCCATAAACAAACTTTAAATGAAAATTATTAAGCCTCAGAAAAGAGTCACTATTTCAACAAAAACAAGTTTGCACTTTAATAAGAATATTCTGCGTGTTATATAGCTTTCATTTTAACAGTATTGATTGGAGAGTGTTTTGCCACTGAGACTATAAACATCATACAAGAAGCATTTTTATGAAAATAAGTATTAGGTGGCAGAGAGGCTTTGCAATGGGAAGAAAAGAAGTTATAAAAGAAAAATGTGAAGTAATACTAGCACTTATGCAGTTAAAGTTATATGTATTTTTCTATTAATATAAAGTCACAATTTTATACATTTTCAAACAATACCTACAGGAACCAGAATCACTCCCTTTTTTATCTTTTTCTTCTGGAATGTCCTCAGTAGCTATATCCCCTCTTCTAACTTCATCCTTAGACAATGAATCATATCCCAGATAAGACTGGCCACCTAGAAAAGCAAAAAGAAAGAAACAAATCCCTATTTGTTTATCATAAACTTCTTTAGTGAGAGCAACTTGAATTTATAGCTACATACTAGGAGTTCGGATTTACTCAGAAATTTTCCTGGATCACTCTAATGAAAAGTATTATTTTGTTACCTACCCTTTCCCATCTCCAGTAATGTAAGAAAGAGAAGATATCAAAATAATTTATTTTTTGCTCCATACTGTAGTCAAAAGAATTATGTATATTCACACTACTCTGTGGGCTTCCAAACACAGACAAGCAGACATTCTTTTTATTTGACAGGCAGAGTTATAGACAGTGAGAGAGAGAGAGAGACAAAGGTCATCCTTCCATTGGTTCACTCCCCAAATGGCCACTATGGCTGGCGTTGCGCTGATCCGAAGCCAGGAGCCAGGTGCTTCTTCCTGGTCTCCCATGTGGGTGCAGGGGCCCAAGCACTTGGGCCATCCTCCACTGCCCTCCTGGGCCAAAGAAGAGAGCTGGACTGGAAGAGGAGCAACTGGGACCAGAACCCAGTGCCCACATGGGATGCCAGCACCGCAGGCAGAGGATTAACCAAGTGAGCCACGGCGCCGGCCCTGTAGACATTTTTTTTTCAAGTCCATTACCTCTCTAAGTGAAAGTCTGAGTTTCAATAAGCAATGCAGATAAGAAATTTGCAGAGAATTCAGACCTGAATTCAGAACATTCACATACAAATAATTGGAGATGATTATCTAAATGATTTTATCCAAAAATTGGGGTTCCTTAAGTTTATTGGTAATTAAGTTTTCTGAAAATCCAACTGAATAATTAGCTGAATTGCACATGAAGACAAATACATGAAAGAAAAAAAGCTATTATTAAGAAAAGCAAGATACATCAATGTAATAATTCTGCTTTTGTTGAATAGCCTCTGTATGATTTTTAGCAAATTGTTTTCTCTATATTAGCATCTAAAGATAAGGTTCTGAATCCTAGCATTCTATTTAGGAGACAGGATTTTAAGTAAGTCACTTAACCTTTTAGTTTGGATCTCATGTTTCCAGATTTGTAAAACACAAGGTTGTTATGATTATATGGGCCTATACATGAAACAGTTCAATACACTTTGGAAGCACTATATAAAGAAATTGCATTTAGTATCATTAGGTATTTAATGTCTGTTATAATTTTGAGTTTGTGCTTTTTTCTAATCAAACTTTGAGGTACCTTTCCATAAAAAATTAAAATCAGAAAAATTTGAAGATGATTTTGATGAAACTCATGCTTTTACTGGTTCTGAACTGTTTTAAGTTAACTTTAGAAAAAGTCATAATTAAAAATAAAACTTTGTTTAATTTTAAAAAGTAATGCCTGGGGCTGGCGCTGTGGTGCAGTGGGTTGAGGCCCTGGCCTGAAGCACTGGCATCCCATGTGGGCGCTGGTTCAAGTCCCAGCTGCTCCACTTCCAATTCAACTCTCTGCTGTGGCCTGGTAAAACAGTAGAAGATGGCCCAAGTCCTTGGGTCCTTGCGCCTGTGCGGGAGACCTGGAAAAAGTTCCTGGCTCTTGGCTTCGGATCAATGCAATTCTGGCTGCTGCACCAATTGAGGAGTGAACTATCAGATGGAAGAACCCTCTCTCTCTCTCTGTATTTCCTCTCTCTGTGTAACTCTGACTTTCAAATAAATAAATCTTAAAAAAAAAAAAAAGAAGTAATGTCTAAGGATGACTACTATAACAGATTAAACTCATTTGCATGATAAAGAGCCATAGAAGAGTAACAACGAACATTATATTTCAATACAATCAAGTTACAGTTATTAATCTTAAAAGCAGACATAAAAGGAGACAGGCCAAAATAATGTCATCTGCAGAGACAGAAGCCTTCATATTTTATTAGTAACAATTTTTAAAGTTTCTGTCAACAGAGCTCACATTTACACTATAATCAAAAGTCATGTGTACTTTTAAAATGTAGTAACAAAAAGGAGAGAATTATGCAAATATTTTTAATGTTGTCAATTTTTATAATAGTTAGAAAAAACTTATGTACAGGGGTAGACATCTGGCCTAGCAGTTAAGATGCTTATTGGGATGTCCACATCCCAGACTGAGTGCCTGGGTTCGAGTCCCAACTCTACTCCCTATTCCAGCTTCCTGCTAATGCACAACCTGGGAGGCACAGTGATGGTTCAAGCAGTTGGGTTGCTGCCACCCACAGAGGAAAGCAGGACTGAGTTTTCTTTTCTTTTCTTTTTTTTTTTTTTTTTTTTAAAGATTTTATTTATTTGAAATACAGAGTTACAAAGAGAGGTAGAGACAGGGAGAGAGGTCTTCAATCCACTGGTTTACTCCCCAGATGGCTGCAATGGCTGGAGCTGCGCCAATCCGAAGCCAGGAGCCAGGAGCTTTTTCCAGGTCTCCCACGTGGGTATAGGGGTCCAAGGACTTAGGCCATCTTCCACTGCCTTCCCAGGTCACAGCAGAGATCTGGATCAGAAAAGGAGCAGCCGGGACTAGACCTGGTGCCCATGTGGGATGCCGGCCCTTCAGGCCAGGGCTCTAACCTGCTGCGCCACAGCGCTGGCCCCTGGACTGAGTTTTCTGCTTCAGCCCCAGCCAAGGATCACTGAAGCCATCTGGGGAGTGAACTAGTAGATGGGAGCTCTCTGTTCTCACTGTGTCACTCTGCCCTTCAAATAAAATAAATAAAAAAATCTGGATAAGGAAGCCAATGTATAAATCTTATATTCCAATAAAATTAATGCCACCTTCATTGCCTCAATACTGTTTTTAAGAATTATTTAAGGGGCTGGTGTTATTATGGTGCAGTGGGGTAGGCCTGTGATGCTAGCATTCCATAAGAGCACCAGTTTGATGGGCTACTCTACTTCCAATCCAATTGCCTGCTAACATTTCTGGGAAAACAGTGGAGGATGGCCCAGGTACTTAGCCCCTGCCACCCATATGGGAAATCTGGATGGAGTTCCTGGCTCCTGGTTTCAGCCTGGCCCAACTCCAACTGCGCTGGCCATTTGGGGGAGTAAATCAACGCATGGAAGTTATCCCTCTCTGTAACTCTGCCTGTAAATTTGAAAACAACTTAAAAAATTATTTTAAATTTTTTGTTTTAAAGTAGTTTAACATTCAAAACAGAGAGGGTTTACTTTAAACAGAGAGAGTTAAACTTTAAACAGAGAGTTTAAAGTAGTTTAACATTCAAAAGTTGCGAAAATAATACAGTGAGTTCCTTGGTATCTTTCACCTAGCTTCTCCCAATGATTATATTTTACATAACCACTGTAAATTGTTATCATCAGTAAGCTGACACTATTATAACACTATTAATTCAGAAACAGAGTTAGAAGTTTCTTTTTTAAAACTCTAACAATTTTTTCATCGTTAGAAAGGATTTATCCTAGGAAAATGATATGGTAAAGAGATATCAGTGTGATATAAAATTAAATACTTGAATAAAGTACTTTATAACCTGTCTTAAATTTTTATTTATATTCAAATAAATAAAATTTAATATAGTTGTTAAATTTGTTATGAAATCATATATCTAACTCATAAAATTGAAAACTGAAAGTTAAATATATTGTTGAAAATTTAAAAAATACAGGCTAGCAAATCTAGTGCTTACAATGTAATAAATGTATACATAAGCACACATAAAACTGAACTATATCTATCATCCGTAGCATACACTTTGATTAAACCCATGTTAAAGGTGCCTGCTCCACAGTGCATGCCCCATGACCACTATCCATGCTGCCATGACTAACAGCATCCAGGTCATTGCCATCTGTTTAAGAACACATTTGATAGCATTTTACTACACAAGGAGAAATAAAAAATGCACACTAGTTTGTTGTCAAGCTAATAATCTACTAAAGTGATAATGAATGTAAAATGTCCACATAATCAGCAAAGTACCATATCAAAGAAATATCTTACGTATTATTAACGAATACCAAAACAAGACCACCAAGAGTTGATAATTTAACAGCTAAAAAAAAAAAGTGAAATCTGTTTGTTTTTTAAATAGGAAAAGAACTCTAACTCAAGTTGAGCACTCCTAATCTGAATATCCAAAACCTCTTTAAATTGCTCCAGAAGTGCAGACATGACATCACAAAATCAAATACCTGATCCCTTAATAGGTCACAGTCAAAACACAGGTGCATTAAAATATTGTATGAAATTACCTTCATAATATGTGTTTAGGTGTTTCTGAAATGTCAATAAAATTCTTGTTTAGATGTGGGCCCCAACCATATACATATTTCAACATTTCAAAGCCCCAGATTTGAAACCCTTCTGGTCCCCAGCATTTCGGGTAACAGATAATCATAATAAAAAAAAAAAGCAATGTAATTTATTTAGTGGCAATAAAAGCAAAGTATTTAATTTAAAATTTCTAAAAATATGAAGTATAACTAAGTCAGTTAATTTTAGAGAAAAAAATAAGATACATACAACCCTTAAAAATCCTTAATTACCTGAGAGAGTTGTTTGTGATAAATGTGCATGTTTCTTTAAAGCTCTTTTGAACTGTGCTACTCCTAAAACAACATTTCTTACTTTTGTCCAAAGAAAATAGCCACTACGACTTCTTGAAGGCCAGGTACTTTCCAAAACAGCCTATGCATTCAACAAAATAAAATAATTAGTAAAATAATTTTTGTAGGTACATACATTGCCTTCAAAATAAGCTAAAGATATTAAAACAGACTGTATCACACAAATAGAAAAAAGACTTGATTTGCATGTAAAATATATTTTAAGTACTCTAAAATAAAATAAATGTCAAATAATCCCTGGTTATTTCTGTCATTAAATTAAGGTTGTATAATGACAAAAATAATGCTATTTCTCCATTAAATCAAAGTAATTACCTTATTATAATAACCATAAGTAATGGCATTGGGGTCAATACCAGCTTTATGCATTTCAAAAAGCACTCGCACTGCAAGCACTGGCTGATCATATTGTCCACAGAGCTGCATAAGAATGCGGTAGCACACCTGAAACACATATTTGAAAGTGTACAGAAACAAAGATATTTATGTATGTAAATCTAAAATAAAACAGTTCATTTTAAAGAGTAACTGTTACCTCATCAGGTGGATCCATCTTCTTTGACTGCATTTTTTTTAGTACATCATATGCTGTTTTCAGAGCTCTGACTTTTGAATGACATACTTTGACATAAGCTGGGAGACAAATAAACCACAGTCCATAACAGTGACGCAGCAGACACCTGGACCACATCTGAGGGATGGAAGAATATCTCTTGGCAATTTTATGGGCTGATTTAATTTCCTAAAAAAAATGCAAGGATCTTATTAATAAATTTATACACTTAAGCATCCTTGTTTAACTGAATGCTAAAAAATTATGTCACACGCTTTTGTAGTGTTTCCAGAAAAATCTGTCAATAACCTATTTTCAAACCTCTTCTTGAATCTATATTATAAAATATGTAAGCTTCTAGGACGAGATAATAAATAAGTTAGATTACTCTAAACTATCTTTTATAAGACATTCAAAATATCTTATTAGTTTCAGAAAGCATAATCTATTAATAGCTGTACATGGGGTGATAAAGTATACTAGAAAGGATAAGTGTAAAATTTATTTTGTTCTAATATTTGATTACATGAAGATGGCAAAATTTTCAAAGCACCTGTTTTGTTCTTCTGAACATGGGAGAAGGGCTACTAGGACTACTTGATTTTGAAGGCAGTTTGCTCTTTTGCGTTTGTAGAAATCCTTCTGGTCTCTCAAATAAATTGTTCCTAAGAACTGGAAATCCACTATAGCTGTTTTAGAAAAGAAAAAAAAATTCAAGTACACATAGATGATCACAATGGTTACAAACTACAAAAAATAAGTATCAGTAACTTATCTTTTTATTTTATTTGGTTTTATTTATTTGAAAGGCACAGAAAGATCTTCCATTAACTGGTTCACTCCTCAAATGCCTACAACAGCTAAGTTTGGGCCAGGCTGAAGCCAGGAGCCTGGAACTCAATCTGGATCTCCCATGTGGGTGGCAGGAACCCAACTACTTGAGCCATCATCACTGCCTCCGAGGTTATGCATTAACAGGAAGCTAGAATTGGAAGTGGAGCCAGGACCCGAATCAGGCGCTCCTACACGGGATGCAAATGTCGCAACTGGCATCTTCACTGCAGCAGCAAACATCTAGCCCACAATCAGTAACTTCTTAGAATTTAATATAAGTTTCTCCATCAGACGATGACAGATAATAAGTATTTACACTAATGCTGCCCTTTTAATATAATATTTAGAAATGTAGTAGCTAATTATAGATTCAAGTATATGGGGGAGAATACACTTAAATTCTGTTGAACTTGTTATCAAATTCCAAAGTAACTCAAGTAAATGACTAAAATTAGTATTTAGGCAAATACATATTGAACATATCAGAAAAAAGACAGTTGGTAAAGGGCCCACCTAGTAAGTTTTCTTTCAAACAGGACACCTATTAATGTCATAGTTTCAGATTACCATATTTGCTGCAGAATCTCCCTCTTAAAAAGATGCAAATAGCAATCAGGGCTAGCTTAGTATCATGAATTGATTAATCAGGATAACTCAGGTTCAGTTTTTTTTTTTTTTTTTTTAAATAGGCAGAGTGGACAGTGAGAAAGAGACAGAGAGAAAGGTCTTCCTTTTGCCCTTGGTTCACCCTCCAATGGCTACCGTGGCTGGCGCGCTGTGGCCGGCGCACCGTGCTGATCCGAAGCCAGGAGCCAGGTGCTTCTCCTGGTCTCCCATGGGGTGCAGGGTCCAAGCACTTGGGCCATCTTCCACTGCCTTCCCGGGCCACAGCAGAGAGCTGTCCTGGAAGAGGGGCAACCGGGACAGCATCCGGCTCCCCGACCGGGACTAGAACCTGGTGTGCCAGCGCCACTAGGCGAAGGATTGGCCTATTGAGCCGCAGTGCCGGCCTCAGTTTCAGTCTTATTGATTAGAAAGGAAATTAGATAAGAGAAAGAAGATAAAAAAAATGACTCTATGAGGAGATAGGCCTAATTAAAGTACTACAGCAAGGTGTGCTGGGCGTATAAGTAGTAACAGTCAGGAAAAAGGCTGAAAAGATCAGAGGCCTCTACACAACAAACTTCATCTATATAATACTCTTAAAGGTATATAAATATTTTTAAGTAAGAAGAAATCATACTTAAAAATCTTACTTAAAACTAAAGTAAAAGTAAATAATGTCTATCACACGTTACTGTAAGCTATTCAGTAAAATAAGAAAATATTAGCAACAACTGAAGATTGAATGGAAAGAAACAACAAAGAAGTTCTGGAAAACCAAGACCCTTAAAAATATTGACTGTATGAGATGGGTGTTCGGTGCAGCTCTTAAGAAGCTGCCTGAGGGGGTTGTGGCATAGTGGGTTAAACTGTTTCCTGCAATGTTGATATCCTATATGGGTGCCAGCACAAGTTCCAGCTGCTCCACTTCCCATCCAGCTCCCTGCGACTGTGCCTGGAAAGCAGCAGAAAACAGTCCAAGTACTTGGGGCACTGCCACCCATGTGGGAGACCAAGATGAAGCTTCAGCCTGGCCCAGCCCCAGCTGCTACAGTTATTTGGGGAGTGAACTTGCAGATGGAAGATCTCTGTCTGTCTCTCTTTTTGTAACTTTGCTTTCAAATAAATAAAATAAAATAAAACTTTTAAAAAGAAGCTGCTGCTGCTTGGGGAGTGGGAGGGAAGCAGCACTGTTGCGTGGTGGGTAAAGCCACCGCCTGCAACACTGGCATTCCATACAGGCGCCGGTTTGTGTCCCAGCTGCTTCATTTCTGATCCAACTCCCTGTTAATGGTCTGGAAAAAAGCACCAGAAAATGGACCAAGTGCCTCCACCTGTAGCGCCAGCAGCTCATATGGGCTCCACTTCTAATCTGGCTACCTGCTAGTACGCCTGGGAAGACAGCAGAAAAAGGCCTAAGTCCTTGGGCTCCTGCCACCCATGCAGGAGAGATCCAGATGAAGCTCCTGGATCCTGGCTTTGGCCTGCCCTGGCCTTGGCCACTGTGACTATTTTGGGAGTGAACCAGCAGACAGAAGATCTTTCTCTCTTGCTTAAAGAAGTTTTTATTTGGGACGCCTGCATTACATATCAGAGTGCCTGGGTTCAAGTCCTGGCTCTGTTTCCAATTCCAGTTTCCTGCTAATGCACACCCTGGGAGGCAGCAGATGGTAACTCAAGTAATTGAGTCCTTGCCAGATTGAGTTCCTGACTCATGGCTTTGGCCTGGCACAGCCCTGGCTATTGTTGGCATTTGGAGAGCAATTCAGTGTATGGAGATCTCTTAACTGCTATACCAAATGCCCACCCCTGACTTGGGAGTTTTTAACAAATGAGAACTCTTTAAGTAATTTTTTTAACTAAAAGACTAAATCTAAAAGTAAAATTTAAATAAAAAACTTGAAATCGAACCACAGGAAGAAAAGCAAAACTGTATTAGTGAAAACTACCAAAGGAAGACTAAGAAGTAGAAAGAAGAGACAAAAAAGAAAGCTTATTTAGAAAGAAAAACAAAAGAAGAGGAGAGAAACTAGGAGAAAGATTATAAATATTTTGATAAAAGACAGAATTTAAAAAGCAACATCAACAATCGATAAAAAGTAAGAACAGGAATCAACTGCAACCAACATTTACAGCACCTATCACACCAGTTCTCATCTGTAAAATGAAGAACTTAATCCAATGAAGATATTCTGAAAAATTCTTTGTCAATAAAAATAACAAACTGTAACTCAATAAATTATCAGCGGGAAGTGTTTCAGAATCTTTAAATAAAAAATTATTGAATAATAAGAAGTCGTTTAAAATCTAAAAAGAAATGTATATAGTATTAGAAACTAAGTAATAAATCTGCTCCTATCATACTCTACTTGACTGTGCTCAGGACTTTGCTTCTTTTCTAGACTTGAAAGCAAGGACAAAATATAATTCAAATCTATATACCAAGCACTTAGAAGTATCTGACTGAAATTTCTATATTAACAATGAGAAATTACAGTATTTCTGAATTTCTATGACTTAAAATAAAAACTCATAGAAGAAATGGTTGTCCCCAAAGTAATAAAAGGGCACAAATATTGACTATATGGGATGAAAAATGGGAGTAAAAATGGGAAAGCCAGCTTTCATGAGAAATCAAAATTCTTTAATAAATGTGCTATATATTTGGGTGGGGGAAACCTAACTGAATTTAATCAATATTTATGAGGATCCTCATGCAGACATAGAGAGCTTCCCTTCTACATTATACATTTATATATTTTTTTCTGTTTATACCTCAAAACTAAATTCAGGATGTGGGATAAGCTTGCCTGCCACCTAAAAATTATGAATCTTTAAAGTTTGAGTTTTTGAAAATACCACACTCCTTAGAAAGCTACATCACAGAAGATGGATCGCTTCTCATTTTCAATCTCAAACATTCTGGTTCTTGAATACCTGTACTGTAAAGGAGGTTCTTCACCATTGGGTAGACAGGGGATCTCAGGTGGTGTTACAAAAACAGTATGTTCACTTTTGAAAGATTCATCCAGTTCTATAAGTCGTACTTCACCACTCTTGTCCATATCTACCTGAAGGAGTTTAAAAAACACACATTATAAAAACCACACTGCTTAGCCAAGTGTTTATCTACGGCACTGATGTGCACACATACTGAAGAGTTATTTAATGAAACAAAAAGTAAGTTCTCTATGCGTCACTATAGAAAGAACTCCAAGATAATTACATGAAAATAACAAGGTAAAAATTATTATGTATAGTGTACTACTATCTTCTGAGCAAAGAAAGTGGAAAATAAGGCCATACACTAACCCACTGTGCCACAACACCAGCCCCTAAAGTGTTTTTATTGGTGTATCCATTATTTTACAGCAAACTGGGAAACATTAGGGCATGTTTAAACATTTTTATTTAAGAACAACAGAAAACATTCACAAAATAAAGATAAAACAAAAATAAAAATAAGGCCACTGTATCACATATATGCTTAATTTTTTAAAGCACTTATGTGTATTATATAGGTACATTTGTGTTCTCTTTTTTCCTCACACACATAGCTCCATTATCAAGAGGTTTGTTTTAAATAATGGTGTTATCAGCAATTTAGCTAATTTTCTTCTTTATATTGTTACTTTCCCATTGAAATTTTAAATAAAAATTTCAACAAGGCACAACATATTGTTTTTAGACCAACTACTTATTACTTCAATTCTGTTGAAGGCTATTTACATTAACCAGTATATTTTATTTATTTATTTATTTATTTTTTGACAGGCAGAGTTAGACAATGAGAGAGACAGAGAGAAAGGTCTTCCTTCCGTTGGTTCACCCCTCAAATGGCTGCTACGGCCGGCGTGCTGCGCCGATCCAAAGCCAGGAGCCAAGTGCTTCCTCTTGGTCTCCCATGTGGGTGCAGGGCCCAAGCACTTGGGCCATCCTCCACTGCTTTCCCGGGCCACAGCAGAGAGCTGGACTGGAAGAGGAGCAACCGGTACTAGAACCTGGGGTGCCGGCGCCGCAGGCAGATGATTAGCCAAGTGCCCATCCTCATTTTTTAAAAATAAGAATAAATTGGGGGCTGGTGCTGTGGCGTAGCAGGTAAAGTCGCTATCTGCAGTGCCGGCATCCCATATGGGCGCCAGTTCAAGTCCCAGCTGTTCCACTTCCAATCCAGCTTTTTGCTATAGCCTGGGAATGCAGTGGAAGATGGCCCAAGTCCTTGGGCCCCTGTACCCACATGGGAGATCCAAAAGAAGCTCCTGGCTCCTGGCTTCGGATCGGTGCAGCTCTGGCTGCTGCAGCCAAATGAGGAGTGAACCAGCAGATGGAAGATCTCTCTCTCACTCTGCTTCTCCTTCTCTCTCCATGCTAACTCTGTCAAATAAGTAAATAAATCTTTTTTTTTTTTTTAAAGAATAAATTGGATGGGACAAGTGTTGGCTGGCAGTTAAGACACTGGTTAGGATGCCCACTATCTGTTGGGAGGTCTGGATTGAGTTACTAGGAACATGTGGACATTTGGGAAGTGAACAATAGACGGGAGCATTCTCTCTCTCTCTCTCTCTCTCTCTCATGTCTCTCTCTCTCATGTCTCTGACCCTCAGGTAAATAATTTTTGGAAAAAAAAAAAAAAAAGGATAGACCGGCGCCGCGGCTCACTAGGCTAATTCTCCACCTGCAGTGGCAGCACCCCAGATTCTAGTCCCAGTCGGGGCACTGGATTCTGTCCCAGTTGTTCCTCTTCCAGTCCAGCTCTCTGCTGTGGCCCAGGAAGGCAGTGGAGGATGGCCCAGGTGCTTGGGCCCTGCACCTGCATGGGAGACCAGGAGAAGCACCTGGCTCCTGGCTTCGGATTGGCACAGTGCACTGGCCGTAGCAGCCATTTGGGGGTGGAGGGTTAACCAACAGAAAAGGAAGACCTTTCTCTCTGTCTCTCTTTCACTGTCTAACTGCCGGTCAAAAAAAAAAAAAAAAAAAAAAATGAGGATGGGTTGGGGTCGGCACTGTGGCATAGTGGGTAAAGACATAGCCTGCAGTGTTGGCATCCATATGGCTGCCAGCTGAAGTCCCAGCTGCTCCACTTTCAATCCAGCTCTCTACTATGGCCTGAGAAAGCTGTGGGAGATGGCCTAGATCTTTGGGCCCCTGCACCTGGCTTTGTATCGGCGCAGCTCCAGCCTTTGCGGTCAATTAGGAGTGAACAAACGGATAGAAGACCTTCTTTCTTTGCCTTTCCTTCTCTCTCTGGGTAACTCTGACTTCCAAATAAATAAATCTTTAAAAAAATGAGGGTGGGTATTTGGTACAGTGGTTAAGATGCTGCTTGGAACACTTCATCCTATATTGGAGGACGGGATTCAAGTGCCAGCTCTGCTACCTTCTAATATGCATCCTGGGAGGGAGCCGTGATGGCTCAAGGACTTGGGTCCCTGTCATCCATGTGAGTTCCTAGCTCGTGGCTTCAGTCTGGTCCAGGCATATTGGGGAGGGAACCACTGGCTAAATCTCTGTCCCCTCCCCACCACACAAGAAACAAAAGGAAATTAAAAGAAATTTTAAAAATATTTATTTTATTTATTTGAAAGAGTTACGGAGAGAGGTAGAGATCTTTGGGAAGTGAACCAGTAGATGGAAAATTTCCTTTTCCATTCTCTCTCATCCCTCTGCCTTTCAAATAAATAAAATAAATAAATTAGAAAAAAAGGAAATAGCTAACTCTTTTATGATGATCATAAGCCATTCTCCCAGAAAGAACTCCAGTGAGCTGTTTGTGCCTCACTCTTGAAATTGATACTAACCAAAGACACAGAAAAACAATATAATAACCTGAATGAGCAAAATAAATAAATACAAAGAGGTACTCGGAAGAAGCGGAGACAATACAGGGAGAATTCTTGAAAGTAGATGAATGATGGCCGGCACTGCGGCTCAACAGGCTAATCCCCCGCCTAGCGGCGCTGGCACACGGGGTTCTAGTCCCCGTTGGGGCGCCAGATTCTGTCCTGGTTGCTCCTCTTCCAGGCCAGCTCTCTGTTATGGCCTGGGAGTGCAGTGGAGGATGGCCCAAGTGCTTGGGCCCTGCACTCCATGGGAGACCAGGAGAAGCACCTGGCTCCTGCCTTTGGATCAGTGCGCTGCGCTGGCCACAGCGCTCCAGCCATGGCGGCCATTGGAGTGTGAACCAACGGCAAAAGGAAGACCTTTCTCTCTGTCTCTCTCTCACTGTCCACTCTGTCTGTCCAAAAATAAAAAAATAAATAAAAAAAAAGAAAGTAGATGAATGAGTCTACTGCCAGGAAATATTAATAAGATGCTACTAAAGGCCGGCGCCGCGGCTCACTAGGCTAATCCTCCGCCTTGTGGCGCCGGCACACAGGGTTCTAGTCCCGGTCGGGGCACCGGAGTCTGTCCCGGTTGCCCCTCTTCCAGGCCAGCTCTCTGCCCTGCACCCCATGGGAGACCAGGATAAGTACCTGGCTCCTGCCATCAGATCAGCGCGGTGCGCTGGCTGCAGCGCGCGGACCGCGGCGGCCATTGGAGGATGAACCAACGGCAAAGGAAGACCTTTCTCTCTCTCTCTCTCTCTCACTGTCCACTCTGCCTGTCCAAAAAAAAAAAGATGCTACTAAAGAGAAGCATTCAGAGAATAAAGAAAAACTTATGGAAATTACAAATATAATAACAGAAACAAAAATATACAATTAGAGTTTAAGAAGTGAAACAAAATAGGATGAAAAATGATATGAAAATAAAGATCAGGCCAGGAGGTCCAATATCCAAATAACATATATTTCAGGAAAAGAAAACAGAGGAAAGAAATTAAACAAGGAAAACATTCAAGAAAAGGAAATGAATTCACAGATTAAAAGAGCCTATACATATCCAACTCAATGAAGACCAAAAAAATAAAAAATAAAAAATAAAAAAATAAATAAAAAAGGTCCCCATGAGGCATATCTTCTGAAATTTCAAAACATCAGGGATCTTAAAAGCTTCCAGATGGCCGGTGCCATGGCTCACTAGGCTAATCCTCTGCCTGCAGCGCCAGCACACTGGGTTCTAGTCCTGGTTGGGGTGCAGGATTCTATCCTGGTTGCTCCTCTTCCAGTCCAGCTCTCTGCTGTGGCCTGGGAGTACAGTGGAGGATGGCCCAAGAGCTTGGGCCCTGCACCTGCATGGGAGACCAGGAGGAAGCACCTGGCTTCTGGCTTTGGATCGGTGCAAAGCGCTGGCCACAACACACCAGCCGAAGCAGCCACTTGGGGGTGAACCAACGGAGAAGGAAGACCTTTCTCTCTCTCTCTCTCTCACTGTCTAACTCTGCCTGTCTGGAAATTCCTCAGAAACCTGAAGATAACCCTACCGTTCGACCCAGCCATCCCACTCCTTGGGATTTACCCAAAGGAATTTAAATTGGCAAACAAAAAAGCGGTCTGCACCCTAATGTTTATTGCAGCTCAATTCACAATAGCTAAGACCTGGAACCAACCTAAATGCCCATCAACGGTAGACTGGATAAAGAAATTATGGGATATGTACTCTTTAGAATACTATACAGCAGTAAGAAACAACGAAATCCAGTCATTTGCAACACAATGGAGGAATCTGGAACACATCATGCTGAGTGAAATAAGCCAGTCCCAAAGGGACAAATACCATATGTTCTCCCTGATCGGTGACAACTGACTGAACACCAAAAAGGAAACCTGTTGAAGTGAAATGGTGACTTGATCAGCATAGCCCTGACTGTTAATGAACAACTTAATACATTATCCCTCTTAGTAGTTTTTTTGTCTGTTCTACTTAATATGACTGGTTTAATTCTGTAATTAATACACAGTTATTCTTAAGTGTTGAAAATTAACTGAAATGTGATCCCTGTTAAACATAAGAGTGGGAATAAGAGAGGGAAGAGATATATAATTTGGGACATGCTCAAGCTGACTTGCCCCAAATGGTAGAGTTAGAAACATACCAGGGGATTCCAATTCAATCCCATCAAGGTGGCATGTACCAATGCCATCTCACTATTCCAAGTGATCAATTTCAGTTCACAATTGATCATAATGAAAGGACTAAGAGTCAAAGGGAGCACATAAACAAGTCTAGTACCTGCTAACACTAACCGATAGAATAAATAAAGGGGAGAGTGATCCAACATGGGAAGTGAGATACTCAGCAGACTCATAGAATGGCAGATGTCCTAAATAGCACTCTGGCCTCAGAATCAGCCCTAAAGGCATTCGGATCTGGCTGAAAAGCCCATGAGAGTATTTCAGGCATGGAAAGCCAAGACACTCTGCCAAAATATCTCTGTGAGTGAGATCCCAGTGGAAAGAACAGGTCTTCAAAGAAGGAGGTACCTTTCTCTGAAGGGAGGAGAGAACCTCCACTTTGACTATGACCTTGTCTAAACAAGATAAGAATCGGAGAACTCAGAGGGCTTCCATAGCCTTGGAAACTCATGACTGGAGCATAGGGAGATTACTGATGCCATAGACAGGAGTGTCAATTGGTAAAGTCAACAACAGGAGTCACTGTGCACTTACTCCTCATGTAGGATCTCTGTCCTTAATGTGCTGTGCATTGAGATTTAATGCTATAACGAGTACTCAAACAATATATTTCACTTTGTGTTTCTATGGGGGTGCAAACTGTTGAAATCTTTACTTAATGCATACTAAACTGATCTTCTGTAAAAAAAAAAAAAAAAAAGAAATTATCAATTCCCAACTTGACTCTCACTGGGATTAAACATGACAATAGGTCTGATCTGATTTCATCATCATTTAAAAAAAATCATCTATTATTTTTCACTTTATGTTTCTGTGTGGGAGCAAACTGTTGAAATCCTTACTTAATGTATACTAAGCTGATCTTCTGTATATTAAGATAATCGAAAATGAATCTTGATGTGAATGGAAGGGGAGAGGGAGTGGGAAAGGGGAGGGTTGCGGGTGGGAGAGACGGTATGGGGGGGAAGCCATTGTAATCCATAAGTCGTACTTTGGAAATTTATATTCATTAAATAAAAGTTAAAAAAAAAAAAAAAGCTTCCAGAGGGGAGGGGCCTGCACTGTGGCTTAGCGGGTAAAGCTGCCACCTGCAGTGCCGGCATCCCATATGGGCGCCGGTTCAAGTCCCAGCTGCTCCACTTCCAATCCAGCTTTCTGCTATGGCCTGGCAAGCCAGTAGAGGATGCCTCAAGTCCTTGGGCTCCTGCACCCTCGTGGGAGACCTGGAAGAAGCTCGTAGCTCCTGGCTTCAGATTGGCACAGCTCTAGCCGTTGCGGCCAACTGGGGAATGAACCAGTGAATGAAAGAATTCTCTCTCTTTGCCTCTCCTTCTCTCTGTGTAACTCTTTCAATAAAACTTTCAAATAAATAAATAAATAAATCTTATTAAAAAAAAGCTTCCAAGAAGAAGAGATTAAACACAAAAGATTAGAAATCAAGATGGCATTAGACTTTTCAACAATAATACTGGAAGACAATGCCTTTATAATTTTAATCCAAACAAATTAGCAACCTAGTAAAAAAAGAGATAAGCAAATTTTCAGACAAGCAGGATATCAAAAAACATACTTCCCATGTACTGTTTTTCACAAGCTATTGGTAGATGTGCTTTTCCATGATAAGGAAATAACTAAGAAATTTACTGAAGCGAGAAATAAGGACACCCAACTTGAGGAAGAGGTCAATATAATTCTGAAAATGATGGTGGAGGAAAATCATATGTAACATACTAGAAAGGAACGAGTTCATATTAGAACAAAAAGATGGGACATGCCAGCAAGAATTTAAAAAAAAAATTAAATAGGGGCTCTGTGGCGCAGTGGGTTAACGTCCTGGCCTGAAGCACCGTCATCCCATATGGGCGCTAGTTTGAGACCCAGATGCTCCTCTTCCAATCCAGCTCTCTGCTATGGCCTAGGAAAGCAGAAGATGGCCCAAGTCCTTGGATCCCTGCACCCACGTGGGAGATTTGGAAGAAGCTCCTGGCTCCTGGCTTTGAATCGGAACAGCTCCAGCCGTTGTGGCCAATTGGGGAGTGAACCAGTGGATGGAAGACCTCTCTCTCTCTCTGCCTCTCCTCTCTCTGTGTAACTCTGACGTTCAAATAAATATATAAATCTTTAAAAATTTTTTTTTTAAAAATCACCCAGTATGTTGGAAAATTTGAGATTTTTCACTTCTGCACAAGAGTTTGGGGATGAATTAACAGCAGACAAAAACATTTAGCAGTTATTAACTTCAAGAGAAAAAATAACATATGAAAGAAAATTTAAATATAATAAATTATGATTGTGGCCAGCATTGTGGTGTTATCGAGTTAATCCACCATCTGCAGCACCAGCATCCCATACAGGTGCTGGTTCAAGTCCCAGCTGTTCCGATTCCAATCCAGCTCTCTGCTAATGTGCCTGGGAAAGCAGCAGAAGATGTCTCAAGTGTTTAGGCCCCTGCATCCACGTGGAAGACCAGAAAGGAGCTCTTGGCTTTAGCCTGGTCTGGCCCTGGCCATTGCAGCCATTTGGGAAGTGATGGAAACAGGTGGAAGATCTCTCTCTTTCTGTCTCTGCCTTTCTCTCTGTAACTGACTTTCAAATAGATAAATAAATCTTAAAAAAAATAAAAGAAATTAAGAAAATAAATTATTATTGTATAGAAGTGATGATAATATTAAGAATGAACAATTATTTGACTTACACTCCTAACTGTCTTGGGAGAATTTTGATGGTAGCCAATAAGACATTAATAGATAATATGCATGATAATAAACAGTAATAAAATATCATTATTTTGAAATCTTAAGGTAAATCAAAAGCAGCTGAAAGAGAAAGTGGTTGCCTCTGGAGAGTAGAAATGATGGGAAGAACAAAACATGGTCTTGTAAAATCATTTATCTTTTTAAACTATGTCATGTTCCACTGTGGTAAAAATGAAAATTAAAAAAATTATTTATTAGAAAGGCAGTTACAGAGATAGAGAATGAGAGACAGAGAGAGAGATCTTCCATCCAATAGGTCACTCCCCAAATGGCTGGAATAACCAGGTTGGGCTAGGCTGAAGCCGGGAAGCAGGAGCTTCTTCTGGGTCCCCCACATGGGTGCAGTAGCCCACATCCTCTGCTGCTTTCCCAGGTGCATTAGCAGGAGCAGGATCAGAAGCAGAGTAGCAGGGACTCAAACCGATGCCCATATGAGATATTGGTGTTACAGGCCATGGCTTTTACCCACTACACCACAATGCCAGTCCTAAAAATTTACCGTTGGTTCACCCTCCAATGGCCGCCATGGCTGGTGCGCTGCGGCCGGTGGACAGCGCTGATCCGAAGCCAGCAGCCAGGTGCTTCTCCTGGTCTCCCATGGCGTGCAGGGCCCAAGCACTTGGGCCATCTTCCACTGCCTTCCCGGGCCACAGCAGAGAGCTGGCCTGGAAGAGGGGCAACCGGGACAGAATCCAGCGCCCCAACCGGGACTAGAACCTCGTGTGCCGGCGCTGCTAGGTGGAGGATTAGCCTATTGAGCCGCAGCGCTGGCCAAAATTTATTCTTAAAATAAAAGTATTAGAAAAGTAAACTTTGAATAAAAACAGAGTAATATTTAGTCATTATTAGAAAACCTAAAAATACTTTTTAAAAGCATCATTGTAAACATGTCATTGGGTTGGGTCTTTGGTCTAGAGATTTATACACACTGTTAGGATGCTGGTGTCCCTCATCAGAATGCCTGGGTTGTTGGTTCCTGACCCCAGCTTTTTTTTTTTTTTGACAGGCAGAGTTAGACAGTGAGAGAGAGAGACAGAGAGAAAGGTCTTCCTTTTCTGTTGGTTCACCCCTCAATGGCCACTGTGGCCGGTGCACTGCGCTGATCTGAATCCAGGAGCCAGGTGCTTCCTCCTGGTCTCCCATGTGGGTGCATGGGCCAAGCACATGAGCCATCCTCCACTGCACTCCCTGGCCACAGCAGAGAGCTGGACTGGAAGATGAGCAACCGGGACAGAATCTGGTGCCCTGACCGGGACTAGAACCTGGTGTGCAGGTGCCGCAGGCAGAGGATTAGCCTATTGAGCCATGGCGTGGGCCTCCAGCTTTCTGCAATGTGGACTCTGGGAGGCTGAGGCAATGGCTCATGTGATTGAGTTCCTGCTGCCACCCAAAAGAAGACCTACACTGAGTTCCCAGCTCTCAGTTTCTCCTGTTGTGGGTATCTGGAGAGTGAAGCAGCTAATGGGGACTCTATCAATTTTGCTATCTCTCTCTGCCTCTCAAATTAAATAAACATGTTAATGATAATTTAAAATCATAGGCATCTCTGTAGGATATGGTGCTCAAGACCAAATAAGATGCTTTATAGTCAGACATTTTTATGTAGAAGAAATGGAATAAATTTAATTAATAAGGATACAATAATGAGATATAAGGAACGGGCCAGAACAAAAAAGGTTAAAACAATCATCCAAGGTCCCTGGGTAGAGGTGTGGAAACCACCGTTTCAATGAACACTGTAAGAGGACTGGTTTTGTCCTTGGGTGCCAGGTGTTCTACTGCCTTCATTTACTTATTTAATAGTTTCTTCCTCTTTTCTGACAGCTTTTCCCTATTTAGGCCTATGTCAAGTTCCCTCTGTCCAGCCATTCGTTCATGTGAAAAAACCCTGGGGTCCAGGACAACTGCTTCAGTCCTCAATAATGGCAAGTCTATTTAAATATTAAAATTTTGCCTTGTAGATTCAACACTTTGGTAAGAGATTTCTCTTTACTTGTATATTAATAAAATCTCATTTTGACATAAAAACTGCCATGCACTAAATCCTACATTTAGGTGTCTTTAGAAAGGCACAGTGATATCTGTAACTATTGACAGAAAAAGAAATCCAACACCCACAGTAGGATAAAATTAAAATAATTTTCATATTCTCTTTATATTTCTCCAGAAGACATTAATATACTCAGAAAAAACTGCAGAGGATGTTTGAAAAACCAAGAAAGAATTTTACCAGACTATTTGTTACACAAAATTGCCCTTACTTAAGTACAATTCTCCAGGAACAGATTGCAAGGATTTAAAATACAATCACATGAAGAGTAAGAACACATGGTTCTTAAATTAGTCATAAGTAAAACTCAAATAACTTTCGTACATTGTTTCTCTCTTCAGCATTAACCACTTCAGCTTTTTCAGTCAATTATTTTCTGTTTGGATATGCTAAAATCAAAACAATAACATATCTAATTTCTGTTCTATCTTAGTCATGGATTGTCTTAGGCAGTTAACACATCTATAATATTTACTTTCCATAGCTAATCTGAGAGATGTTAAGATTTATTCACTTAAAAAAATCAAGCTTGGGTTGATCATTTGGTGCAGTGGTTAAAAACTACCTGGACCCCACACCTCAACTCGGAGAGCCTGGGCTCAAATCCTGGCTCTGCTCCTTATACAGCTTCTTACAAATGTGCACCCTAGAAGGCAGCAGGTCCATGGCTCAAATACTTGGGTTCCTACTTGCCACCCACATGGGAACCTGGACTGAGTTCTAGGCTCCTAGCTTAGGCCTGATCCAGCCCTGGCTGTTGTGGGCTTCTGGGACATGAGGCAGAGCATGGAAGATCTCTGTGTCTCTGACTGTCTCTCTGCCTTTCAAATAAAAATGTTTTTAAGTATTTGAAAGATGGTAATGCACTGTATATTTCAGGGAGTTCTGCTTAGTAACACTAAGGACACAGTTCATTTCTGCTCCAACTACTTATAAAGTTGTAAGAGATATCTTGGATCTTATGACAATTTATTTTTTATAATAGAAGAGTTCTTTCAACTATAATATACACAAATATTTTAGTATTATTTTTCAGTTTTGATATTCTGACTAGTCATTAAAATCTATAAATACAATGTTAACCCATTACATATGTTTTGTTGGATCTAGACTTTCCCCTAGTTTTTTTGAAAGGCAGAAAGAGACAAAGAGATCTCTCAACTGCCAGAGTTGGGCTATGCCAAAGCCAGGAGCTGGGAACTCAATCCTATCTCTCACGTGGGTGTCAAGGACCCAAGTAGTTGAGCCCTTTCCTGCTGCTTCCCAGGGTGCATGTTACAAGAAGCTGGAGTCGGGAGCAGAGCTAGGACTTAAACCTAGGCACTACATCATGGGAAGCAGGTGTCCCAAGCAGCACTAACCACAATGCTAAACAACCATCCTATGGATCTAGACTTCAAATAGGTAAGTAACATGTTAAACATAGTCTACCTAGAAGCAATGATTATACAATTAATAGAAATTTCCTTTTTGAGAATTCTCAGACTTCATATTCTTTAAGTAATTATTTCAATCATCTGCATTTATTCCCATCACAAAAACAGCAGAAAATCCTAGAGAACATTATGTATTAATTATCAGTACTAAGATACTCTCTTTTGGACATGATGCCCTAGGTGCCTGGCAAAATTACAAGTCTAGATGTCTTTTAAGTGTTTAACTATGTGAGCCAACTATACGAGTTCCTAGCTGAAACACAAACCCATGAGCAAGATGCCTAAGATAGGTAAAAAACAAAGGGGAACAATATAAGACTTTTCTAAACTATTGATCGGATTCCTACAACTAATTCAGCATTCCCAAGTGGATTCACAAATTCATTGGCTAAAGCATGCTATTAGCAAAAAACTGCCCTCTAATTTGGTCCTTTATGAATCACTTAGCTTGACACAGCTTTGCTTTCTTCTTTTTTTTCTCTTATCATGGGCATTATACGATCATGGATACTACAGTAGTAAAATGTATTTACATAATCACAAATTTATAGAAGAGTTAAGAGTACAGTGTAAGTAACTTCTTTTCCCTTAATTTTTGAGCATAAGATGTCTACATCCCATAACCCATCCCCCATAAATAATTGAGTATGTAGATACTTCATACAAAAAAGGACATTCCCTATGTAACTACAACTGGAAACTGGAGTAAATATATTACTACTTAATTCTCACATCACACTGAATATTATCCTAACAATGTCATGCCAAAAGAATTCTGTTTTAAACTGTCAAGTGCCTTTACTTCTACTTTAGTTTCTCAATTTTTCCTTTATTTTGACACTTCATGAGTTACAGAACAGATATTTTGTAGAATATACCTTAATTTTGTCTGTATGATATTTCCTTGAGATTACATAGGTTATACATCTTTCACAGAAATATTACAGAATTGATGTTACAGTCTCATTTCCAGCTTTCTATTTATAAAATTATCCTTTCCCACTTTTGTCATTAACATGTATTTTGGGGAGAGGTACCTTGAAACTATAAGATTCTGATACTCATCACACTTTCAGCTAACTGACTGTGTGGTTATGGTTTCCTATTTTATTCAACAGAGTAATCTACTACTGATACTTGACACTCAAATATCCCAGATTTGCCAGTGAAAAATCCCTTCAAACTGGCTTGTCTATGTGTGTTTTAACATGTCTCTCATTATTCTTGGAGCAAGTCCTTGTTTTCTACCACACAATACTTTAGGATTTGTCTTGTACTTTCCTTGCCCTAGACCTGGAACCAATCATTTTTCTAAGGAGCCCTGATTCCTTTTGGTAGAGAATGGTATTTAGAAGTCAAAAACCTACACATCAGGTATACTCTTTGCTATTGGGATATGGCAGCTCCCAAGTCCTCTCAATGCATGTGTATGTACACATAGACATATAAACTAACATCCACAGTTATTTCTATATGAATCTCTGAAAACTACAGCAAACCTCCAATTCCATTCCAACACTACAGGGTTCATTTTAGTTTTTTTCCACTTCATTATTTTTAAGTCTTTTCCCTGACAGGAGAAATTTTATTATCTTCAGTATACTTACTTACCTGATCAATCCTTCCCGTAAGTACCCTTCTCCCATTTCCATCACCACCCCTCCCTCATGCAGATGACTTTTTATGCCTGATTTGCCTTTTTTTTTTTTTTTTTTTGGACAGGCAGAGTGGACAGTGAGAGACAGATAGACAGAGAGAAAGGTCTTCCTTTACCATTGGTTCACCCCTCCAATGGCCGCCGCGGCAGGCGCGCTGCAGCCAGCGCACCGCGATGATCTGAAGCCAGGAGCCAAGTGCTTCCTCCTGGTCTCCCATGCGGGTGCAGGGCCCAAGCACTTGGGCCATCCTCCACTGCCCTCCCGGGTCACAGCAGAGAGCTGGCCTGGAAGAGGAGTAACCGAGACTAGAACCTGGTGTGCCAGTGCCGCAGGCGGAGGATTAGCCTATTGAGGCGCCCTGATTTGCCCTTAACAATTCCTCTCCAGGCCAAATCTTACTCCCACACTGCTGGCAACTTCCTCATATAGATTAAACTCTAACACTCCATTCCCTGTGCCCAACCCATGGGGATGCTTTCCTCACCCTGCCCAGATTCTGACAATCCATGTTACCCACATGATGTATGGACATCTTTCTAAATCTGTTTAGGTTCTTTTCTTTTTCTTTCTTTCTTTCTTTTTTTTTTTTTTTTGACAGGCAGATTGGACAGTGAGAGAGACAGAAAGGTCTTCCTTTTCCGTTGGTTCACCCCCTAATGGCCGCTGCGGCTGGTGCACAGCGCTGATCCGAAGCTAGGAGCCATGTGCTTCTCCTGGTCTCCCATGCGGGTGCAAGGCCCAAGCACTTGGGCCATCCTCCACTGCACTCCCAGGCCATAGCAGAGAGCTGGACTGGAAGAGGGGCAACTGGGACAGAATCCGGCGCCCCAACCGGGACTAGAACCTGGTGTGCCGGCGCTGCAGGTGGAGGATTAGCCTATTGAGCCATGGCGCTGGCCATGTTTAGGTTCTAAAACATTATAGCACTTTGCTTCCCAGCATGGACACCCTATTCTGCTTCTCCTCTGATTCTCCATGCCAGACTATGGATCTGCAGGGATATTTTCCTCTCATGGATTAGGTTCCAACATTCCAAGCTAGGCTGCTGCTCCTTCCTCACCCACTCTGGGCCATCATTCCCCCATCTCCTGTCTCCAGCATGGATACTCATCACCTGGCTTTGTAACACCTAATGACATTAAGACTGAAAGAAAAGGAGATGGTTTCAACATGCATTTAAAATACCAGAATACCTTAAGATAATTACTCTTTTTTTTTTTTTTTATTTGAGAGGTAGAGTTACAGACAGTAAGAGAGAGAAAGGTCTTCCTTCCGTTGGTTCACTCCCCATTGGCTGCCACAGCCGGTGCTGTGCCAATCCGAAGCCACGAGCCAGACCAGGCTGAAGCCAGGAGCGTATTTCTGGTCTCCCACACAGATGCAGGGGCCCAAGCACTCAGGTCATCCTCCACTGCCCTCCTGGACCACAGCAGAGAGCTGGACTGGAAGAGGGGCAGCCAGGACAAGAACCCGGCGCCCATGTGGGATGCTGGCGCCACAGGCGGAGGATTAACCAAGTGAGCCACAGCGCTGGCCTTGATAATTACTCTCAATTGTAGAAATATTTAGGTGAAATACCTGGTTGGAGCATGTGACAGCCCACCTCAGACAAAACAAAGAGGTGAAAATTAAGGACACTCAAGTTGGGGTCCACAGGTTTAGAAAAGATTCCCAGTCTACATGTGGACAGGTTAAGGTTTGGGACTTGACCGCTAATACAAAGCTCATGATTTAGTAAAATCATGCAAGATACTTCTAAGAGGTGTGGTCTATAATTTCTAGCAGGTCACCACAACTTTCATCATAAGTGGTCAATGACGAAAACAGATGTAATTTAAATTTCATTAAAATCCATAAGTAAAATCTGTAACTCATAACATTTATAGCAGTTACAAAAAATAAAGGCACTGTAGATACACTGTTACTTACTTTATCTACACAATCATCAAAAAATGCCAGGCTTGCATCTTTATCACTGACGAAAGAGCATTCCTCAATGAAGCGAATAAACATTTGTGTTTTGGTCATCATATTGTAGAATTTTTGATGTGACCGATCCCGGCTTCTTAAAAAAGCTGTTCAACACAAATATACAATGTCAGAATATATATCATCATTCTTATTCATAGAATTTTTGAGCAAGGAGGAATCTGATCAATCATCCCATCTACACACTGTGTACACATACTATTTCACAGAAAAAGAAAAAGTGACCTGACAAAGAAATAGCAAAGCAATAGGGAAGGAACACAAAGATCTCTCAAGCCCTCATCTAAAATGTCTCCACTGTCTTCTCACTGCCTTGAAGATTACATATAACTAGTGAATCTCAAAGTATTTCTAAAGCTGCTATTTTTTACCCAGATGCCTTGCATATCATGCACACATTTGCTCTCACGCAAGAGAGAGATATATGGCTTCTTCAAAGCAGTGACCCCTTCTCTTGTGTTCATTTAAACTCATGTCTTTCTTACAGAAAACATCATAAAAGTTTATTTCCTGATTTCACATTCTACCTCATTTATGCTCAATTATACTGCACTTGGGCCTTCTTTTGGGCTCATGAACTCAAGCTCTTTCCAGGCTCAAGTCCTCTGCATAAACTGTTCTCTCTGCATAAAACACTCTCCACGAGATTCCTGTTGCCTAATTTCTACTCATTTTTGGGATCATGGCTCAGCTGTTATTTCAGAAAGGCCTTTTGTGATCTAAAGTTGTTCAGTGATACTATTTTATAATTGCTTATCCTCTTGTCTATAAGCTCTGTGAGAGAAGTGGCCATTTCTCTCTTTTTTTGTGACCATGTCTATTTTTCATACCCAAAGCCTAGAGATTGGAGGCAATCAACCTCAATTACACTTATTAAATGAATTTCTTTCAAATGCTAAATATTACAAAAGAAAATAAATACATAATATGATACCAATTATAGTCCAGGGCTTCCTAGCCTTTCTGACTTCACAGCATAAGCAAAAAATATTTGGGAATCATGCTGAAACAAAACAAATGAAGGTACTCAAGCCTGGAGGTGACCAGCTCAGGTGACCTCTGTACTTCCAACGCTGCTTAAAAGCTGAAAACATCAAAATCTTAACACACATGTGGCCCAACACAGTGCTATACAGTTAGGGGCTCTGTACTACATAATAATATTTTGCTAATAGGATTATATCTAATGTGCCTGAGAAACAACTAGTCCTATGGAAATGGATTACCAATAGAGTTAGTTTTCATATATGCTAAAAATAGGTGGTGTATATTTTGGTATATATGGGCTACCAACCCAGATAGCAATGGAATCATCCCAAAGTTAGGTCAACAGCAAAAGAGCTATAAAAATCATGTTCTCACTTACCCTGCAGGGCAAAAAGAGAAGTTGCATCTGTGGCTGTCTCAGATGGGGCTTGTGTTATTGGCCTTAAGTAAGATCTATAGCCTTTTAAAATAGAGGCCATGAAAAACAAAAATGCCTCTTGAATTTCCAAATCTATCATGTGCAACCTCTTTCCAGAATTAAAATCATAGTCATTCATTGCTAAGTCCATCAGTCCATCATCTCGTGGTCTCTGCTGCACTGTGAAGAAGCACAGTGTTAGTTGTTTTCTTCAAACTGTCAAAACTAATGTTCATATCAATATAAATTTGTTTTATTTTCAAAAGGGTTCAACCTAGCTCAACCCTTTATTTACATAACTTTATAATATGTAAACCTTAGTAAAGCTTGCCATTATCTCTTTTAGGCTTTCCATAGTAAACATAAAATTATTCCTGCTTATCTAACTACCATCATAAAAAAGGTTTATGTTCAGAAACAACTATACATAAATATGGTAATAAAGACCAAACAGCACAGAAACTGGAAACAAGATTAAATGCAATAACCCTTCCTCCCTCCCTTTTGAAACATAGTTTAAAAAGATTCAGCCCTTCAGTAGAGTTGACTGCGCTGGTTCATTGATTTTAATGTATCTAAACATCACTACAATTGGTGCTGAACTTTTCTGCTATTCAAGAGAAATACAAGTACTTTTATGAAACAACTATGGTAACAAATAAATAGGTACATAACTGATGTGTTCCATAAGATAAAATCTTGCTATATTTGATGTTTTTCCCATATCTCAAAACTTACAAGTTCCTTTGTAATTATCTACTTGTTACAAGAATTTACTCTGTAAAGATTTATTTACTCATTTGACAAGCAGAGTGATAGTAAGCAAGAAAGAGAGAGAGAGAGAGAAAAAGAGAATAAATATCTTCCATTTTCTGGAACACACCCCAAATGGCTGCAGAAGCTACAAGCCTGGAATCCTATCCAGGTCACCCACATGAGTGGTAGGGGCCCAAGCACTTGGACCATCTGCTGCTGCTTTCCCAGACCCATTTAGCATGGAGCTGGATTGGAACCAGAGTAGCTGGGACTCAAACTGGCACTCCAAGATGAGATGCTGGTGCGGTTCATCCTGCTGCAATACAACGCTGGCCCTGATTTTACACTGAAAACTGACTTTTTCCACGTCTATTTCCAACTATACCATAAGCATCTTGAACCCTCAAAGGTGTGGGCTACCTCCTCTGTGTGTATATATATATATATATATATTTATATTTTTTTTTGACAGGCAGAGTGGACAGTGAGAGAGAGGGACAGAGAGAAAGGTCTTCCTTTGCCGTTGGTTCACCCTCCAATGGCCGCCGCGGCCGGAGTGCTGCGGCCGGTGCACCGCGCTGATCCAAAGGCAGGAGCCAGGTACTTATCCTGGTCTCCCATGGGGTGCAGGGCCCAAGTCCTTGGGCCCTCCTCCACTGCACTCCCTGGCCACAGCAGAGAGCTGGATTGGAAGAGGGGCAACCGGGACAGAATCCGGCGCCCCGACTGGGACTAGAACCCGGTGTGCCGGCGCCGCAAGGCAGAGGATTAGCCTAGTGAGCCGCGGCACCGGCCCTCCTCTGTCTATATTTCATTTAATATAAAAACAAGAACTGAGGCCATATTTCACAGATAAGTATTAAGTTATAGATTCTGAATGAGCTGTTATAATGCCTAAGAAATTTATCTGGATAAAGAAATACAAGTTTAATTATTCTTACTGGTAATTCTGAATCATTGTCAATAAATACTCTTACATAAGATTTACTAAAATATTCTACATCTGAATAAATTCTCATTTTGATTAATTTCTTAATATTTTTGGCAAATTTCTATATTCAAACTATTTGAGTAAGCTCAGTATGAAGAGCTCAGCATTTCACAGAAGATGAAAACCATATGATCTAGCTCTTACCCACCACTGAAATCATCAGCATTTTCTACTGTAGTTTAAACCATCTGTCTTAGATTTTCAAAATTTTCTATTCCATTTATTTGAAGAAAATATACAAATAGAAGCCCCCCCCCCTTTTTAGCATGGTGTGTCAGTAATGATAAAATTAAAGAAATCAACTATTTTAATATCTTTAAAAATTTTTATTACTTTAAACCAGAATATGAAAATTTGGTAAATGTGAAGTACATATTTTATAAATCTTCAATTCAGTTTCTAACAAATTTTGCTTTTACGCTCATTTTCCTTAAAAAGCATATAAATATTTTTCTTTAGATAAAACAAACATTACCCTTTTATAAGTAAGGCAAAATAACCTGATCCCCTTTCCCAGATTAAATCACCTCTGCTAACTGAATTATCCACTTACATTTTGCCAGTTGCTGGTGCAAATTATTTAGTGTGTTCATCAAGTTTTTACAAGGCTTCTTTGGAAGTATCTTCCATGCCACATTTTTCTTGTCACCATTTCTGAGATTAAATCACAACAATAATATATTTGTTACATGGGCTTTTTTTTGGGAGGGAAACCTATTATTATATGAACAAAAAAATGAAACACATACAAAACATTCTAGTTAACAGGAGAAAACCCTGTGGGGTAAATTGTGATACTGTATACTTAAAAGCTAACTTTTTAAAAGATTTGTCTATTTTTAATTTATTTGAAAGGTGGTGGTGGGGGGGATAGTGTCTATCTGCTGGTTCACTCCCTAAGTGGCCACAAAATCCAGAGCTAAGCCAGGAGCCAGGAACTCCATCCTGGTATTCCACATGGATGGCAGGGGCCCAAGTACTTAGGCCATCTTCTGCTGATGAGCAGGAAGACTGATCAGAAGTAGAGCAGCCAGAACTCAAAACTGGAGCTCTGATATAGGTTGCCAGTGTCTTAAGTGGTGGTTAAACCCTCTGAGCTACAATGCGGCCTCTAAAAACTAATTTATATGAGGGGAAAACCTTGCAAACACAGCTCAAAACTTATAATTATGTTAGCACTTGGCAAAGTCTATGTCCACTGGCATCATGCTAATCATTACAAAGCTTAATGTAGTGGTTATTACTCTTAAAGCCCATTTAAGAGTGTTTAGACATGTGAATATTAGAAAAATGCTATTCCAAGAAATTTTCCTTATATACTTTAAAAAGCATTATAGGGGCCGGCATTGTGGTGTAGCTGGTAAAGCCACTGCCTGTGATGCAAGCACCCCATATGGGCACCAGTTCAAGTCCCGGTTACTTTACTTCCAAACCAGCTTCCTGCTAATGGCCTGGGAAAAACAGTGAAAGATGGCCCAAGTATTTGGACTCCTGCCACCAATATGGAAGACCTGGAAGAAATTCCCGGCTTCTGGTTTTAACCTGGTCCAGCTGTTGTGGTCATTTGAGGAATGAACCAGAGAATGGAAGATCAATCTCTTCTTCTCTCTTGCTCCTCTGCCCCGCTCTGTAACTCTGCCTTTCAAATAAATAAATAAATCTTCGGAAAAAAAAAAAGAAAAACCATTATAAAAATTTGCAATAAACTAATGATCCATAGAGTTTATCAAAATATTTTGATGCACTTAAATATTTAGTTTCTTAGGGTAAGTAAAAAAAAGTGTAAGTAAAGATTATTTTTGTTTATTTCAAAAAAAGAAATAATCCATACTACTAAATTACTTGTTTAAGGCAGAGCATTCCACAAGACTGTTATAACTGTAGAAAGGATATCTGTTAGAAAGTTAGGTATCTTTGTTTTTGGATAGGATCTTATAATCTCCTCTATTATAGCTATCAAATAAGTATAAGCTATGTGCTCTTTGATAAATGGCTTTAAAAATCTAAGTTTGGGCTTCCTTGCTTGGCAGATGGGTTAAAAACTATCTCACAATGTACAGAGATTAATATGAGATAGGTTATGCACATATCTTTATGCCTAGTACATGCTAGATATTAATTTCTTTCCTTTCTTCAGAAATTTGATATTCAGAACTCTGTATTATAGATATCTAAAAGAGGAGGAAAAGGAACCCAAAAATTCCATACTCAGGATTTTTTTTTCTTAAAAATTTCAATTTGGGGCTCCAGAATTTCTGAATAAAAGAAAGGTGAAGGTTGTTAAGTATACAAGCCTAGTCCTCTCATATGTTTGGAAGGAAAATGACAGCATGAAAGAGGAATATTTATGGGTGTAAAAAACTCATACATTTTTGGTTCTTTAACTCATAAAAAACTGATCAAAGCAAAGAATATATAAATCAGGAAGGAAAAATTCCCTGAACAAATATTCGAGGAGGGAAATACTAATTACCCTGATTTGATCATTATACAGTTTAAATGTATTTCATTATACATTAAAACCATGAACATGTATAATTTTGCATCAATTACAAATGAAAAAAAATCTTCTCTGAAAACAAAAAAATAGTTTCAATAGCTACAACATAAATATTATTCCAATATAAAAAGAGAATAGTTATAAAATCCTTGTATTCTAGAATATAAAGGTGATGAGTTTATGTATAATTTTCAGAGTTACTTAAACATTTTAAAACATTACTTTTCCTATAATGCATTTATATTCTATATATATATATTTATACAAAACTAAGATTGAAGTATTAATCCAGGACTAATATTTTGATTCAATTTGTCATTTTATTACCCTTATTCATCTGACCAAAGAGAAATAAATTTTCTACTTCTACCCTCAATTACCTTCTGCTAAATTTATAAGAAAGTCTACAATTATAATGTTTCTAAATTTTTAAAGCTTGAGGACTGGGGCTGGCATTATGGCATAGCAGTTAAGCCTCTGCCTGTGATGCCAGTAACCCATATGGGTGCTGGTGCAAGACCTAGCTGCTTTACTTATGATATAGCACCCTGCTAATGCACCTGGGAAAGCAATGAAAAATGGCCCAAGTGCTTGGGCCCCTGCACCCATGTGGAACACCTGGAAGAAGCTCTGGACTCCTGGCTTCATTCTG
The DNA here is from genome assembly GCF_051225735.1 of Oryctolagus cuniculus. Taxonomy (NCBI): domain Eukaryota; kingdom Metazoa; phylum Chordata; class Mammalia; order Lagomorpha; family Leporidae; genus Oryctolagus; species Oryctolagus cuniculus. The sequence continues at coordinate 88,844,890 of NC_142878.1, forward strand.
GCCCAGCCCCAGACATTGTGGCCATCTAGGGAGTAAACCAGCAGATGAAAGACTTCTCTCTCTCTCTTTCTCTCTCTCTCTCTGTAACTCTGCTTTTTAAATAAATAAAAATAATAATTCTTTAAAATAATAGTTTAAAAAAAGCTTGAGGACTAAAGGTATATTTTCTTCCCAATAAAACCTTTAATGCCTTACATCTACTCCATCAAAGTATAGTAAACATGAATTCAAAAATAGCGATATCATCAAAGATGAAGAAAACAACGTATTTCAAAAGAATCCTACTTAGTGATTACAATTACCATTGTATTTGGAAATTATTAGGTTGCATCACTAAAATGTACTTACTGAGAAATGGTGTTGGTATCCAGGTCAACACAACTGACATCTGGTGGAGGATCATAGAGATCAAAGTATCTTGAATCAATCCCTACTATGAATGGACATGGTGCACTCAAGACATCTGCCAAAGCCAGTGGGCAGAGAGGCACATATGGGCATGGCCAGTGGAAAGGAAAAATCATCTTGGATAAACAAAGGGTAGGAGAGTATTTAGCTTTTGACATGGCAGCATAATTTATCAGCACACACACAAAATTGTCTTTTCAATATTATCACCTAAAGTTTAATGCTTAATAATGAATTAAACAGTTGTAACTAATGAGTTAATGATCAGGAAATTAAAGTTGCTTCCAAAACATAATTCATCACTCTGAATTTTAGGTAAGCATTCAAATAGCTTTTAATTGTATGCATAAATTAAATTGAAAATAAATTGATTGCTAATGAGAAACTGTGATACTTACAGACACTAATGCTTCTGTCACACTAGTAAGCACAGAAGGTCGTAAGGAATGAATGAGAATTTTATGTTCTGTTACTGCAAACACCAGTAGTGTTACAGCATTCTCAGGGCCTAGATTCTGAAGTAGTGTTGAAAACTTGCCACCACTGTCAATCCAAATAAAAACGTATAATTAAAAAATAGACATACACACCTACTTATCTAAAACAAGGGAGAAAAGTTCAAGGTTAGGGTCTGACTTGTATTATATATTCATCTCTTTTTTTATGCAGGGAGAACACTGTATCACACATGATGAAAATAATTCAGTTTTATAGGGCTTCAAAATCATTCATTCTTCTGTAGTATATTCAATATGGAAAATGAAAATTCACTGCTTCATTTTATATAAAAATATCTGACATATATGCATGTCCAAATAACAAATTCAATTTACAAATAGGATGCTTTGGTTGAAAACAAATTTTTAAATGGAAATCTTTGAGCATGGAACATCTACTGTAATTATCAGAAAAACTATATGAATGTAAGCCCAACCTCCCTTAAGGTAAATAAGTATACATATTAAAATCCAGATTTATAAATGGATAATTCTTACTATTGTAATGGTAATAGTTATAGGAAATCAAGTGCTATAAAGTGATGAAATACAAAGCAAATTAATAACTAAAACAATAAACTCAGATCTCACAAAGGTAATGAAATACTGTGGCGTAGTGGGTAAAGCCGTCACCTGCAGTGCCGGCATGCAATATGGGCAACAGTTCAAGTCCTGGCTGTTCCACTTCTGTTCCAGCTCCCTGCTAATGTGCCTGGGAAAGCAGAAGAAGATGGTCCAAGTCCTTGGGCCCCTGTACCCACGTGGGAGACCCAGAAGAAGCTCCTGACTCCTGGCTTTGGATTGGTGCAGCTCCAGCTGTTGCGGCCATCTGGGGAGTAAACCACAGATGGAAACCTCTCTCTCTCTGTCTACAACTCTAACTCTTTCAAATAAATAAAATAAATATTAAAAAAAAATACTGAATTTACAAAACAGATAGTTCTGTATGCCAAGTAATATTCTGCCTATATTATGTTAAGTAACTGGTTTCAGTAGATTTTTTTTTTTTTGACAGGCAGCGTTAGACAGTGAGAGAGAGACAGAGAGAAAGGTCTTCCTTCCGTTGGTTCACCCCCAAAATGGCTGCTACGGCTCGCGTACTGCGCCAATCCGAGGCCAGGAGCCAGGTGCTTCCTCCCGGTCTCCCATGCGGGTGCAGGGCCCAAGCACTTGGGCCATCCTCCACTGCACTCCCGGGCCACAACAGAGAGCTGGACTTGAAGAGTAGCAAGTGGGACAGAATCTGGTGCCCCAACCAGGACTAGAACCCGGTGTGCCGGCGCCGCAGGGGAGGATTAGCCTAGTGAGCTGTGGCACCGGCTCAGTAGATTTAAAAAAAAAAAAATAAAGCAAAATTCTGGCCGTAGTGGCCATTTTGGGGGTGAACCAATGGAACGAAGACCTTTCTCTGTCCCTTTCTATAACTCTATCTCTCTCTCTCACTGTCTAACTCTGCCTGTCAAAAAGAAAAAAAAAAGAAAAAAAGAAAAAAGAAAAAAGAAATAAAGCAAAACTAGTAACAAAATGTCTCTGGGAGAAGTGAAATCATATCTACAAAAATGTTATGTATGTTCACAGCAACATTACTCACAGCAGCCAAAATGTGGAAACATTCCAACCAATGGATGCATAAATATGGTATCCCTTTACAGTGAATATTAACTGGCAATAAAAAGTGAAGTATGGAATCTCGCTACAGCATGGATAAAACTTGGGAACATGTAAGGTGAAAGAAGCCAGAAACAAAAGGTCACATACAGTATGATTCCACTTATATGAAATGTCTGGAAGAGGCAAATCTATAGAGACAGAGAGCAGATTAGTGGTTTTCCAGGGATGGAGAGAGTGTGAGAATGTGTTTGTGTGTGTGCATGCAAGGATGGGAAGAATGAAGCTACAGGCTTCTCTTTAGGGTGATGGAAATATTCTAAAATTTATGTTGGGGATAGTTAGAGAACTCTGTAAATACAATCACTGAATTGTATACTTAAATCAGGTAAACTGTATGTTTGTGAATTATTTCTCAATATAGCTGATACCCAAAGGAAGTCCATGGGTATTTTAGAACCATTCATACATTGTCACAGTCAATGTTTCTAGTGTGTTTTCAGCTCTAAGTTATGAAAACACTGGTCACTCTGGGCTGAGAGCTGGTGATGAAATCATCTGTAATTCTTACAAAGTTACTGTCAAGAATGGCAGGTGGTTTCCCTTAGGTGCATGCCACATAATAACTTAATTACATTGTAACTATTTCTCTGATGGAAAAATTATACAGCTGATTAAATCTCAAAAAATGAAATTATAGAGAAAACATCTTTCATAATTTCTCTGTACTTTTAAGGTGATAAAATTCATTATTCTATAGTTTAATAACTTTTAAACAGCTTGTTAATTTTAAAATTAATTATATCTAAACATTCTTCAGAGGATAAAGCTAAAAATAATTATGATCCACACATATATGTCCATTTGTGTATCAGTATCTAATGTTGATAAACAGATATACAATTTTTCTTGAAAAATTGTACCCAAATATCTAAGAGAATCTAGATACAAAACAGTTAAATGAGAAGTATTTCCATCAACATCTGATGCTTTAGGTGGGAAAAAGAAAACATTTGTTTTTTTAGCTCACACTAGATATAGAGAAACACAAATAGAAACGAAGTTTTACTTGCCTTAGTGGAAGAGGTGATGAAACGGGCTGACTTAGAATCAGATTATCATGTGGTGATAACTGGAAGATTTAAAATAAAGTATTTAAAACATAAAGATGAACTTTAAAGCACCACTTTCTGGTTAAAAAACATATAGAATAATGATATAAAATTTCACTCCACTCATTTAGCATGACAAGGAATATTTTACATCACTTACTAAGGATCTTAACCACTCACCCCTTCCAAACAACCACTAATTCTTACTTTAAATCCTCTCTATTTCTGTCCTCAATATTTCCCTGCTACCATTTTAATGAATCTGCACTGAAAGAATAAATTATTCACTTACTACCATAAAACCAGATCAGCAAACCTATGGCTTACAGGGCAAATTCACAGGGTGCCTTTTTTTGTAAACAAAGTTTTACTGGAACACAGGCACGCTCATGCCTTCCACATTAACTAGCGGCTCTTGTGCTGTAACAGCAAGGCTGAAAAGCTGCAACAGAAACTGGATGCACTACAAGACTAAAATACTAGTATGTCGTATATAGGTCCATAACAGAGGTTTATCAACTACTATTGTTTTGCGTATTCAAATTCAATATGTTATATATAATTCTGGCACTAAATACCAAGAAATTACATGGGACTAGCATGTGGATATGCAGATTGATTATAAAGCTTATCAAAATGATAAACATCTAGATATTTTATCAGTATCCATAAAATATTGCAACTACTTTTATTCACATTTCATTTACTGATAAACACAGTAATGCACACACAGTGATAATATATGATAATCTTTTCTTTTATATAAATCACTTCAGGGGATAGCACTTTGTTGTAGCATGTAAAAGCTGCTGCCTGTGATACCAGTGTCCCATATGGCCGTCAGTTTGAATCTCGGCTGCTAAACTTCCAATCCAGTTCCCTGCTAACGGCCTGGAAAAATCAGCAGAAGATGGCCCAAGTGTTTAGGCCCCTGCACCCACACAGGGGTCTTGGAAAAAGCTCCTGGCTTTGGCCTAGCCCAGCCCTAGTTGTTGCAGACATTTGGAAAGTGAATCAGAGGATGGAAGATCTCTCTCTGTCTCTCCCTTTGTCTCTAATTTTGCCTTTCAAATAAATAAATCTCAAAAAAACCCAAAACTTCAAAATGATCAAATAAGCAAACAACTTACCTATCAAGATTACATACAAAAACAAAATAAAAACAGTAAGAGGAAAGATATATTCAATTGGGGAAATAAATGGGTAAAATTATTTATATTCATTTTAGACTTCTCCTTCACATCAAAGATATATGGCATTCCTTTCCTCTTGCAATATGTGCAAACATACAACTTTTCCTTCTATCTATTCTAAAACATTTGACTTAAATGATTGCCAAAGGCATAAACTTTCAAATACCTGGAACAAATTTAGAGAAGAAAAGCCCCTTTCTTCGTGTTAAAAATGCTGACTTCCATCTACTTTAACTCTGCATCCCTTTCTCTAAGGGAAAACAGCTATCTGGCAGACAGCTAATAAAACACTAAGGTCCCAAACTTCAATATCAAAGAGCATCTGGTTCTCTTTAGATTTCACTTGATTTTTCCCCTGTTAAAACTGTTATTCTTATGTTACATCTTGACAGCCAATAATAATCCACAGAGCCCTCATTTCAAGGAAATCTTACCTGAACTAAAATCCGTGGTCTCTGAGGAGATGGAAAAGGAACTTTATGCATAAAATGAGAAATATGCCTTAAAAACAAAGGAAAACCCAATTGATTCCAAAGTGAATACCATAAGCTACTGAGGTTAACACAGCATCACAAGGTCAAGCTGAGTTAAAAGTCCTGTACACTTATAATTGTAAAATCCTATACTATGAAAACCAGAGAGCAACTGACAACCAAAAATCATTTGTCCAATTAAAACCCTTTACAATAGTTACTCACATTCAAAAATATCTGTTAACGAATGTCTCAAAGGTCATTTTAACTTTTACCTCTCCCAGTGTAGGTAATTTACAACACATCAGTGATGTGGTTATCACCAAAGAAGCTAATTCTTACATCTTAAATAAACTTTCATAGTCAATTATTTATATTTTGGAAGCAAAACAACCAAAATTAAAGAGTTTAATTATTTCTAAAAGATGAAAAATATACCTTATAACAGTAAGTTACAAATTCTATTACTGACTTTAAAGGTTTTTACCCAGAATAAAATAGATAGAAAGCTAGATCAATGGTTTTACTTTGCATACTGCAAAACAGAAAAAAAGGCAACCACAGTAAAAAATTCTTTTTATTCTTTAAGGAACAACATTGTCTATTTCTGCTTTATTTTTCTTTTGAATATTATCTTAAAATCCTCTTGGTTTTAGAACTGAGATAATTTCAACTAGATAGAAAAACATACTAATTGTGCAAACATGTTTTGACTATTTACTAAGTATAATACATTGCCAGATATGACAAGGAGTGTAAACTAGGCATAAAGCTATTAGTCTCCACCATTAAGGCACTCACAAACCAAAAACAAACAAACAAACAAACAAACAAAAACCAAATGAGCAGCATAGAACACACAGCTGCTTCAATTATCTAAAGTAGTTAGAAGAGAAGAAATCCACGTGAGTCACAAACTGCTAAAGATCTCCCAGGTCCATTCAGGGAGGACCTGAAAGGTCAAAACTATCTTTATGTTAATACTAAAACATCATCTGCTTTTTCCACTGTGTTGAAATTTGCAATGATGGTGCAAAAGCATTGTGGGTAAAATGGTAAGGCATCTCAGGGTGAATCAAGGCAGTGGCAACTGTACTATGGTTGTTCATTATTATACACTCAGTAAAATAATGTCTATTTTCCTTAAAAAGTCTTTGATCAGATAATAAGTATCATTTATTAGTATATCAATGAAGTACATGAAGTAGATTTTGGTAAAGCACTGTTGAAACTGAGTTACAAGTGAATTAGCTACTTCTTTTTTCACAGAATGCCATTTTTGCTTAAAAGACAACTACCAAAAAATAGTTATCCAGTGCTGGCTATTCAGCAGATATTTTCTATATGAAAATAAACAGGACAAGGAAAACTACTGGAGGCATTTGTTGCTGATAATTAAACTCAAACTTTTTAATAAAAAGTGGAATTCTGCCACCATGTGCTTGACAGCTTCCCAATACTCAAAAACTTTTCTGATGAGAAGGGGATGATATCAACAAACGTGACTTTTTCAATATTAATAACAAAGTCTGTTTACATGTGGAAAATTTGCTTATAGTTACCAAAAGACCAATGCACAGTGCTACAAAATCATGCATGAGCAAAATTAATGAAACAGAGAAAGTTCATTGTTAAGGTTTCAGATTTCACATTGCAATTACCCACTTGTCAAGCTTTGGTGCAGTGCCAAAAAAGAAAAAAAAAAATCCGTAATTTTCTGGAAAGACATTCAAATGCTCCTCCCTTTTCCACCTACACATCTGTTTGAGGCCAGTTTTTGTTTACATACTTCAACCAAAACAACTAGTGCAATAGACTGAATGCAGATCTGTATATGAGAACCCAGCTGTGTTCGATTAAGCCAGCCATTAGAGATTTACAAAAATGTTAAAACAATGCAACTCTTCTCATTAATTGATTTTTATTTTGGAAAACAGTTATTTTCCAAAATGATATTTATGTGAAGATGTAACAGGATTATTATTTTGTCAATTAATAAACATTAAAAAATTTTTGTTTTAATTTCTATTACAGTAAACATGGATAGATAAAACAGACAAAAGTTCTTCAGGGTCCCCAATTTTTTAAGACTATAAAGGAATCTTTGGGCAAAAAACAACTTGAGAACTATTGATTTAGAATTTGGATGTGAGAGTAGAAAAGGTAAGGAAAAATCAAAGAATAAAATGGAGTACCGAGTGGTCTCATGATATCACCTCTCCAACAATTTTAGAGTTAAGAAGATTCTTCCAAAGTACACAAAAGAGCTTAAATGATAGATAAACAATAGTCGGACAATGGAGATATTTATATCTCATTTGTGTTATGTCTTATTGCAGAAAACATTCTTTTTTAGTGACTTTAAAGTATATCACTAAAATTAAAATTAAAAAAGGAAAAAAATATTACCTAATTTGTCTTTTACATTAATATTCAAAAATAGTGAGGGAAAATTTTAAAGGTTCATAACAAACCTAAATTTTATGTAAAAAAGAAATACAAAATTACTAGAAAAAGTTCCAATGTCTCCAGATAAAGATCTCTAAACTTCACAAGGAATTTTTTAAAAATTTAAATAATTAACTTAAAAATAAATGAAACACTGAATTTTCTGAGAAAATTATTTGCAATAACAAGACTATAAATGGAGAAATATTACCTGAATGAAATAATCAAATCCTTTTTTTTCCAAATAACTCTGAAGGAATTTAGTTTCCATATGAAGTTTACTCAATTACCAGTACAAATATACCACACAGTGGAAATGTTTGCCAAATTTTAAGCTAAAAGACGTCTAACTTACTTCTCAATTGGAAGAACATGAGGTCCAGAGATGGAGTAACGGTACAGAAAAGTCAGAAACTTCCTGAATGCATCAAAAAAAGGCCAATGAGAAAGAAGACAGATGCATTTGTTAGTGTGAATTGTTTTGGAACTATCAGATTTCCCATCTGCCAATGATGCTAAACCTAAAAGAAGTCTCTGTTTTTCTGTGAGATTCTCCTCAGGATATGGTTCATAAAACTGAATAGCAGCACCATAGACCTGCAAAACAAGCAATTTATTGAATAAATACACTTTGTTCAATTTGTTCCAATCACATCATCAGTTAAATCTATGCTTACTATGAGCCAACAGAGGTACCAGACACTAGGAACATATTGGTAATCAGTTATCTCTCTTGCTTTCTTGATAGTGTCATATCTATACAGTGCTTTCTTCTACATAGTGCTATTCTCATACATCTTTATTATTAAATACCTCATGTGTCTTTCTTAATGAAAAAAGGTGCTTAATTAAATTGTATGTTTAAAATAACAAAAGCAATTGTCTCATTATTCTTCATAAGAAAATGGTTAAAAATAATTATTTAGTAGAAAGTGGGCAGAATTTTAGATAATAAAATATAAATTCCAACTTTGGTTCTCAATTTCCTTATATTATGGTATGAGGATGTGAGACTACATGATTTCCAAGGTCCTTTCCAACTATAACAGTTTATTATTCTAAACTGCATTATATATTATATAATCTCTTTCGTATTACTTTAAAAACTTCATTATATAAAACGAACCTATGAAGGATCATCATTTGATGATGAAAAAATCTTTTATGATATTCAAAAATAAAGTATTTAAGAGGATGGAACAGACTGAACATTCTTTTAATAGAAAACTTTTATCTAATAAATACAATTTTTGAAAGTACAACTTCTGGATTATAGCAGTTTTTCCCCCCATAATCACCCTCCCATCTGCAAACCATCCCATCTCCTACTCCCTCTCCCATCCCATTCTTCATTTAGATTCATTTTTAACTAGCTCTATATACAGAAGATCAACTCTATACTAGGTAAAGATTTCAACAGTTTGCACCCACACAGACACACAAAGTATAAACTACTGTTTGAAGATTAGTTTTACCGTTAATTCTCATAGTACAACACATTAAGGACAGAGGTCCTACATGGGGAGCAAGTGCACAGTGACTCCTGTTGTTGATTTAATAATTGACGCTGTTATTTATGACGTTAGTAATCAACCAAGGCTCTTGTCATGAGCTGCCAAGGCTATGGAAGCCTCTTGAGTTCACAGACTCCAACCTTATTTAGACAAGGCCATAATCCTAAGTGAAGTTCTCTCCTCCCTTCAGAGAAAGTTACCTCCTTCTTTGATAGTCCCTTCTTTCCACCAGGATCTCACCCACAGAGACCTTTCATTTAGGTCATTTGTTGCCACAATATCTTGGTTTTCCATGCCTGAGATACTCTCATGGGCTTTTTTGCCAGATCTGAATGCCTTAAGGGCTGATTCTGAGGCCAGAATGCTGTTTAGGGCATTTGTCATTCTATGAGTCTGCTGTGTGGCCTATGTCCCATGTTGGATCATTCCCTCCATTTGAATTCTATCAATTATTATTAGCAGACACTAGTCTTATTTATGTGATCCCTTTGACACTTAATCCTATCTTTCTGATCAGTTATGAACTTAAACCGATCCTTTTAACTAGTAAGATGGCATTGGTACCTGCCAACTTAATGGGATCTAGAGTCCCATGGCAAGTTTTTAGCTTTACTCTTAGGGGTAAGTCCGAGGGAGTGTGTGCCAAACTGTACATCTCCTCCCTCTCTTATTCCCACTCTTATTTTTAACAGGGATCAATTTTCAGTTGGATTTAAACACCTAAGAATAATTCTTTGTTAATTAAAGATGAACATTCTTTTTTTTTCTATGTCTTTGGACACACCTTACTTAACCAAGTGGAAGAATTATGTAGAATGGATTTAACTTAACCAGTTAGTTTTTCTACTATTCCTTCCATTATACAAAATATTAGACTTCACAATGTACAGGAAACCCACAGATACTATTTGTTAAAATATATAATACCTTTTCAGCTGAGGCTCCAGTTAACACAAAGGTAGAAAATACAGGAAGAGGGTACTTGCTATTTGGTGGCCAACATTCAATTGTTGCACCCATTGGTAAACAAAATAGGGGAACAGACTCTGGTAATGAAAAGGACTCATAATCTTCTTGAGGATATCTACAAATCAGACCTATAAAATATCAAAAAAATTAGGCCATTACTTCTTGAGTTATGTGTTCATGATTTGAATGACAACAAAATGCATTATCATTTCACATATCTGGAAGGCTAAAACATTAAATACATGTTCATCAAGTAACTCTCAATGCGTTAGCAGGATTCAGATAGACATCAGTTCTCAAATATTAAAACTAAGTAACATTAGGGGCCGGCACTGTGGCATAGTGGGTAAAGCTGTCTCCTACAGTGCCAGGATGCAATATGTGCGCCGGTTCAAGTCCTGGCTGTTCCACTTCTGTTCCAGCTCCCTGCTAATGTGCCTGGGAAAGCAGAAGAAGATGGTCCAAGTCCTTGGGCCCCTGTACCCACGTGGGAGACCCAGAAGCTCCTGGCTCCTGGCTTTGGATCAGCCCAGTTCTGGCCATTGTGACCATTTGGGGAGTGAACCAGCAGATGGAAGATAGATCTCTCTCTCTCTGCCTCTCTAACAAATAAATAAAATTTTAAAAAGCACCCTAATTAACATTTTAACTAACTACTTAATATTTATCAGGCTTCATCCACAAAGACTACGTTAAGGCTAACAAGAAAAAGAATCTTATAGAAACATACATACATTTCTAAAAATTCAGTTTAGTCATATTACCTAACAGCACATTAATTTTTTAAAATTTTCAATATCCTTATTTGCATATGTCCACTTCATTAGTTCTCAATAATTCTCCCTCAGGAGACATTTACACATTCCATGGAACATGCATTTATATGAAATTATATATATACACATATATATAACTTCTAGCACAAACACAAGAAAATTATTCATAAAAACAGAAGAGTCATACTTTTACGTGATATTTACAATCTTTTCAGAACAGAACCAATTAAAGCTTAGTTTATAAATAACCCTAGAGTACATGAAGCTAGAGTTTCAAATGTCCTATATTTCATATTAGGTAGACTAGTCTGGAAAGCATTTTGTGGAACTTGAAACAAAAAATAAGTTCCTTGACCTTGAAACCCTTAAAATAAAGTAGAAGTCATCACTAGACATCGCCACAAAAGCAAAATCATAAAATGTGAATAAGAATGTTTGGTTCTGCCACTAATATCTCTATGATTATGGACAAATTGCATACTGATGAAACTGTTTTTCTCATCTATAAAGTAAGATTAACTACTTAAACTAAGGTTCAAGGCATTTCTAAAATTTTCTAATTATATGCTATCCAGACAGTAGGTCCATGAGGATCTATAGTTATCTCTGTACTGCCATCTCAAGTCATGAAGTAACAGTAAAGTTGGAAAGTACAAAAACAGTGATGAACTGTAGTTCCTAGAAAATCAACGTAAAAGAAAATCTTGAGTCTAATTTTTTTTTTATTTGACAGAGTTAGATAGTGAGACAGAGAGACAGAAAGGTCTTCCTTCCGCTGGTTCACCCCCAAAATGGCTGCTACAGCTGGTGCTACGCCGATCCGAAGCCAGGAGCCAGGTGCCCCCTCCTGGTCTCCTATGTGGGTGCAGGGGCCCAAGCACTTGGGCCATCCTCCAGTGCCCTCCCGGGCCACAGCAGAGAGCTGGACTGGAAGAGGAGCAGCTGGGACTAGAACCCGGCGCCCATATGGGATGCCGGCGCCGCAAGGCAGAGAATTAATCAAGTGAGCTATGGTGCTGGCTCCTTGAGTCTAATTTTTAAAATGTACATTTAAAAAGGCTAAATCTTCTCTCTTGTAAATATGATAGTATTTTTCACATTTTGAGAGTCTCTGAAAACTGAACACTTCATTCTAGATGGCAAACTATTTTATAAGTTGTCAGTTATGAAATAAAATTACATATGAACTAGAAATATGACTAAATTTAATAAAATACCACAGAAACATTAATTTCAGGAAATCAATATCTTTTCTTTCAAATTTACTAATCTAAAAACTTTGAAAGATATGGTACCTAGTTATTTATTTAAACTTAAAAGTTTTAAAAATCCACCTTCTGTTCAAATAAATCTTCCATTAAGCATTCAAAACATATGGATTAACTCAAAACTGAAAATTGAAAGACATGGGTTGCAGCATCAGTCCTGAAACTGCCACATCATAGGTAGGTTGTTTCTTTAACCTAACTGTTCTCCATAAAACACAATGCATGAACAATTATACTTACCAGCTTTGTAAGACACAGTGTTTGTCTTTGCCACCGATTTCTTATAACACAAGTACACTGCTGATCCCCACTGAATTAAGATAGAAAAAGAAAGACATATTTAATTTTAGGTAGCAATCTGATAAAACAGAATCTCTATGATCTCTCCAGTACACATTATCTAATATGTAGGAAAGAAGTTCTGTTTTTAAAATATTTATATTATTTAATTAATTTATTTTTAAGACAGAGAGGCAATGAGAGTTCTCTCAGCTACTGTTTGGTTTACTCCTCAAATGCCCATGATAGCCAGGGTTGGAACAGGCCAAAGCTAGGAGTCAGGAACTTAATCTGGGTTTCTCATGTGGGTGGCAAGAACTCAAGTACTTGGGCTACCACCTGCTGCCTCCACAGTGTGCATCAGCAGGAAGCTGGAACTGGGAACAGAAAAAGGACTTGAATCCAGGTACTCCAATATGGGGTGCAGGTGTCCCACGCAGCATCTTAACTGTTGTGCCAAATACTCACCCACGCCTGATAACTATTTTCAATTGGTTATTTTGTCAGCATTTTACTGGAGTCATTACCCACTTTTCCTTCAGAAAAAAAATTAAATTTAACATTTTCCCCTTGCAACAGCAGTAATAAGGAAAAATTAAGCTGCCACAACAACTTTGATTTTTTCCTAAGTCTAAACTTTGGACAATACTCATAAAATAAACAGGCACTTATGAGTATATCTTATTTTTTTAAAGATTTATGTATTTATTTGAAAGGCAGAGCTAGAGAGGAGAGGCAGAGAAGTAGGGGGGGGAGGGGGGGAGAGGGAGGGGAGGGGGGGAAGGCCACAGCAGAAAGCTGGATATGGAATGGTTTCAGGAGAGAATGAGAAGGAAATGGATATAGCAAATTACAACTCTTGGAAAGTTTTGATAAAAGGAGTTGAGAAAAATCAGTAATTGAATGGATTGTGGAATCAAAAGAAGCTATGCTTGGGGCTAGCACGTGGCGTAGCTGGTAAAGCTGCCGCCTGCAGTGCTGGCATCCCAGATGGGCACTGGTTCAAGTCCTGGCTGCTCTACTTCCAATCTAGCTTTCTGCTGTGGCACTGAGGAGTCTCACATTTCTAGGATCAGCTACAAAAACCATCATCATCACCAAATCTAGACTCGAGTCCAGCTGCCTATTTGACACCTGTACTTCTATGTTTAACAGCATCTGACATTTACCATGACCTTGTCCTATCAAACATGCTCTTCCACCCAGTGTCTTCCACCCCAAAAATGGCGCTACATTTACTACTACATTACTACTACTACTACTTCTGACAGAATTATCATTTTCCACTTTTACTGCTGTAGCCTTCTAATCAATCTCTCAGCTTTCTGTCTTATTTCTCAACAGTCCACTCTCCATAGCCAAAGTGAGCCTATTAGGATGAAATTAAATAATGTCATTCTCAAATGACTTTGTATCAAATTAAGAACAACATCCAAACTCCTTACTCCAGGTCACAGAGTCCTTATAAATCTGATAGCTGCAGCCCGTGGTCATGTCTCCAACCTCACTGGTCTCTCTGCCTCTCCTCAAACACACCAAGTATACATGGAAAGTGAGGCCTTCACACTTTATTACCTGTGCCCATTTTATTTGGGTCTGTGCTCAAATGTCACCTCATGAGAGGCTGTACTAAGTGTCCTGACCAAAACAGCACCCTCATCACCCTAACCTCTTTATTCTTCAGATAACTTGTTACTTCCTATAATTATATGCTATATTGGTTATCTGTCTTCCCCACTTGAATATAAACTCAGTGAGGCCACAGACTCTTCACCATGGGGCCGGCGCTGTGGCTCACTTGGTTGGTCCTCTGCCTGCGGCGCCGGCATCCCATATGGGTGCCGGGTTCTGGTCCTGGTTGCTCCTCTTCCAGTCCAGCTCTCTGCTGTGGCCTGGGAGGGCACTGGAGGATGGCCCAGGTGCTTGGGCCCTGCGCCCACATGTGAGACCAGGGGGAGGCACCTGGCTTTGGATCAGCGCAGTGCACCTGCCATGGTGGCCATTTGGGGGGGTGGACCAACGGAAGGAAGACCTTTCTCTCTGTCTCTCTCTCTCTCTCTCACTAACTTTGTCAAAATTAAAAAAAAAAAAAAAAAAAAAGACTTCACCAATATACTTCCAGTGGCTTACACACAGTAGGATTTCAATGAGCATCACTAAATAAATAAAAATTGATTTAAGTTTTTGAAATAGAAGTAAAATAATTAGCTCTATGAAAGACTGTTCAGATGCAAATAAAAATACAATGTCACTGAAAATCCACTACTACTACCACAGATTTTAACAATTTCCCAGTTTCCTTACTTCCATCCTTCCTTCCCACTACAATCTATTACTAGTTATCCTTTAAAAACAAATGTCAAGGGGCTGGCACTGTGGCATAGTGAGTAAAGCCACTGTCTGTGGTGCTGACATCGTTGAATCTATCACACTGCCGATGCAGCTGGGAGAGTAACAGAAGATGGTACAAGTACTTGGGCCCCTGTACCCACATGGAGAGACCTGGAGGAAGCTGGCTCTTGGCTTCAGATGGGTCCAGCTCCTGCTGCTGCAGCCATTTAGAGAGTGAACCAGCGGATGAAAGATCTGTCTCTCCCTCTTTCTCTATATATAACTCTGCCTTTCAAATAAATAAATAAATCTTAAAAAAAAAAAATGGTCAGAGCACATCACTCCTCTGTTCAAACTCCAATCTTACTTAGAATAAAAGTCAAAGTCCTACTTAAAGGCTCTATATAATTTGCCTTCTAGTTTCAATCCCACCATCCTTATTATTCCCTAAACAAGTTAGGAATGTTTCCTCCACAATACCCTTCCAGACGGTTTCTTCAATTTAAAGCATTTTTGGGGGACGGCCATTGTGATGCAGGGGATTAAGCCATCATTTGGGATGTCTATATCTGCTCTTTGGATCAAGCTTCCTACTGGTGTGCGTGGAAGACAGCAGATGATGGCCCAAGTACTAGGGTTCCTATCACTCATGTCGGAGACTGGGATGGAGTTCCAAGCTACTGGCTTTGGCCAGGTCTACTCCCAGCTGTTGTGGGCATTTAGGGAGTGGAACAACAGATGGAGGAGATACTCTCTTTGGCTCTCTCTCTTCCTCTCACTCTGTCACTCAGCCTTTGAAACAAACACACACACACACCCCCACACCCACAACATTCTCAGCCAGTGATATCTGAATGGTTAACTCCCTGTTTTCTTTCTTCTTCTTCTTTTTTGGATTTATTTACTTTTACTTGAGAGGTAGAGTTACAGACAGAGAGAGGGAGAGACAGAGGGAAGGGCCTTCCATCCACTGGTTCACTCCCCAAATGGCTCCAATGGCCAGACATCCATCATGGTTCTTGGAACACATCTGCCACAGATAATGGGAGACTACTATCAACCTCCACAATAGTCAAAGAAATACAAACTAAACTCAGAATCATTTCCTATTGGTCAATAATTAAAAAGCCAATAACATAAGCAACCAACGTTGGTTACATGTAGAATCTGGGAAAAAGACACTCTGGCTTCTGGGAATATACATTGCCACTAACTTTTCACAGCAATCTGTCAACTTTTTTTTTTTTTTTCAAATCAATAGATCTTTTGTTTCAATATTAAAATACCACAAGACACAATCTAGGTTCCTGTTTCTGTAGCCAGACAACTTTTAGGTCTTATTCATCAGCCTGCCGAACTGTTCCTTTTTCAGAGACATAGATACCATCCAAAAATTTTCTGATATCCTGATTTTTAACTGTTGTTGCCTGCTGAATCAAAGCAGCAGAATTGAAACAAGTTCAATATCACTTCCTTCAACGACTAATTCACCTTTCTGGGCTTGAGACACACTGAACAGGCAACTCCTGGCCTCATCTGAACCCTTCAGATGTACTTTTCATTGAAGAAATTTTGGATTTCAACAAGAGACCCATTCTCTTGAATAACCACATTGATGGGGAAGTGAGCATACACAGACCTCATCTTGTAACGGAAACCCAGTGTGACCCCCCTTGATCATATTCTGTAAATGACTGCAGATGGTGCGAACAGCTGCCAGTTCTTTTCTATTTCCCCACCATTTGTCAACCTGGAGCCTCTTCTTTTTCTTCCCCAGGAGGCTGAGTTCTACACTGATGTGACTGAAATCCCTCTGCAGGGTTCCTCTGGGCCCCTTCATAATTACTATGTGCCCCTTCAGACTAATGTCGACGTTTTCTGGAATGTTGAGTCTAATTGCTGAAAACGGTCTTCATTCTCGCAGTAGGTGTGGCAAGAAGAGTAAACACTTTTCAAAATATACAACATATTCATGGACCCATCAATTTATCTTTCTTTTATTTTTAAAGATTTATTTTATTTGAAAGTCAAAGTTAAGAAAGAGAGCAATCTTCTAACTGCTGGTTCACTTCCCAAATGGCCACAATGGCCAGGTACTAGAGCCGTTACCTGTTGCCTCCCAGAGTCTGCATCATTAGGAAGATAAAATCGGGACTCAAATCAGGCCTTTTTATGGGATGTGGGTGTCCCATCCACATCTTCACCACTACACCAAATACCTCTTCCTAGATTTACAATTTAAACCACCTTCCCATCTCTCAATATTTTTGAAAGTACATAATGGCTTTTATTTTTATTTTTTTGACAGGCAGAGTGGACAGTGAGAGAGAGAGAGAGAAAGGTCTTCCTTTTTTCCGTTGGTTCACCTCCCAATGGCCGCTGTGGCCAGCACACTGCGCTGATCCACAGCCAGGAGCCAGGTGCTTCTCCTGGTCTCCCACGCGGGTGCAGGGCCCAAGCACTTGGGCCATCCTCCACTGTGGGGAGCAACCCGGACTAGACTAAGTTACTGGAATTAAGACTTATTCTGTGCATCTGCTCTCCCACAATATGGCGCTGGGAGAGAAGAAAACAGCTTCTACGCAGCTGCCTCCAGTTCAACCAATAAACCGTAGGACTTGCTCCTGATTGGAGGAGAGCAGCGTACTCGGCGTGTGGGCAGCCGAGTTGGGATTGGTGGAGGAGGACTATAAAGGAGGAGAGAGACGGCATGCACCAGGAACATCTAAGGGGAACACCTGTGCAGCCCCCGAGAGAGCCGGCCGGCGGAGTGCCGCTCCCCTGCGGAAGTGGGGAGTGTGGCCAGGGGGAACCGCCCTTCCACGGAGGTGGAAGGGACAGTAGCCAACCCGGGAAGAACCAGCAGCAAACCCGGGGAGGGCCGAGCAGACGAAAGAACAGCGCAGGGTTTAGTGTCGTTCCTCCATGAAGAGGGGGAGCGACACTCCACTGCCTTCCCGGGCCACAGCAGAGAGCTGGCCTGGAAGAGGGGCAACTGGGACAGAATCTGGCACCCTGACCGCAGGGGAGAATTAGCCTATTGAGCCACGCGCATAATGGCTTTTAAAATCCAAAATAATGAAGAAAGAAGAAAGACAAAAGATGATAATTATAGATAATCCATGGCTTTAAGGCTACTGGAAGGGCTTTGGTTTTACTGTGAGATGGGAAGCCATTCAGAATCTTAAGCAAAGGAATGATATGATCTGATTTATATTTTAAAAGAAAAAATATGGAATCAAGAAGTTTTGTAAAGGTGGAGATCTTGCAACATGCTTTGCATTTGCTTTGGAGGAAATAATATGATGGAGCAGAAACACTGAGGATTCACAATAAAAGCTGGAAGAACCAAAGTCCCGTCTTTAAAGCTAGGCTTTACGTAGGGGATCTGGTATACAAATGGAAGGGAAGACACAGTTACTATTTTGCTCTTGCAATAGGGGAAAAAATTATTTTTTTAATTAAAAGAAAAAAAGGTTTTAGCACAGTACAAAGGTTTTAGCACAGTACAGTTGAAAGTACAACTAAATGACTTTCTAAAAAATAAAATATCCAATATCTTTAGTTAATTCTGTAAATACAGTGTTTTCACAAAAAGATGCATTTAAAATCACTCTTTTCAACAGTAGTTAATTTTATCAGCACAAGAGTCACTTACCATGCTGTTATTGAGATTCTTGTCGACTCTGCAGAATGTATGCGGCGGACTTTCTCCTTTACTGGGTATTATGATACATATGTCTGTGACAGCCAGTGCATTTTGAGGCATGTTTTCAGAGGCTCTTCGGTAAGTGATGTAAATTCTTTGTGATGAGGTACTGCCACTAATATTTGCAGGGCGCCCATAGGGAGTATTTTGAATAATTTCACAGCCCTGTTTCAATCTTTCTTTCCAGTCATATAAAACCCTAAAAAATAAATTTGAAGAATATACAAATACACAAAGCACTCTCACATGTGAAAAGTAATATTCTCAGGCATCGTGAACTAATCCTTAAATGTAGCCATGTGAT
This sequence comes from Oryctolagus cuniculus, assembly GCF_051225735.1. Classification (NCBI taxonomy): domain Eukaryota; kingdom Metazoa; phylum Chordata; class Mammalia; order Lagomorpha; family Leporidae; genus Oryctolagus; species Oryctolagus cuniculus. The sequence continues at coordinate 88,863,779 of NC_142878.1, forward strand.
AAAAATATTTCCTATTACAATCATGCAATTGCATGCTATTACAAGCACAGTTCATAAAAATTAAAGAATTTGTTTTTTTATGTAAAATTTAAACAATGTAAGGAGAAATTTAGACTTTGTGTTTGTTAATATAAACCAGAGAAATCCAAGAATATTTGTTTAAGCATTCTTTTACTACATCTTTCTTTCTCTCTCAAATCAAGCACCTTCTTTAGAAAAGGTAATTTGCATTTCTGCCAAAGTTAAAATTTTATAAAAGAGAGGCCAGCAATGTGGTGTATCAGGTAAAGCCACCACCTGTGATGCCAAAACATCCCATAAGGGTGTGCCGGTTTGTATACTGGCTGCTCCACTTTCAATCCAACTCCCTACTAATGGCCTGGGAGAAGCAGCAGAAAGTACTTTTCCCATGCCACCCATGTAGGAGACCTGGAAGAAGCTCCTGGCTTCAGATTGGCCCAGCTCTGAACTTGGTGGCTATCTGAGGTATGAACTAGCAGATGGAAGATCTCAGTCTCTCTCTTTCTCTCTCCATACTGCTACCTTTAAATACATAAATAAATCTTTTTTTAAAAAAAGTCTTCTAAATATTATACTTAAAAGTACTTGGGGATGTCAAGAGAATATTCTGCTTGAATAATATCACATTATTCCCTCACAAAAGTGATTTGTACTTTGTTAAGTCCTAAGCATTAGTCAAAAAGCAAGTTTAAAGCTCTACTGTAATAAATGTGTTTTGAATTTGCTACAAAAGTTGTTATAATAGGCAATGTCTTCAACATCAATCTATTCTCTTATTTACTGGAATGGGCATTTGGCACAGAGCTTAAGACTCACGTATCCTATGTCAAAGCGCCTGGTTTCGAGTCAGGGCTTTCCTCCTGAATCTGGCTTCCTGCTAATGCACACCCTGTGAGGCAGCAGGCAATGGCTCACTTACTTGAATCTCTATCACCCACACAGGAAACCTGGACCGAGCCTCAAGCTCCTGCCTTTGGCCTGGCCCAGCCCTGGCTGCTTTAGGCATTTAGGAAGTCAACTAGCAGATGAGGGATCTCTCTCAGTCTCTTGTTCTATCTCTCTTTCAAATAAAATTATTAAAAAACAAATCAAAATTCCCTTACCAAAAATCCCATCATACAAATAAAGTTTAGTATCAGGAATTGTTCTAATTTCTTTTTTTTTTTTTAAGATTTATTTATTAACCTGAAATGCTGTTGGAGAGAAAGAGAGAAAGAGAGAGAGAAAGAGAGAAAAAGAGAGAGAGAGAGAGAGAGAATCTTCCATCTACTGGTTCAATCCCTAAATGGCTGTAATAGCCAGAGCTGAGCCAGGATCTCCCAAGTAGATGGCTGAGGCTGGGCCAGGCCTAAGACAGGAGCTTCCTCCGGGTCTCCCACACAGGTGCAGGGGCCCAGGAAGCTGGGATATCTCCTGCTGCTTTCCCAGGTGCATTAGCAGGGAGCTGGAGCAGAAGCAGATCAGCTGGGACTGGAATCAGTGCTCATACAGGCTTTAGCCTGCTGTGCCACAGTGCCAGCCCCCTGTTCTAATTTCTAATATAATTTTTAAAATTTTATTTGAGAGACAGTGATAGAAACAGAGACACAGGCCGGCGCCGCGGCTCACTAGGCTAATCCTCCGCCTAGCGGTGCCGGCACACCGGGTTCTAGTCCCGGTTGGGGCGCCGGATTCTGTCCCGGTTGCCCCTCTTCCAGGCCAGCTCTCTGCTGTGGCCAGGGAGTGCACTGGAGGATGGCCCAGGTGCTTGGGCCCTGCACCCTATGGGAGACCAGGAAAAGCACCTGGCTCCTGGCTCCTGCCATCGGATCAGCGCGGTGCGCCGGCCGCAGCGCGCCGGCCGCGGCGGCCATTGGAGGGTGAACCAACGGCAAAGGAAGACCTTTCTCTCTGTCTCTCTCTCTCACTGTCCACTCTGCCTGTCAAAAAAAAAAAAAAAAAAAAAAAAAAAAAAAAAAAAGAAACAGAGACACAGAGAGAGCACCCCCATATTTGCTGGTTCATTACCCAAATACCTGCAACAGCAAGGGCTGGCTCATGCTGAAGCCAGGAGCAAGGAGCCAGGAACTCAATCCAGGTCTCCACGTAAAAGGCAGGGACCCAACCATTTGAGCCATCACCTGCTTCCACCCAGGTTGCACATTGGCAGGAAGTTAAGAATCAGGAGCACAGTTGAGACTCAAACCCAGGTCCTTTGATACAGGATGCAGATGTCCCAAGCAGTATTTTAAAGATTTATTTATTTATTTGAAAGTCAGAGTTACACACAGAGAGAGGAGAGGCAGAGAGGCAGAGAGGCAGAGAGAGAGAGAGAGAGGTCTTCCATCAATGGTTCACTCCCCAGTTGGCCACAATGGCCAGAGCTGCGCTGATCCGAAGCCAGGACCCAGGAGCTTCTTCCGGGTCTCCCATGCAGGTACAAGGGCCCAAGGACTTGGGCCATCTTCTACTGCTTTCCCAGTCATAGCAGAGAGCTGGATAGGAAGTGGAGCAGCTGGGTCTCAAACCAGCATCCATATGGGATGCTGGCGCTTCAGGACAAGGTGTTAACCTGCTGCACCACAGCGCCGGTCCACAAGCAGTATTTTAATCACTAAGCCAAACATCTGCCCCTAATATAATATTTCATTTCTATTATTATTCTGGCTGTCAGCAATATTTTAGTTTGGAATTTTTGAGATAAATTTGAAGCTTAATCATAGCAACTGTGCTAGTCCTAATGTTAGTGTAAGTGTTTACTTTAAAAAAAAAAAAAGATAGCTTGGAGCAGGCATTTGGCTAGAGGTTAAGACACCAGTTAAGATACCCATGTCCCATATTAGAGTACCTAAGTTCCATCCCCAGCTCTGCTCCTGACTCCAGCTTCCTGCTAATGCAAAACCTAGGAGGTATAGGTGAGACCTGGATTGAGTTCCTGGATCTTAGCTTTGGCCCCATCTAAGTAGGGGCCATTGTGAGCATTTGGGAAGTGAACCAAAACTTTTTGTCACTCCCTTTCTCTGCCTCTCAAGTAGATTTTATTTTTAATTGTATACATAAGAAAAGAGCAACTAGCAGCTGGCATTGTGCCATAGCAGGTAAAGCCGCCACCTGCAATGCTAATATCCCATTTGGGTGCTGGTTGTGTCCTGGTTGCTCCACTTCAGATCCAGCTTCCTGCTAATGGCTTGGGAAAAGCAATAGTTGGCTCAAGTGTGTAGTCCCCTACTACTCACATGGGAGACCTGGAAGAAGCTCCTGGCTCCTGGCTTCTGCCTTGGCCAGCCTTAACCATTGAGGCCATCTGTGGAGTGAACCAGAGGATAGAAGATCTCTCTAACTCTAACTCTAACTTTAACTCTAACTCACTCTAACTCTAACTCTAACTCTAACTCTAACTCTGATTCAAATAAAGAAACAAAGATCTTAAAAAAAAAAAAAAAAAGGAGCAACTAAACACAGAGAATGTAGGTGCATCTGAATTCTATGTTCTACTACCTTCTACTAGCTGTATTACTTTAGGCAGTAATTAACCTCTGAGCCATATACTATTGAGCTAGAAAACTCTAAACTTTTCAGCTTCAAAAGACATCATAAAAAATGAAAGACAACTCACATAATGGGAAAAAATATTTGTAAATCATACAATTCATAAGAGTATGAGTATCCAGAATAGGAAGGTAAGTATGAGTATCAAGAATAGGAAAGTATTTCAAAATGTTTGAGGAAAAATGGAGTTAAAAGTTTATTTTGAAGCTGGCCCTGCGGCTCACTAGGCTAATCCTCTGCCTGCGCTGCCGGCACTCCGGGTTCTAGTCCTGGTTGGGGCGCCGGATTCTGTCCCGGTTGCTCCTCTTCCAGTCCAGCTCTCTGCTGTCGCCCGGGAGTGCAGTGGGGGATGACCCAAGTCCTTGGGCCCTGCACCTGCATGGGAGACCAGGAGGAAGCACCTGGCTCCTGGCTTTGGATCGGTGCAGCACGCCAGCCACAGCGGCCACTTGGGGGGTGAACCAATGGAAAAAGGATGACCTTTCTGTCTCTCTCTCTCTCTTAACTCTGCCTGTCAAAAAAAAAAGTTTATTTTGGTGTCAAAACTGAAATCCACAGTGTTTTTGTAGTATGCATTTTCCATGAAATATTCTAAAAAATACTTATTTATTTGAAGTGAGAGTTAGAGAAAGAGAGAGAGAAAGAGTGAGGGAGAGACAGAGATCTTCCATTCACTGGTTCACTCCCCATGTGGCCACAAGGGCCTGGGCTGGGCCAAGAACCAGAAGTTTTTTCTACCACATGGGTAGCAAAGGCCCAAGTACTTGGGCCATCTTCCACTGCTTTTCCCAGGCCGTTAGCAGGAAGGTGGATCAGAAGTGGAGCAGTCAGGACACGACCAGCGCCTATACAGGATGCCGGCATCACAGGCAACGGTTTTACCTGCTATGCCACATGCCAGCCCCGCCATGAACTTTTTTAAGTTCATGTATGTAAAGAACTGTTACAATAAAAAGATAACCAAATTAAAAAAAAAAAAACAGGTAAAAAGATATGAAGACATTCTCCCAAGACATACAAATTTGACAATAACCATATGAAAAGATGATTAACATCATCAGCCATCAGGTGAATGTATATCAAGGATATCATGGGACACCATTTCATACCTACTAGGCCAGCTATAATCAAAATGACAACAGGAATGCTAGGATGAAGAAAAACTGGAACCCTCATACACTCTTGGTAGGAATGCAAGACCGCAACTGCTTTGGAATACTGTCTAGCAGATGAGTAAAAGGTTAAAACAGAATTATCATACAAATATGACCCTGTAATTCCACACCTATTTATATACACAAAAAGTTTTGTACCACAATAAACTTATACTTTTCCTCCATTTTCTACAATTTTTTGAAGTACCCTTATATGTCTACATAAAAACCTGTATACACAAATACTCACAGTGACATTACTCATAATAGCCAAAAGATGGAAACATCCAAATATCCATCAGTGATGAATAGATAAATAAATCAGGGCATGTCTGTATGATGGAACAGTATTCAGTCATATGGAGGAATATAAACACACACCACAACATGGATAAATGTTGAAAATATTACACTAAGTGAAAGAATTCAGTCACAAAACACTTTAAGTAGCATGATTCTATTTACATGAAATGTCTAGAATAGACAAATCCTATTTGGATTTGATGGATGATTGCTGAAGACTGAAGGGGATTTGGGAGGCTACTACTAATGAGGACAAGGTTTCTTCATGGCATCATAAAAATGTCCTAAAATTTACTGAAGTGATGAATGCATAACTGTGAATATACTAAAAAATCACTAAGTATAAACGGGTAAAGAATATGATACATGGGCTATATCTCAATAAAGCAGTTATAGTGTTTAAAAAAGAGCTTTAAATTCAAAATGGTACCCTCAGTAAAGCTGAAATTTACACCAAGATGCTTGTTTGATACAGAGTTAAGCATTCATCCATAATCATTGTAACATTATTAAAGTCATCCTTTTTTCATACTTTAAAAGTAATTCAAAAATATAATTAAAATTTTTCTGAGCATGGTAATGCATTAATTTTCTGATACTTTCCTGTAAATGATTTTCAAATTCTTTCCCCTGCACTTAACAGAAAGAAATCAAGGCAAGATGAAAGTACTGACAAGCAACAAGACAGGGACAAAAGGAATACAAGAAGAGAAACAAAATTCTGAATATAAATCTATTTTCCTAAAGTTGCTATACGTCTACTAATAAACAAAATGAACAACTAACTTCAAAATCTGCAAAGCATATTATTTGTATCAATAACAATAATATATTTTTAAAAATACTTGGGACAGGCACTTGGCACAGCAGTAAAGATGCTACTCGAGATGCTTGCAACCCATATCTGAATGTGTGAATTTGAATCCTGGCTCCTCGACTTCTGATTCAACTTCCTGCTAATGTACACTCAAGGAGGCAGTGGGTGATGGCTTAAGTCTTGGGTTCCTGCCACTCATGTAGGAAACTTGGATTGAGGTACAGGGTACTGGCTTCAGCCTGGCCCAGCCCTCGCTGTTGCAGACATTTGGAGAGTGAACCACTGGGTGGGAGACCACTATCTGTGTATTTCTCAAATAAAATAAAAATGAAAAGAGAAAAAAAAACAAAACACCACTTACCCCAGATCTGTAAGTGGAGGCTTATCTCTTCCTCTTCTATAGCAAAGGTAAATCTGTGGCCCCACAAGACTTCCATTATTGAGATCAGCTGACAATCCAGTTGGGGTGACATCAATACACATGTAATCCTGTGGCACTTCCTCCCCAAGAGATTTAATAATAACTGAAACATCTGTGATAGGTTCTTTTGGTTTAGCTACTTTATGACAGGCATCATTGAAGTGAATTTCTTCTTCAAGAGGCTTTGAAACATCAGTTAACCCTGCCACAACAAAGTAGTCGGCAACACGAGGCCCTTTGTCTTCAATCATCTTCCATTACAGCAGACTACATCTAAAAGGAAAATAAAAGACTGGTATTCTTTAATAGGCCAAATAACTGTAAGTGGTTCTTAGCCAAGTAAGAACAACAACAACTGTAAGTGTGCTACCTCTCTAGTAAACACAATAGTATTTTAGATTTCATACATAAAAAGCAATACCTTTTTAAAAAATGAGAATATCTAGCATTGTTGCTTTTTTATAGAAGTAATGCATGTATTTCCAATTTTGGCAGCATGGAATCCTAGATTGCTTAAACAGACAATTAAAAAATCCTTTTAAATGCAAAGATTAATTTATAAGAATATAAGGGGAAGTCTCAGGGCCTCGAAACATTGAGGAAATAAAAAGCCAGGACACAGTCTATAAGTCAATACTTGGCGCGAAAATTTGCTGATTTCAATAAAGGGGTTTACGTTTTAAAAGGCATTACAGGAAACAAGACCTTGGGACCATCTAAAACACAGAATTAGAATTGAGACACTTAGATAAAGCCAAGAGCTTCAAACGACTAGTCCCTAGTTAAAGAAATTTTCAAAAACCTGTCCACTGTCAGAGAGAGACAATAAGGTTTGCCTCACTCTGAGGCAAAGGTTGGTACTGGTGAAGTGGGGGAAGGTCTCCTCTCAGAATTTGTAACAACAGGGCTACTCACTCCTGGATTTGGGGTTGAGCTTAAGCCATCTCCATGGTACCAAGAAGCTCCAACAGAGAAATTAATAATAAAAGCATTCTCAGGCTAGTGATACCCCTGGGGAAGCAAATGCAAAACAGTTCTAGAGGGCACACATTCAACCCAGGCTTTCCAGAGGTAAAGCCCAGCTGAGGAGAGCTCCCATTCCAAAATTACAAAAATACACTATATGAGTCTCAACAGACACAATGGAAGAATCTCAAATAATAGAAGTAGGGAGAGGATGACAATCATGCATGCTTTATAACAAACTCAAAGGGAGATATGCAAAGTGGAATCTCTGTATTTGCAGACACTTTGATAGTAAAATCCCCTTCAGTTGTTTAGTATCACTGAAACTTATTTTTTTCATTAACTAAGAGAACATACTCCATAGTATTGTCATTATTTATATACCACTGTTATAAGAAAAAATGTTTAATCTAAAACAGAATTTCCTTGCCTGAGTTTCATCTAAGAGTTTCAACTTAGAATCAGTTCTAATAAATGCAAAGAAAGAGTTTCATGAACAAGTACCTTTTTGAATATTTATAATACATAAATATTAAACCCACAGCAGTCTTTTGATAAAGGTACCAGATAACTTTTATGTTTAACTCAGAATTTCCCAGGCTTATCGGAATAATGACTACTATTTTCCCACTTAACTAAAAAAAAATCCTTAGAACATGTTTTGGGAACTGTTAGCTTAAAGTAAACAACCTTCCCTTACAGACTGTAAAGAAATTCTTATGGACCATTTACTTACCTATAATAGAATTATAATAATTTCATCATAATCCCAAAACTCATTTCATTTTCTATATTGCTAACATCATGAGTTTTCAGAATTCATGCCACATTTCTTGGAATCTATATTCATTGCTCAAACACACTCTGTAAATATTACCATTGTTTGCTTAGAAAACAAGCCTAAAGAAGGATTAAATGTTCCTATTTGTTTTATTCAGTTATATATGGCTCCTCTGAAGCAATTCCCTTACACAAAATATTTCTGCAAGTAATAAAACACTTCAGCTTTTCAGAAATGCCTCTCAGACTGAAAACAAAAAAAGGTAATAACCAGTTCTTCTGAGAAGACTATTAAATACTGAGTCACCACTCTTAGCTGCCTACCTATAACATGTGTTCCACAAAAAAACAAAGTCAGTTTTACCTGGTTGGTGATCTATTCATTAAAAAAAGTATTATAATACTTAAAAGAGCAGTTTGCATTTAGCTTTTTTCCCTATTTTATTAATATTTGGAAATAACAGTTTATAGGTTCATTAGTATTTTGATGGATACACCATTGCTGATCTATTTGCTTACTAATCATTTATTACTTCTATTTATTTTGCTAATAATTTTAAATGTTACAATGTATAACCTTGAACATAAACCTTTAGGTATAACAATTATTTCTTCAGGATTAAATCACTGAAGTGGAATTATTAGGTTAAAAGCTACCTCAGTCTTTTTTTTTTTTTTTTTAAGATTTATTTATTTGTCTGAAAGGCAGAATTAGAGAGAGAGAGGCAGAGGCAGAGGCAGGGAATGAGAGAGAGAGAGGTCTTCCATCCACTGGTTCACTCATCAAATGGCTGCAATGGCTGGAGCTGCGCCGATCCAAAGCCAGGAGCCAGGAGCTTCTTCCGAGTCTCCCACGTGGGTGCAGGGGCCCAAGGACTTGGACCATCATCTACTGCTTTCCCAGGCCATAGCAGGGAGCTGGATCAGAAGTGGAGCAGCCGGGACTCAAACCGTCGCCCATATGGGATGCCAGCACTGCAGGCGGAGGCTTTAACTGTTACACCACAGTGCCAGCCCTCAGTCTTTGCAAGTATTTATGTGCTTTAATGTGTGCATGAATTTTAATCTCTTATTAAAAACTAGTCTCAAACATTACTTTGGTAGAACATTTCCTTTCATAATAGAGACAAAAACATCTTCCTTTTTCCTAGATTCTAACTTCATATTAAATTAAAGAATAGGAGTGTGCATGCAGCTTAGTGCTTAAGACCATGCTTGGGACACCCACATCCTGTATCAAAGTGCCTAGGTTTGAGTCCCATCTCCTTTTTCAATTCCAGCTTCCTGGTTTTTTTTTTTAATTAATTAATTTATTTTGACAGAGTTAGACAGTGAGAGAGAGAGACAGACAGAGAGAAAGGTCTTCCTTCTGTTTGTTCACCCCCCAAAGGGCTGCTACAGCTGGCATGCAGCGTGGATCCGAAGCCAGGAGCCAGGCGCTTCCTCCTGGTCTCCTATGCAGGTGCACAGCCCAAGCACTTGGGCCATCCTCCACTGCACTCCCGGGCCACAGCAGAGAGCTGGACTGGAAGAAGAGCAACCGGGACAGAATCTGGCGCCCCAACCGGGACTAGAACCCGAGGTGCTGGCGCTGCAGGCAGAGGATTAGCCTAGCGAGCCACGGCGGCGCCGCCTCAGCTTCCTGGGAGGCAGTAGGTGATGGCTCAAGCAGTTGTATCCCTATCACCCAAGAGGTAGATCTAGATTGCATTCCTGGCTCATGGCTTCAGCCTGGCCCAGCGCCATCTGTCCCTGCGCTAATGCAGAAAGGGAACCAGCAATGGCAGATTTCTCTGCTCCTTTCAACTAAATCAATCTGATGAGTTAACTAATTTGAACACAGTCACTACTGCATACAGTACAATATTATATCTATGCAATAAGAAAGGACATAGAGGAGAAACAGTGCTATCTTTATAGCATATATATTTAATATTTTTAAAATTAATGCCTTAGATTTTGAAATAAACTGTTAAGCAAATATTGAGGAGAACATTGTTCTAAAAAGTGCTTTTGGGGGCCAGCGTTGTGGCGTAGTGGGTTAAGCTGCCGCCTGCAGTGCCAGCATCCCACATGGGCGCCAGTTTGAGACCTGGCTGCTCCACTTCCGATCCAGCTCTCTGCTATGGTCTGGAAAAGCAGTAGAAGATGGCCCAAGTCCTTGGGCCCCTGCATCCATATGGGAGACCTCGAAGAAGCTCCTGGCTCCTGGCTTCGGATCGGCACAGTTCTGGCTGTTGTGGCCAACTGGGGAGTGAACCAGTGGATGGAAGATCTCTCTCTCTCTCTGTCTCTCTCTCTGTCTCTCTTTCTCTCTCTGTGTAACTCAGACTTTCAAATAAATAAATCTTTTTTTTAAAAAAAGTGCTTTTGATTAGATGTTCCTGGTTTGCAAATTTTAATAAAATTTATTTTTATTTTTATTTTTGACAGGCAGAGTGGACAGTGAGAGAGAGACAGACAGACAGAAAGGTCTTCCTTTTGCCGTTGGTTCACCCTCCAATGGCCGCTGCAGCCGGTGCATTGCGCTGATCCGAAGCCAGGAGCCAGGTGCTTTTCCTGGTCTCCCATGGGGTGCAGGGCCCAAGCACTTGGGCCATCCTCCACCGCACTCCCGGGCCACAGCAGAGAGCTGGCCTGGAAGAGGGGCAACCAGGACAGAATCCGGCGCCCCGACCGGGACTAGAACCTGGTGTGCCGGCGCTGCAAGGCAGAGGATTAGCCTATTGAGCCATGGCGCCAGCCGCAAATTTTAATAATTTTATCTTATGCACAAATGAATACAGTAAATAACTACTGAACTAAAACAAGAAGGTACTGTTCTTTCAAAATAAATATAAGAAAAGAACAATTTTAAAGTGGTGATAGGAGCTGGCCCTGTGGCGTAGTGGGTAAAGCTGCTGCCTGTGATGCCAACATCCCATATGGGGGCACCTGTTCGAGTCCCAGCTGCTCTACTTCCAATCCAGCTCCATCCTAAGAAACCTGGGAAGGCAGAGGAAGATGGCCCAAGTCTGCAGACCTCTACACTCATATGGGAATCCTGGAGGAATCTCCTGTCTCCTTGCTTCACATGGGCCCAGCTCTGGCCATTGCAGCCATTTGAGGGGTGAACCAGTAAATGGAGAGTCTCTCTCGCGCACTCTCTCTCTCTCTCACCTTGCCTTTCAGATAAATAAATAAATCTTAAAAAAAAATTAATTAAGCTGGTGATAAAATCCTCTTACATTTATTGACAGGGAAGTTAATTATCATTCTATTTCCCTTGTCTTATTGCTGTTTTCTACTTACTTATTTGGAGCATGGGAAGGTTAAGAAGGTGGGCAAAATATTTTAAGGCACAGATGACAAAGTATATAACTTTCAACATAGCTAGCAACAAAAATCCACCAGAAAGATCTAAGTGCCCGTTAATTCATTCAAGAAGAGCATATACTATTTAAAATGTACCTCTATTTTTAATTTTAAGTCAACTGCTTTTAAAGTGATATCATTAATTTAGAAATTAGAGGGAAGACATTATTAAAAATTACAAGCAAATACTGAAACTACAATTTTTAATAGAGAAATGAATAATCAGTATTTCCTAACAGTTCCATTAAGCCTGGAGGTTTTATTTTGGCATGTGAAATCTGCAATACTGATAAAAAAAATAGTAAATGTAAATTAAAACAAAATGCCTTGTGCTGGTAAGAGTCAAGATAATTACTCTGAAAGAGAACTTCAAGAAAGCATTCCTAGCCGGCGCCGCGGCTCACTAGGCTAATCCTCCGCCTAGCGGCGCCGGCACACCGGGTTCTAGTCCCGGTCGGGGCGCCGGATTCTGTCCCGGTTGCCCCTCTTCCAGGCCAGCTCTCTGCTGTGGCCAGGGAGTGCAGTGGAGGATGGCCCAGGTGCTTGGGCCCTGCACCCCATGGGAGACCAGGAAAAGCACCTGGCTCCTGGCTCCTGCCATCGGATCAGCGCGGTGCGCCGGCCGCAGCGCGCCGGCCGCGGCGGCCATTGGAGGGTGAACCAACGGCAAAGGAAGACCTTTCTCTCTGTCTCTCTCTCTCTCTCACTGTCCACTCTGCCTGTCAAAATAAAAAAAAAAAAAAAAAAAAAAAAAAGAAAGCATTCCTAGTCACACACAAAATGAACTTTTAATGTGGAAATCACAGCAAAAACCTCTGAACAATTAGGTGGTAAATTTCCATAAATTCATTTTTGGAGACTGGGGATCACAAAAAAACATACATCTAATCCAAAAGCTCTCTAAATAATACATAGTAATACAAAATCTTGAAATAGCTTTATTCAAGCTGAAATAACAAATATATAATTAATCAATGATTTTTTTCAATTCTCCTTTGTTCAACATGGATAACAAGTTAGCTCATAAAATAAAATGTTCAAAGTTATTTTAAAATGTCAGATACCTGCATAGCTAGTCTTTCACTTTAAATTACATACATTTTCATTGCAAACAGAAAGCAAAGATGATGTCCTCTCTATTACTGCAAGGTTCAAGAGAACTCAATTTGGAAGTCATTACAAGAAAGCTCTTACCCATTCAGCAACTAATGGAGACTGACTTTTCTCTCTTTCAATCTCCCCAATCAATTAAGATTCTTTTTATTTCTTCTCTCACTCCATTAGGCCAATATATTTAAGCATTCGCTACTGAGGCTCACTCTAAGGATAAGAAAATGCAAGAGGAGCAATCAGAGGAAATTTTTTTAAAAATATTTATTTATTTATTTATTTGGAAGTCAGAGTTACAGAGAAAAGAGGGAAAGCCAAAGAGAAAGGTCTTCCATCTGCTGATTCACTCCCCAGATGACTGCACTGCCAGGGCTGGGCTAGGCTGAGGTCAGGAGCCAGGAGCTTCATCCTGGTCTCCTACATGGGTGGCAGGGACCCAAACACTTTGGCCATCTTCCACTGCTTTTCACAGGCCATTAGCAGGGAGCTGGATGGAAAGTATAGAGCTATGCCACAATGCTGGCCCCTAAGAGAAATACTTTAAAAATATATAAAAAACAAAATTTCTGAACATAAAACATTCTGTGTAATTATTAACTATTACTGAGATGGTAGTTAAGCAAAAACCTTCCAGGCAGGATGTGATAGCCCTTAACTCAGAATTACATATGAAAATGGTCAATAACACAATGGAACAGTTCAGCCTCCTTACCTCAGTTCATTTAAATCAACAGAATAAATTTCCTGCTTTTTCCAAAAATGTAATTCCCCAGTTATTCTAATCTATCTTTTCCTATATTATCAAAACTAGAGACCTTTATTCCTATCTTTTCTAAATTTCATCTTTGATCTTTCTTTCAATCAAGTTATCTAATCTACTGTCCTTCAAACACAATTTTGCCCTTGAGTTGTTTTTTACTTTGTAAAATAATCTTATCTTCTTTAAATTTTTTTTTTAATTTGAGAGGCAGAGAGAGAGAGAGAGAGAGAGAGATTGAGAGAGATTGAGAGAGAGAAAGCTCCCATCTGCTGGTTTACTCCCCAACAGCCAGGAACACCATCCCGGTCTCCACAAGGGTGGCAGGAACTAAGTACCTTAAGCCATCTGCCACTGCCTACCAGAATCTTCATTGGCAGGAAGCTGGTGTCAGGAGGCAAACCTGGGAATCCATCATAGGCACTTCAACAGGAGATGCAGGCATCTTTTTATTTTTTTTTTAAGATTTATTTTTTTTGAAAGGCAGAGTTACAGAGAGTAAGCGAGACCTTCTATCTGTTGGTACACTCTCCAAATGGCCACAATGGCTAGAGCTAGGCAGATCTAAGCTGCTTCCGGGTATTCCGTGTGGGTGCAGGGGCCAAGTACTAGAGCTATCTTCTGTGGCTTTCCCAGGTGCATTAACAGGGAGCTGGATAGGAAGTGGAACAGCCAGGACTCGAACCATATGAGGTGCTGGGGTTGCAGGCAGTAGCTATACCCACTATGCCACAGTGCCGGTTCCATGGGATACAGGTATTTTAACTAGCCTCTTAATTGCTAGTTTAATGCCCACTCCCTACAACTTTATTCTTTTCTACTTTAACTACACATTATTTCCTTTTTCTAATCAAACTCATATTTTTCAAAACAACTTAAATCTATATGGAGATGGGCACATCTCAGAATGTTTGGATTTGAGCACCAACTCTACTTCTAATTTCAACTTCCTACTAATGTGTACCCTCAGAGGCAATAAGTGATAGCTCAAATATTTGGGTTCCTGTCACCTACATAGGAGACCCAGAGTTAGTTCTGTGCTGCTGGTTTTGCCTGACCCACAGTGGTTGTTGTAATCATTTGGGAAGCAAACCAACAGATGGAAGATTGTTTACTTTCTCCCTCTCTTTCTCTCGTTCTGCCTTTTCAATATATGTAATTAAGTAAAAATTATAAAAAATGGCTTAGCTATTTTTTTTTTTTTGGACAGGCAGAGTGGACAGTGAGAGAGAGAGAAAGAAAGAAAGGTCTTCCTAAGCCGCTGGTTCACCCTCCAATGGCTGCCGCGGCTGGCGCCCTGCGGTCAGCGCACCACGTTGATCCGATGGCAGGAGCCAGGTACTTCTCCTGGTCTCCCATGGGGTGCAGGGCCCAAGCACTTGGGCCATCCTCCACTGCACTCCCTGGCCACAGCAGAGAGCTGGCCTGGAAGAGGGGCAACCAGGACAGAATCCGGAACCCCAACCGGGACTAGAATCCGGTGTGCCGGCGCTGCAAGGCGGAAGATTAGCCTAGTGAGCCGCGGCGCTGGCCGCTTAGCTATTCATAAGACTTTGCGTTAAAATCTTTAGACTTTCATTTAAACTTTATGAACTGTACAAAGTAGGTAAAAAAAAATCAACAGTCTCATTCACAATAAATCAGCTTTGTATCTTACAGTTAAGTCTTCGAGAACAGAAAATATCCTTCTAATCCTCATCCACACTTACAAAGAACTAAAATATTTGTATTTCTATTAAGTAAACATTTCCAAATTGCTATGAGATTCATAATTATACTAAATGATTATATAATATTGTATCAAATAGAAATATAAACTATAGTATCCCATTATCTTTATTCCCAGCTAATAACCAAAGTATAGCAGGTGATTTAAAATATTTGTTAAATGAATATTTATTTTATAATCTTTATTAAGCATATTATATTAAACATATCTTTTTTCTATATTCCACAATAATTTTACTGAACCACAATTACAGCTGCTGAGATAGATATAGATGATCTGAATCTAGTAACCAATCATCACCATGATCAGGGTCCCAGACAAAATTAGAAATTTACTGAATAACTGATTCATTTATTCAAGGTATTTTTAATAAATACTAGGTACTGATGTAAACAGAGATAAAAGCAACAGCATCTGCCTTCAGAGAGCTTCTTATTTAGTTTTACCTTTCCTCATCCCTTTCCATACTTTGATCCTACCTCCTGCCATCTTTTCTTCTATTATCCTTCTGACTCCAAGTGTCTGACTTCACCTTGCCCAAAGTTTCATCCATCAGTTTCTCATAAAAGTCCCATGCATAGAACTTATACAACTTTGTTCTCCCTTTCCTCATCTCCTTAAAACTAGCAGTCCTTCAACATCAGTACCCTAAGGAGACTTTAAAGGAAAAAAGTCTTATTTGGATATCATATTTAACAGTACACTGATTTTTTTAAAAAAAGGTTTAACCTTGCAAGACAATATTTTTTAAAGTAAGTACTTTTTTATAGTAAGCTTTATTGGGGCTGGCACAATGGCCCAGCGGGTTAAAGCCCTGGCCTGCAGCACCAGCATCACATAGGATGCTGGTTCAAGTCCCGGGTGCTCCTCTTCCTATCCAGCTCTCTGCTATGGCCTGGGAAAGCAGTAGAAGATGGTCCAAGTCCTTGGGCCCCTGCACCCACGTGGGAGATTCAGAAGAAGCTCCTGGCTTCAGACCGGTGCAGCTCCGGCCTTTGCAGTCAACTGGGGAGTGAAATCCTTCACTCTGTGTAACTCTGACTTTCAAATAAATAAATAAATCTTTTTTTTTTTAAATAAAACAATAAAAAACCATAAATGAATAATTGGACAACTCTCTTTTGAAGGATTTCCAAGTTTTGATTTATTAAAAAATTAAAAATGGAATAATGGGCACTTACAGAGGAAGGGATCTTGTAGGTCATACATAGCCAGTCCCTCATTTTATAGCCAAAGAAGCACAAAAAGTAACCTACTTAAGGATATCCAGCTAGTCAGCAGTACAGCCTGAGCAAGAACTCCGTTCCTTTAATCCAATATTCTTTACACTGGCGAGTTTGCCCCTAATAAAGTTTTGAATTAATACTGACCTAAGGGATATCTTGGGACATCTTCTTTCAATAAGCTATTTTGTGCCACTTCTTACTCATAAGTATTATGTGGTGAACATAACACAAATTCTTTAGAATTATGGTAAATTAAGGTTTCACTGTATTTACAACAGAAAACAGCTAACCGAAACAAATGAAAATGAAAAGCAAAAATACTTACACATTACCGGAGTTTTCTCTCTGCAATTGATGCCAACCTCAATTTGTGAATTCTGGAGGCCTCAGTTTGGGAAATACTATACTGAAAAGAATAAGAATTGAGCTTAAATCAATTGGAATCAAGTATTTCCCAATATGCTTATGGATACTTAAACTTCTATTAGCAATAATTTTTATATGAAATGATTCCAAACATTGCTCTCATATGGTTAATAATAATTTTCAAACACCAGCTCTGCTAGAAAACACATTTCAGTCAGGAATACATACTTAAAAAAAAAGAGAGAGTGAGATAGAAAAAATGTTTTTAAAAAATGGAAGGCACAAAATAAATGTGCAGAGAAGTTAAATATAAGAAAGAAAAACCATGTCTATTTCTGAGGCGTAACGGAGAGCATTTCATTCCTAAAGAAAAAAAATACATAATTAAGACAATTCATGGGCTGGTGCTGTGGCACAGTAGGCTAAGCCTCTGCCTGCGGTGCTGGCATCCCATGTGGGCTCGGGTTCGTGTCCTGGCTGCTCCTCTTCTGATTCAGATCTCTGCTATGGCCTAGGAAAGTGGTAGAAGATGGTCCAAGTGCTTGGGCCTCCACAACCATCTAGGAAACCTGGAAGAAGCTCCTGGCTCCTGGCTTCTATTAGCCCAGCTATAGCCATTGTGGCCATTTGGGGAGTAACCAGCGAATGGAAGACCTTTCTCTCTGTCTCTCTGTCTGTAACTCTACTTCTCAGATAAATAAATAAATATTTTTTAAAAAAGACAATTCAAATGAAGACTCAAGTTTGCTTCTATATATATAACATATTTCAAACAAGTCAACATCCAAAAAGTACCTTTACTTTATTATAAATTTTAAATATAATATTTAAATAGAATTGGGGCCAGCGCTGTGGCGTAACGGGTAAAGCCACTGCCTGCAGTGCTGGCATCCCATATGGGCATCGGTTCGAGTCCTGGCTGCTCCACTTCCCATCCAGCTTTCTGCTATGGCCTGGGCAAGCAGTGGGAGATGGCCCAAGGCCTAGGGTCCCTGCACCCATGTGGAAAACCTGGAAGAAGCTCCTGGCTCCTGGCTTTGGATGGGTACAGCTCCGGCCATTGTGGCTAATTTTGGGTGAACCAGTGGATAGAAGACCTCGCTCTTTCTGCCTCTACTTCTCTCTTTGTGTAACTATGACTTTCAAATAAATAAATAAATCATTAAAATAAATAAATAGAATCCATTGTCTCAAATGCTTAACAAGAGATATGGTAGGGATCTCATCAAGGAGCCAAAATCTTCTGTCCTGGACAATAGGCAATGTTGTTTTTATGTGATTCAATATTTCATGGTCATATTGTCTATAAATTGAATTGTTTATAAAGTTGTAGCTGGCCGGCACTGCGGCTCACTAGGCTAATCCTCCGCCTGCAGCGCCGGTACCCTGGGTTCTAGTCCCGGCTGGGGCTCAGGATTCTGTCCCAGTTGCTCCTCTTCCAGTCCAGCTCTCTGCTGTGGCCCAGGAAGGCAGTGGAGGATGGCCCAAGTGCTTGGGCCTTGCACCTGCATGGGAGACCAGGAGGAAGCACCTGGCTCCTGGCTTTGGATCGGCGCAGCGTGCCGGCCGTAACAGCTCTTTGGGGGATGAACCAACGGAAGGAAGACCTTTCTGTCTCTCTCTCACTGTCTAACTCTGCCTGTCAAAAAAAAAAAAATTTATATATATATATATATATATATATATATAAAGTTGTAGCCACGAGTCATTTTAAATAACAAATGGAAAGCTGGTGCCACTGACAAAGTCTTAGGATACAGCCAGACCAGCATCATATCAACTAATGGTAGGTTAATTTTCTAATACTGGACAAGTGTGCATACAAAAGGACTTCTAGTAATAAAGCATTAATAGCGCCTTCAGAAAAACAAGTTGAAGTATAGAAATCACAAGCACATCAAGAGGAAGAAATTACTGCGTTAACCCACATAAACTATCTACTAATGACAGAAAAAAAAGCAGCAACAGATACAAGATGTATGTTAGATGGCTGGTCTTTGCTATGTGTCTATCTACGAGAAATGGAAGAGAGGGGAGGAAAGACCTATTTCAGCCAAGAATTTCATACAGTGTCTTGGAATGGAGAGTGAAAAGAATGAACAAGAAATAAGTGTAATCTTTTTACCTTTTGGATTGCTGAAAATGGTCAGAATGGATATATGTGTTTTTTACAACTATGACATCACTCTACCTCAGGCTCACTGAACAATTTCAGGCAGTAAATGTGCAATGGTTTACATAATCTTCAAGTATGTCTAAAATCTCATTGCTAAGTAGCAAAGAGAAAATGTAAATTCTGACCAGGTCAAACGTTTTTTAAAATTTCATATCATACGCTGCTTGTGTGCACGTTCGGTGCAGACCTGGTACCTCTTTTGTGAAGCGGCAGCTGAGGAGACCCCGGCGCTCGCCATGGCCGACGAAAAGCTCAAGGAAGGAGTCAAGACTGAGAACAACGATCATATTAATTTGAAGGTGGCGGGGCAGGATGGTTCTGTGGTGCAGTTTAAGATTAAGAGGCATACACCACTTAGTAAACTAATGAAAGCCTATTGTGAACGACAGGGTTTGTCAATGAGGCAGATCAGATTCCGATTTGACGGGCAGCCAATCAATGAATCAGACACACCTGCACAGTTGGAAATGGAGGACGAAGATACGATTGATGTGTTCCAGCAGCAGACGGGCGGTGTCTACTGAAAAGGGAACCCGCTGCTTTACTCCAGAACTCTGTCCTTCAGACCAAGAACACATTCTCAGCCAGAAAACTGCGACTGGGTTCCACCACACCCTGACTACTGCAGCATAGTCTCTCTTCTTTCACTTCCCCTCCCCATTCCTTTATTGTACATAAAGTAACTGGTGTATGTGCACAAGCATATTGCATTTTTTCTTTTCTTTCTCTCCTTTTTTTTTTTTAAACTAAATGGCCAATGGTATGTTTTGATTGACATCAAATGGAGATGGAATGGGGAAAAATCCTGGTTCTGTGAAAATACCCCCTTTCTCCATGAGTGGCATGCTCATTCAGCTCTTATCTTTATATTCCAGTAAGTTATTTTGCTCTCACTGTTTTAACAAAAAAAACCAACAACATAAAAATCCTTGCATACCTTGTTTGATTGGAGAATTTTAATGTTTTTCATTTATCATTGTAAAACCAAGGACAATTTTATAACTTTTTTGTACGTAGCTGTTACATGTAGGGCAATCTGTCTTTAAGTAGGGGTAAATTACTCTTAAAAAAATGAATCCTAGATAGTTTTCCCTTCAAGTCAAGCGTCTTGTTGTTTAAATAAACTTCTTGTTTAAAAAAAAAAATTTCATATCATATTATCACAAACACTTTCTACTTAAGACTTTATGTACATAAAATATTTTCAGATTTTGAAAATCAGTTATTTTATTGGTAGAATAGCAGGCTTATTTATATGGAATTTTGAATTATGAATGTGCTACAATCAATTCCAAATACATTTTTTGCTACATCAAGTTGTTTGATATAGTAAGGACATTGTGTTGTTTTTGGTTTTTTGTGTTTTTTTTTTTGACAGGCAGAGTGGACAGTGAGAAAGAGAGAGAGAAAAGTCTTCCTTTGCCGTTGGTTCACCCTCCAATGGCCGCCGTGGCCGGCGCGCTGATCTGAAGGCAGGAGCCAGGTGCTTATCCTGGTCTCCCATGGGGTGCAGGGCCCAAGCACTTGGGCCATCCTCCACTGCACTCCTGGGCCACAGCAGAGAGCTGGCCTGGAAGAGGGGCAACCGGGACAGAATCTGGCGCCCCGACCGGGACTAGAACCCGGTGTGCCGGCGCCGCTAGGCGGAGGATTAGCCTAGTGAGCTGCGGCGCCGGCCTAGAACATTGTTTTAACTGTGATTCTATGTTCTACTAAACTTCTTTTACTATTACTCAAAAAACATTTTTGATGTTGAATATTTTGATTATTTTAAAGTAGTATTCACAGTAATACCAAATGTTTCTTCTTTGACAGAATGAACATCCAGAAACTGTACTCTGATTATCCCAAATGGATGTCAAGGACTCAGATATTTGAGCCATATCTTGCTGCCTCCCCAGAAGCGCATTAGCAAAATGCTGAATGGAAAGCAGAGTAGCCAGGATTCAAACCAGGCATTACAATATGGGATGTGGGCAGCCTAAGGAGGGACCACTGCACCAAACACCTAGGCTCACCTGTCATATTTTGACTTTCCCAGTTTTATTTGTGTGTGTGTTTCAATGCTGTGTTTTTTTTGTTTGTTTGTTTGTTTGTTTTTTTAAGATTTATTTATTTGAAAAGCAGAGTTACAGAGAGGCAGAGGCAGAGAGAGAATCTTCCATCCGCTGGTTCACTCCCCAGATGGTCACAACTGCCAGAGCTGGGCTGATCTCTCTCTCTCTCTCTCTCTCTCTCTCTCTCACACACACACACACACACACACACAAAAGATAAGGAGGAAGGACAGTGATCAGCTACTAAATCACAATGAAGATCAGTCTCCTTAGTTCTGAAATAAATCTTCTTACCAAGATACTACAAAACAACTACAGAAGACGACTCCTAGATGCATAATACCATTAAAAGGAGTCTTATACTATGTACAAAAATGACTGTCCCTCATCCAGAAATTTGGTTGGAGCTGAAGTATCTGGCATCTCTTTGAGAATACGGATCTGTTCTGGAGAGAACAGTAACACAAAGGAAATAACTGAGGATTAATATATAGACACCTCTTGTATCCAGAGTACACACAACCCAAAGGTAGGAACCTTTTCTTCTATGTCTTCTGAGTCCCTCAAAAGGAAAGCAGTTATCGACACAAGGCAGGTACAGAAACATTTATTAAATGGGTGAGGTCAGCACTGCAGAAGCAAGGGAAAGGGAAGACATCAAAGAATCATAGGATTTCAGAGCCAGAAGTATACTTGGAAATTCTGTTTCAATTACACCTTTCATAATTTGAGAAATTCTGTAATTGAATTAAAGTAAAACACTTGCCTATGACCAAATATATCATCAAATTTATGACTCAATTCTCATGGCTTTTAATTTTAAGTTCTACTGTGCCATATTTCTGGAAGAGAACAACTCCTTAAGGAAATCTGTGTGTTAATTAGTTAACACGGGCTTTGAAGGCCAAATACATTCATATGTAAATGAGAAGTTAAATTGTCAGAAGAGTTGAGGTAGTAAGCAAGTAAGAAATAGAACAGATAACAAAAATAAAACAAACAGATAAAATCAAAAGGGAAAAAGTTGAACACAGACAGCAAAAACAGGAATAAAAAGGGTGGCCAAAAGTATAAAAGGAATAAAAGTAAAAAAAAATGGAGAAAGAGGATTGGAAAATTGTGAGAAATGTTTAAAGAGGGATAGTAAGATGGTACATGGAGAATTTTTAATGCTGTTTACAGTTTTTTAAAATAAACTATGACACTGACCATTCCCAAAGTGAAATCTATAAACTAATAATATCCAGTCAACCCACAATCTTACACTGAAAATCTGTTCCTATTCAGTACCACATATTCACTTGTACGTGATGCTTATCAGACTAGAGTGGAAGGGAAGTTTGGTTTTAAAGATCATCTCTTGCACCAGCTTGTTTTACTTCATTTCCCCTGTGTACATCATCACTATATTGCAAACTTCTTACTTCCTCTTTGAATTACCATTTGCATTTGTTAGCACCTAAAATTAATTGTTGCTATCACTGGAATACTTTTCTCTCAAGCAACACAATATGTGGTTTTTCTTTTCTATTTTTTTTTTTTTTAAGATTTATTTGTTTTATTTGAAAGGCATAGATACACAGAAAAGGGCTGGCACTGTGGTGTAGTATGTTAAGCTTCCACTTGTGGCACTGGCATCCCATTTGGGCTCTGGTTTGAATCCTGGCTGTTCCACTTCAGAGCCAGCTCCCTGCTAATGGCCTGGGAAAACAGTGGAAGACAGGTCAAGTGCTTGGGCCCCTGCACTCATGTGGGAGACCTGGAATAGGCTCCTGGCTTCAGATTGGCCCAGTTCTGGCCATTGAGACCATCTGGGGAGTAAACCAGTGGATGAAAGACCTCTCTGTCTGTAAAACTGCCTCTCAAATAAATACTTTTTTAAAAAAATGTAAATATTTATCTATTTAATTGAGAGGCAGCATTACGGAGAGGGGGAAGGGGAGGGGGAGGGAGAGAAATCTTCCATCCACTGATTCACTCTCCAAATGGCTCAAATGGCTACAGCTGGGCCAGGCCAAAGAAAGTAGTCCAAGTTACCCACGTGAGTGGCAAAGGCCCAAGTAGTTGCTGCTCTCCCAGGCAAATTATCAGAGAGCTGGATGGGAAGTGGAGGAGCTGGGACTCAAACTGGCATCCATATGTGGGATGCCAGCACTACAGGCAGTGGCTTAACTCACTGTGTCAAAGCGCCAGCTCCACAAATAAAAATATTAAACTCAATGCTGGTAATGCTGTAGGGAAATAAGCACACCTATAATTGTTAATGGGGGCTGCTGTTGTGGCATTAGCAGGTAAGCCACCACCTTTGACACTGACATCCCATATGGGTGCCAGTTCGTGTTCTGGCTGCACCACTTCAATCCAGTTCCCTGCTGATGGCCTGGGAAAAGTTGGAGAGGATGGCTCAAGCGCTCAGATCCCTGCACCTACATAGGAGACATGGATAGGCTCTTAGCTCCTGGCTTCGGCCTGGCCCAGCCCCAGTGGTTGTGCCCATCTAGGGGGTAAACCAGCAGATAGAAGATTGATCTCTGATTTTCAAAACAAAAAAGCTTTTTAAAAAATTGTTAATGGCACAGTGAATTTGAACAATTTTTCTGAAAAGTAATCCAGCAATTCCTTAAAACTGTACTCTTTTAAATTAATTCTATTTTGATAATCTCAGGATAATATTATTTTAAAAATCAAATACTTGGTTTAGGGGCCGGCGCTGCGGCGTAGCAGGTAAAGCCGCCGCCTGCAGTGCCAGCATCCTATATGGGTGCCGGTTCGAGTCCCGGTTGCTCCTCTTCCAATCTAGCTCTCTCTGTTATGGCCTGGGAAAGCAGAAGTTGGCCCAAATCCTTAGGTATCTTCACCCTTGTGGGAGACCTGGAAGAAGCTACTGGCTCCTGGCTTCGGATCGGCTCCAGCTGTTGCGGTCAATTGGGGAGTGAACCAGCAGATGGAAGACCTCTCTCTCTCTCTGCCTCTCCTTCTCTCTGATAACTCTGCATTTCAAATAAATAAATAAATGTTTTAAAAAAAACCTCTTGGTTTAAATACAGTACTGACAACTAAATCTTAAGATTCTTATAATTTGGGGCTGGCATTGTGGCACAGTGGGTAAAGCTGCATCTGTGATACTGGCATCCCATATGGGTGCCAGTTTGTGTTCTGGCTACTCCACTTCCATCCAGCTCCTTGCCAGTGGCCTGGGAAAAGCAGCGAAAGATGGCCTGAGTGTTTTAGTCCCTGCCACCCATGTGTGAGACCTGGATGAAGCTCCTGGCTTCGGCCTGGCCCAACCCTAGTGGTTGCAGTCATCTGGGGAGTGAAGCAGCAGATGGAAGACCTCTCTCTTTCTCTCTCCCCCCATGTAACTCAGACTTTCAAAATAAATGGATGAATCTTTTAAAAAGAAATTCATAAAATTTTAGCATAGAAAAGGGTCTAAATAATCTTTAGTTGGATCTCATCATTTTGTGGATGAGTCAAAGTCTAGAAGGCTAATTTGACTTGCTCAAAATATCAGTTCATCAGCATCAGAGCAAGGCTGAAACTCCTTATCCTAGATCTCCTGCTACTGTACCACATACACTACTGCACAGAAGCTTCGAACAATGTCCCAGAACTGAAAAGGATACACACACCAGCTTAGTGAGGTTGTATGATATAGTGCTCTAAACATTCTAATGGTCAGGACCAGCCCTGGACAAAGTATATCTTCGTTAAACTCCTTTAACCTATGTTCAGTAATCAAACCATCCTTGATCTCTCCCTTTCTTATTTTTATTTTTATTTTTTTGGACAGGCAGAGTGGACAGTGAGAGAGAGAGAGACAGAGAGAAAGGTTTTCCTTTTTGCCGTTGTTTCATCCTCCAATGGCCGCCGCGGCCAGCGCATCGCGCTGATCCGAAGCCAGGAGCCAGGTGCTTCTCCTGGTCTCCCATGTGGGTGCAGGGCCCAAGCACTTGGGCCATCCCCCACTGCCTCCCCAGGGCCATAGCAGAGAGCTGGCCTGGAAGAGGAGCAACTGCGAAAGAATCCGGCGCCCCGACCGGGACTAGAACCCGGTATGCCGGCGCCGCAAGGCGGAGGATTAGCCTAGTGAGCCGCGGCACCGGCTCCCTTTCTTATTTCCAAGAAAACTTACTGTACCACTAAATGCTAATTATTCTCAAATTTATATCACGAGTCGTAACTCACCACTGAGATCCAAAATGCTGACTTGACAATTTTACTTATATAACTACAGTCAGAACAACTATTTCTTTGGAAATCTCGTTTAGTCCTGAAGCCACTTCCCTAACGAAAACATACTTACAGGAAAAACATAAATTGGAACATGAGATCTGGCCTGTATATATAATCAGTTAAGATAGTTGATAGTCTCAAGGGACTGTGGACTCCAAAAACAAAAAAATGAGTTATTTGGGGAGTAAAATTAGGAGTAGGGGGCTAGGAAGACATATTGGTAGTTTTTTACAAATCTAGATAAAACATACTCTTACCATATGATTCAGCAATGGCACTTCTTGGTATTTAACCAAATGAGTTGAAAATATATGTCCAAACAGGGCCAGCACCACGGCTCAATAGGCCAATCCTCAACCTGCAGTGCCGGCACACCGGGTTCTAGTCCCAGTCGGGGCGCTGGATTCTGTCCCGGTTGCCCCTCTTCCAGGCCAGCTCTCTGCTGTGGCCCAGGAGTGCAGTGGAGGATGGCCCAAGTGCTTGGGCCCTGCACCCCATGGGAGACCAGGAGAAGCACCTGGCTCCTGGCTTCGGGTCAGCGCGGTGGGCCGGCCGCGGTGGCCATCGGAGGGTGAACCAATAGCAAAAGGAAGACCTTTCTCTCTGTCTCTCTCTCTCACTGTCCACTCTGCCTGTCAAATATATATATATATTTATATTTATATGTCCAAACAAAAATTTGCACATGGACGTTTATGGCATATTCTCTCCTTTCCTGTATTAATTTTCTCACCTTAGCCATTTTTCAGTACCTAACATATTAAACATTTTACATATTTGTTTGATTTATCCTCTCTCATAATTTTATGTTCCATGAAGGTAGGATTTTTGCTGTTATATTCACTGCTGTAAAACCAGCAACTAGAACAGTGCCTGGGGAACAGTATGTGGTAAATACTCATATGTGCTGAGTGAAAGAATAAACAAACCAAGGTATTCATATCTAAAGGAATAATTTTAAAATGTGGCAGCTCTCATGACTGGATACCATGCAGCAGTCAGAATCAATGAAACAGATGTAAACATAGAAACAAATAAATTCTTAAATTTAGTGTTGAATGAAAATAGTACACATAAAGGTGTCTACTGCAAAATAAGATTTATATGAATTTAAAACAAATACATATCCAAAACAGCATTACAGTTTTCAAAGATATATTCAGGATGAAAGATTCAATATATTAAAGTGCAAACCTATGGGGGAAAGGGAATGGGAGGGAAGACGAGCAATAAAAGGACAAAATAAAATTAAAGCAAGGTTCTACACAGTGACAAAAATGTCATAAAATGAGAAATTATGATTAATGGGGCAGATGTTTGTGGAACAGGGGTTAAGTAATCACTTGGGATTTCCATAATCCATATTACACTGCTAGTTCAACTCCTGGCTCCTCCACTTCTGATCCAGCTTCCTGCTTAATGAGCCTGGAAAGGCAGTGGATTATGGCCTAAATACTTGGATCCCTGCCAACTACAAGGGACCCAGGTGAAGTTCCAGGCTTCTGGCTCCCACCTGGCTAACTCCTAGCTGTTACAGGCACTTAGGGTATAAACCAACAAATGCTGGTCTGTGTCATTCTGCCTTTCAAATAAATAAATAAATCTTTTTTAAAAGAGAGAACTATGATTAAAGTAATTATCTCTACCTGGGATGTTCTAATCCTACTTCCTCTCAAAGACGGATATTTAACCACTGGTTTCATCAAAACTCAAATCAGTGTGACCTTCAGAAAAAGCCATTTCAGTAAAGCATTAGGATGGAGGAAAGCCCAACTGAAAAGAGCTAAGGAGACATGAAAGATAAGAAAATAAAAATAAGCCTTTGGAATTTTGATGTGAAGTGGAAATAGAGAAACAGTGTAACAGGGATAAAGGCATGAAATCAACAAAGGGCCTTTTTAAAAAAAATGAATAAAATTAAGGGAGGTACGCCTGACAGTCATCCAATAGAGAGAAAGACAGAATGAGCATGAGACAAAGCAAAAGCTTTGAGAAGGTATCAGAGGCTGGGATCTAAAGCATCGAGGACCTTATCTTTGCAGCAAGGATTTACCTCACTGTAAAAATAAGCTATACACAGTAAACATCTGAATTAAAAACTTCACTGAACATGCAGACTTCAGTGATGCAGGCTCTTAACCTCTTTCGAGTCATGAATACTTCTGAAAATCTGATTAATGCTATGGATCTCCTCTGACCTAAACACACTTACAGATATTTAATTACCACTTTAGATAATCCATGCAACAGGTCTGTTTTTTGTTTTTAACTTTTTAATTAAAGTATAACATTTATTAAAAAGTGTGTTACTCCAGCTACTATCACAAAGTGAACATATTGCCTATTATAAACACCTCTCAGGTCAATAAATGGTACATTACTAGTAACAGGAAGCCCTCTTAACCATCCCAAAGAGACTTGAATTCTAATACTAGACTTCTTTTGCTGTTTGTAGACTTTGTATAAAATGGAACATGGAAGGACTCATATAATATGCACCCTTTTAGTCTAGCTTTTTTTTTTTTTTACTGTGTAACATTTTTTTGAGATTTATTTATTTATTTGAAAAGCAGAATGACAGAGAGAGAGGGAGAGAGAAAAACAGATCTTCCACATGCTGGTTCACTCCCAAAATGACCACAACAGCCAAGTCAGGGCCAAGCAGAAGCCAGGAGCCAGCAACTCCATTGTGGTCTTCCACACAGGTGGAAATACTTGGGCCAGGTACGTTGGCAGAAAGATGGACTGGAAACAGAACAGCCAGAACCTGAACCAGCTCACCAATATGGGATGCTGGCATCATAGTCAATAGCTTAATCCACTGCACCACAACGCAGGCCCCTACAATATGATTTTGAGATTCAGTCATGCTCATACTCACAGCCATAGTCTGCTCATTTTAATTTTCACATAGTTTTTCATTTTAAAAATATACCACAATTTTATTTATTCATTCTATTGTTAATAGACATTGACTGTTTCCAAGTTAGGGTATTTTAAATTATCACAAATTCATGCATAAATATTGTGCACATGCTTTGAAACATGAGTGCATGTATTTTTAAAACAATACCTAATAATTAATTGATAGTAGATATGACATATGTATACTCAACTCTGGTAGATAATACCAGTTTTCCAAAGTGTCTACAATAAGGCTTTATATTTTATGGGTAAGATGACTAGGAGGTAAATATAAACCACATTATATACTTTATATATGTATTGACATGCCACAAGACATCTCATAACTATGTACAATTTTTATGTATCAGTTAAAATAAAAACTAAAAGGGAGAATAAAATCTAAAAAAATAAAAACAAAAACTTTTTTTTGACTAAACACTCTAAAATAGTGCTTTGTGTACAGGCATTTGGCATAGCAGTTTAGATACCACTTGGGACACCCATATCCCATAACAGAATGCCTGGGTTCAAGTCCCAGCTCTGCTTCTGATTCTAGCTTCCTCTTAAGTAGCAGGTGATGGTTTAAGTACTTGTGTCTCTCCCACCCTTCTGGAAAATCTGGATGGAGTTTCTGGCTCCTGGCTTCAGCCTGGCCCAGGGCTAACCCCAGCTGTTGTGGGCATTTGGGGAGTGAACCAACAGACAGGAGATTTCTGCTTCTCTCTGCCTTTCAAATAAAAAGTAAAAACAAAACAAAATAAAATAAAATATTGGTTTATTGCTTTAAATTTTAATTTAGTCATTGCTGAATACAACTATATACAACTACAAGAAGTAGGAAGGCATAATAGTTAAGTGCTCTGGAATCACTTTAGCCAAATATAAATTCTAGCATGGGGCAGCCATTGTAGTGTAGCAAGTCAAGCAATCACTTGGGATGCCTATACTGCATATTGGAGTGCCTAGTTCCAGTCTCAGCTATCCCTATGCTTACAGTCCAGTTTCCTGCTAGTGCACCTGGGAAGGTAGTGGATGATGGCTCAAGTACTTGAGTGCAGAGTAGGAGACCCAGATGGAGCTCCTCACTCCTGGCTTTGGCCTAGCCTAGTCTAGCCCAGGCTGTTGCAGACCTTTGGCAAGTAAACTAGTAGATGAAAGATGCCCCTCTCCCTGTTTCTCCTTCTCTGTTTTTTGCTTTTCAAGTAAATAAATAAATCCTAGCTCTATCCAGGATTAGATTATCAGATAAGCAAATAGGATTGTGCTTAGGATATTATAAAATGGGGAAACAAAGAAAAGTTAATTCAAATAATTTCATTTCATTTAAATATTAATTAAGTACTTATTTTAAAATCAGAACTCTGTTGATTCTGCTTATCTTCTGCTTATTTTATGGTTTGGTATTGACTTTGTTTTGAATTACATTAGTGGCACTGCAATCACTTCAATGCTTGGTGATATAAATGTTTAGAGACAGGAAAGCATGACTGATTCTTTCATTCTTTCATCTGACAAGTACTTCCTGAAGGTTTATTAAAATGGACATGTATCAGTTTTATTTTTTACTGTCCATCATCTGATCTCCCTTCCTATGTTTAGAGAATCTGCTGCTTTGTGTGCCTTGGAAGTTGAGTCTTCCAGCCAACCATGAAAACCAAGAAGGTTGGATACTTGCTCTATTTTGAGATCAGGTACATAGATTGATCAATCAGATGTACCCATGCAGAATTTGAATCTAAAGCTAAAGTTGGAAAAACAGCTTAAATTTCATTCTTACATTTCTTTCTGTTATGTGAGCATATAGCAAAAAGTCATCAGTTTACCACTCAAAATCAATCCTCATCTGAATTTGACCCTGCTGGCACTCTGATCTCAGACTTCCAATATCCAGACTATGAAAAACACAGTTTCTGTTGCTTATAAGCCAGAAATAATACAGATACAGAGCATGCAGTGACAATATTTCAAGGGCATCCAGTGGCATCAATGGTATCTTGAACAGGATAAAGAGATTCCTATGGCTCTTACTCTGGGTATCATCTAGTCCTGAGATTTATTTCCTATTTGCTCTTCCTGTTTTTTCTCTGGGTCTAGTTCTCCAGTATTCTAGTCATTTCTGTAGGCTAATCAATATCATTCCAGTGAATTCCTTATCTTTTGCTTTGCCTAACAAGAGTTGATCTCCATCACTTGAAACCAAGAATTCTGAAATGGTACCCCTACCAATGTGCCAGGCTCTGTACTAGGCACCAAGAATACAAACCCTGACTTTTAGGAGTTTAATAGAAAGGCAGACAAGGGAATAAACAATTTGATAAATGGTAACAGGAATATTCATAGCACAAGAATACACAGCTTGGGCCAGAGTCATAAAAGAGATATCACCTAAATCTTGAAATACATATAGTGTAATAGAAGAGAGAAGGAAGGCCATTCTAAACAAGAGGAGGAATAAGCACACAGGTATCACCTTTTCTTTTCTCTGCTTATCACCTCTCTCATAAATGTTATTAAAAGTCTATTTCAACATACCTCAATAAAGCTTGAGGGAGGGTGCATATTTGAAGGATTAGCAGGGGTGGGGAATATCCAGCCCATTGGCCACATAAGGTCTGCAAAATCATTTGGTCTGGCCCTGCCAAGGAAACTGCAGGTAGAACTCAAAATTCAATAAATCTATAGCAGGGTCATTTTTAAGTTGATGATTCTGTATGGCCGAGGAATGACGTTATAAATACCCAGATGGCCCTTCGCAGAAAAAAGGTTTCCAGCCCCTGACTTTAAGTGAGAAAGTCAGACTGGCAGGTTTGGGAAAGGCAGAAACAGTCACAATGTTGATGACATTGGTAATATTTTTAAGCTTTCTATAGGAAAATGAACTTCGTGCCTGAAACACACACATGTACACAGCAGTACCACCCACCAAGAACACAAAGCTGATCACAGGTATCCCAGCCCCTTCCCTTCCTCACTTCAGTCACTTCTCAGAACAGTCAATTTGGGTTTTTTGGGTTTTTTTTTTTTTTGGTTATTTGTGATGGGGTGGAGTAGGAATCATGAATGAGTGGATAAAGGAATTGAAAAAGGAAGTAGAGGTGTTAATCAACTGATCAGAGTAGTGAAGCACAAAACATTCTGCCAACTGCCTATGCTGGTTTTGGCTTAACAGTAGGTATAATCCTGTTTGGGAAAAAAAAAACTGATATAAAATAATATTTTATAAAATAACATACATACTCTTTTCTGTTAAATTATAAAATTGCAATATTGATTTAAGTCATTAGAGATTTATCATTTAAAATAAATTAGGCTTATACTATGTATCACTTTGCTTATTTTTATAAAAATTGTACTCTTGGTAAGCTTTGTAAGTACCACCATTTTCCTTAAGAATTATGTATTTATTTCAAAGGTAGAGATACAAAAAGAGGAGAGAGAGAGAGAGAAAAAAAAAAGAAAGATCCATCTGCTGGTTCACTCCCCCAAATGGCTGCAATGGCCAGCTGAAGCCTGGAACCAGGAGCTTCATCGGGGTCCCCCAAGTGGGTGCAGAGGCCCAAGTAGTTGGGCCGTCCTCTGCTGCCTTCCCAGATATAACAGTAAGGAGCTGGATTGGAAGTGGAGCAGCCAGGACCCAAACTGGTGCCCATATGGGATGCTGGCACTGTAGGCAGAGGCTTAGCCTTTCACGCCACAGTGCCACCCCCACGCACTACCATTTTCAGTTATCCACTGTATGGAAGAAAAATCCACCACAAAAAGGAACTAACAAACCAATGAACCTATCACTATTAGAAAAATCTGATAAGGAAGCCTAACAGCAAATAATCAATGACATCTCATTCTCAAAAGTGACTTCAAAGTTATAGAAAAAAATGATTTGAGTATTCTAAAATCTACAACTGCTTTTGAAAAAGGTATTATTTACTACCATGTGAAGGACAGGGCTGGAAAGTTCTAATTTCAGTTTAAGATGAATGATATAAATTCACTTCAGCCATTCTGAACTACTTAACAGTTCTCCCTTTAATCAACTCCAATTTACCTTTGCAAATTCAGTTTCTCCTACCAAAATACCCATTCAAATGGCTAGCTCCTGGTTTGAAGCCTTTCCTACCACTTTCCCCATAAGAGACTGTCATTTTCTGGGGCTGGTGCTGTGGCAGGTTGATCCTCCGCCTGCGGTGCCAGCATCCCATATGGATGCCGGGTTCTAGTCCCAGCTGCTTCTCTTCCAGGCAGCTCTCTGCTGTGACCCGGGAGGGCAGTGGAGGATGGCCCAAGTGCTTGGGCCCCTGCACCCACATGGGAGACCAGGAAGAAGCACCTGGCTCCTGGCTTTGGATAGGTGCAGCGTCGGCTGTTGCAGCCACTTGAGGAGTGAACCAACAGAAGGAAGATCCTTCTCTCTCTCTTTCACTGTCTGAACTTTGTCAAAGAAATAAATAAAATCTTAAAAAAAAAAAAAAAAGAGAGAGAGACTGTCATTTTCTTATGCTTCAAGAATATCCTGCACATACCTCAATTATGGTTATCATATTAACATGGTAATTATTTCTTTGAATATTTATCTTCTCAACTGGATTATTAATTTTTTTGAGAGTAAAGCAATGTCACATCTCCATCTCTGTAAACACCTGTTTTAGCACAGTCCCTGCAGAGTAGGCAATCAGTAAATATTGGCTAAGTGAAAAAAGACATGACATACTAACAATGGTACTAATATAAGGTTAAAGGTATAAACAATTTTGTGTTCATTAAATAAAGTAAGGCAAACTTCGAATTCTGTATGCAGAAGTTAAATTTTCCCCTCTTGCTTTAACTTGAAAAAGGGAGAGATTTTTACAGCTTTCACAATAATCATCTATAGCTTCAGGGCAGTATCATTTAAGTTCTCTACTTTTTTAAAAAAAAAAAAAATTTGTTGATTTATTTACTTGAAAGAGTTACACAGAGAGGAGAGGCAGAAAGAGAGGTCTTCCATCTGTTGGTTCACTCCCCAGATGGCCGCAACGGCTGTAGCTGTACCAATCCAAAGCCAGGAGCCAGGAGCTTCTTCCAGGTCTCCCACACAGGTGCAGGGGCCCAAGGACTCGGACCATCTTCTACTGCTTTTCCAGGCCATAGCAGAGAGCTGGATTGGAAGCTGAGCAGCCAGGACTCGAACCGGTGCCCATATGGGATGCCGGCACTGTAGGTGGCGACTTTACCCACTATGCCACAGCACTGCCCCCAAGTTCTTTACGTCTATATAAAGCCACTGAGAGGATTTTATTTATAAAATATCAATTGTATATATCATGGCTTAGTATTCCTTGTAATCACCACCATTTTGAATACCTATTTAGCTCTGTCCTCAGAGAGCTGTATATCCAGTATCCACTCCTGTAAAAAGTGGGCTTAAAAGTCACGTTCTATAAAATCCTGGTTTTGTTCAGATACTTGCTTCAAGTTGGATTTTCTCTCAGGGGTTTAGAATGGGATCATAGAACCATGAGCCAATATATGAATTTAAAAGATATGTCAAGCCAGGCAGAAAAATGAATTTGAGCAAGTAGGGAGAAGTAGAAAAACCTTGCTGCCCCAGTGTGGTTAAAAACAAAAACAAAAACAAAACAGCTGCATGGATTACTGAATAGTTTCTAGTTCCTGGTCCTCTCCCCTTCATGAGGCTTGGTGATCATCAGGTACTGTGAAATCCCTGGTATACGTGCCATTAATTCCATTTTTTGAGTAAGTTATGTTGAATCAGTTTCTATTACTTACAAACGTTATTTACGAAGTGCCAAACATTGTTCTAAATACTTGCACTAACAAATTTAAGCTTATGAAGTCATCCTTATCCCCATTTTACAAGGGGGACACAGAAGTACACAGAGATAACACAAACAACAAAGCCAGGTTTCAATCCCAGGCAGCCCAGGTCCACAGCCAACTACTTTATGCTTTACACTGCCTCTCTAGTTCTGCAATAATTCATTCAACACATTCTTATTGAGTGCCTTCTCTGGACCAGGCACTGTCCTAGGTACTTGAGGTTGTTAATAGATTATTCCAGGAAAGATCCAATAATACAGACAAGAGTGTGGTTCTGGGAAGGCTTTCTATAGGAAGTAATATCAGGGCTGAGTCTTAAAGGGTGAAAAGGAGTTACATAGGAAAACTAAAAGGGAAGGAGGGAACAAAGACTTTTCATGTAGAAGACTACAAATTGCAATGGTCAGCAATCCAAAAATATTCAGGGAATAGTATGGCTAGAGTGAAAAGTGGAAAGCAGAAATTATGAAAGGTAAAATTGGAGAATCAGTCAGAAGTCAAATTATGAAGAGGCTTATTTTTTAAGAGAAATAACATATCTATTTTAAATGCTATTTATCTTCATCTACCTGAAAGGCAAAGTGGCACAGAGAAAGAGATATAGAAATACAGAGGGAGAGAAGGAGACCACTGGGTCGGGGGGCAGGGAAGGTGGGTCAAGGCAGAGAGACAGGGAGATCTTCTATCCACTGGTTCTGAATTACCAGGACAGGGTCACGCTGAAGCCAAGAGCCTAGAATACAGTCTGGGTCTCCTATGTACACAGAAGCACTTGAAAATCCTCTTCTGTTGGCTCCCAGGATGCCGTAGCAGGAAGCTGGATTGCAAACAAATTTCCAGGCCCCAAAATGGCACTCCAATGCCCAATGTAGGTGTCCCAAAGTGAAGCTTAATGCCACAATGCCTTTTTTTTTTTTATTTTTATTTTCTTTCTTTTCATTCATTCATTTATTTATATTTGAGAGTTAGCTACAGAGAGAAGTATCCTCTGGTTGACTCCACAAATGAAATGAGCAGCCAGGCCTGGGACAGGGCTGAGGCCAGAAACCAGAACCCTATCTAAGTTTCTCATGGGGATGGTAGAAACCCAATTATTTGACCCATCACCCCTCCCTCCCAGGGTCTGCACAGACAGGATGATGGAGCTGTACTCAGTACTCAGAACCCAGCACTCACATATGGAACACAGACATGTTAACAACCATTAGATAGGCTAAAAGCTCATTCTACAAGGGGAGTTTGGATCTTTGTAAGACTTATTTATTTTGAGGGCCAGTGTTGTGGTTCCAAGTGGCAGGTTAATTTGGTGTGCCACAATGTCTGTCCCACATTTAGCATTTTAATGACATGGTGAGAGGTTCAGACTTTATCTAGTTGACAATGGACAATCAATGGAAAATTTTCAGAATTGTGTAGAAACACCATTCTGACAATTCTGGGAAGGAGAATCTCAAGGAGATAAAACCAAAAACAAGAAAACCAGTGGGAAGGTAAGGAAATGGTTTCTAATAGAGGCAGTAATTGAAATAAGGATGGTGGAAAAAATATTTAGGAGATAAATCTAGCAGAATTCAATAAATGAAGAGTTATAAGCAAAGAGGGAGGAATCCTGAATGATTCTTGTATTTCTTCCCAGGATACTGAAGACAGCAGTGGTCCATGATATATCTGAAACCACAGATAAAAAAAAAAAAGCTTTAAGTAGGTAAACAAATTCACTTTGGACAAGAGGAGTCTGAGATGAAGATGATAAGTCAGCAGTAAAGTAAGGCAATCTGATGCTTTGGAAGGATACTGATGCTGGAAAAATAACCCGGGGAGTAACTGGCAGATATCTGATAATTGAAACTACAGGGATAACTATAACTTAGGAAAATGTAAAGGCTTAAAGAACAAATGCCAAACATGGAAGCATTCTTCCTTATGGGACAGCAAACCCTCCAAGGAAATGATTCACACACTGAAAAGCTCCAGAACACACAAAAGGGGTGGTGTGGTGGGAGTCAAGGAGCAGAGTTTCTTGAGAAAGCGACCCACAGGATTATTATTATTGGTTACTTTAGTAAGCAAGAACAAGCTTAGTAAAAGAACTGGCAAAGTGGTAGAGATTAGACTACAGTAGGATAAAAAGTAAGAAAAAGAGGTAACTAAGCCAATGCAGACTATGATTTTCTCACCTGTAAAATTAAGGTAAAGGGTGATTTGATGCAAGGAACCTCACATATAATAAGTGCTACAGGCCCTTGTGGACTATTTT
Source organism: Oryctolagus cuniculus (assembly GCF_051225735.1). Classification (NCBI taxonomy): domain Eukaryota; kingdom Metazoa; phylum Chordata; class Mammalia; order Lagomorpha; family Leporidae; genus Oryctolagus; species Oryctolagus cuniculus. The sequence goes on from NC_142878.1 coordinate 88,899,761, forward strand.
CACTTCTGCTCACCACACCTAGCCACAACGATTGCCCTTCTATTCTCGAACAGCCCAAGTTCTGTTGCCCTGCAATACTCTGTATTTGATGTTTTCTCAAGCTCTTTCCTCAGCTCTTCACATGGCCAGTTCTTTCTTGTCTGTCAAGTGTCATTTTCTAAAAAAGGGCTTCCCTAAGAAGTCCCTTGAGGAGCTTCTTTCTGTCATCCTCTCAGATCACCCTGTTTTACTTCCTTCAAAACTCTTACTGCTTTTTGAGCTGTTCTTGCTTATTTAGAAATAATATGCCAACAGGATTAAGAGTACACACTCCACAATCAGAGTGGTTGCACTCACACTGCGGCTCTGTCATTTGAGAGCTATGTGATCTTGGACAGGTTCTCTGTGTCTTAATTTCCTCATCTTTAAAACAGGCAAAATAATTACTTAATTCATAGATTACTTGTGAGATTTAAATGAGCAAATACATATACAGTACTATTCTGTCTAAGCCTTAGGAAATACTACTTTTGTGAGTGTTCTTTCTTAAGATCTACTTATTCATTTGAAAGTCAGTGTTACAGAGACAGAGGGAGAGACGGCGAGATCTTCCATCTACTGGTTCACTCCTCAGACAGCCACAACAGCAGAGGCTGGGCCAGGCAGAAGCCAGGATTTTCATCTGCTTTTCCCACGTGGGTGGCAGGGGCCCAAACACCTGGGTCACCTTCTGCTTTCCCAGGCCATCAGCAGGGAGCAGCCAGGACCCGAACTGGCACCCATATGGGATGCTGGTGCTGCAGGTGGATGATTAACCTATTACACCACAGCACCAGCCTTTATAGTACAAAATTATAATAACCTGGGTCCATTATTGGTCATTGTTCAATACATCCAGAAACTTCAAAAACCAAATAAAAACAAGTCTGTAATGTTTATTAACTATCCTGAAAATACTTCAAACAAAAAATTTTACAAATCAAAAAGATAGTCCAATAGAAAAAAATATAAAAGATAAGTACAGGTAAACCACTGAAGAATAAGCCAAAACACTAACAAAGAAGATGAAGAAAAATAAAAATAGGACAAAAATGAAATGTTATTGCACACCATTCAGATTGGAAAAAATCAACAAGTGTGACAACATTAACTGCTGGCAAGGATATGGAGAAACAGGAATTATTTGCCAATATTCTATAAATATCTCAAAAAGAGGAAAACAATTACATCCTAGGACCCAGCAATTTGACAATCATATACCTGACCTGGAGAAATTCTGCCATATTGCTTCTAGAGATACAGAGATGTTCATGAGGCAATGTTTAATAGATAAAAAACTGAAAACAATATAAATGCTCAGAGAAAATGATGCATTAGTCTATGGAACACAACACAACAGTGAAGGTGGATGAAGCACTCCCAAAGTACCAACAAAAATTGAGGGAGGGAAAAAGTAAAATGAAAAAAGCAAGTTTTAAAATACACATACCATGACATAACAATGTAAACAGCGCTTAAATTTACTAGCACATAAAAAATTCCAGCCAGTTTTAAGCACCCCATATAAATAAATAAATAATGTAAATAAACAATTTTTACAACAACCTCATGAAGTAGCTACTTCTATGTATTCTGATTTGCTGGATGAAAACATTGAGGCACACAAAGACTAAATAACTTGGCCTGTAATCACAAAATTATTAAATAGCAGAATCAAGATTCAAACCAAGAGAGTACTGCTCTAAAGTCCTCAGTCTTTCAGAGCACCCAAATAATGCCAGTGATATACTTTATGAACTAGGAAGGGAGATGAAGGGAGAAGGGAGAGGATGAAACCACGGAAGAACAAAAGGGATTTTAACTTAATTAGTAATGTTCAAGTATAAAGTTCTACACTGCTGCTGCTGCTTTTTTTTTTTTTTTTTTTTTTTTTTAAGATTTATTTATTTGAAAGGCAGTTACAGAGAGAGGTAGAGACACAAAGAGGTCTTCCATCTGCTGGTTCACTCCCCAAATTCACTCCACAACGGCTGGAGCTGAGCCAATCCAAAGCCAGGAGCTTCAACTGGGTCTCCCATGTGGGTACATCAGCCCAAGGACTTGGGTCATCCTCTGCTGCTTTCCCAGGTGCAATAGCAGGGAGGTAGATTGGAAGTGAAGCAGCCAGGGCTCAAAATGGCGTCCATGTGGGATGCTGACACTGCAGGCCAGGGCTTTAACCTACTGCAACACAGTACTGGCCCCTCTACACTACTTCTTTAGAATTTGGTGTGCTGTGTGTATATACACAGTTCTTTATTAAATATTTATCTGAAGTAAAAAAGAAAAATATTTTTGGTAGTTTTATTTATTTTAAAAACTTTTCAAAAATAAAATAGGATCAGCATTGTGGTGCAGTGGGTTAAGCTGACACATAGTCACCAGCATCCCACAAAGAAGTGTCCTGTTTGGTTCAAGTTCCAGTTACTTTGTTTCTGATCCAGCTTCCTGCTAATGAACCTGGGTAAGCAGCAGATATTAGCTCAAGGACTTGGACCCCTGCCACCCATATAGGGAGACCCAGGATGGAGTTCCTGGCTCCTGGTTTCTGTCTGGCCCAGACCTGGCTGTTGCAGCCATCTGGGGAGTGAATCAGATGAAGATCTCTGTCTCTCTTCAAAAAAAAAAAAAAAAAAGTCTCAGCCACAAAACAGTGTTACAGCAAAAAATAAAGGATATTTCAGGTGTTTTTGAAAACAAAAGCAGCTAAGCAATGGGAGCAGGGGTGGGCATTTGGCACTTGCATCTGTACTGGAGTGCCCTCCTGTCCAATCTCCTCTCCTTCCACTCCAGCTTCAGCTAATGGGCACCTGGGAGCCAGTGGATGATAGTGGAGTATATCAGAGACTCAAATTGGGTTCCTGGATCCTGGCTTTAGCCTGGCCCAGCCCTGTTGCAGGCATATGGGGACTGAACCAGAGGACGGAAGCTCTCTAATTTCTCTCTGCTTTTCAAATCAAATGAAAACAAATATATAAAAATTTAAACTGTATGAGTTTATGTATGCATATATATTATATATATATATATACATATATGGAAAATGTACTTTTAGATGGATCAAAAGATACAGGTTTTAGCAAAATACACCAGAAATGGTATCTTACTATACATTCTGATGGCTCATTATTTTCTATGATATATTTTTGATAGTTTGTCTCTTTTCTCTCTTGCTTTCTAGTTTGTGATTTTTAACAGATGGAAGCAAAAAAGGAACTAAGAAAGTGTTAGATGTGTTTAAAATTACAGTAATAGCCATAAATAAACATATAAATAGGTCTTCTGAATTTAAGATTCCCCTCCCTACAACCAAGTACTGTTCCAATGATTTATTTGCAAATTGTTTGTCTGGAACTCAAACATTTTCCCATTAAGAATGTTACAAAGAGCTTATGAGCACCTGAGGTGTCAGGCTATTAGCGCTGAAACAGGAAAAGCAGAATACACAATGTGTACTAATGGCCCAAAAAAGGGGGAAAAAAAAAGCATTCTCAGAGTTTGAAGGCAGAAATCATGTTTCATTTACCTTTATATCTTCAGTAACTAGCAAAATAGCTGGTATCTCATAAACATATAAATACTGACAGATGAAGTTAAAAGGAAAATATAATCTGAGGAGTCCATCGATGGGTGGCACTGTCAAGACAAAACAGGCTTTTTTTTTTTTTTTAATCTGTCTGTCTATCTATAAGGCAGAAAAGCAAACAGAGAGAGAAAACAGATTGAGACTTTTCTATCTACTGGTTCACTCCCATCATGGCTGCAACAGCCAGGGTAGGTCAGAGAAGCCAGGATCTCCATCCTGGTCTCCCACATGGGTAGCAGGGGCCCAAGCTTGTGGGCCATCTGCTGCTATCTTCTCAGACGCATTAACAGGGAGCTGGATCGGAAGCAGAGGGGATGCTGGCATGGCAAGAAGCAGCTCCATCTACTGTGCCATATCACCTGGCCCCCAGAGCAGTTTCAGCGTGGGAAACAAAGAGTGAGGAGGCTGGAGAAGAGCAATGTACATTCATATGAAACATCCATATATGTAAAACTATTACAAGGTTGGTGCTAGTAATTAAGAGAATGCCTTCACCTAAATTACCTGCTGTTTCCATTATTCTGTACTTGAAATAAGCACCATATTGTGGCTTGATTTTGCTGACAAAGAATCATAAATAATATTCTATCCAATTTATATGGAATTTTCCAATATTTTCTCCTATGACCCTTGAAAATATTTTATTTCACTTTTGTAATTATAAAAGTAATAATGGTGGGGCCGGCGCCATGGCATAGTAGGTGCTGGTTCGAGTCCTGGCTGCTCTACTTCCGATCCAGCTCCTTGCTGATGCACCTAGGTAGGCAGTGGGAAGATGGCCCAAATCCCTGGGCCCCTGGGCCCATGTGGGAGACCTAGAAGAAGCTCCTGCCTCCTGACTTCAGAGTGGCCCAGCTCCGACTACTGCAGCCATTTGGGGAGTGAACCATCGGATTGAAGATCTTTCTCTCTCCCTCTCTCTCTCTCTGCCTCTTTGTAACTTCACCTTTCAGATAAATAAATAAATCTTTTTTAAAAAAAAGTAATAATGGTTTAGAAGTGAGAACGGAGAAAAACACCAGATAAAAATCAGCCATCATTCTGAGAAGATACCTGTTAATATTTTCTTTCCTATCAAACTTTTTGCCACTTATAAGTAACGTGCTCTGAATAAGAATACAGTATATAATTCTTTATTTTCTGAATTTTCTATCAATATTATACTATACTTTCTCATGTTGTTAACTATTTTTGAAAACATGGTTGTTGGGCCGGCGCCGTGGCTCAACAGGCTAATCCTCCGCCTTGCGGCGCCGGCACACCGGGTTCTAGTCCCAGTCGGGGCGCCGGATTCTGTCCCGGTTGCCCCTCTTCCAGGCCAGCTCTCTGCTATGGCCCGGGAGTGCAGTGGAGGATGGCCCAAGTCCTTGGGCCCTGCACCCCATGGGAGACCAGGAAAAGCACCTGGCTCCTGGCTTTGGATCAGCACGATGCGCTGGCCGCAGTGTGCCGGCTGCGGCGGCCATTGGAGGGTGAACCAACAGCAAAGGAAGACCTTTCTCTCTCTCTCTCTCTCTCTCTCTCTCTCTCACTGTCCACTCTGCCTGTCAAAAATAAAATAAAAATAAATAAAAAAAAAGAAAACATGGTTTTTAATAGCAACATCCACCACAAAGATTATCATTAATTTCACCATTTCCACATAATAGAAAAATTTGACCGTTAAAATTTTTCACACTCTACAATAGCACATTATGTATGTTAACTGCTTCTTAAATGTAAAGTTCTACACTGCTCTTTCAGAATTCACAGTGGTAACTCCAATATCCAGTAGTACAGTGTGGAGTGCTAGACTCTCCCAACTCCCCCTCAAATTTTACTGAACAATAAAACATCGATCAATCTAGGGCATTCACAAAAAAGCAAATGGGGCAGGCATTTTTTAGCTTAGTGGCTAAGGTGTCAGTTAAGATGCCTGAATTTCATTTCAGAGTGCCTGGGTTTGATCCCTGGCTTGGTTTGACTCCAGTTTCCTGTTTATGTGGACCCTGGGAAGCAACAGTGAAGGCAGAAGGGACTGGGTTCCCGCCACCCTCAGGAGAGCTCTAGATGGAGTTTCTGGTTCCCAGCTTTGGTACAGCCCAGTCCCAGCCATTGCTGGCAGATCAAAGTTATTTCCCTCTCCTCCTAGCTCTCTGTCACTCAAATAAATAATTTTTTTTAAAAAGGAAGAAAGTAAAAAAATTATAAACTTTTCTTCACTTTCTATCTCTGGTAGCAAAGAGGAAAGCCCCACAAAGATAGGTTTCTGATAGCCAAGCAAGCAAGAATAGCAAGGCAACTTTCCTGGTAGAGCCACTTTGTTTTCCACTTACCACAAAGAACCATCACTTTAAATAGGAATAGAACAAGACTGGTAATATACAAAATGTCTCAATCTGTACAGGGGTTAAACTAGGTTTTCACAGTAAGTGGAATGCTCAGAGAAACTGCAAACAAAAGACAATGTAACTAAGGTCCCTCAATGGGAAAACAGTGAGTTTCTGTCTACCACTCTGCCATTTTCATCATTTTTTGAATGAATAATAAATGCCACGTACTCTGTCTTCTTCTTATAACCTCCCAATTATACCAAATATTATTCAAGTTGCCCAAAACAGGACAATAGTTCCAGGAACTTAAGAATCAATAAGTCTTTAAACCAATGGTAGTTCACGTGAAAAGACTGAAAACAAATCTGCATCAGCTTCCTGACACTCAGTACAAACAGAAAAGTCATATTGCTTCATCATTTTTCAAAAACGTAAATTTGTGTATGCAAGTTTAGAATTCAGGCCAAAATTTGCTCATATTTACTCCCAAATATTGGGCTGGAGTCAAGATCAATTTACGTTCCTAATAAGCACATGCTTACTAATGCCATAGTGAAGTAGGTCTATATCTAATCACTCAGAAAAAGAGAATTCTGTGATATATACTAGATACAATGATGACGATACATGCTACTCTGGTCTCTTACCGAGAACTGTGGTTCAAACAGACATTGTGAAAATGAAGTAAAAACTTTGCCAAAATGTTCACTGATGCCCAAATCAAAACAAAATTCCCATAAAAGAAACCAAATACAATCTTATAATTATTTTAAGTTCAAACAAGGTTCAAATAGCTCAGAAATTCTATACACTTAAGTTTTCGGGACCTGAGTCCTGGGGCTGCTGTAAACATAAACGGAATAACTTGCCCAAGAGTCCTTACTTAGTAGCCCATCGCGGATCCCCAGGGAATACTCTGCAATCATCTCCAATGTACTTCAATAGATTAGGGTAACCTGGGCTTCCCTGTTTACAGGTGTCTCCACCTGCTTCCCTCAAGGAGGGGAGAGGCAGATCAGGGTAAGCAGAACACAGAACGAGACCGTATGCAAGCCAAACAACAGCCTGCAATCCAGTGAGATTGGTTCTTTTCCACTTGGGCTATTCTTTTCATTAATGTATGTACTACATGCTAAAGAATAGCAGATTCACAGAGCAGTACAATTTCTGCCCTCTCCGGTCTCTAGCTGGCTGACACGCGTTTTCTCCTCAAATAAACACATGCCTGTTGACGGATGCCTGTCTCGCTGTTGCAAACAAGAAATAACTGTCCTGTAAGACAAAACCTCTCTCTAAGGCTCCAGGCATAACCATACGTTGCAGTTAAAAGCACACTGGAACAACAACAAAAATCTCCCGGCACATCTGTCATTTAAAAGCACGATAATGAAAAGCTGTCGCTGCGACCCAATTTTAGGTCACAAGCCTTTTTTTTTTTTAAATTTTCTCTTCCCCATCCAGAAAGCGCAAACTTCAAAGGGAAGGGAATGGTGGCAATCAGAAATCGTTCTCCTTCCCCCTTCTTCTCCATCCCCCAAAAATAAAGACTGGAAAAAAAAAATAAAAACCGGACGCCGGCCGGGCCCCCGTAGAACTAGCGCCCGCGGGCCGAGGAGCGCAGAAAGCGGCCTCGGGGCGTCCCGCGCTCCCCGCCCCCGCCGCCTGTTTAAAATACCGAGCAGGTGGGATTCCGGGAAGCCACCTCCGACTTACGTAACGGGCTTGTCAAAACCGGGCTCCAGGACCTCCCCCTCCCCGCCCTCGCCCCCACCCCCAAACAACGAGCGCCCCAGGCCAGCCCGAAAAGGAGATCTGGAAGGCAAACACCGGAGCCCCCCGCGCGCTCGGCGCCCGGGGCGGGCGCGCCTCGCAGCAACGCCGCTCCGTGCCGGCGCGGACCCGACCCGCGGAGGACCGCCGGGCTCCGAGGAAGCCCCGGGCGGAGGTCGCGGCCGTCCGCGCCGCCAGCCCGAGCCCGGCCGCCCCGCTCCCCGCGCCTCTGGCTGTCACCTCCCGGGGCCGTGACAGCTCCCCACGCCGCCGCTAGCCCGCGTGTCGTCGTCGCCCCCGCACTCACCTCCCTGCTGGCTCCCGGGCGGCCAGTGAGTCGCGCTTGGAGAGCGGCGCCCGATCCCCCTCACGCGCGGCGGCGGGACACGAGGGGCTCAATGCCTCGGCGTTAAGCCCGCTTAGCTCATCCCCAGCCCGGCGCTCCGCCCTGCGAGGCACCCCCGCCCGCCCAGGCCTGCCGTCTCAGTCAGACGGGACTCCCCCTCCCCTCGCGGCCGCGGCTGCCTCCGCCTCCTTCCTCAGCTCCAGCCGCGGCGGCCGCCGCGAGCGGCGCCATCTTGGCAGTGACGGAGGAGGCGGGGGCGGGAACCGAGCTCGCAGGCTCCAATTGCAAGCCGACCTGACCCGAGGGGCCGGCGGGAGGGCCTGGTTGAGGGACGTGGGGTCCTAGCGCCGGCCCTGAAACTGGGCGGGGAAAGTGGGCGGGGCTGAGCCGAGGTCTCTCGTGACGTGTGGGATAGTTGGGGAAATGCACCGTGGTTCCCCACCTCAGGTCGGGAGATCCCGAGCCCCAGGCAGGCGTGGGCGAGGCGTACTCTCCCTTCCCCTTTCACCACCCGAGGCACGGGGATCCAGGCCTCGCCGAATGACCTGTTTCTTCCTCCCTGCCTCTGCCGGGAGTCCTCAGCCCAGCCCGAGCCCAGCGCGGCGCTCTGAACCGCGGCTCCCTCACCGAGGGCGTGCAGGTTCACCAGGAAAGCCCCCGAGGGGTTAGCAGCCTCCTGGTAGGTTTCCGTCTCGAGATAGACGGTCTGGTGACCCGGGGAATTCACGGGGGTTCTCTAAAAAGTACGTTGATAAAATACCTATTGGCGGCGGAGGCGGCGGCGGGGGGTGCCGATTACATTGGTTAACTGGATATGGCTCCACCATTAGTGGCTGTTGGCAGGCTGCCTCTGGAAGATGAGGATCATAAAGGTTGATGACCTCCCACGGTTGCTCCGAGGGATAAGTTCTGTGGTACATATGAGGTACTCAGCATCGTGCCTGAAAGTACTCAGTGTTAGATACTACTCCCTGGACCATGGACAGAAGAAACAGGCCCCTTAAAACGCCCAGGTTTCGAGTTAGGGTTCCCAACCTGCACGAATAGGCACCCATCCCTTTTACTAACTCCACTTCATGCATCGTATTCAATTGTCAATCAACAGTCGTTGAAATGAAGGGACACTGGTGGTGAGGGAAACACAAAAAAATCTGCCTTCAGGGAGCTACAGTTTAGTGGGAGAAAAAGGACAATAAATATGTCATCCTATTTTGAGGGAAAACACGCCTTAAAAGTTATGAAAGAGGACCGGCGCTGTGGGGCAGTGGGTTAACCCTCCGCCTGAGGCGCCGGCATCCCATATGGACATCGGTTCGAGTCCCAGCTGCTCCTATTCTAGCCAGCTCCCTGCTAACGCACCTGGGAAAGCAGTAGAAGATGGCCCAAGGCCTTGGGCCCCTGCACCTGCGTGGGAGACCCGGAAGAAGCTCCTGGCCATTTGGGGAATGAACCAGCGGATGGAAGACCTTTCTGTCTCCCTCTCACTGTCTGTAACTCTACCTCTAAAATAAATAAATAAAATCTTTTTTAAAAAAAGCGTTATGAAAGGAATCCTGGGACAGCAAATAACAAATAACAAGATGGCTTTAAAAACCAGAGTGATCAGATGTAGAAGGCTCTGGGGAATTGCGTAAGGCCGAGGGACAGACTGTGCAAAGGTCCTGCAGCAGGCGAGAGCTTGGCTGTGGGAGCTGAGTGGAGTCCTTGGTGCTAGGGAAATCGGTTTCTCCAGGAGGAGTCTTGAATGAGACTGGAGGTGCTGAGGGCCTAGGAAGACAGAGAAACAAGATTGAGTTTTACTCTCATTGCAATCGGAAGGAAGGATTTTGAGTAAGGAGTGGCTGTTAGGCACAGGAGTTGGGATGAGTGAGGTTTGCAGTATGACATCTATATTTGTATTTCAGGCAAAATGTGGGCCAAGAAACTGCTTTTAAAGAAAAAAAAAAAAAAGAAAAACTTGAGTTGAGCTTCCTTAACACTAAATCAGCCAAACTACATCCTCTGATCTTCATTTTCCTGGTTGTTAAAGTAAGCATCACATTTCATGTACAGAAAACACTATTTTCATTGAAAATTGTTAGATACTGTAATTTAAAAAATATATTTATTTATTTATTTGAAAGGCAGGGTTACAGAGACAGAGATCTTCCATCCACTGCTTCACTCCCCCAAATGCCCACAACAGCTGGGTTGGGCCAGGCAGAAGCCAGGAGAAAGGCACTCCATCAGGGTCTTCCACAGGCATGGTGGGGACCCAAGCACTTGGGCCACCACCATCTGTTGCCTTCCCAGGTGCATTAGTAGGAAGCTAGATTGGAAGCAGAGGAGTCTCTAACCAACTTCCTATATAGGGTGCAGTCATCCTACGCCCAGTGTAACCCACGGCACCACAACACCTACCTCATAAATGTAAATTTTTCATGCTATGGTTCCAAGTGTATTTTCAACTGCTCAACTTTGCATCTTTAATAAGATCTGCTGGTTATCAAAGCATGAATTTTTAAATTTCTGTTGTAAAATACACAGCATGAAATTTATCATTTTAATTTTTTAAAGATTTTATTTATTTATTTGAGAGGTAAGTTACAGATAGTGAGAGGGAGAGACAGAAATGTCTTCCGTCCACGGATTCACTCCCCAAATGGCCACAATGGCTGGAGATTCTTCAGGAGCCAGGAGCTTCTTCCAGGTCTCCCACATGGGTGAAGAGAGCCAAGCACTTGGGCCATTTTCTACTGCTTTCGCAGGCCGTAGCAGAGAGCCGGATTGGAAGAAAAGCAGCCGGAACTAGAACCGGTGCCCATATGGGATGCCAGCACTGCAGGTGGAGGATTAACCTACAACACCACAGCGCCGGCCCCTCATTTTAATCTTTTCCAGTGTAGAGTTTAATGATGTTAAGTATGCTCACATTGTGTGCAGCTGTCACCCCTATCCATTTCTAGAACTTTTTATCATCCCAAACTGAAACTGTACCCTTGAAACACTCATTCCTTGTTGTCTCCCACCTTGAGCTGCTGCCACCTACTAGTCTACTTTCTAAGACAGGTTTTTTGCTTATTTGTTTTGGTTTTTTGGTGATGGTGGGGAGGTTATTTAGTGAGATTTTTCTCCTCATCCCCCAGAAACGGCACCCAAGCTTCATGATCAGTGGGATTATTGGCTCCAACTGGAGGGTTCAATGCATCAGTTTAGAAACCACCACCACACAAGAAAAAAGAATTAGTGTATGTTTCCAGCTCAGATGGCTACCTTAGGACTAGTGAGGAGTATTAATACAGGGGCAGTTCATTTTTAGCACTGAAGAACTGTTGCATACCCATCACACACACTCTGTGGCCTTGTGAGTGGTGCATAATGACCCAGAAAACAACCCGCTCCTCCTATTATGTGCAACTGCTATAAATTAATGCTATTAATTTTCATTAACGAATAAATAACTCCAGCCCTGCATACATTTAATTTCAAAATCATTCTTTGAAAAGGACAGAAAAGGAAGCAAGATTCTGCCACATTTCCAAAACCCAAGCATTCTATAAAGTAAAGTGTTGAAGTTCAAAAGATCAAGATTTTTTTAAAAATTTAAAATTTTTATTTTATTTGAAAGGCAGAGAAAGAGAGAGCGTGCTTCTATCTGCTGTTCATTCCCCAAATGCCCACAGCAGCCAGGGCTGGGCCTTGCAAAGCCAGGAACTCAATATAAGTTGTTCATGTGGGTGGCAGGGTCCCAAGTACTTGAGCCATCACTGAATGCCTTCCAGGGTGCACATTAGCAGGAAGCTGGAACTAGAGGAGTGGAATTAGGAACCAGGTAGTCTACTATGGGATGCAGGCATCCCAAGCGGCAGCAGCCACTGTGGCAAACACCTGGCCCAAGACCAAGATTTTGACCTCAAGGCGCTGTTTGAAAAAGCACATCCTGGATGTAGCACTTTAACTCCATTAAACCAAAAGCTAAATATCTGCTCCTTCCTGTTGCCAGCATCATCCAGTGTTTTATCTCCAGTGATAGAACATGACCACCAAGTGATTGCAAGAGGGGATCATAGTATAAAGGACACAAGGAAATTTTGGGGGCTGATGGAAATATTCACTTTGATTGTGGTGATGGGCTCACTGGTATATACATATGTCAGACTTATCAAGGTGCACACTCCAAATATGTGTAGTCCTCTCTATGTCAATTAAACTTCAATAAAGCTGTAAAATTTTTTCTTTAATGTTCAATCAGGAACCTCTCATTCTTTCCCCCATTGACAACAAATGTAGCTTCTCATTGGTCTTAAATGTTGCTAGACCTATCCAGTCAATTCCTCCAGAGTAGCTTGGCATAGCTCGAAATTTGACTAGTAGCAAAAAGCATTCTTAGTTGGCCATAACAAGTGAATATTTTCATGTCTACTACAGAATATCAAAACATTATAGACACAGAGTTACACAGTTTACAGCCAGAGACTCTAAAATGTTTCAAAAGCTGAAAAGTTTTGAAATGTTCTCTTTTTAACCAAAGGAAATGATTTCTGAACCAACAGTATGAAAACAGAAAGGGGCGGGTCTTTCACCTCGTGGTTAAATTGTGCCTCTGTGCCTCAAAGGAGGACTTGGGGTCAATTCCTGATCCTGGCTTCTCGCTCCAACTTCTGGCTTATGCTGACTGTGGAAGGCAGTGAAATGGCTCAAGTAATTGGGTTCCTGCCAGCCATATAAAATATCTGATTTGTGATCCCAGCTCCTGGATCCAGCCCAGCCTAGCCCTGGCTATTGCAGACATTTAGGGAGGGAACCATCAGATGAGAGAACTCTCAGTCTCTCAAATAAATGAAGTAAAAAAAAAAATTAAAGCAGTAGAGGCTGACATTGAGGCACAGGATTAAACTGTCTATGACATCACATCCCATACTGGAGTGCCGTTCGAGTCCCAGTTGCTCCGTTTCCAATCCAGCTCCTGGATCAGCAGACTTGGACCCCTGCTACCCTCATGGCGGACCCATATGGAGTTCCAGGCTACTGGTTTCAGCCTGGCCCAGCTCTGGCTGTTGTAACCATTCGGGAAGTGAACCAGCAGATGGAAGATCTCCCTCTGGCTCTCCTTTCTCTGTCACTCTGCCTTTTAAATAAATAAAATAAATCTTTCTAAAAATTTTTAAGCAGTAGAAAACCAAAAAGCAGTATTTGTGCACTCAGAAAGTCTCTTTAAGTATTTCAATGCCTTTACCAGTCATATCAGGTACTCAATACATCCAGGCATGTGTCACTGTAGTCACAGTTAAACTTAAACCCTAAGTGTGATTTGGGCAAGGGATTCCAACAATGAATACTTGAGTCAGACAGAAAAAAATGTGGCTTCTAAGTTTCATCCCCATGCCCTTTCTGAGATTATGTCATCTTTTACATCTAAAACTCTATTTGGCTTTCTTTTTTTTCAAAATTTTTATTATTTGTTTGAAAGGCAGAGAGACAAACACGGACAGAGAGAGATTCATCCACTGATTTACTCCCCCACCTGCCCACAACAGCTGGATCTGGGTCAGGCTAAAATCAGGACCCCCAACTCAATCTGCATCTCCCACATGGGTGGCAGGGGCCCAACTACTTGGGCCACCACCTGCTATCTCTCAGGGTATGCATTAACAGGGTGATGGAATTGGAAGCTGAGAAAGAGCTTGGACCCAGGCTCTCTGATAGAAGAGGCAGGCATCCCAAATGGAGTCTTCGCCACTGCTCCAAATGCCTGCCCCTATATTTCCTCAAAGTTATTTTTAAACACTATGGTTTGAATCATGCATGAAAGAAAGCTATAAAACCAGTAGTCACTTAAAGCACTGGAAGCTGAAGCTATTGTACAGCCTAATCTCCACCTGCTAAATCCATGCACCTTAATTGTTATACCAGAAGTTTCCCCTGTCTTTAAATGGAAACTTGGAACCTCCTATAAAGCAGGCCTCATTATCTCTGCTACAGGGCTTCCTTATTGCGAGAAAACCTTCCACCAAGATTTTGTAGTCCTTCCGAGACTCTGGATGTGTCCCAAAGCAGAACACGCATCATTGCCAAGTTGTATTCATTGCGAAACGGTATTAAGAATGGCATTCCAAGGTCTTCAGTCCACAAACTGGAATTTATTAGCCATGTGGTCAAATTATCAACTCATTCTTAAAAACACAAATATGATGAAATTATTTTAGGAAGTCAGGTTAACTAGAGAGCTTGCAAGGATAATGGTAAGAAATGCCATTTTAGAAGTGATACATTCTATGGCGGATGTCCTAAATAGCACTCTGGCCTCAGAATCAGCCCTAAAGGCACTCGGATCTGGCTGAAAAGCCCATGAGAGTATTTCAGGCATGGAAAGCCAAGACACTCTGGCAAAAAGATCTCTGTGAGTGAGATCCCAGTGGAAAGAACAGGTCTTCAAAGAGGGAGGTGCCTTTCTCTGAAGGGAGGAGAGAACCTCCACTTTGACTATGACCGTGTCTAAACAAGATAAGAGTCGGAGAACTCAAGGGGCTTCCATAGCCTTGGAAACTCATAACTGGTGCATAGGGAGATTACTGATGCCATAAACAGGAGTGTCAATTGGTAAAGTCAACAACAGGAGTCACTGTGCACTTACTCCTCATGTAGGATCTCTGTCCTTAACGTGCTGTACACTGAGGCTTAATGCTATAACGAGTACTCAAACAGTATATTTCACTTTGTGTTTCTATGGGGGTGCAAACGATTGAAATCTTTACTTAATGTACACTAAACTGATCTTCTGAAAAAAAAAAAAAAAAAGAAATTATCAATTCCCAACTTGACTCTCACTGGGATTAAACATGACAATAGGTCTGATCTGATTTCATCATCATTTAAAAAAAATCATCTATTATTTTTCACTTTATGTTTCTGTGTGGGAGCAAACTGTTGAAATACTTACTTAAGGTATACTAAGCTGATCTTCTGTATATTAAGATAATCGAAAATGAATCTTGATGTGAATGGAAGGGGAGAGGGAGTGGGAAAGGGGAGGGTTGTGGGTGGGAGGGACGGTATGGGGGGGGAAGCCATTGTAACACATGAGTCGTACTTTGGAAATTTATATTCATTAAATAAAAGATAAAAAAAAAAAAAAGAAGTGATACATTCTAAACGTGATGCTTGAGGGGAGTGGCCAAGGACAGGAGAGAGACAGCAGCTGAGCCCCTGCTACCCCTGCCCTTTGGGTGGCCGTCTGAGAAGTCATCCTGACTCAGCACTTCTTCACGACTTTGCAAATTATCACTCCTCAACATTCTCCTCAAGTCAATCGCCGTACCCCGTCAACAGCCCCTTATAAAATTCAGTTTTTACTTTTAAAATTATCTACAAAGTTATTTTTAAATAATGTCTTCTTTACTGTCACTGTTCACAGCAAAGTGTGCCCTCTGACTTTAAGTGCTGAAACAATATTTTCATACCTTTTTAACAAATCCATTTCAGTTAGCACTCATATACAAAATACTGTGCAGAGACAGAAGGAGAAGAATGATAGACAGGCGTACATTAGGGGCAGAAGGCGGATTCCCAGGCACAGAATTTCAATAATTAACAGCAGACTATGACAAGTTCTACAACAGCTGGAGAAACTTGCTGCTGTGGGAGCCCAGGGGATCTGTGTGATTATTGAGGGTGACAAGAGGATGGCATTTGAACCAATTCCTAGACTTTCTCTGAAAGGTGAGGACATCATTGTCAGGGGCTGAGGGTGGTACATGCAAGATAAGCTTTTTTTTTTTCTTTAACCTTTAATCTTTGTGACAGATTTAACAAATGAAAGAGATGCTCATAAATGGTTCCAATGCTTTGACTCTCTTTGGGAGTGGCCAAAGGTTCAAATAATTTGGGAGGATGGAGAGCTGTGCTGACTTGCAGGAAATGAGTCAGCTTTTCGTCTGTACTGCTGTTACAGCTAGGTTATTTGGGAAACATGAAGCTGAACAAATCAGACACCGTAAGGCCTTTCTTTTTATTGATTGGCCCAGACATGCATCCTGCAAGGGCACACAACACAGGCACCCTTTTCATTGTCAAGGTTTGAGGAACGCTGCCAGCAAAAAGGGAAACACCTGCAATTCAGAAGAATAAACTTACACACACACACACATGCACATGCACAAAGCACACATGTGTGCACGCTCAAGCACACACACTTCTGTTTTTTATATAATCCCTCGGAAAAGGAGACAGACACATCTGCAGTTTACCTCTCTCTCCTATATTAGGATTATACTCGGTCTTCAAAAAAATTTTTTAAGTTAATAATACATTTTTATTTAAGGAAGTCCCCATGTTGCAATCCCTTCCACTGTCCAAAGTCATCTAGTTAGCTCTTTTAAATCTTCAAGCCCTTTTGAACAAACTGATGCTTAATTCACAGTTTTCTTATCAGCCCACAACTTCTGATCTGTTAATAATCCTCACGTGAATTACATAATAACTTCAAAATTCTACCTAAAATCTTTGGAATATAATTTCTTCAAGCAATTTACTCTTGGGTTTTTATAGAGTAAATGTACTTGCCTGATTCTTGACACACACACACATGCGAATGGCTATATTTTTTTCCTAAGCCATCACTCAAAAATAAAACTATCTAGGATATTCCAATACATTAAAATACACCTTCAACTCCAGAAATGTTCAAGATAAGCCTTAAAAAAAAAGAGCCACGTTGACTTACTATCTCAACATGAAAATTGGAATACTAAGATCTTTAAACCTAAAACCAGCCCTTCTGGCTATAAATACTCCACCCATCACTTTTAACTATGTTAGGCATCCTATTCCTACTTGTATGTATCAAAACTCATACTGATCAATGAGTTTTGGGTTGCGAAAGAGGATTTATTTTTTGTACCTGTATCTCAGTCTTTGTCCAAATTGGACAAAAAACATATGCCAAATGCAGAAAAAAATTCTATGGAAAATGCATGTTACATAAAATTTATGCATGGCTTTCAAACTTTTTGCATCCAAATACATTTATTTTTCAGTTCAATTTTCCAATTTAATTCAAATTCTTTAAAGTCCTCTCACCTATTAACTGCCTCCAGATAGCTGGGAGTTGGGCTGGAACTCTATCCAGATCTCCCACGTGGGTGGCAGGGACCCAAGCACTTGGGCTACATCTTCCACTGCTTCTCCAGGCATGTTAGCAAGGAGCCAGATTGGAAATGGAGCAGCCAGGACTCAAACCTATGTTTATATGAGATGCCAGCTGTGGCTTTACCCACTGCACCACAATGCTGGCCTCTTAATTTCTTGATTGTTACTCATCATTCAGCTAGTCACAAAGGTCAGCACCTGTGAATCATAGTGCCCCCTTTTGCCTCATCGTGGGCTCTTAAGCAATGATTGAAGCCAATTGATGACCTCTGTAACATCAATAGTATTCTTCCTCACCTTTCCATCTGCACTCTCACTGACCTAGCTTACACCCACGTCTTTTTATATTAACAGCTGTCATCTAATTGGGTTTCCTGCCTCCTTTCTTTCCTCTCCTCAATCCAACCATCCCTGGATGGCTATAGAAGAAATGTGACCAGTTGTTCCAGTCCTAGTAGGAGGTTGCCAGCTTCCCTCTCTCCTTTCGTTCTGAGGAAGTTCATCAACATCCAGTCTTGATGTTACCTAAGAGGAGCAGCCCATTAGTGGGTGTCCCCGTCTCTCCCCTGCTCCTCTCCAGTATATCTGAGAGAGATTCTCATTTGGAACACTTTCAAACTGCAAACACAAGATCTTAACTGAGAGAAAGCGTTTAAGGCTCTGCTGCCCAGGCAAGCACCTGATCACCTTTCTCACACACGTGCATACAAAGTATTGATCAGTGCTATGGTTTGAACAACACTGGGCTCTTGAACTCAGGCAGACATTGAATCCTCAGTCATGGGTTTATGATACTAAGAAGGTGAAGACTTAATCCAATTATCGTGTTCAGCAGGTGAGCTTAGTAAGAGCTTCTTGCTTAGTAGGCGATCACTTAGGGGCATGCCCTCAGAAAGTAGGTCTCCCAAGAGCATTGCTTATGAAAGCCTGAATCCAACCCAGCCATGCTGTCTGCTGCTGGGGTCACCACCTGGTCTTTCTTCTGCATACACTCCTCTCCATGTGCTGCTCTGTGCCGCTTCAGGGCCCTGCCAGCAAGAGCGCTATCAATGGAAGCCAAACGAATGGGGCTGATGACCTTGGACTGTGAACCTCCAAACAAGTGAGCTGAAATAAACCTCTTTCCTTCACAAGAAAGAGCTGACTAATATAATCAGTTATATCAAGGGCAAAGTTAACCCAGAAGGGAAAAACTCTTAACAATTAGCTTATTCAACATTTGGAAAGTAATAGCCTTTTAATAATGAATATTTAATTTTAAAACAAAGAAAAAAACCTCCCAAGCCCCTTGAAAGGCTGTTTTCCTGTTAATTAAATAATTCTGGGGGCTGCTGCTGTGGCGCAGCAGGTTAAGGCCCTGGCCTGAAGCGCTGGCATCCCATATGGGCACCAGTTCTGTCCTGGGTGCTCCTCTTCTGATCCAGCTCTCTGCTATGGCCTGAGAAAACAGTAGAAGATGGCCCAAGTGCTTGGGCCTCTGCACCCACGTGGGAGACCTGGAGGAAGGTCCTGGCTCCTGGCTTCAGATTGGCGCAGCTCTAGCCATTGCAGCCATCTGGGGAGTGAACCAGCAGATGGAAGACCTCTCTCTCTGTTTCTACCTCTCTCTGTAACTCTGTCTTTCAAATAAATAAAATAAATCTTTAAAAAATTATATAATCCCACAAACTGTTTTAGGTTCTCTAGTCTCAGCATTACTTTACTCTCTCCTAGGAATTCGTCTACATTCTCTATCCATAACCCTGCAAGGTTTCAAACTTGTTACAATTATCTTAATAGCATCTTTTTTTTTTTTAAAGATTTATTTATTTATTTGAAAGTCAGAGTTACACAGAGAGGAGAGGCAGAGAGAGAGAGAGGTCTTCCATCGATGGTTCACTCCCCAATTGGCTGCAATGGCCAGAGCTGTGCCGATCCGAAGCCAGGAGCCAGGAGCTTCTTCCAGGTCTCCCATGCGGGTGCAGGGGCCCAAGGACTTGGGCCATCTTCTTCTGCTTTCCCAGAGCTGGATCGGAAGAGGAGCAGCCAGGACTAAACCAGTGCCCATATGGGATGTCAGCGCTTCAGGCCAGGGCATTAACCTGCTGCGCCACAGTGCCAACCCCATCTTAATAGCATCTTTAATAGAGTTATCTTATTGATTTAATAGAATTTTGATATTATAATACTAACTTACAGAGTTTAAAATATTTTAAAGAAAACAGAAAGAAGTTGAGATGAGGCTTTTATTTGAACGTATTGGAACTGAAATGGGGAAAAGACTTTCAGAAAGACAGCATGGGGCCGGTGCTGTGGCGTAGCAGGTTGGGCCACCACCTGCAGTGCCTGCATCCCATATGGGCACGGGTTCAAGTCCTGGCTACTCCACTTGGAATCCAGCTCTCTGCTATGGCCTGGGAAAGCAGAAGAAGGCTTCGGATCGGCACAGCTTCGGCTGTTGCGGCAATCTGGGGAGTGAACCAGGGGATGGAAGACCTCTCTCTCTCTCTCTCTCTGCCTCTGCTTCTCCTCTCTCTGTGTAATTCTGCCTTTCAAATAAATAAATAAATGTTTAAAAAAAAAAAAAGAAAAGAAAAGAAAGCATAACAGGGCAGTGCTGTCAAACTGGTGCCTGCCTGTGCAATGCCGTCAAGAAGGCATTGGATGGTTCTGTTGAAGAAGGCAGAGCCACAGATTTTTTTTAAGATTTATTTATTTGAAAGGCAAAGTTATAGGGAGAGAAGCAGAGACAGAGACAGAGAGAATGATTCTACCCACTAGTTCACACCTCAAATGCCTACAATGGCCAGGGCTGGGACAGGCAGAACCAGGAGCCAGGAACTCCATCTGGGTCTCTCAGATGAATGGCAGGGGCCCAAGCACTTGCGCCATCTTCTGCTGCTTTCCCAGTGCCTTTAGCAGAGAGCTGGGTTGGGAGTGTAGCATATGGGACTTGAACCAGTGCTCAAATGGGATACTGGTGTCACAGGCAGTGGCTTAGCCTACAGAGCCACAATGCTGACCCTAGAGCCACAGAATTCCTGATTTCAGGCTGAAGAGAGTCTATAAGGGTACTTCAAAAAGTTTGTGGAAAAATAGAATTAAAAGATAAGTTTATTTTGGTGCAAAAAACTTTTGGAATCCATGAATGCTTCATCATATGCATTTTCCTTGAATGTTTTAAAGATTCTTTGTATGCAGGATGTAAAAAATGTTGGCATCACAGTAAAATTATTTTTTATTCAATTTCCCATGAACTTTTTTTTTAATAAAAGGTTGATGTACCCTTATAAAATGATACAGGTCACTAAATTTTTTTTAATCTGACAGGCAGAGGGACAGAGAGTGCTCCTAGATACTAGTTCACCCCCAGAGGCCTGCAGTGTCCAGGGCTGGGCTGGGCCAGGCCAGAGCTTGGAGATGGAAATGAAGTTCAAGTCTTCCACGTGGGTAGTAGGGACTCAGCTACTTGGACTTCATCTGCTGCTTCTCAGGGCGTGCATTAGCAGGGAGCTAGAATCAGGAGAGGAGCTCAGGCTCAAACCCAGGCTCCCTGGAGAGGATGCAGATGTCCCAAGTGGCATCTTAACTGCCAGGCCACGTGTCCACGAAATACAGGTCACTTTGTACTAACTATATGCTAAAAGAGAAATAGGGGGATTATTGGCATTATGAAAAGAGAGAAGAAGTAAATTCTTTCATTTCAAAATCTCACCACATGAATTAAGGCAGTATTTGCTACAAGACAAGGGCCAAGAGTTGAAATACTAAAGATAACAAAAATAATAATTGGTTACAAAGCAAAATCTGAAAGGTGGAATTCAGGTAGCCTGTAGGGCAATTGGACAAGGGTAGGGCTAAATGGATTGGGTTAAAGAATAATTGAGGTGGGGCAGGCAGTTAGAAAGTAGATTTAAATTTTATCATCGTGGCCGGGGCTCAATAGGCTAATCCTCCACCTGTGGGTTCTAGTCCTGGTCCAGGCACTGGATTCTGTCCCGGTTGCTCCTCTTCCAGTCCAGCTCTCTGCTGTGGCCCGTGGGTGCAGTGGAGGATGGCCCAAGTCCTTGGGCTCTGTGCCTGCATGGGAGACCAGGAGAGGCACCTGCCTCCTGGCTTCGGATCAGCGCGGTGCACCAGCCGCAGTGCGCTGGCTGCAGCGGCCATTGGGGGGCGAACCAACAGAAAAGGAGGACCTTTCTCTCTCTCTCTCTCACTGTCCACTCTGCCTGTCAAAAAAATAAATAAATTTTATCATCAGACTCATATCAAATGTCTTTATGAGAATGACACTTTATAAGTTGATTTCATGCTTCTCTGACCCAGACCATAAGATTTTTGAGTAGGAGTGAACTTCAGAGATCAAGTGACCATTTCATTTTCAAAAACAGTGACCATTTGTCTTCTTTTGACTTGTACAAGGTCATATACTTCCAATAATATGAGAAGAGCTAGGGCTAGAATCCAGATTCCTAAATTCCTAATTCTTTGCTTTCTCTTACATAAATGACAATCAGTTCTGAGAATTCAGTGTTCCCAGCTCTCCATGAAGTAAACTGGATGGATACATAGAAAAATTTTTATTTTGAAGATGAAAGAACTGAAATTCAGAAAAGTGATTTTCCCAAATCACTTGGCTGGAGTAGACCAGCACCAAGTCTTCACAATCTTTCAGCCAATCTTTCTCTTGTGGCTTTAAAAAAAAAAAAGTGGACATTAAATGCATGTGCCTTGGCATAGAAATCACTCCCTCCATCTATAGGTGTTTTACTTTTGCTGTTATAGGCAATGCTAGCTACTATAGTAAATATTGCAAGACTCAAAGATTTATTTTACACACACACATTTTCATGTGGATCCATTTCTTCATTCTCTTTAAGTAAACACCTAGGAAGCAAGCTTGCTGGGTCTAATGACAACTTTGTTTAACTATTAGAAGCTGTCAAATTGTTTCTCAAAGTTGCTATACCATATTGTGTTTCTACAATGTGTAGCGTGAGAGTTCTAGTTACTGTACTTGGTATTCACAACTTTTGGCTTATTTGATTGCTTTGATTGTTATGGATTTTTTTAAATTTACTTTTTTCATTTGTGAGAGACAGAAACAGAGAGCTCTTATCTGCTGATTTACTTCCCAGATTCCTACAATGGCCAGACAAGGGCTAGACTGAAGCCAGGAACTGGAAATCCAGTTCAGGTCTCCGACGTGGGGACAGATACTCACCCTTTGCGATCATCTGCTGCCTCCCAGGGTATGTTTGCATGAACAGGAATCTGGAATTGAGAGCAGAGCCATGATTGGAACCCAGTCGCTCTGATATGGGATGCAGGTTTCCCAACTGACATCTTAACTGCTAGACAAAAATGCCTGCCTCTGCTGTGTGTTTTATTTAAAAAAAAAAATGTTTTTGGACAGTGGCGTGATAATGACATATCATTGTAGTTTTCGTTTGTGTTTCCCTGATGACTAATGATGTCCAGTAAACTTTCATAACATTTTAAACTGGAAACTGTGCCAAAGATTGAATTATTACTAAATCACTCTTCCTACCCAGAAAATGATAGAGGAAGGATTCTCCAAATTCTCAGCTCTAAAATGGCTGTATTCTTCAAGGCCCCAAATGGAAGCATTAAAAAGCAGATGGGGCCAGCGTTTGTGGTGGCCCAAGTGCTAGTTCAAGTCCCAGGACTCTGTTCATGATCCAGCTTCCTGCTAATGTGCCTAGGAAAGCAGATGACAGCCCAAGTACTGGGCCCCTGATACCCATTTGGGAAACACAGATGGAGTTTTAGGCACTTGACTTCATCCTAGCCAGCCCTAACTGTTGATAACTCTTTACTTAGGGAGTAAACCAATGGATGGAAAATCGATCTCTCTCCCTCTCTCTCTCTTTCTCTCTCTCTTTCTCTCCATCATCCCCTCCCTTTTCTGTGTCTCTCCTTCTCTCTTTCTGTCTCTGTCACTCTGCCTTTCAAATAAATAGTCTTTTTTGAAAATAAAAGGTGAAATAAAAACCAAACAGGAGCAGGCATTTAGCCTTGCCCTTAAGATGCCCACACCCCACATCAGAGTACCTAAGTTTGATTCCCAGCTCCTTCCTAACCCCAGCTTTCTGCCAGTGCAGTCTCAGAGGCAGAAGAGGATGGCTCAAGTAGTTGGATTGCTGCCACCCACATGGGAGACCTGGATTGCATTCTAGCCAAAGCCCCGCCCAGCCTTCATGATTATGGGCATTTGGAGAGTGAACCAGTGGATGGAAGCTCTCTCTCTCTCTCTCTCTCGCTCTCTTCCCCCTGCCCCTCAAGTAAACAAATAAAAACAAGCAGGTGTATTTTGTTGACTATGTAGTTTAATAGTAGCTTTACTTTAGTAATGACGGATTTAAATGATAGGGGATGAGAAAAGGCAAAGCAAAGGTCATTGCCGTTACACTCCTAGGTCTTTAGGACACTAACTTTTGTACTTTAACAGAAGTTTTCTAGAAGTTTATGAAATGCGTATTATGAAAAATCTCCATGAATTTTAATTTTTTGCAAAATAATATAAATATCTTAAACTTTTTTTTTTTTCATTTCATTTGAAAGGCAGAGGGACAGGTATCAATAAAGAGAGACAGAGACAGAGACAGATCTTCCATCTGCTGGTTCACTCCCCAAATGACCACAACAGCCAGAGCTAGACCAAGCCAAAGCCA
Organism: Oryctolagus cuniculus; assembly: GCF_051225735.1. Lineage (NCBI taxonomy): Eukaryota > Metazoa > Chordata > Mammalia > Lagomorpha > Leporidae > Oryctolagus > Oryctolagus cuniculus. The sequence goes on from NC_142878.1 coordinate 88,923,593, forward strand.
GGGGTCCCAAACTCCGTTAAGATCTGCCATATGGGCCGGCGCCGCGGCTCACTAGGCTAATCCTCCGCCTAGCGGCGCCGGCACACCGGGTTCTAGTCCCGGTCGGGGCGCCGGATTCTGTCCCGGTTGCCCCTCTTCCAGGCCAGCTCTCTGCTGTGGCCAGGGAGTGCAGTGGAGGATGGCCCAGGTGCTTGGGCCCTGCACCCCATGGGAGACCAGGAAAAGCACCTGGCTCCTGGCTCCTGCCATCGGATCAGCGCGGTGCGCCGGCCACAGCACGCTGGCCGCGGCGGCCATTGGAGGGTGAACCAACGGCAAAAGGAAGACCTTTCTCTCTGTCTCTCTCTCTCTATCCACTCTGCCTGTCAAAAAAAAAAAAAAAAAAAAAAAAAAAAAGATCTGCCATATGCAAGTCAGGGACTCAAGTCCTGGAGCTGTCACGGCTGCCTCCTAGGACGCACATTAGTAGAAAGACCAGAAGCAGCAGAGCCAGAACTCAAACAAGGCACTCTGATACGGATGGGAGCACCCCAGCTGGTGCCCAATGCGCTAAACACCCACCCCTAGCTTACCTTCTAACTCTACTTTTTCATGAGCTTTTTGAAATCCCCTTGTAGGGGGCACCTAGAGTTCAAATGAAACTGGCCAAGTTGCATTAGAAGGAGAAAGCCAGCAGAGAATAGCATTCATATCCCAAAGCATATGTAAGAAATAGATCTGAGGAAGAAACTTAAAAAAGTAAGCAGAATAATAGTGCAGCCGGTAGTGGAGCTATAAATTAGGTTAAGAAGTGGTTGCGGCTTTGGGAGAGTTCCCTGCTGGATTGTTTGCTTGACCCTTTATTTTACTGACTTGGGTTTGGTTTTATTTTTCTACAGAACATGTGCAAGGTCTAACATGCTGCCTAAGTAAATTTAACATGATCTACAAAATCAAACACAAAAGCTGTGTTAATGCTTCAACGAATGCACATATTTATGGAAAAGGAAAATTTTTGAATGCAGTAAGTTCTAGGTTTAAAAACAATCAGTATAAAACAAATGTTTGTATCTAGGGAGCACAGTGCATCTGTTTATAAAGAAGTATAATAATGCAAAATAGACTCTAACTGATTATATATAGTCCTTTCCAAAGCAACAGGGAAGCTGAAACAAACACATTTGGGGCTTAGAGACTACTAGAAATAGTTGCAGATGAAAGTTTTGGGGAGAAGACGTAATGCCCACCTCTGTCCTCATAACTAAAAAGAGTCAAAGAATTAGAATAACTGGACTAGATACTGATTTGGGTAAATAAAATCTTGCTGTTTTCTAGAGTGGATGAAAAGATATATTCCAAAAGATGTTGCCTTTGTCCCTGTTGCCACTTTGACTCATGAGAAAACAATGCATGGCTTAAGTAAGTGTACTGTCTGGGAGACAAGCTTTTGTTCCAGATGTTGAGCAGCTGTAGAGTCAGATCTGTCGCTTTCTGGGGCTGAAACTGGAAAGGCGTTCGTGATGTATGTTTTGTTGTTGAGGAATCTGTGCCTTTGCACCGTGATTATTATCTTTTAGTTCCTGGGAAACTTCGTATCTGGAGCCTAAGAAAGCATACTCAATATTTTTCTTTTTGACCTAGTTAAATTCCTTGAAATGGGAAGTTCTAGTGCTGTTGTTTTTAAGAACTGTGCAGATGTTTCTGAAGCTTTTATAAGATCCTTTAAAAAAAAAAGGTCTATAACTCCAGAGGAAAGGGAATTTTTGCCTATAAAATGAGGACTTGAGTGGAAGGCCTGGACAGGAGATGGCTGTTTTTTATTTTGTTTTATTTGGGAGCAAGGGAGTCTTCTTTCTTCTTCTTCTGTGTTCTTGCTCACAACTGAGAAGCTATTAAAATATCCAATCCTAGTCCAGAGTCGGGGGTACTCTTATTTTTAGTCAGCTACTTCCCCTCCACCTTGAGCACAATCCATGACATTGTAAGCATTCTCCCTTTTTGATTGTTGTATAATCAAGACTATGGTGGTTTAAAGGAGCTCACGTCTCTTTCATTACGTAACTTGTCATTTATTTTGTGAATAGTGGCCCCAGTTCTTAATAATACAGCTTGTAACAACCTATGCACTTGGATAGAGTGCTTGTTAATTCTCATCACTGGGGAAAGCATTTGGTGCAGTGGTTAAGATGCTGCTTGAGAGGCCCACATCCCATAATATCAGGAGCCTGATTTGAGTCCCAGCTAATTTGCTTTTGATCCAGCTTCCTGCCAATGCACACCCTGGGAGGCAGCAGGTGATGGCTCAAGGACTTGGGTCCTTGTCATCCATATAGGGCCTCCCAACTGAGTTCTGCTCTCCTGAGCATTTGGGGATTTGGGGAGTAAACCAGTGGATGGAAGATTTCCTCCCTCCCTCTCTCTCTTCTTGCCTTTCAAATGAAATGAAAATAAATAAATAAAGTCTAAACTGAGAACGAAGTTTTAAAAAGTTATACTTATCGGCTGGCGCCGTGGCTCACTAGGCTAATCCTCCGCCTTGCGGTGCCGGCACACCAGGTTCTAGTCCCGGTCCAGGCACTGAATTCTGTCCCGGTTGCCCTTCTTCCAGGCCAGCTCTCTGCTGTGGCCCGGGAGTGCAGTAGAGGATGGCCCAAGTGCTTGGGCCCTGCACCCCATGGGAGACCAGGAGAAGCACCTGGCTCCTGCCATCGGATCAGTGTGGTGCGCCGGCCGCAGTGCGCCGGCTGCAGTGGCCATTGGAGGGTGAACCAACGGCAAAGGAAGACCTTTCTCTCTGTCTCTCTCTCTCTTACTGTCCACTCTGCCTGTCAAAAAAAAAAAAAGTTATACTTATCAAAAACATTTGAATGTCTTTATTTATATTCACACAACTAGGCATTTACAAAGGAAATTCCACAGACATTTTCTCTTTCCTTGATCAGCCAATAATAATCTTGACACAGTTAGTTTACATGATAGATTTCCTGTCTCCCATTTTTAGCCCTAAACCCCATCTCAAACCCTGAAAACTCAAAGGGAATTGCATAGGATTACATACCTTATTGGTTCTCAGTCAGTGAGGATTCACCTTCGTTATTTCAATAGTCTTCGTAATTCTTGTATTGTAAAGATGACAATCATTTGTTTAGATGATCACTTGTCCTTACTCCAGTTTTGTGCTAAACTTTAAAGTCTCTGAAATAATCTTTAATAAAAACGATTTTATTCAGGGCAGAAGGACTGTTTTAAAAATCAGTTACTTACTAAATGACTTTCAGGTGAAAGCGATATGGCGCACTCTCTCAGCTAATCTCTTCTGTTTTCCTTGCTGCCCTCTCTGGTTTACAACAGACACAGCTATGTTACAACCACACAGCAAGATTTTGCAACACAATGGCCTTGAAATAGAATACTCCCAGGTTGAAGACTTAGGCAATCAAGATCGGATAAATGAAACTGTCTGCCAGACTTAGATATTGCTTCTTAGGAGGAAAGCTGCTCTCTCCTTTTCAAAATGTTGCCCTTTAAGTGACAGTGTCCTTTCCCTATAGTAAAGAGATCTTACTTACTGTAACATTGAGTCATAGCCTGGTAACTAAAACAGAACCCTGTCATCTGCAAGGGTCACTGTAGTTACTAAAATGCAGCTTCAGAAGGCATGTGTGTACTGGTGGGTGGTTAGCTGCCATAATGTCTCTCGTTTCCGTTAAAAATGGTAAAACCATTGGAGGCACAGAAACCCTGTACAATTTATTGTAAATGTCTACATTCTTGAACTACATCAGCTAATGAGTTGAATAGCTGCAATAGTGCTCTGAAACCAAACACTATTTCTCAAATATGTGTTAATCTTTTTTTTTTTTCCAAGAAGGCTCACTACTCAGGCCACAGATGACTTGCTTGGGTTTCAAAGGTTTTTTTTCCCCTCAATTTTGATTCTGATATGAAACCGAGATGCTAAATAGCAGCGTATGGGCCACCCTGATACTCCGAGAAGTCTCTTGAAGCTGCACATGGCTCATGATAACTCTGTAATGTGCTGTCATTAGAACTGTTTATCTGAATATCTCAAAACATTTTGTAAACATGGCATACCCACTCAAAACCAGTAGTTTCTTCACATTTTTCTCCATTCCCACATGCATAAGATCCTTTTTTAATGTGGAAACTTGAAGAAGGATTTACAAAAATTTTTCTTCAGTAGTTGTGGGTAAATTGTGAGAGTTCTTTTATATGTCCCACGCTGGTAGCTAACCGTTTAATAACATGGTTTTCCTGACCACATGAAAACACTGTTCAGTAGATTGTCAGTCTCATAATCTGTTAGTTTTAATTGTGTGACTAGGAGTGCTGTTTTAGGATAATTAGGTGAAACAGAAGCCTCAAAACACGCATGATCCAATCAATAGTGGATGCTAGTTTCCTCTGCTTGTTCTCTCTCTCTTCCATACAAGAAACTTCCAAGTTTCTTGGGTTGTTGGTTAATTGGAATAACTTGTTTGCTTGCTTATTATTTATTTATTTTGTTCATTTGAAAGGCAGAGTTATAGAGCAGAGAGGTCTTCCATCCATTGGTTCACTCCTCAAATGGTCAGGATCCTGGAACTCCATCCAGATCTCTCCCACACAGGTGGAAAGGGTCCCAGCACTTGAGCCATATTCTGCTTTTTCAGCAGGGAGCTGGATTGGATATGGAGCAGCTAGGATTCAAAGTGGTACTCTGATGTGGGATGCCCGTGTCACAGGTGGCAGCTTAACCTGCTGTGCCACAATGTCAGTCCCAGAATGACTCACTTTAGATGACCTTGGCATTGGTTGACTTTTCTGTAATTCAGATGTTTATTAAGCAGTTCAATGGAAAGTCATCTACTGAATAAACTATTATCAATTAAGTATTTCCCCACATAACACTTGAAACAGGAATTTCATAAAATTGTCTTCACTTAATGTATGTTGTGTCCTAGTCAATTAGTCACTTGCAAAGGTTCTGCAAATGTTTATGGAAAATGACTGTTATGAAATAGCTATGAATGGATTTCAATTTTTTTGCACCAAAAGAAAAATCTTTTTGTTCCATTTTCCACATACTTTCTGAAGTACCCTATATGTAAGAGGACTAGAAAGCTTAGTTTAACTTGACCTGAGAAGTAAAGAATTCCTTGCATTTGTGGCAATGTCTCCAAGGCACAAAGAAAAATAGGTATTTAGTGTGTACTCAGTTACATTTTTTTTTTGAGAAATGGGAAGCTAATCTGGAATTTGGGGTATAAATTTTTAGGCTTGGGTTAGACTCTCTTACATTTTTTAAAATACCATACCCCCAACCTGTGGCAGTGTGTTCCATGCTGCTGACCATTCCTGTCAGAAAAGGAGAGCGAGGGAACACAGCTATTGCAGCCAGAGTCAGTGAGCAAGCGGATTCCTCTCTATGTGTTACCAAAGCAAACATCATCATCCAATCTGCAGCAAAGTATAACTCATCACACCTTATGAGCTTTGTTTTGTTGTTCACAGATTGTGAGAAAACTTTATTTAGAATTTTATCTTCATTAAATTTTCTTTTTATTTTATTTGAAAGGCAGAGGTAGAGAGAGAGAATCTTCCATCTGCTTGTTCAATCCCCAAATGCCCCCAACTGATGGGGTTGGGCCGACCAAAGGCAGGAGCCAGGAACTCAATCCAGGTCTCCCACATGGGTGGCAGGACCCAGGCACTTGAGCCATCACTGCTGCTCCCAGGGTGCACAAAGCAGGAAGCTGTCTGGGTGTGGAACCAGACTCATACCCAAGCATGCTGATATGGGATTCAGGCATCCCAGTCATAATGTGCCAAACAACACCCCTCACCCCCATCTTCATGTTAAAATTCATTAATAAAAAGGAGCTGGAATTCAGCTTTTATAAAAGATAGCTATGAATTTTTTGGCTAAAAGTTTTTTGCCTTAGCCTTAGATTTTTTTTTAAGATTTATTTATTTATTTGAAAGTCAGAGTTACACAGAGAGAGAAGGAGAGGCAGAGAGAGAGCGAGGTCTTCCATCCACTGGTTCACTCCCCAATTGGCAACAATGACTGGAGCTATGCCCATCAGAAGCCAGGAGCCAGGAGCTTTTTCCAGGTTTCCCATGCGGGTAAAGGGGCCCAAGCACTTGGGCCATCTTCTACTGCTTTCCCAGGCCATACCAGAGAGCTGGATCAGAAGAGAAGCAGCCAGGACTCGAACCTGTATTCATATGTTATGCTGGCACTGCAGGTGGTGGCTTTACCCGCTATGTCATAGCGCCGGTCCCAACCTTAGATTTATTATTCAGATTACTCATGGGCTGCTGGCTTGGTTCAGAAAACCAAGCACCCCGTACAAGTCTGAATTAGATGTCTCAAAAAAAAAAAAAAAAACCCTACTTTTCTTAATTACACTGTACTTTATAAGAAGATTACTCTTTCTAAAATTAGCTCTATGATGGCAAAACAGCTGGATGAAAAGCGAAAAATTCAGGGACTCATTTTGCTATTCCAGACATGAGTTTAATCACCTCTTTGCATCTTAATTTCCATATGTTTTGCAATTGTATAAGATACACAAAATTATGGGAATGTATTTATTTGAGTCTGATGCATAAAAGGTTTAAAAAAAATGTTTATCTTCACCTGCTTGAAAGACACACACACACACACACACACACACACTGGTATCTATATCTTTCATCCACTGGTTCACACCCCAAGTGCCCACAACAGTCCAGGCTGGGCCAGGCCAAAGCCAGGAGCCAGGAATTCCATCTGGATTTTCCATGCGGGTGGTGGGGTCCCAAGCATTGCCTCTGACGATGCATTACCACAAAGCTGGATAGGAAGCAGGATAGCCAGGACTTGAACTGGGATTTGAACCAGCACTCCAATGTGGGTTGTGGGTGTCCCAAGGGCACCTTAGCCTATTATGCCACAATGTGAACCCTTATATATAGGATTTTAAAATTATTACTACATGTTAACAATCTAAAAATACAAATTCTTCATTTGAAAAATTTTTTAAATTTATTTTAGAGACAGAGAAACAGATAGATGGAGACCTCTCATCTGCTAACTGCTTGCAATATTCCCACAACAGCCAGTGCTGGGCCAGGCTGAAAGCAGGAGCCCAGAACTCAATCCAGGTCTCCACGTGGGTGGCAGCTAATGCAAGTATTTGAGTCATTACCTGATGCTTCCCAGGGTGTGCATTAGCAGGAATTTGGAAACAGGAGAGGTGCTGGAACTGGAGCCCAGGTAACCCATATGGGATGTAGGCATCCCAAAGAGAAGCACTAGGCCAAACACTTGCCCTGATCATTTTTTAAATAAGGAAGTTTTGTGCATGATCTTTTAAGGGTTCTTAAAATGAAAACTAACTTATTTTTTGAGCAAAGTTTGTCTTTTGCCAACAGAGACTGTTAGAGATCCTGCTGTATTTTACCCTGTATTGACATTGACTTTTTTTCTTTAAAAAGTTACTTAACATGGCCGGCGCTGCGGCTCAATAGGCTAATCCTCCGCCTAGGGGCGCCGGCACACCGGATTCTGTCCCGGTTGCCCTTCTTCCAGGCCAGCTCTCTGCTGTGGCCAGGGAGTGCAGTGGAGGATGGCCCAAGTCCTTGGGCCCTGTACCCCGTGGGAGACCAGGAGAAGCACCTGGCTCCTGCCTTCGGATCAGTGCGGTGCACCGGCCGCAGTGTGCCAGCCGGCCGCGGCGGCCATTGGAGGGTGAACCAATGGCAAAAAGGAAGACCTTTCTCTCTCTCTCTCTCTCTCTCTCACTGTCTACTCTGCCTGTAAAAAAAAAAAAAAAAAAAAAAAAAAAAAGTTACTTAACACACCAAAAATAAACCTTAGCAGGTACAGAATTGTGAAACCACAGCTACAATCAAGATACAGAACTCATTCCTGTAAAAATTCCCTTTGTGGGGGTCCAAGGTGTGGCATAGGAGGTTAAGCCTCTACCTGCAGCACTGGCATCCCATGTGGGCCTGCATTTGAGTCCTGGCTGCTGCGCTTCTGATCCAGCTTCCTGCTAATGTGTCTGGGAAAGCAGTGGAGGATGGCCCAAGTGCTTGGGCCCCTGCACCCATGTGGGAGACTCAGATGGAGCTCCTGGCTCCTGGCTTTGGTTTGGTCCAGTTCTGGCCATTGTGGTCATTTGGGAGAGAGAACCAGCAGATAGAAGACCTCTCTCTCTGCCTCTCCCTCTCTGTCTGTGGCTCTGCCTCTCAAATAAATAAATAATTTTGTAAAAATTCCCTTTGTGGTCAAATCCTCATCCTACTCCTAACCCAGGCAATCACTGATCTCTTTGTTCCTATAGCTTTGGCTTTTCTAGAACGTCACATAGAAGGAATCATGTAATATGTTGTCTTTTGAATCTGGCTTCTTTCACTTAGCAAAGAACTTTGGAGATTCATTAATGTTCCTGTGTGTGCTAATAATTGATTCCTTTCTTATTCCTGAAGAGTATTTCATTGTATGGACTCTGATTTATCCATTACCTATTTGATGGATATTTGAGCTGTTTCCAGGTTTTGTTTTTTTTTTTTTTCGTGATGAATAAAGCTACTACAGACATTTATGTTCAGGTTTTTGAGTGAACAGTTTCAATTTCATTCTGGTAAATACTTAGGAGTGAGATTACTGGGTTTGTGGTAATTCTGTTTAACTTTATTAAAAAAAAAAAACACAAAAAAAAACACAAACTGAAATTGTTTTCTAGAGTGTCTCTGCCATTGTGCATTGCCTCGCACAATGCCTGAGAAAATTCAGTTACTCCTGGTTTTCATCAGCAGTTGGTTATGTTCAGACTTTATTATACTCTGTTAGATTTGTAGTGGTATCTAATTGTGCTTGAAATTTGTATTTATTGAATGACTGATGATGTTAAGCAACTTTTCCTGTGTCTATTCTTTTTTAAAAATTTAAAACAATTTTTTTTGTTGCAAAGCAACTTTTCATGTGCTCGTTTTTCTTTCTTTTAAATTTATCTTTATTTTTACTGATTGACTTAAGAGGCAGAGAAAGAGACACAAACAGATAGAGTGCCTATCTGCTGGTTCACCCACCAAATGCCTGCAATGTCTGGGGTTGTGCTAGACTGGAGCCTGGAGCTGGGAAGTCAGTCCAGGTCTCTCGTGTGGGTGGCAGGGACCACCTTCCACAGTCTGCATTGGCAGAAAGCTCGAATCGGGAGTTGGAGCCAGGCATTGAACTCAGGTACTCCAACATGGGATGCAGCCATCTTAATACTAGGCCTGTTTTTCACCCATGCCTCTTCTTTGATGAGTGTCTGTTCAAATCTGACCCATTATTTTCCTCCCTACCTGTTATCATCGAGGGCTGGTAGACAACAGCTGGAGCTCCCACAGGGGTGGCAGGGACCCAAGCACTTAGACCAACCTCCACAGCTTTCCCTGGCACATTAGCAGAGAGCTGGATTGGAAGTGGAGCAGCTGGGACTTGAACCAGCATTCATATGGGATGCTGGCGTTGCAGGCGGCAGCTTTAACTACTACACCACAGCACCAGCCTCTGGCTTGCATCAGTGTCCTCAGAATTTCTGCCTGACCAATCCAAGGCTTGGTGTATGAAGAGAAGGCACAGGTGAGGCCCTGTGCATTTACACCCCCACCCCCCACCCTAGGGATTTCCCCTTCACCTGTACAGCAATTACCTCCATGGCTCCGGGCCTCCTGGTTCTGGCACCCAGGTGAAGGCAGCTGATGACATTCTCATGGGCCACTAAAGCTCAGTACCATAGTGGCTTTTCTGTGAACCTGTGCAGCGCAGCTTCAGGCCACGGATCCGGCTCTAGGACCCTGAGCAGGGTGCCTTTGTCCACAACACCTCTGTGAGCACATTTTGCCACCTGCACTCCCTCCTTGCACTGGGCAAAGGTGCTGTCATTCAGGAGGCCTGTTGTGGAGGACAAGGAGTGTGTGCACAGCGGTCAGACCTCCTCCAGGGGCAGGTGCTGAATCTGGAAAGAGGCCAAGACCCTTGGGGAAAGGATGGTGTTGAGATGTGGGCATCTTAACCAGCAGGCCAAATATCTGCTCTCAACTTCTACTGTTAATAGATGTTTTCCATTTGGCAGTCTATTTCTTTAAGGAAATAAACGGAGTTTATTTTTACCTTCTGTGTCTGATCATTCAAATATCTGCACTCTTTGTGGATTTTTTCTATGGATTCTATTGGGTGTTGTTTACACTGGTTCTCACTTATGGTAACATTTCTTTCATGTTTGTTCCTATGAGCTGTTCACTTTCCTTAGAAAATAATTTGTGGGCTATTTAAGTACATTCCTCCAGAATGGATTTGCATTTGCTTCCTTTATGCACCTGAAGTCTGCCTGTTCAATTTCTAGTCATCACTTGAGGCTTTAATGGACCTATTTTGACTACAGGTCATCACCAGTAGCAATCTTTCAGGGACAGCGAATTTTAGCCCTTAATTGTGCTTAATTAAGGGAACTTTCCTTGTGGTCTCCCAAAGATGCATAGTGTGTGGGTTTTCATCCCCACATCGAGGGTCCAGACCCTGTTGAAAGGGGCTCTCTTACAGGATTCTCCGAGCCTGAGGCTTTATCTTCTGTTCCAGGCTCCCCACCAACTCCATCAACCCAAAGCTGAGGTTTACCAGGTTGAGAAATTGCCTACAGGGCAAAGTGACCCAAACAACTCTAAAATGACTGAACAACTCTAGAACTCTTTAGGTGAATAAAGTAAATTGTGCCTCCTTGTGTTGTACATCCTCTCCATTTATGTGTCTGGGTTCCTCCTCCAGTTCTCTTTAACCTGATAAGTCCTTTCTTTCTTGTATATGCTTCAATGCCTCTAAGAGGTTTAAGATTTTTTTTTTAATCAGCCTGTTGAGTTGTTTCCAGTGGGAGGTCTGAACTCTCCCACTCTGTCATGTGCCTGCAAACACAACTCTCAAAACTCAACTTGCCATGCCCTACACTTTTTAAAAATAATTCATAGGAGCTGGTGCTGTGGTGTATTGCCTAAAGCCGCAGCCTGCAGTGCTGGCATCCCATATGGGTAACGGTTTGAGTCCCAGTGCTCCACTTCTGATCCAGCTCTCTGCTATGGCCTGGGAAAGCAGTAGAAGATGGACCAAGTGCTTGGGTCCCTGCACCCACGTGGGAAACCCTGAGGAAGCTCTTGGCTCCTGGTTTCAGATCAGTTCAGCCCCAGCCGTTGCGGCCATTTGGGGAGTGAACCAGCAGATGGAAGGTTCTCTTTCTCTCTCTCTTTCTCTTTTTGTCTCTGCCTTTCAAATAAATAAGTAAATATTTTTTTAAAAAAGCTCATAGCCTAACTTGTTTAAATAACACTTAGTTTTTTTCTGGCACCAAAGCTTTAAGTAGGCCTAGTTTGATGGAATTAGAAAGAATTCATGGTCCTTTGTGCTGAATGAGTCTCTTGTGAATTTTGCTAATGCATGCATTGTATTTACATTGAAATACCAAAGCAGCTCAAAGATCTAGTAGTGACCACAGTTTTTTTTATGTTTCTCAGAAAATGAGTACACTAAACCAGAATCGTGTGTATCAGTTACATAGAAAATGCTGTGTCTCCATGGTTACACTAAAACATAGCAAGTGCAAAGGGGAAATGTCTTTTGGTGGTTGATAAGCTGAAAGGAAGTGAGTCTTGTTGTACTACAATATTAGGAGTGTTTTTCAACTTTGGCTCCAGGATGGAAGGTTTCAGATCCTCCTGTGTCACTATGTACTGAAACGTAAGAGTAGTTATGGAAAAACCACACGTGTAGCCATTGCAAAGTCTCACTGCTCTGATGTCATAAAGAAAAACATTATGCAGAGATCCTTTTGTGTGATCTATTTAATTCTTGCTGTAATTTGTAGAAATTTCTCTGAAATATAATTCAGTAATTTTTTTTTTTTTTTGGACAGGCAGAGTGGTCAGTGAGAGAGAGAGATAGAGAGAAAGGTCTTCCTTTGCCGTTGGTTCACCCTCCAGTGGCCGCCGCAGCCGGCTGGCGCACTGCGGCCGGCACTCCGCACTGATCCGAAGGCAGGAGCCAGGTGCTTTTCCTGGTCTCCCATGCGGGTGCAGGGCCTAAGCACTTGGACCATCCTCCACTGCACTCCCGGGCCATAGCAGAGAGCTGGCCTGGAAGATGGGCAACCGGGACAGAATCCGGCGCCCCGACTGGGACGAGAACCCGGTGTGCCGGCGCCGCTAGGCGGAGGATTAGCCTATTGAGCCGTGGCGCCAGCCTTGATTCAGTAAATTTCAAACAGTTAAAGGGAGAGAAAAGTCTGTCTTGGCCCAATATCACATTAGCCCTGTTTCTCACTTGGAAAAAAATTATTTTACAACACTCATCACATCAGCCTTGGACACCATGTAGTCCAATTGTGCCTGCTGTGTAGTAGACATTTGATACATGTTTACTGAACCAATTAATTAATGGACAATATATTATGGGGAGAAAATTGAAGAAGGAAGATGCCTGGGATTCAATGCCCATTCTAAAATTCCCTAGCGCTGTGGCTTTGGGTGATCCAAAGCCCTGGTGTCTTCATTGCTTGTCCTCCTGTTGGGTCAAGCTGTACTGCCACTCCCTGTACGTGCTGCATCACTTCCCAATTCAGTGTCTTTGTCCTAACGGTTATCTGTCTAACACGCCCTTCCCCCATCTCTACATGACTAACCCTTCCAAGCCATGGCTTCCGACTTCTCGTAATCCTCTCAGCACAATTACTTCCCCACTGAGCTGCCTGGACACCACTCGGGCTAGAAGTCACCATCCTCTCATCTACAGCATCTCTTTTCTTTTAGCTCAGTGGTGTCGGTGAATACTTAGGCTTATATTGTGATCTCTTACGTAGATTTCTGTTCCACAGTGCTTCTCACGAGGGTAGGGCCCATGCTGGCTATATTTTTGTAGCCTCCCCTTCCGCGTGACACCTAGCGGGATACATTCAAGATGGTATGTGTTCAATAAATGACTGCTGGATCTGAAAAAGGGTATCAATAATTACACTTTCTTTGGCGATGGTAGAGGGCTGCACCAGATAACTTGAGGCCACCTCCAGCACTGATGGGAATGCGGGATAGAGATCAGTAAGGAAAATTGCACAATCTATCCATTAATGGGAGAAGGAAAGAGACTACTTGGGAGGATCAGAGCCCTTTCAAACGCACGGGTGAAGAGGGAAATTGATGACACAAAGAGAGAAAGTGACAAGAGCAGTGTAGGTTGTGCCAGTTATTTTAAAAAGCTCATTTTTCACCTGCCTTTTTTTGGGGGGGGGGGGACTATACATATCTGACTTCAACTGGCATATTATGTACCTGATTTTGAGAGATCCCCTGAGGACTTGAGCCAGAAGGTAAATTACATTTTTAGAATACAGTTAATAGTCTCATAAACATAATTTGAGTGAAAGAAAGTAGAGACAAAACAGTCCATACTGTCTGATCCTGTTAATGTGAAGTTCAAAAAGACAAAACTGATTTGTGGTAATAAAAGTTGAAATAGTGATTACACTTGCAGGGTGCTGGCTCATACGCGGCACAAGTGGTCTTCAGAAGGGTTGATAATAATACAGTTTGATTTAGGTAGTGGTTATACAGGATATACACATGTATACAGATTTTGGGTTGTATACTTAAGATTTGTGCACTTTAGTGTATGTAAGTTGTACCTCAATTAAAAAAAAGAAGGAGGGGTGGGCATTGTAGCATAGTGGGTTAAGTTCCACTTGGGACACCCACATCTCGTATCAGAGGGCCTGATTGGAGTCCTCACTACTCCCTGTTTCCAATTCAGCTTCCTGCTAATATGCTGGAGAAGCAGCAGATAATGGCTCAAGTGCTTGGGTCCCTGTCACCCACTTGAGAGACCTAAGTGGAGTTCCAGGCTCCTGGCTCCAGCCTGGCCCATTCCAGGCTGTTGTGGACATTTGGGGACTGAACTAGTCAATAGATGATATGTCTCTCTCCCCTTCTGTCTTTGAGACTCTGCGTTTCAAACAGATAAATAAATACACAAATAAATAGATAAATATTAAAAAAGAATGCGGTTAACAACTGTGATAGCCCCCTGTATCACTGATAAGCAGGTAAAGGATACTTTGAAGCTATGAAGTGTGTTTCCCAAAAAAAAATGAGGCACACTTTTTAAAAATTCCAGAGTTCTCTCTGGGAACCTGTGACCAGATGGCTCTCATAAATAATGCATCAAAATATGGTTAGGACTAGAAGAATTCATGATGTGTGATAAAAGGAAAAAAAAAAACAAATATGATCACATAGTTTACTCTCTCTGACTTTTGTTAGGATTTTTTGGAAGAGCCGAGGTCACCAACAAATGATCATACAGGGACAGGCTTTTTTTTTTTTTTTTTTTGACAGGCAAAGTGGACAGTGAGAGAGAGAGAAAGAAATGTCTTCCTTTGCCGTTGGTTCACCCTCCAATAGCCGCTGCGCTGCGGCCGGCGCACCACACTGATCCGATGGCAGGAGCCAGGTGCTTCTTCTGGTCTCCCATGCGGGTGCAGGGCCCAAGCACTTGGGCCATCCTCCACTGCACTCCCTGGCCACAGCAGAGAGCTGGCCTGGAAGAGGGGCAACCGGGACAGAATCCAGTGCCGCGACCAGGACTAAAACCCGGTGTGCCGGCACCGCAGGCAGAGGACTAGCCCATTGAGCCGTGGTGCCGGCCAGGGACAGGCATTTGACCTGGTGGTTGATACTGGTTGCCGGTGCCTCACCTTGGAGTGCGTGGGGTCAGTACCTGGCTCTGCTCCTGACTCTGGCTTTCTGCTTATACAGACCCTGGGAGGCAGTGGTGATAGCGTGGGTAATTAGGTCCCTGCCTTCCATGTGGGATACTTATGTTGAGTTCCTGGTTATCAGCGTCAGCCCCCAGCACAAGGCAGATAGTATCAATCTCTGTCTCTCTCCCCTCTGTGTCTTTCTCTCTCTCTCTCTCTCTCTTCACTCTGGATCTCAAACACATAAATACGTTTTAATGGTCATGCAATAAGAATGGAAGGAGTACTGCACTGGGGGACTTCCCTGGCTGTGGCACCTTGAATAACTTACAGGCTTTCTGGGCACTAGATGCTTCCTCCGTTAAGCGGAAAATTTTTTATCTCTTCAAAGATATGGGACAGGATCAAGTGATGGCTGGAGCCTCTTTCCAGCTCTTACAATCTTTGGCTTATGGAAACTGAAACTACAAAGAACAAGGTTGGTTAAAGCTTTCACATGATTGGAAGTAGGATGGGAAAATAAGTCATTTTTAAAATGTGTAATTATAGGCCATAAACAAAGTAGGAGGCCATGCCAAGCAGGAAAATATCCAGGCTGAAAACATCATTCTGGCTCATTGAACCACCCCATACCATTTGCTGCTGTCACCTGTGGATTTCCCTAACCCTTCACAAGCGCTTTATCCAGTGGTGCTAACAAAAAAAGAGAAGTGCACAGTGATAGATTTCAATCAAAGAAAGCAATTGTAGAGTAAATTTTTTTTCCTTTGGGGTTCACATTTGTGCAGAATAATTCCATTACCAAAAAATGATATTTTGTAAAATGTGTGAGCAGAGAAGGAGCACTTGTTCAGCTCAAACAAAAACTCCCAGCCGGCAGGAAGTGCACTGCTCGGCATCATTGCTGCTTTCAGTCCTAGTAATGAGCATCACCTGTATTTTCCTAAACAGGCAAATGAGTTAAATGATTTGCCTGAAGTCACATGGCGGGGAGAAGCCAAAGGCCAGTTCTCGGGCTCTCCAGCTGGCTGCACACTCCACCAGGCCATGCTGCCCCTGTGGTTCCTTGTGGATTGACTTGAGCTCCATTGAAGAGGCAGGGAGGATATATACTGTCCTTGCGGTTTGTTGTTGTTGCTTAACTTTTATTTGGAAGGCAAGGAGAGAGAGAGAAGAGAGAAAGAGAAAGAGAAAGCTCTATCTTCCCACCTGCTGGTTCACTCCAAATGTCAACAGCCAGGGTGGGGTAAGGCTGAAGTCAGGAGCCAGGAGCTCAGCCTGGGTCTCCCATATGGGTGGCAGGAACCTAAGTGTCTGAGCCATCCTCTGATACCTCCCAGGCTGTGCATTAACAGGAAGCTGGAAATGGGAGTGCAGTTGAGACTGAAAACCAATGGGATGTAGGTATCAAGTCCTGGCTGCTCCACTTCTGATCCGGCTCCCTGCTGTGGCCTACTTGAAGGCAGCAGAAGATGGCCTAGGTGCTTGGGCCCCTTCACCCATGTGGGGGATCCAGAAGATGCTCCTGGTTTTGGTCTGGCCCAGCCCTGCCATTAGGGGAGTGAACCTGCGGATCTCCCCCTCCCTCCTTCTCGCTCGATCGCTCTCTGTCTCTCTCTCTCTCTCTGTCTCTCCTTTTCTATGTAACTCCTCCTTTAAAGAAAAAATGTTCTGAGTGAGCACGTTTTCAGCAGCGCAGCTGTTAGCACACCTAAAAACCAATGATCCTGTTATAGAAATGTCTTTTATTTATTTATCACAATCAGCTGGCATAATCACTTTTACTAAGTCTCCAAGGAATGCTCCCTAATGTGTAGATTCTAGTTGTAAAATGAATTTTTACATAAGGACAAATGTTTTATGTCTCCTCATATTTTGTATTATCAATCTTTTCAGATTTGTGAATCTAATGAGTAAAAGAAAAAACTGGTGTCCTGTTGTTATTTTAATCTTCGTTTTCCTGATTATAAGTGAGGCTTGGCATCTTTTCATTTTTTATTGGAAGTGTAAGTTGATGAAGCTTTATGGAAGGCTGATGGACAATACCAAGTAATATTTTAAGTGCGCATACTTTTCAAACCAGAAATTCCATCTTTCCATAGCTCCCTTAGAGAAATAATGCTCACACAAATGCACATGAGACACATGCGAGGGTTTTCTCTGCACCTTTGTCTCAAGTAGCAGATACTTAAACCTAAATAACCATCAACAGGAAGATAAACTGCAAACCGTGGAAACCTGTAACCATTACAAGGAATGGAG
Organism: Oryctolagus cuniculus; assembly: GCF_051225735.1. Taxonomy (NCBI): domain Eukaryota; kingdom Metazoa; phylum Chordata; class Mammalia; order Lagomorpha; family Leporidae; genus Oryctolagus; species Oryctolagus cuniculus. The sequence goes on from NC_142878.1 coordinate 88,940,605, forward strand.
TTTCAGAGAAAGAAGTGAACTGCAGAACAGTTTATACAATAGAACAATATTGTTAACTTATAAGTGAATAAGAAAACTACATTTTGCTTTAAGATTTATTTATTTGAAAGGCCGAGAGACAGAAAGAGACAAATCTTCCAGATGCTGGTTCATGCCCTAGATGGCTGCAACAGCCAGGTCTGGGCCAGGCTTAAGCCAGGAGCTTGAAACTCCATCCAGATTTCCCACAAGGATGGCAGGGGCCCAAGTACTTGGCCATTTTCTACTGCTTTCCCAGGAATACTAGCAGGGAGTTGAATTGGAAGTGGAGGAGCTGGACACAAATGGGTGCTCATATGGGATGCCAGTGTCACAGGCAGCAGCCTAACCTGCTGTGCTAGTTTCCCAGCCCCCCAAAACTATACAATTCTATACACATACATTTTCATATATATGCATGTAAATGATAGGAAAATGTCTTAAGGGTTATGTTAGACAGGTTGCCTAGGGAGAGGAGCCCAAGTTAGCAAGTGGCCAAGAGAGATTTTTGCATGCTCTGTATTCTTGAATTTTTTAAAATACATTTTTATTAATATAAACAGAACAGATTTCATGTAGTTCAATTTATAGATTCAACGTGATTCCAATCAAAATACCAAAGGCATTTTTCTCATATCTAGAAAAAAATAATCCTAAAATTCATATGGAAATGAGAGAACCTGAATAGCCAAAGCAATCTTAATAATAATAATAATAATAATAAGCTGGAAGCATCACAAACACCAGATTTTAAGATCTGCTACAGGACTGTTGTGATCAAAACAGCCTAATACTAGTATGAGGACCAATGGAACAAAGTAGAAACCCCAGAAACTAATCCACGCCTCTACAACCAACTAACCTTTGACAAATGAGCTAAAATCATTCCTTGGTGATTTCCCATTCCTTGGTAAAATTGGATGTCCACAGGCAGAAGTATGAAACAAGACCCCTGCCTTGCACCGTATACGAAAATCAACTCACAATGGATCAAGAATCTAAACCTAAGACCTGAAACCATCGAACTACCAGAGGGAAACCTAGAGGAAATGCTGCAAGACATTAATGTAGGCAAAGGCTTCTTAGAGAAGACCTCAGAAGCATAGGCAATAAAAGCAAAAATAGACAAATGGGGTTACATCATGCTTGAATCTTTAAAATAAGAATGTATTTATGTATGGCTTTGTGAATTAATTAAAATATAGACTAAATAAAACCGAACATCAAACTATAAAATTTAATGAAGAGAACATTATTATTTCAATATAAGGAATCGATTTCAAATTTTAGAAATTTCATGGATGTTCTAGAGTTGAAAATAAGAGTTAGGCCGTCGCCGCGGCTCACTAGGCTAATCCTCCGCCTTGCGGCGCCGGCACACCAGGTTCTAGTCCCGGTCGGGGCACCAGATTCTGTCCCGGTTGCCCCTCTTCCAGGCCAGCTCTCTGCTGTGGCCAGGGAGTGCAGTGGAGGATGGCCCAGGTGCTTGGGCCCTGCACCCCATGGGAGACCAGGATAAGCACCTGGCTCCTGCCTTCGGATCAGCGTGCCGGCCATGGCGGCCATTGGAGGGTGAACCAACGGCAAAGGAAGACCTTTCTCTCTGTCTCTCTCTCTCACTGTCCACTCCTGCCTGTCAAAAAAAAAAAAAAAAAAAAAAAAAAAAGAATTAGTCTAACTGCAGCTGAATTGATATGAGACTTGTCATTCAAACGAAGAGTTAAAAATGTAGTCAAGAATCAAAATCAGGGCGGATATTTGGAACAGCACTTGGGATGCCTACATCCATGTGCAGTGCCTGGATTCAGAGTCCTGGTTCTGTTCCCATTCTGGCTACTTGCTAATGCATACCATGGGAGGCATCAGGCAGTGACTCAAATACGTGGATCTCTGCCGCCCATGTAGGAGACACAGACTGAATTTCTGGCTGAGTCCTAGTGTTGTAGATATCCGGGGAGTGAACCAGTGGATGGAAGATCTTTGTCTCTTCCTCTCTCTCCCCGTCCTTTCCCACCTTCTCTCCCTCCCTTGTAAATAAATAAATAAAAATTTTTAAATAGGGCTGGTGCCGTGGCTCACTTGGCTAATCTTCCACCTTCGGCGCCGGAATCCCATATGGGCGCCAGGTTCTAGTCTCGGTTGCTCCTCTTCTAGTCCAGCTCTCTGCTGTGGCCTGGGAAGGCAGTGGAGGATGGTCCAGGTGCTTGGGCACCTGCATCTGCGTGGGAGACTGGGAAGAAGCACCTGGCTCCTGGCTTCGGATCAGCATAGCTCCGGCTGTGGCGGCCATTTTGGGGGGTGAACCAATGGAAGGAAGACCTTTCTCTCTGTCTCTCCCTCTCACTGTCTGTAACTCTACCTATCAAATAAATAAATAAAAAATCTTTAAAATTTTTTTTAAATAATCAAAATCATCTAAAATATATGGGTGTTTGATATAATGTAGAAATTGAATGATAGTCATTTCACTTTTTGTCCAGATATCAAATAAACAAAGCTTGAGCTTCACCTTTCTTGTCACTGATTTTAATTTGCTTAAACAACTCTGGTGTTCTTTATTCATATTTTATATTGAACAGATTCCATTTTTCATGGGATGGACACTCTTTTTTGACATTGTTTGCTTTCCCCCAAACACAAAAGTATCATGCTTAGTGTGTATGTGAGGAAATCATTGATAGTTATGAAGAAAAAAACAAAAATGCAATGCCATCATTTAAGATAAATACTGTCAACATTTTTAGGTGTTTTCCCCTTTGCATATAGGTGTGCATGGAATTGGGTTAGCACAGTGCATACCATTGGATTTCTATTTTTCTCCAGTTAGCATTTTATTGTAAGCACCTCTACATGTCATTATAAGTTCTTCAAAAATGTTTATAATAGCATAATGATTTTTCCAAACTAGAATTTATTTATTATTCTACTATGGAAAATTATCTTGTTTTCTTTAATTTTCCACTATTATATGTGATTTTGAAGAGCATCCTTGCATGTAATTCCTTGCTTCCATCATTAATTATGTCTCTAGGATATACTCTAGAAATGGAATTATAGGATTGTGTTATTTATTATTCTCTCCTATGCTCCCCTCCCCTCCACTCCAACCATATTCTCTGCCTGTTTTCATTCTGCTTCATGGCTTTTGTTTGTTTTTGAGAAGCAGAGATAGAGATACAGGGATAGACATTTGGCTCAGTGGCTAAGGTGCCACCAGGGATGCCCACATCCCATATCCAAGTGTCTAGGTTCAAGTCAGGGCTCTCCACTTCTGATTCCAGCTTCCTGCTAATGCACACCCCTGGAAGGCAGTGGGTGACAGCACAAGTCGTTGTGTTGCTGGCTCAAGTTCACAGCCCCTGGCTTTGCCCTGGTCCAGCTCTGATTGTTGCAAGCATAAGGGGAGTGAACCAGTGGATGGAAGATCTATGTCTGTCTTTGTCTTTCTGCCTTTGAAATAAAATGAAAATCAATAAGACTTTTTACAGAGAGACAGAGACCGCTCCCCTCTACTGTTTCTCTTCCCAAAGGCCTGCAGTGGCTGGGGCAAAGGCCAGGCTGGAGCAATCCTGGGAGCCAGAAACTTGATCCAGGTCTCCCACATGGGTGGCAAGGATCCCATTGCTAATCCATCACCACCCCTTCCCAGGTCTGCATTGGCAGGATGCCCAAGCTGGAAACTGAAACCTGGCACTTGGATGTGGGACACAGCATCCCAACCTGTGTCTGAACTGCCGGGCCAAACGCCCACCCCCTGTTCCCTGTCTTTGTAGATTGCACCTCCAGAATCCCTTGCCATTTGGGATTCAGTCAGTGGGGTGACCCTCAGGAAAAGTTCAGAGGGCTTAGAATGAGAGGCGCTGGACAGTCCCTGCTCACCCCTGTCTTGCCTTGAGGCAGGAGCTGTGCGTCCCTCCCCACCCCCAGCCCAGCTCCCTTATTGATGGTGACTCCTCCATGGTTCCCTCTTACTGGAGGCCATAAAAATTCCTCTCTTTGTCCCTTTAGCCTTGGGAGTGGCGGATGCTTCCCACTGCTCTTCTCGGAGCCTCAGCATTCCTTGATTACTCCTTTAACCCAGCACACTTGGCTTAAGTAGTTCCTTGATTAAAGTCTGTTCACTTGAACCACCCTGGGTTTAATCCCTTTTCTTTGGAGATCCTGATAGTCCTGATAAGGTTAAGTTGTACAAACTTTTAAAGCACATTCTTGCCTGCAGACTGCCAAACTCACTGCAGAAAGGCCCTAGCAGTTTACATAGCCAGTAGTAGAATGCGAACCCTGATGGGATGGGCTCTCAAAGTCGTGATAGATGTTTGAAGGCGTTCAGTCTCTTCTTTGTTACCTGGTGCCATCCTCTCTGTTGTCACTCATAGGCAAAGGGTTTTGAACTCCAACTAAGACATTTCATGGAAAGCTATGCATATCATTGGTGAAAAATATCAAGAAAAGTGGTTGTGCATCATTTACAAACCTGAAATCCACAATGCAAAAAAGAGAAGCTGGACTGTGTTGTCAATGTCTCCTTTGATTGACATTTATGGACCACTGGGGATCCAGTACTGTTGTGCTTAAGATCCTAGTGCTTGGGGCCAGCGCTGTGGCACAGTAGGTGAAAGCCTCAACTTGCAGTGCCAGAATTCTGTATGGGCACCGGTTCGAGTCCCAGTTGCTCCACTTTTGATCCAGGTCCCTGCTAATGCACCTGGGAAAGCAGCAGAGGACGGCTCAAGTCCTTGGTCCCCTGCAGCCACACCCATGTGAGAGACCCAGAAGCTCCTGGATTGGCTCAGCTCTGGAGAGTGAACCAGAGGATGGGAGACCTTTCTTTGTCTGTTTCTACCTCTCTTTGTAACTCTTTCAAATAAATAAAAATAAATCTTTTTTTTTTTTTTTTAAAGATCTTAGTGCTCATGTTCTGGACAATTCCTACTTCATCTTCATAGTTCTGGCTTTCCTAATAGAACAGTTTGCAGGTTCAGTACTTGGATTATGAGAAAGAGAAAAACAATCCACAAACACATCCTCTTCCCCTCCTTTTCAAGAAGGCAGGAACTTGGCTGGTGCCGTGGCTCAATAGGCTAATCCTCCGCCTTGCGGCGTCAGCACACCGGGTTCTAGTCCCGGTCGGGGCACCGGATTCTGTCCTGGTTGCCCCTCTTCCAGGCCAGCTCTCTGCTGTGGCCCAGGAGTGCAGTGGAGGATGGCCCAGGTGCTTGGGCCCTGCACCCCATGGGAGACCAGGAGAAGTACCTGGCTCCTGCCATCGGATCAGCGTGGTGTGCCAGCCTCAGTGTGCCGGCCACAGCGGCCATTGGAGGGTGAACCAACGGCAAAGGAAGACCTTTCTCTCTGTCTCTCTCTCTCACTGTCCACTCTGCCTGTCAAAAAAAAAAAAAAAAAAAAAAAAAAAAAAAAAAAGGCGGCAGGAACTACTGGTATTTTACACAGTGGTTGTTTGAATGGGGCTGAGATTTTAACTAAGTGAGTCAGATGTTTATACTTTAGCTGGGGCTGGCATTGTAGCATAACGGGTGGGTTAAGCCACCACTTGGAATGTCGGCATCCATATGGGGAGTGTTGGGTCATGTCCTGGTGGCTCTGTTTCCAATCCAACTCCTTGCTAATGCACCTGGGAAGCCAGATGAAGATGGCCCAAGTACTTGGGCCCCTGCCACCTATGTGCGAGACCCAGATTGAGTTTCTGGATCCTGGCTTCAGCCTGACCCAGATCTGGTTGCTGCGGCCATTTGGGGAGTGAAAAGGCGAATGCAAGATCCCTGTCTCCTGCCTCTCCCTGTGTCACTCTGGCTTTCAAATAAATAAATCTTGGACTATAGCTGACTGGTGTGACACAGGTGGAAAACATTGTGCTTTTCCATTTTCTTGCAAAATAACGAGACACCTAGTGGGCATAATATGAAAATACCTTATGAATATCATTTACCTGGGTAGTAACTGAACTCACTGTTTCCTATGGGAAACATTTACCCAGGTAAATGATAGTCAATAACTGCCTAAATGTTGCATTCAACAAAAGTAGTCTTATTAAGGACTCCAGAGCCAGGAATCAGACCATATTGACTAGCTGAGGTATATTATTACCATGTATTTTATGGCACTCAATGTTTTTCACAGTTCTTTCAACATCAAGTTTCTCTCCATAACACTAGGGACAAAAGTATCACCCCCCGCCCCGCCCAGATCCTGAGCTCCCTTAGGGAAGAGGCTGCATGGATTTCCTCCCAGACAAGCCCAATGTCTAGTACACAAAGAATAGGAGCTCCATAAAAGTTCTATGAACTCAACTGATCTGAACAACCACTTCAAGAGATGGAATAGTCTCTGATTTATTTTTCTAGGTGAAGAAACAAAATATCAAAGAGTAGAGAGAACCACCCTCCAATTAAATAAAATCCAACCATAACCCTTACCCTGTGCTCCCTGCCTTTTGCCCATGCTCAGACAGACCACGTGAGAAACCCCCTGGCTCACATAAATGCCCACTGGCCTTCCTCTGTGCTTTGAGTTAGAGCATCCATCTTTATTCCATCACTAGGGACCGTTCTGGAAGGTCTTAGGGTCTAAGTCAGGGGTCATCAATCCATGACCCAAGTGAGGCCCCAGTAGGGGGCGTGCCTCTGAGGGTCTTCCGTGCTAGATCTCCGGATCCCACACTCCACTTTCATCTCATGATGGGGCTTATGGGTGTCTATTCCCATAGAGCACATGCTCAAGTTAAGTACAGGGAATAATGTGTTTATGTCACCAAGGTTTAGCCATGGAACTTATAAATCCCAACGTGCCCCTGGCCAGGCTTTGTCTTTGGAAATGTTCTTCCAGTTGGGGTTCAAGGGTTCTTGGGAGTTCTACTGATGAATGCTTGGGGTCTAGAAGTTTTCTATAGCTATTTGCAATTTTTGATTTCCATCTCTGATCATCTACACTTATCGTAAATATCCTTTAGACCACCTGTCTGGCCACCTTATAACTGGCTCTCAACATGAGAATAAACTGTTCCACACAAAGTATTTAAGATATGCTGATACCTAGTAATCAACTCAAATAATACCATGCAATTATTTTTTGCTTGGATATTATGCACATACCATGAAATTCTTCTTTTTAAAGCATATAACTGGTTTTTTTTATTATATTCACAAGGTTGTACAACCACCATCACTATGCATGTAATTCCAGTACATTCTTATCACCTCAAAAAAAAAAAAAAAAAAAACCATCCACATTAGCAGCCACTGCACATTTCCCTCTCCCTCCACCCCTAGCAACCACTAACCTACTTTCTCTTTGGATTTGCTTATTCTGGAAATTTCACTTAAATGGAATCATATGATTTGTGGGCCTCTTGTGTCTGGCCTTTTCATTTAGCATGTTGTCAAGGTTCATCCATGCTGCAATGTGAATCAGTACTTGATTCGTTTTTCTGGCTATATATATCCCCCCACCACCAAACCCTGCCCAATTCAAAAACTACTGGGAAACTTTATTCTCCATTCTTAAAACAAGGAAATAAAATAGGGAGGGAGAGAGAGAGAGTGGACGGCTGATGGATGAATGAGAGAGAGGTGTGTACCGTCTTAAACAGCCCCACAGCAGTGAGACCCAGTAGACCTCTCTGAAATGATAGGAATGTTGTCTTTGGCACCGTCCAGTGCAGAAAACACTAACCATGTGGCTACTGAGCACAGGAACTGTGGCCTATGCAACTAAGAAACTGAACTTTAAATTGTAATATATTTTAAGAATTTCCATAGCTACATGTGGCTAAGAGCTATCAAAACAGACAAAGTGGAACTCCACAGTAGAAAACTCATAATTTAACAGGATTTGCAATTTACGGCTTCATTCATGACAACTGGCTTGCAAGAAATTTTACTTTTGGGGCTGATGTTGTGGTGCTGTGGATTAAGCTGGCACTCCAGTTTGGAGTGCTGGTTCAAGTCCCCTTGAGTCCAGCTCCCTGCTAATGTGCCTGGGAAAGCAGCATAAAATGGCCCAAATGCTTGGGCCCCTGCCACACACATGGGAGAAATGGATGGAGTTCTTGGATCCTGGCCACAGCAGTCAAGGCTTTCACCATTTGGAGAGTGAAGTAGCAGATGGAAGATTTCTTTCTGTCTATTTCTGTTTCTCCTTCTCTCTCTATGTCACTCTGCCTTTCAGATAAATCTTTTTTTTTTTTAAGAAGTTTTCCTTTTGTTTTCTTATTTTCAATAGAGGTGGAGAGAGAAACATGATCTTCTTTCTTGCTGTGCATTTTTAATTAGCAACTTGATTTTTGGATAGTAGAGAGAGTATATTATTTTGCTGCTTTTGCATTTTATCTTATCAACATTCTTAGCTCAAATCTAGTTAGGAGCCCAGCCATGTATGGTCATCACATGAATCTTTTCTAAAACTTCCTTTAAAATAAATACATTTTTTATACATCTGTGGTAGTTGTATTCTTTTTTCTGACACTTCTTCTTCACTCCTTGCCTTTTTTATTCCTGTGTAGTGGCTAGGCTGCTAAAAGACATAGAATAAACACGTTATCTTTTTTGTTAAGATTATTATTTGCAAGGCAGTGAGAGAGAGAGAGAGAGGCAGAGAGATCAATCTTCCCATCCATTAGTTCACTCCCCAAATGGCTGCAATAGCTGGGGCTGGGCCAGGCCAAAGCCTGGAGCCTGGAACTCCATCCAGGTCTCCCAGGTGGAGCAGCCAGGATTCCAGTCAGCACTCTGCTATGGGGTACTGTGTCGCAGGTGGTGGCTTAACCTGCTTACCACAACACTGACCCCAGAATATTCACTTCAGAAAAACCCCTTAATATGAGGAGACTTCAAAAAGTTTATGGAAAAATGGAATTAAAATCTGCTTATTTTGGTGCAAAAAAATTTGCAAACCATCTAGTTTTTTCATAATACACATTTTCCATGAACGTTTGAAAGGCCTCCTTCATCTGTGTCTGAATTAAACCAAACCCCACCAGACAGAAAGGGAACTGGTGAAAGAACTATGAACTTGTGTGTGCACAGATGCATGCAGGCATGTGGCCCGTCCGTGAGCATGCAGATGGATGATGGGGGGCGGCGACATGCAAATGGTTTTATTTCTTGAAGTTTTGGATAGGGTAGGAAACCTCTGTGACACAGAGCAGCCAGGACCAGATGACGGTGTCTACTGAGAGCTGTCTTTCACTGCAGACCTGGTTTTGTTCCAATGATAAAATAAAACCGCCAGCTTCCCAAAGCCTTTCCAACAGGAGTTGAATGCCTTCAATGCCATTAACTAAACGACAGGGCAGATTGCTTTCTGCTAGGCTATTCCTCTACTGTGCAATTTTCAGCTCGTTCCTTTTCCCCCTCGCTAATGTTGAAGCTCCACAGAGTTCAGGAGACTGAGCTTCTTTCCCAAGGCCAGCCGCTCCCTCGGTCAGCTTCACGTGTTGCCCACAAGAGTGCTGTACTTGTGGCCAGCCTGACAGCTCTCTGAACTCACAGGAGACACGGGCACTCTGGTGAGCTCCAGTTTGACTTCTGAGCGGTAGGTGGGTAAGATGGTGTAATATAGCATGTTCAGCTTATTCTGAGCCAGCACTCACGGATGGTGGAAAGTGTGACCATCCCGTGGAGGTGGGCCATGGCCCTTTGTTAGGCTTGAGGTATTCAGTATCCTCAACCCCCTTTCCTAAATCTTGCACTTCCATTGCATTGCCCAAGTGGCTGCAACAGCTAGGGCTGGGCCAGGCCAAAGCCAGGAGCCTGGAATTCCATCTGGGTCTCCAACATGAATGGAAGGGGTCCAAGCATTCGGGCCATCGTCCACTGTTCCCAGGCACACCAGCAGGAAGCTGAATTGAAAGTAGAGCACACAGGACTTGAACTGGTGCCAATCTGGGATGCTGGCAGGCAGCAGTCTGACTCTCTGGGTCATGTTGCAGGGCCTTGACGCAGACCCAGCCATTGCTACTGTTTAGATCTTTATACATTCCTGAACCTGACGTCAAGGGGTTTTCCATCTCTTTCGGTGCTGTCTGCATAGTGGATCACTGCTTCAGGCCTAGTTTCTCTGCTTGTTTTGTTGGCAAGCTTGTCTTTCCCAGAACGTATTTCACCATCTGCAGTTATCACTTGGCTGGTTTGTTAAGCAGTTTTTGCTTGTTCTTTCACCAAGTGTGAACGCCAAAAGCCCATAGCACAGCCTACCCTGTGCACTGGTGTGAATTTCTCCCACGCCCTAGGCACCCCGACTCAGGAGCCTCGAGGCCATAGCTATGCACTTGGCCCTAGCTCAAGGACCTGAGGGCGCACGGCCATGCTGGGACCCTTTCCTCTCAGTATTTCCCCCATTGTTTGTCCATCCATCAGTTGCTAGAATTTGGTTTGTTTCCTTTTTCTGGCCATTCTGAATAAGGCTGCTATGAGAAACATTCTGAGTTATAAAAACTTGGATTTGAAAGTCTTCAGATATGTTCTTGGGGGTCTGTGACTTCTAAAATTTGAGAAATCCTGACCTGGGTTGATTGTATTGCTTAATAAATAAATTGATCAGGCCCTGCCCACAAATTTAATGGAAGCTTCTGTTAGTAGATTTGTAGCACAAGCTTGCTGTTTTCTTATCTGCTAGGAGTGGGCATCTTGGTCTAGGGCTTCCCAAGGCATCTTTTCCGTTCTCCATTGGAGAGAGCCACCATTAAGCCATGCGGCTAACACTTAGCTGACGCCTGTTAGTGTTAGTTTAGCCTGGATTCTGGGACCCTTTCAATTCTCTTAACTGCTGGCTTGCATACTGGTAATATTTCCTCAGGCTAAACGCCTGTAAAAAGAATCACCTGGCCAAACATCCCCACGCAGCCTGCTTTCCTTAGAGTGACCTCCCAGGGGAGCAACCTGGGCAAACAAAGCTGTTGACCCAGTTCGAAGGCCTGGAAAATGATCATGTGAGTCACCGGGACAACAGAGCAACGTGCCAGCCCCTGAGAAATTATAAGCACAGGTCTCCAGGGTCCTTGGTGTCCCCACAGGGTGGGACGAGGGGTCCCAGGGCGACCTGCCATTTTCCCACCCAGCTGCCCCTCCCGGTGGTTTCCAAGCTCCTTGGCGCTGTGTATGGTGCTGCAAGAGCCCGTTGCCGTATTCCCTCCCAGCGGGCTCTGCAAACAGCAATTCAGAGAGTGACAGCCCAGTTATAGGAAACCAAAACAAACCTGTGGACTTAGAGGAAGACATGTAGTGTTGTTTGGAGCCAGGCCACAGCCTCTCGCTGGGAAGGAAGTGCTGAAGCAGTTACAAAAACGACAAACTGAAGACCAGGAATCCAAAATCAGTATTTTAAAATAATGTTTGCATGGGTGGAGCAGGGCCTTGCAAAAGAGCCCCTCTAAATTACTTAAGGAGTGTTTTATAATGTTCTGAGCTACTGCTTCCTAAGTTACACAAACAGCTGGAGAAACGTAGGAAGAAAAGCAATGCAGGTAACACTGTCTTCACATTTAGATGTTGCGGACAGTTTGCAGTCTCGGTGTAAGAAATAGTGCCCCGGGTCGCTTATTGCCAAAGGCCAGGAGAGCCAGCTCGGAACAGGAAGTGGTGGCTTCAGAGATGTACCTGGACTCAGACTGAGTTTTGCCTGATGTCTGCATGTTGTCATCCGTGTACGCCTGGTCCCCACGACAGTCCGGCTAGTCCATTCTCTGAACTGCATTTCTTCCTGTTCCTTCATGGACCTGAAGACTCTCATCTCCTCCTTGAATGACTTTGCCTCCCTATCTTTTGCTGAGAGTTGGGACAATGTTGGATTGCGGTAGAACCACGCCCGCCACATACTGTGAATACACCCTTCCTGACCAATGACTCAACTGGAGATGATGATGGAGGTGATGGAGGAGGCTCTGCATAAGAAGGCGGATCTCATCCAAGCCTTCCATCCACCCATCTTCCTACCCGTAAAGCGTACAACCTGGAAGTCCTGGAACCAGCGCCTGGTGATTCGGGCTTTGGAAAACAGAGTCGCCATCTACTTTCCTCCCACAGCCTATGACACTGCACCCCAGGGAGTGAACAACTGGTTGTCCAAAGGGCTTGGAGCCCGCACATGCAGGCCCATATGGCCTTCCAAAGCTCACAGCTGTCCTACAGAGGGAACCCACCGGAGAGAATTCAACATTAACCATACCCAAGCTCTGGACAAAGTCGTGTCTGCAGTGAGAGAAATCGAAGGTGTTTCTGTCACTTCTTTTTCTGCTCGGATTGGTGATGAGGAACAAACACGGATCAGCCTGGATTGTACTGAGAAGGCGTTGATGCAGGGGATGGCTCAGCTCTCCCAAAACGGACAACTTTGTCAGAGAGCTGGAATTCTGTCGCTGGAGAAGCCTTTGCCTCTACACACTGGAATGGGACAGTTATGCACTATGGATGAATCTGTTTCCCTGGCAACCATGATTGAGCAAATCAAAAGACATCTCCAACTAACTCGTATTCGCTTAGCTCTTGGGGTGGAAAGGACCTCAGAGTCGCGGGCCGGAGCTGTGGCCCTGTGTGCTGGTTCTGGGAGCAGCGTCCTGCGGGGTGTGGAAGCTGACCTTCACCTCACAGGTGAGATGTCCCCTCGTGATGCTCCGATGCTACCTCCTGAGGAGTCAATGTCATCGTCTGTGAACACAGTAACACGGAATGAGGCTTCCTTTCTGACTTTTGTAATACGCTGGGTGCCCACTTGGAGAATAAGATTAATATTATCCTGTCGGAGACAGACAGGGACCCTCTGCGTGTGGTGTAAGGCATGCAGGAACACCCAGATGACACAGTCTACAGATTGCATCTCAACTCAGATGTGGACTGTGAGTCAGTGGAGTTGATATATCTTTCTTGGAAGAGTGTCTCACTGTGTATGAGGAAGCTTTAAAAAGTTCATGGAACTGTGCGTTTTGAGAAAGCTGCATAGATTTCAAAAAATTTTCAGAAAATCAACAACTTTTAATTCCATTTTCTGCGAACTTTTGAACTGCCCTCATGTTATCTTTTCTGGTTTATCTGGCTCAACAAATAGTCTGTAGTTCATAAGGAAAAAATTCAACTACCATAATGAAGAGCAAATATTAACAAAGATCAACTAAAATTGGTTTACTTAACGTTCTTGGGAAGTAACCAATGAATTCTCCCCTTAGTTTAATTATAGTTGGGATATGTTAATCTAGATATCTCTGCCATTGGTTAGTTTTAAAATGTCCTTTAAAAACTTGGGATTGAACACCCATTTTTAGGCAGTGGCCTGTTTGGGATGATATGGTCTGTCTCTGTCCATGTTCTGTAGACCCACCTGAATTCCAGTTTCTCACCTCAGTTTCAAAATCAAGATGATTATCAGGAGGAAGTTTTTTTTTAAAAAATATGATTATTATTCAAGCTACTATGTCTTTTTTGCTTTTTATTTTAAAATTTTTAAAATTTTAACTTTTAATTAGTTTTTAATAGATTCAATGTGATTTCTAGACACAATTTTAAGAACATAATGATAGGTGACTTCCCTATAATTTTATTAGTGATGTAAAGATGTTTAATCCTGAAAATAATACACCATTAATTTTTATCAGGAACTCACTGGATGCTTCATAGACATTTAACACTTTCAGTTCTTATAAATAAGCATATAGGTATTATTATTCTAGCAATTTTACAGGTGAGGAAGCAGATTAAGTAGTTTGCCCAAGGCCACATAGCTATGAATGATAGTATGATGCAAATTCAGGCAGTCTTGCCACAGAACCTATGTACTTAACTCCTTAATTCAATACATTGACAATGAAACTGTTACAAGAAGTGTGAAAGATATTCTGAAGAAAAATAAATCTATTTTAAGTATAGCTTTTTTTTAAGATTTATTTTATTTGAAAGAGTTACAGAGAGAGGTAGAGACAGAGAGAGAGAGAGAGAGAGAGAGAGGTCTTCCATCCAATAGTTCACTCCCCAGATGGCTGCAACAGCCAGAGCTGAGTTGATCCAAAGCCGGGAGCCAGGAGCTTCCTCCTGGTCTCCCATGCAGGTGCAGGGTCCCAAGGACTTGGGCCATCCTCCACTGCCCCAGGCCACAGCAGAGAGCTGGATTGGAAGAGGAGCAGCTGGGACTTGAACCAGCACCCATATGGGATGCTGGCACTTCAGGCCAGCGCTTTAACCCACTGCACCACAGCGCTAGCCCCTTAAGTATAGTTTTTAAAAATGCAGATGGAAGACCTCTCTCTCTCTCTTTCTCTCTCTCTCTGCCTCTCCTCTGTGTAACTCTGACTTTCAAATAAATAAATAAATCCTGGCTTCGGATCAGCACAGCTCTGGCCATTGCGGCCAATTGGGGAGTGAACCAGCAGATGGAAGACCTCTCTCTCTCTCCCTCCCTCTGTGTGTGTGTGTAACTCTGACTTTCAAATAAATAAATAAATCTTTTAAAAAATTAAAAAATGCTTTTATACACATGTCCAGTTCTCTTCGGAATATGTTACTTTGAAGATGATGAATGCGAATCTTAAAATACTGCCCCAAATTAGCACCGACATTGTGGTGTAGCAGGTTGGAGTGCCAACTCAAGCCCCAGCTGCTCCACTTCTGATCCAGCTCCCTACTGATGTGCCTGGGAAAGAAATGGATGATGGCCAAAGTACACGAGCCCCTGCTTCCCATGTGGGAGACCCAGAGGGAGTTCTGGGCTCCTGGCTTCTGCCTGGCTTAGCTCCTGCTGTTGGGGCTGTTTGGGTAGTAAGCCAGTGAATGGAAGATCTCTGTCTCTTCACCTGTCACTCTTTTAAATAAATCTTTAAAAGGGCTGGGACAGGCTGAAGCCGGGAGCCAGTAACTCTTGTCAGAGTCTCCACATGGATGGCAGGAACCCAACTGCTTGGGCTGTCATCTGCCTGCCAGGTGCATTGGCAGAAGGGTCTAAAGGCAGAAGCAGGACTTGATCTCAGGCACACCAATATGGATGCCAGCAACCCAAAGGATGGCTTAATCTGGTGTACCACAACAGCTGCCCCAGGAGTTCGCCTTTCTTTTATAGGTTGCTTATGCTACAAATCTTACTATCTCCTGGATGACTTGGTATCCTCATTTAGAAATTATTTATGATGGATCACCTGTAGTATTGATTCATTCTATAAATAGGTTGAGCCTTGGGAAATGCCTCCAGCAGTGTTAGAAGCCAAGACGTGGAAAGCTTCAGAGAGATGGTCAACAGTGTCAAAGTGAAGAGAACAAGCTAGTAGACAGTCTTCGAAAGGCCACCTCATACTCTGTGGCTCTTTATTCATTGTTTGCTTTCTCCTGTGTGCTGGTGCAGAGTTGTGGGGACAGGCCAGAAATTGGATGATTACAATAAAGTTTTTAAGTAACTGTGCTAAGGATCAACACAGGATAGATATTTAAGGAACGTTTTCTTTTCTTTTTTTTTTTTTTTCAAAGACTTATTTATTTATTTGAAAGGCAGAGTTACAGAGAGGCAGAGGCTGAGAGTGCGAGAGTGAGAGCAAGAGCGAGAGCGAGAGAGGTTCCATCCACTGGTTTACTCCCCAGTTGGCCACAATGGCCGGAGCTGCGCCAATTCGAAGCCAGGAGCCAGGAGCTTCTTCCGGGTCTCCCATGCAGGTGCAAGGGTCCAAGCACTTCGCCCATCTTCTACTGCTTTCTTAGGCCATAGCAGAAAGCTGGATCAGAAGTGGAGCAGCTGGGACTTGAACCGGCGGCCATATGGGATGCCAGCACTGCAGGTGGTGGCTTTACCGACTACGCCACAGCACCGGCCCCTGCTTTTCTCTTTTCTTAGTAGCATCTGACTCTAACCCTTATTCTAGTATCTTCATCAGGCAGTTACAATTTGAACATTATGATTCAGCCCAGGATCGTATAAATTTGTATTTGGTGAGTGCGTTAAGGTAAAGACGTATTAACTGCCTCCCACCGTAGGAATGGTGGTTTAGAGGATGAACTTTTGTTACTGGAGGAACTAGAAGGTAAGTCGGGGGCAGGTGTTTGATGTTAAGACACTGCTCGGAAAGCCCTCATCCCATATCAGAGGGCCTGGGTTTGAATCCCAGTTCTGCTTCGGATTCAAATTTCCTGCTAATGTGCACCCTGGGAGGCAGCAGGTGGTGGCTCAAGTACTTGGGCTGCCGCCAGCCGTGTGGGAGACCTTGATGGAGTTTCTGGCTCCTGGCTTGGGCCTGACCCAGCCATGGCTATTGTGGACATTTTGGGGGGCGGGGTAAACCAGTACCTGTAAGATTCTCTCTCTCTCTCTCTCTCTCTCTCTCTCTCTCTCTCCCTCTCTCTGCCTATCAGACAAAACAAAAAAATAAGTAAAAAGAGGGGAAGAGAAGTCCATCATCAAGTTTCTGGTGTCTTTAGCTCCATCACTCTGGTCCCCTCACTTCACTTCTTACTTTCTCCCTGTTTCCCTTCTGCCTCTGTGTACGTCTGACAGATCTGGCAAGCAGATAACAAATCTGCAGAAAGAGGGAGTTCACTTCCCACCCTGGTGCTGTCACTGCAGATTGCTTCAGAGCTGCTGTCTCCTGGGTTTGGGCAAAGCGCCAGCATCAATCTTTGTCATCAAAATCCGCGTGTCTGCCCTGTGTGCCTGGCGCCCTATAGAGCCAGTGAGCCAGCCCTAGCCACGTGCTTAAGTGTAGGACCAAAGAGAAGCAGAGAGAATATTCAGAATCCGATGATAAAAGCAGGGCAGAATCAGGTAAAAGCAACGATCTCATCTGTCTGTATCTTCTGGATGCTCAGTAATGTGCGAGCAGCACTGCCCGGTAGAACTTTCTGGGATCACGGATGTGTTCTGCGTCTGCACCGTCCAGTACAGTGGCCACCCATGGCTACTGCACATTTGAGATGCAGCAAGCGAGGATATTCTTATCCTGTTTAATTATAATTAATTTAAATTTAAATATTCACATATGGCTAGTGAGTCCTGCATTAGAGACATGTTTTAAAAGATAGGAGGGGGTGGAGGGTGGGCATTAGGGTAGCTGTTAAGGCACTGGTTAAAACGCCCGTTTCCAAATAGGAGTGCCTGCATTTGTTACAGCTCCCAACTCTAGCTTCCTGCTAATGCAAATTCTGGAAGGCAGCAGTCATGGCTCAAGTGGCTGAGTTCCTGCCACTCATGGGGGAGCTCTGGGTTGACCTCCTGGCTCCCAGCTTTGGTTCTGCCCAGCCTTGGCTGATGCAAATTTTTTGAGGATGAACCAGTGGATGGGAGCTCAGTCCTTCTCTTTGTTTCTACCTCTTTGCCTCAATAATAATAATAATAATAATAATAATAGAAAGCAGAGAAACATGGGTGACCAGGCATTGGTGTTGTAATCCTGGGTTCACAGCCCAGCTCTTCTATGTTGCCAGCTTGTAACCTAAGAGAAGACACCTACTCTCTCTCCACTTGTTTTCACACAGCTGTGAGATGAGCCTAATAGGGGCTGACATGTGGTACAGCGGGTGAAGCTGCTGCCTGCAACACCAGCATCCCTTATCAGAGTGCCAGAATGGAAGTCCTGGCTGCTCTGCTTCTGAACCAACTCCCTGCTAATGCACCTGCTAAGGTAGCAGATGATGGTCCAAGTGCTTGGCCCCCCACCATCCATGTAGGAGACCCAGATTGAGTTCCAGAATCCTGACTTTGGCATAACCCAGCCCTGGCTGTTATGGGCCTTGTGAATAGAAGATCCCCCCCCCCATCTTATCACTCTGTCTGTCAAATAAATGAATCAATTTTTAAAAAATTCTGGGGCTAATAAAGCCTACCTTGAGGTGTTGTTATGATAGGTAAGGTGGATGCAGCCCAGGACAGGAGGAAGGAGTCATTTACCAGTTACTCAATCAGTGACAATGGCCATGGTATTTGAGAAAGGTGGAGGCTCCGGATAACAAGTACCCTCTCCATAAACTGGGGAACCCTGGAATTCCACCAGTTTAGATTGCCAAATTGTTGAAGTTGCATTAAGATCTCACATTCACAGCTCCTTTTACTTTTTCGATGTTTTCATTGGAATCATTTCACTTTTATTCTGAGAAGCAGGCAAGGCAAAAACACAGATCCAGAGAAAAGACCCATCAGCCAAGGCAGTTATACTGAGTCGACAGAAAATACCACAGGTCTCCCCAGTGGGTCGGAGCCAAGTTGCTGTCTGTCCCAGGTGGCAGGAAATCTTTAGACCTGCATATGCTACAAAAGAAACCCTTCTCAATCCTGTCCCCTGACCTGCCCAGTAGGCCCCTGTTGTGATATCTGTCCTTGTACTGATTGATTCACAAAAACAGCTAACGTAACTGCTCTGTGTACAGATTTATTTACTTATTTGAAAGGCAGAGAGAGAGAAACCTTTCATCCTCTGTTTCACTTTCCCAAAATGGCCAGAACAGCCAGGGCTGATGCGGCTGAAGCCAGGAGCCTGGAACTCCCACGTGGTTGGCAGGGGCTGCTTTCCCAGGCGCATTAGCAGGGAGCTGCCAGCATCACACACAGTGTCCTACCCCACACCACCGGCCCCTATGACTGCTCTTTTACTACCCGAGAATCCCCTCCCTGGCTTGCACCTGGCTGGGAAGAAATGCCTTTGGCCTGCGCTTGCACACTCTCTGTGGCTGAGGCTGTGGCTTGCTCTCAGGCCCTGGGAGTGTGTCAGCAACTTCCAGTGTTAATCTAGACTTTTGCATGTCCACTTATCTATACTTTATGTCGAAGCTTATTTAATTCCTTCTTCTTATTCCTATAAACAAGAGCTCTGTCTTCAGAGAAAAGTTCAGGAAAAACAGAACCACCATAGAATTCAAACTGATAGGAAAACCATTTTCCCACCTTGTCATGCACAACAGTGCCCCCTATTGACTGAGGCATGTCAATTTAAACGGACCCCACCACCACTACACACACACACACACACACACATACACACAAAACAGTTTTACTGAGGTGTAACTCATGCACAATAGATTGCAGTATGTGGGAAATTTGATGATTTTAAAACTCTGTATATGCCCATAAGCCACTTCAGTCAATACAATGAAAATTTCTATCATGGACAGTTTTTCTATTTCAGGACTGAACAGTTTGGTACAGCTGCTTCAGTAATACTTGTTTATTGGTAAAAGCAGACCCACCTCTTAAAAACAAGGCACGAGGGGTGGGCATTTGGTGCAGCAGTTAAGACACTGCTTGGGCTGCCTGCATCCCGTATCAGAATGCCTGGGTTCAAATCCCAGCTACACATCCAATTCCAGCTTCCTATCAATGTGCACCTGAAAGGCCACAGGTGATGGCTAAAGTACTTGGGTCCCTGGCGCCCTTGTGGGAGACTGAGTTCCAGATTTTTTGGCTTCAGGCTGGCCTAGCTCTGGCTTGTTGCAGACATTTGGGGAGAGAATCAGCAAAAGCAGATTCTCTCTTTCTTTCTTTCTTTTCTTTTTCTTTCTTTTTTTTTTTTTTTTTTTTTTTACAGAGTGGACAGAGAGAGAGACAGAGACAGAGAGAAAGGTCTTCCTTTTCCGTTGGTTCACCCCACCAATGGCCGGTGCCAGGTGTTTCTCCTGGTCTCCCATGCAGGTGCAGGGCCCAAGCACTTGGGCCATCCTCCACTGCACTTCCGGGCCACAGCAGAGAGCTGGACAGGAAGAGGGGCAACCGGGACAGAATCCGGCACCCCAACCAGGACTGGAACACAGGGTGCTGGTGCCGCAGGCAGAGGATTAGCCTATTGAGCCGCGGCACCGGACTAGATGTCTCTCTTTCAAAAATAAAATCCAGGCCCCAGTCCTGGGCAGGACCATCTTACCCCACCCTCTGTGGTCACTGGAGAAGCAGCTCTCTCTGACATCTCCACGTGTCCTTTCCTCCTTCCCTCCAGGGACCACATTCCTCCTCCTGTTTCTCTCTCTCTCTTTTTTTTTTTTTTTTTGACAGGCAGAGTGGACAGTGAGAGAGAGAGACAGAGAGAAAGGTCTTCCTTTTGCTGTTGGTTCACCCTCCAATGGCCGCTGCGGCTGGCGTGCCGCACTGATCCGAAGGCAGGAGCCAGGTGCTTCTCCTGGTCTCCCATGGGGTGCAGGGCCCAAGCACTTGGGCCATCCTCCACTGCACTCCCTGGCCACAGCAGAGAGCTGGCCTGGAAGGGGGGCAACCGGGAAAGAATCCAGCGCCCCTATCGGAACTAGAACCTGGTGTACCGGCGCCGCGGCTCACTAGTCTAATCCTCCGCCTTGCCTGGCCTCCTTATATACTTTAAAAAGCGTTATAGGGGCTTATTTACTGGCTTTTTTTCAGTCTTAAAAAATGTGCACAAGCAAAACAAAACCAGCAAAACCAAATACTTCTTCCTGCCTCTTCACTCCTCCCTTTCGTCTTTCCTTGCTCTATCTCATGCCTTCATTTTATGGCCAGACTTCCAAAAATAGTCGTCCAAACTCACTCCTCCTTGCTCACCACGCCACCATGCTCCTTTTTTTTTTTTTTTTTTTTTTTGACAGGCAGAGTTAGAAAGTGAGTGAGAGAGAGAGAGACAGACAGAGAGAAAGGTCTTCCTTCTGTTGGTTCTCCCCCCAAATGGCTGCCACGGCCAGAGCTATGCTGATCCAAAGCCAGCAGCCAGGTGCTTTTTCCTGATCTTCCATGTGGGTGCAGGGCCCAAGCACTTGGGCCATCCTCCACTGCCTTCCCGGGCCACAACAGAGAGCCGGACTGGAAGAGGAGCAACTGGGTCAGAATGTGGTGCTCTAACCAGGACTAGAACCTGGGGTGCTGGCGCTGCAGGTGGAGGATTGGTGCCGGCCCACTACCCTCCTTTTAAAATCTATTTATTTATTCATTTGGAAAGCAGAGAGACAAACAGAGAGCTTCCGTCCACTGGTTTACTCCCCAAATGCCCACAATGGCTGGGAGCTGGGAACACAATCCAGTTCTCATATGGGGGCAGAATCCAATTACTTGAGACATCACTACCGCTTTCTAAGGTCTGCATTAGCAAGAAGCTGGAGTCTGGAGCTAAGAATCAAACCAGGGCACTCCCGTATGGGATGTGGGTGACTTAAACACTGTGCTAAACGCCTGCTCTCCCAATTCTCTACTAAAGCCAGCCCCAGCCACCGCTGCACAGCTTCTGTTCCTGAGCAGGTCACTCTCCATGTTGCTACATCCAGTGATTCTGTCTCTGTCCTTATACTGACAGTCGATTACTCTGCCCTTTAAAAAATGGCTTTGCTGGGCCAGCATGGTGGCACAGTGGCTTCAGCTGAGCCCAGCCCTGGTCATTGCAGCCATTTGGAGAGTGAACTAGAGGATGGAGATCAATCTCTCTCTCTCTTTCTCTCTCTCTCTCTCTGTCTCTGTAACTCTGCCTTTCAAATAAATATGTACTTTTTTATAGATTTAGTTATTTTTTTGAAAGGCAGAGTTACAGAGAGGCAAAGAGAGAGAGGAGAGAGAGGTCTTCCATCCACTGGTTCACTCCTTAAATTGCTGCAATGGCTGGAGCTGCGCCGATCCAAAGCCAGGAGCCAGGAGCTTCTTTCGGGTATCCTATGTGGGTGTAGGGGCCCAACAACTTGGGCCATCTTCCACTGCTTTCCCAAGCTGTAGCAGAGAGCTGGATGGGAAGTGGAGCTGCCAGGACTCAAACCAGCACCCATGTGGGATGCCAGCATGCAGGCGGCGGCTTTACCTGCTACACCACAGTACCTGCCCCAGATAAGTACATCTTTAAGAAAACAGTTTTGTTGTTTTCACAAAAGTAATTGATACTCTTTCAAAAGAAACCAGGAAAACAAGAAATAAAAGCAGTAGGAGGCTCCTCCTGGCTCAGCCTGTCTCACTCTGCACACAGACCCACTGCTACAAGGAGTCTACGCTGCCAGTGAGCCACCCAGTGCAGCTGCCCAGGGCACAGAGCAGCCTCGGCAACCCCAGGACTGGGTACTGGAGCCTTCTAATTTGGGGGACTTCCCATCCCTACTCTGTCATAGACATTACAGAAGTCATGAAGCATGATAAAATAAATATGTGTGCCGGTGCACAGTGCATGTGAAAACAGAGAAGAGCCTACATTCCAAACACTACAGCTCTGCTCCTACGAATGTCTTTAAATCCTGCCCTGGACAGATGGCACGGCCTCTGGCTCTACATCTCCAGTCCCTGTTGGTCTCTCCAGGCCGGAAGCCTGGGTGGGCCTGGCTTTCCAGATAGCTACCTGTGGTTTTTCTCTCCCTTGAGCTTATCGCTGGGAGAATGGCAGGAATGAGGCTGATAGGCATCTGGGATCTTGTGTGGCTGACCCAGCGGATTTAAAGGCTTATTGGCTTTTAGACAGATGACACATAAAAATGGGTTTCCCATGACTAATTTGTATTCAAGATAAAATATGAGGGGTTTTCAAAAACCTCATGGAAAAAAATGTTTGTTTTGGTACAAAAATAAAAGATAAAAAGTTTATTTCGGTGTAAAAAATTTTGAAATGCATGCAGTTTTTTCATAATGTGTTACCCATGAATGATTTTTTAAGAACCCTCATATAAGAAGAAAATAAAAATCACCCCATCCCCAAAATCCCACCACCCAGCACAAAAGCCATAGCAATTTTGGTAACTATCCCTTAGGTATCTCTAGGTAGTATGCACACCTGGAGGTATATGTGTACAGTTTCACACACATGGGATAACAATTTACATGTTATTGTATAATCACTATTTTTACTTAGAATATGCAATGGATGGGTTCCAAGTCAATAACTATAGACTAACACCATGATTTAAAAAATATGTATTTATTTGAAAGGCAGAGTGACAGAGAGAGGGAGAGATAGAGAGAAAGAGAGAGAGAGATATCTTCCATCTGCTGGTTCACTTCCCAAATGCCCACAACTACCAGGGCCAGGACAGGCTGAGGCCAGAGGCCCGGAACTCTATTGGTCTCCCATGTGGGTAGCAGGAGCCCAAGCCCTTGGGCCATCTTCTACTGCTTTCCCAGGTACATTAGCAGGGAGCTGGACTTGCCCTGATGCTCTAATGTGGGATGCTGGCATTGCAAGCAGTGGCTTAACCTGCAGCACTACAGCGCCAGCCCCAACACCATGATGTTAATGGAATCCAACTACATGTGACATATGTAAACTGTAACTTACCCAACCTGTCTCCTGTTGTTGGGCATTTGATTATTTGGTTTAAATTTCTTTCTTTATTTGAAAGGCAGAGAGAGAGCTCCTGTCCTGTGATTCACCCCCACCCCCCCAAATGCTGGCAATGTTCAAGGCTGGGCTGGGCCAAAACTGGGAGCTGGCAGGCATCCCATATGGGTGGCAGGAATGCAATCACTAGAGCCATTGCTGCTGACTCCCAGGGTCTGTATTGGCAGGAAGTTGGAGCTCCATCCAGTAACTTCATCCAGGAAGGGATCTTCCATCTACTGATTCACTTCCCAAATATCCACAACACCAGGTCAAAACCAGGAGCCCCAAACTCCACCCAGGTCTCCCATGTGGGTGGTAGGGGCCTAAGTACTGGAGCCATCATGTGCTGCCTCCCAGGATATGCGTTATCCAGAGGCTGGATTGGAAGTGGAGAAGCTGGTACTTGAACCATGGACACAAACCAGACACTTTGATGTGGGATGGGTGTCCCAAGCGAAGGCTTACCTGTTCCACCACAATGCTCACCCCTGACTTTTTATTTAAGATGTGACCCTTTTAATCTTTTTTTAACCAATTTAAGTATTATTTAGTTTATGTCACTCACATTTTAAAAAAAGATTATTTATTTATTTATTTGAAAGGCAGAGTTCAGAGAGAGGGTGAGGCAGAGATTTTCCATCTGCTGATTCTCTCACCAAATGGTCACAACAGGGGGATGGGCCAGGCCAAAGCCAGGAGCCAAGAGCTTCATCCGGGTTTCCTGCAGGGGTGGCAAGGGACCAAGTACTCAGGCCATCTTCTGCTGTTTTCCCAGGTGCATTAGCAGGGAGCTGGATTAGAAGTGGAGTGTCTGAGGCTCTAACTGGTGCTCACATGGGGTACCAGCATTGCAGGCGGCAGCTTAACCCACTGTGCCACAATGCCAGCTGCTGTCATTCACAATTTTTTTAAAAAAAATTATTTGAGAGGCAGAGAGAGCGACATACACAGAGAAAGGTCGCATCCACTGGTTCACATCCCAAATGCTTGCAACGGCCTCTGGCAGGAGGCCAAAACCAGGAGCCAGGAACTCAAATTTCGGTCTCCCCTAGGGGTGGCATGAGCCCCAACACTTGAGTTATCTCTGCTGCCTCCAGGGTCTGCATTGGCAGGAAGCTGGAGGGAGCCCGCTCCCTAACCCAAGTAGTCTGATATGGGAAGCTGCTGTCTTTATATATATATATATATTATATATATAATATATATACAACATATAATAATACATATAATACATAATACATAATAATATATTATAATAATTTTATTATAATACAATGATATAATACATAATAATTATAATATATAATAATATATAATATAAAATATAAATATATAAAAATATATACTATATATTATATATAGATAAATATAAATATATAAATATATAATAATATATAATAATTATAATATAGTATATAATAATATATATTTATATATAATTTTTTATTTGACAGAGTTATAGACAGAGAGAGAGAGAGACAGAAAGAAATGTTCTCCTTCCGTTGGCCCCCAAATGGCCACCATGGCCGGTGCTGCACCCATCTGAAGCCAGGAGCCAGGTGCTTTTCATCCTCCACTGCCTTCCCGTGTCACAGCAGAGAGCTGGACTAGAAGAGGAACAACCAGGACTAGAACCCGGCGTCCATATGGGATGCCAGTGCCGCAGGCGGAGGATTAACCAAGTGAGCCACGGTGCCGGCCCCTGGGAAGCTGTTGTCTTAACCCACATATTCACTGCTAGGCCAAACATCTACCTGAACAAATAGCTTTAAAATACTTTTTTAAATATTGGAAGCTAAGGAAAGAAATATAGAGAAGGTAAAGGTATGGCAAGAGGGGCTAGTGCTGTGGCATAGTAAGTTAAGCCTCTGTCTACAGCACTGGCATCCCATATGGGCGCAGGTTCATGTTCCAGCTTCTCCACTTCTGATGGAGCCCCCTGCTGGTGGCCTGGGAAAGCAGTGGAAAATGGCCCAAGTGCTTGGGCCCCTGCACGTGGGCCCCTCCCACATGGGAGACCTAGAAGAAGCTCCTGGCTCCTGGCTTCAGATAGGCCCAGCTCCGTCCTTTGTAGCCATTTGGGGAATGAACTAGTGGATGGAATACCTCTCTCTCTGTCTCTCCTTCAGTCTCAAATAAATAAATAAATCTTAAAAAAAAAAAGTATAGCAAGAAAATGAAAGCAGAGGAACCATGAAATAAAGTCTTGCTTGCTTCATTTTAGGAGAGATACAGGAGATGACACAAAGGAAAGCACAGATACAGATGAATATAACGTTTTTTTTTAATTCATTATATTTGGGGCAGACGCTAAGGCGTAGTGTGTAAAGCCACTGCCTGCAGTACTGGCATCTCATATGCGTGCTGGTTCAAGTCCCAGCTGCTCCACTTCTGATCCAGCTCTCTACTGTGGCCTGGGAAAGCAGTGGAGGATGGCCCAAGTCCTTGGGTCCCTGCACCCACATGGGAGACCTGGAAGAAGCTCCTGGCTCCTGGCTTTGGATCAGCGCAGCTCTGGCTGTTGCAGCCATTTGGGGAGTGAACCAGAGGGGGAAGACACCCCCCACCCCCGCCTCTGCCTCTGCCTCTCTGTAACTCTGCCTTTCAAATAAATAAATAAATCTTAGGAAAAAAGTTTTTTAAAAAAGATTTATTTATTTAAAAGGCAGAGTTACAGAGAGAGAGATCTTACATCTGCTAGTTCATTTTCCAAATGGCCTCAACATCCAATTCTGGGACAGGCTGAAGCCATGAGCCTGGAACTCCATCTGCAGTCCCATGTGGACGACAGGGGCCTAAGCACTTGGGCTACCTTCTGTTGCATTCCCAGTCACATTAGCAGGAAGCTGGATTGAAGTGGAACAGCTGAGACTCGAATTGGAGTTCTGATATGGGATGCTGGCATCATGAGTAGCAGCACAACCAGCTACACACACTGCCAGCCCCTGGATATATTTTAAATCAAACATAATTCATAGAGTTTTGTACATGGAGGCAGATACACAGAAGCTGATAATAAACTCAAAGGTCAGCATGGTCAAGATCATCAGTTAAAATCTTTTTATTCTGAAGCAGGTATTTGGCCTGGCAGCTAAGACACTACTTGGGACACATGCATCCCAAGTCAGAGTGCTTGGGTCTGAGTCTTGGCTCTGCTCCTGAGTCTAGTTTCATGCTCATGTGGTCCCTGGGAGGCATCAGGTGGTGCTTCAAGTAGTTGGGGCCCCTGCTAGAGGATGGGAGATCTCCCCTCCACACCGCAAACAAATAAAATAAGCAAAATTTGAAAATAGTTTTATTCTCAGCTCAAGTTGAGAAGTATAGATGTTCTTGAAATTTTATCGCCTTGATTTTTTTTAAAGATTTACTTGTTTATTTGAAAGGCAGAGTTACACAGGCAGAGGCGGAGAGAGAGAGAGAGAGAGAGAGAGAGAGAGAGAGAAGAAAGAGGTCTTCCTTCCTCTGGTTCACTCCCCAGATGGCTGCAACTGCCAGAGCTGGGCCCATCTGAAGCCAGGAGCCAGGAGCTTCTTCCAGGTCTCCCATGTGGGTGCAGGGACCCAAGGATTTGGGCCACCTTTTACTGCTTTCCCAGGCCATAGCAGAGAGCTGGATCGCAAATGAGCAGCCGGAACTCAAACTGGTGCCCATATGGGCTGCCGGCACTGCAGGTGGCAGCTTCACTCATATGCCACAGCGCCAGCCCTTGTTACTTTTCAGTGTAGTGTTCTGTTTCTGCCCTAAACTGCCTATTCCTTAAACACATTAAAGAGATTGTTCTGCAAGTATTGAGTTTGGGGGGCACATGTCTTCCTGTCTGTGGTTTCTGCCTCTTCCCTTATAATCTCTTTTAGTTAAGCAATTTGTAATGCTTTGCTTCGAGCTTATCTGCTGCAAGGTTGCTCCCTTGGAGTTCCGTGTGCGGGGATTTCAGAGGTGTTTCTGATAGATCAGTTTCACAATATGTTACTGCCCTGAGGCTTTCGGCAATTGTGGAAGAACTTTTATGCTGAATTGTTAGTTCAAGATTTCTATATCAGGGGCTGGTGTTGCAGTGTAGCAGGTAAAGCTACTACCTGAGATGCCAGCATCCCACACAGTTGATGGTTCGAGTCCCGGCTGCTCCACTTCCCATCCAGCTTCCTGCTAATGGCAACAGAAGATGGCCCAAGTGCTTGGGCCCCTGCACCCACGTGGCAGACCTGGATGAGGCTCCTGGCTTTTGCCCTGCCCAACCCTGGCCATTGCGATCATCTGAGGGAGGGAAACAGCAGAAGAAAGATCTCTCTTTCGCTCTCTCTCACTGTCTCTGTCTTTCCCTCTCACTCTGTAACTCTGACTTTGAAATAAATAAGTCTTGAAAAAACTATGTCTGTATCAGATGCAAAGTTGTGTGTGTGTGTGCACACATGCAGGCGTAGTTCACCTCAGCACAAGTGAATCAGTTAGTCCTTTATCTCATTTGGCATCCTATAGGTACAGAGTTAGGAGAGAGGAATTCCTGGTTTTAACATTGATCTCATTTTTTTTCAAAAGCTGTTTTCAGCTCCATAGTTCAACTTTGTTTCAAAGCAGTTAAAATTGAGCTTTTACTTCCATTCCTTTATGTTGCAAAAAGTAGAGTTTGTTGTTTTGAATTAAATCAACAGCTCAATCCTTGGGTGCTGTTTTCCTGCCGCCTCTATTAGCTGTTGCTGTTTCCTCCTCTGGGAGGAGAGTCAGTGAGGTCTGAAGAACAGACTTCTTGTCTATAATTTACAGACCTGATTGGAATGCGCTGAGAACCACCCTTGCGAAACCATAGTGATTCACTGCTTTCTGGGAATTGGAAACTATTGATTCATGTTCTGCCCCAGGAGATGTTGCTTCGGTCTGCAGAGGGTGCCCCCTAGGTTTTGGTTTGGACTTGCAGTCTATGCCAGCGGACAGACTTGCCTACTTTTAAATCTGTGCTGCCTGGAAGTAAGAGCTCACCTGTGGGACAAAGTTTTGATGTGGAACAACGTCTATTTCCACATCTTGCCCTCCAGTGTTACCTCATTAGACCAAACTTCCCAGAAAAACGATAGATCTCTCTGCAGTCAGACAGCGTGTTCTAGACCCGCATTGTCCAATAAGGAAGTCGCCAACCACATATGACCTTTACACTTTTGAGATATGGTCAGTTGGAGTTGGATGCATTGTAACTGTTACACCAGCAGAGTGGGTGGGTTGGTGTTTGGCCGGGTGGATAAGCCAGCTTTGGGGATGCCCTTATCCCATACCAGAGTGCTTGGGTTTGATACACAGTTAAGGCTCCTGACTCCAGCTCCCTGCTACTTAGAGACAATGACTGGGTTGGCTCAAGTGCCTGAGTTCCTGCCACCCACAGAAGAGACAGGGATTGCGTTCCCGGTTCCCAGCTTCAGTCCCTTGGGGAGCAAAGCAGAATACAGGAGCTCCCTTTCTGTCTCTCTACCTCTCAAATAAATAAATAAAAGAATCACTACAGGTTGCCAGCGCTGTGGCATAGTGGGTAAAGCTGCCACCTACAGTGCCAGCATCCCATATGAGCACCAGTTCGAGTCCTGGCTGCTCCACTTCTTTTTTTTTTTTTTGACAGGCAGAGTGGACAGTGAGAGAGAGACAGAGAGAAAGGTCTTCCTTTTGCCGTTGGTTTACCCTCCAATGGCCGGCGCGGCCGGCGCGCTGCGGCTGGCGCACCGCGCTGATCCGATGGCAGGAGCCAGGAGCCAGGTGCTTTTCTTGGTCTCCCATGGAGCAGGGCCCATCGGCTGCTCCACTTCTGATCCAGCACTCTGTTGTGGCTTGGGAAAGCAGTGGAAGATGGCCCAAGTCCTTGGGCCCCTGCACTTATGTGAGAGACCCCAAAGAAGCTCCCGGCTCCTGGCTTGGACTGGCATAGCTCCAGCCATTGTGGCCATTTGGGGAGTGAACCAGCGGATTCACTGGTTCACGCAGGTGCAGGGGCCCAAGGACTTGGGCTGTCTTCTACTGCTTTCCCAGGTCATAGCAGAGAGCTGGATTGGAAATGGAGCAGCCAAGACTCAATCTGGCGCCCATATGGGATGCCAGCACTGCAGGTGGTGGCTTTACCTGCTATGCCACAGTGCTGGCCCCCAAAAATAAATCTTTTAAAAAATTATCTATGTGGCTCACATTCTATTTCCATCAGAGTGCTACTATAAATAAAGTCCTATATACAGAAAAACCCATAGATAGTCTAAGAGGAACTTTCTGTCATTCATTCTTCTGTAATTCCACTTACCATTTTGTTATGATGTTAACATTTTTTAGAAGATGTATGTATTTATTTGAATGGCAGAGTCAGAGAGAGAGAGAGAGAGAGAGAGAGAGAGAGAACTATCTGCCACCTGCTGGTGCATTCCCCAAATGTCCACAATAGCCAGAGCTGGACCAAGCCAAAGCCAGAAGCCAGGAACTTCATCTAGGTCTCCCACGTGGCCAAGCAAACACTTGGGCCATCTTCTACTGCTTTCCCAGGAGCATTAACAGGGAGCTGCATCAGAAGCAGAGCAGCCAAGACTCGAGCTGACACTCTGATATGGGATGCAGCTAGCCCAAGCAGCAGCTTAACCTGCTGCGCCACAATGCAAGGCCTGCCCCCACCTTTTATTAACTGCCACACAGAGAAGTTTTCCCCAGTATTAAGGTAGCTCAGTTTCTCCATTAAGAGCACATGAAGTGGTTAGTTGCGTTTGGTGCCATGTTATAGCACAATACAAATATTAATTTCAGATCATCATCATTAGCCAGGAAAATGTGTGCCTGTGAGAAGCAGAAGGGAATTGGGTCCCTGTCGGTTCTTCAGGTCTACACTTCTTGCCCACTTGGCCATGCACACTCACTGAGTGCCACAGGAGCGAGACTGGCCTGCTCTGTTCAGTTTCTCTCTTTCTCACCTCCTATCAGAATTTTTCTGCATCTCTTTTTGCGTTTTTGCTGTGGTTTGGTAGTTAAATTTGCATATGTTGGCATGTAAAGATCTCTCTCGAGCTCTAATATTCTGTGGATTTTTCTATTCTAAAGGTGTCGTTAAAAGTCATAAATGGACACAGGTATTTCACATAGCAGTTAAGACACCACTTGGGATACCTACATCCCATACCAAGAGCCTGGGTTCAAATCCTGGCTCTGTTCCCATTTCTAACTTCCTATTAATGTGTGTCTTGGGAGACAGCAGGGAATCACTAAAGTACTTGAGTTCCTGCCATTGGCCTGGTCCAGCACTGGCAATTGCAGACATGTGGAAGGTGGACCATTGGGTAGGAGATCTCTATCTGTGTTTCTCTCAGCATCCTTCTCTCTCTCTCTTTTTTTTTTTTTTAAGAAAAAGTCATAAATAAATTTGAATTTGCTTCACAATGTGGATGTATTTTTTTTATTTTAAAGATTTATTTGAAAGACAGAGTTACTTGAGTTACAGAGTTACAGAGTGAGGGGGAAACAGATCTTTCAGCTGCTGGTTCACTCCCTAAATGGTCCCAATAGCTGGGGCTGGGCCAGGCTGAAGCCAGGAGCCTGGAACTTCATCTGGGTCTCCCACATGTGTGGCAGGGGCCCAAGCACTTGGACAATCTTCCATTGCTTTCCCAGGTGCATTAGCAGGGAGCTGGATCAGAAGTGGAGCAACTGGGATTGAATTGGTGCCCATAGCCCATTTGGGATGCCAGCCTAGCAGGTGGTGGCTTAACCACAATGTTGGCCCTGTAAATGTGTTTGATACCACAAACTGTACACTTAAGCATGGCAAACATGGCTAAAATGTTGTTTCTTAAACATTTATTTATTTATTTGAAAGGGAGAGAGAGAGAGAGGGAGAAAGAGAGATATTTTCCATCTGCTGTTTCATTCCCAAATGCGTGCAACAGCTGGGACTAGGCCAGGCTGAAGCCAGAAGCCAGGAACTCCATCCAAGTCTCCCACATGGGTGTCAGGGACCCAGATACTTGGGCCATATTCCACTGCCATCCCAGGTCCCTTAGCAGGAAGCAGAATTAGAAGTTGAGTAGCAGGGCTGGCACTGTGGTGCAGCGGGATAAAGCCCCAGCCTGCAGCACCGGCATCCAATATGGGTGCAGGTTCTAGTCCCAGCTGCTCTACTTCCAATCCAATTCTCTGCTGTGGCCTGGGAAGGCAGTGGAATGTGGCCTAAGTCCTTGGGCCTTTGCACCAGTATGGGAGACCTGGAAAAAGCTTCTGGCTCCTGTCTTCAGATTAGCTCAGCTCTGGCCATTGTGGCCATCTGGGGAGTGAACCAGTGGATGGAAGACCTCTCTCTCTGGCTCTACCTCTCTCTGTAACTCTTTCAAATAAATAAATCTTTAAAGAAAAAAAAGAAGTGAAGTAGCAGGGACTCAACCATCACTCCAATATGGGATGCCAGCATCCCAAGTGATGGCTTAACTTGCTGTGCCACAATGCTCACCCAGCTAAGTTTATATATAAATATAATTTTGCCACAATTTTAAAATATTTTCTTTCTTAATTTGAGGGATAGAGTTACAGAGAGAGGGAGAGACAGAGAGAGAGGTCTTCCATCCTCTGGTTTGCTCCCCAAATGGCCACAACAGCTGGATCTCTGCCCATCTGAAGCCAGGAACCACGAGCTTCTTCCAGGTCTCCCATGTGGGTACAGGGGCTCAAGCACTTGGGCCATCTGCTGCTGCTTTCTACAGCCATAGCAGACAGCTAGACCAGAAGAGAAGCAGCTGGGACTAGAGCTGGTACCCATATGGATGCCAGTGCCACAGGTGGAGGATTAACCTACGGTGCTGGCCCCAATTTGCCACAATTTTTAAAAACCATAATGTTGCGGCGCCGGCACACCGGGTTCTAGTCCCGGTTGGGGTGCCGGATTCTGTCCCGGTTGCCCCTCTTCCAGGCCAGCTCTCTGCTATGGCCAGGGAGTGCAATGGAGGATGGCCCAGGTGCTTGGGCCCTGCACCCCATGGGAGACCAGGAAAAGCACCTGGCTCCTGGCTCCTGCCAGGATCAGCGCGGTGCGCCAGCTGCAGCGGCGGCCACTGGAGGGTGAACCAACGGCAAAGGAAGACCTTTCTCTCTCTGTCTCTCTCTCTCACTGTCCACTCTGCCTGTCAAAAAAAAAAAAAAAAAAAAAAAAAAAAAAAAAAAAAAAAACCATAATGAAGCATAATAGCATTTTATGGGAAAATAATGTGGGGATTTGGAGTCAGGCAGAAATGGTGAGTGGAAATGTCACAGGTTGTGTTTTCCAGGAAGCAGACTCGGTTTGAACTTAGTGCCCAGGGTGTTTCTTTTAACAAAGTCTCTGAGGGCCAGCGCCTGTGGAAGGGAAAGTGGCCCACAGGAGGCGGGAGGGGGAGCAGTTGAGCTGTGATGCGGGCTCTCCAGCAGCCTCGTCGGCACCACTGGGGAGCTCTGGAGCTAAAGCAGTCTACAGAGCTGTCCCAGGGTTGAGTTGAAATGTCCAGGCCTCTATGCCACACTCAGTTCCTGGTAGGGTGACACCATGGGCCAAGTAGCTTGCTACAGCAAGGACACATCCTGAAGGGGCTGACCCGAGGGCTCTCTGCAGAGGGTGTTCCCACAGCTGGGGCATGTCCTTGCATGACTTTTTTTTTTTTTTTTAAAGTTTTACAAATTTGTTTTCATCTACTTAAAAAGGAGAGAGAGAGAGAGAGAGAGAGAGAGAGAGAGAGAGGTATCTTCCATCTGCTGGTTCACTTCCCACATGCCTACAACAGCCAGGGATGGGTCAGGGTACAGCCAGGAATGTAGATCTCCCAAGTAGGTGGTAGGGGGCCAAGCACTTGCAGTCATCTGCTTCTTCCCAGGACGCATCAATTGGCAGGAAGCCGACATGGAAGTGGAGGTGCCAGGACTTGGGTTAGGCACTTCCGATATGGGACGTGGGTATCCCAGTGGCAGCTTAACCCACTGCACCACAAAATGCAGGCCCTCAACCACAGAACTTCTTGTTTGCCTCTCAGCATACATTTCATCCTTCAAAATCGTACCCCGAATCCCTTTTCTTTTTTTAATTTGGGAGAGATAAAAGAGAGTGTTGTCCTCTGCTGGTTTACTCCCCAATTGCTTGCAACAGCTGGAGCGGGGCTAAGGCTGAAGCGGGGGTGGGGGGTGTCAGGAACTCAATTCAGGTCTCCCATGTGGGTGGCAGGAGCTCAACCACGTGAGCCATTATCTCTGCCTCCCATGGTCTGCAGTAGCAGGAAGCTAAGAGTCATGAGCTGGAGCTGGGGCTGGAACATAGGTGCTCCATTATGTAGGATTTGGGTGTCCTTGCTGGTGTCCTTGCCAGGACCAGAGCCTGCCCCCTGAATTCCTTTGGAGGAGTGACTTCTGCGCATGTGGCTCTTCCTGGGGGAGAAAGTGACATATCCTGTCCTCCTTCTGAAGCTAAAGAGCAATAGAGGTCTCCTTCCATGAACTCTGAATCTTGGGCAAAGTGGCAGAAGGGTGGCAAAAGGGAAAAAACTGACGTTGCCGCTTTCCAGACTAGAGGATGGGTCCTCCCTGCAGCCCAGGGTCAGCACGTCTCCTCCACCTTCCAGTTCATTCTGCGAGCCAGGCAGTATCCTTTAATTTAGGCCCCCTGAGAGGTAGGCTTTGTGTCCAGAATTGTAAAGACTAGCCTGATTGGATTACAAAACAAATGTCAGCCTCTGGATCCCTCTTTAGACTGGTGAGTTACTCCGTGAAAGAGCCCGGTGCCATGTAAGTTAAGTGTGGGGATGACGAGGAGATCCTGTTCGCCAGATTTCTATTTGAGCTGAGCGCCCACGCTGCCTGCTCTGTGCGCATCTTCCTTAAAGGGCCGAGGAGGACACCCTTCATCAGGCTGCAGCATGAAATGATGGAATGAGGGAATGACAATCATCTGTGTCTCTGGAGGTGTCCAGCCAACAGACAATCAGATGGAAGTTCTAAAAGTACAATATATCCAAGAAAGCTTACAGGGAAGTCTTTTAAAATTGCTGACATTAGAGCCGGCGCCGTGGCTCAATAGGCTAATCCTCCACCTTGCGGCGCCGGCACACCGGGTTCTAGTCCCGGTCGGGGCGCCGGATTCTGTCCCGGTTGCCCCTCTTCCAGGCCAGCTCTCTGCTATGGCCAGGGAGTGCAGTGGAGGATGACCCTAGTGCTTGGGCCCTGCACCCCGTGGGAGACCAGGAGAAGCACCTGGCTCCTGCCATCGGATCAGCGCGGTGCGCCGGCTGCAACGGCGGCCATTGGAGGGTGAACCAACGGCAAAGGAAGACCTTTCTCTCTCTGTCTCTCTCTCTCACTGTCCACTCTGCCTATCAAAAATAAAAAAAAAAATTGCTGACATCGAAGAGGATGGTTGGCAACAGCTTTAGGAGTCAGTTCTATTAAAGAAAATGTAGGGGTGGATGTTTGGTGCAGCAGTTAAGATTCTGCTTTTGATATTCGCATCCCACTTTGGAGTGCCTGGGTTCTAGTCCCAGCTGCACTCTCCGTTCCAGCTTCCTGCTCAGGTGCACCTGGGAGGCAGCAGGTGATGCAAGTAAGTGGGTCTCTGCCACCCATTGGGAGACCCAGGTTAGGTTCCAGGTTCCTGGGTTTGGCCTGGCCCAGCTCTGGCTGTTGCAGACGTTTGGAGTGTGAACCAGTGGTGGAAGATCTCTCTGTCTCTGTCTCTCTGCCTTTCAAATAAAAAAAATTGAAAAATAAATAAAATGTGTTTTGATGAGTATTTTTCAAGCAGACATTGTGATTCAGCCCATGTTTTATTGATAGATATATGATCATATGTAGACTTTTAATTGGGTTCGACTACGTGTCCTCATAAAAGGATGTTGAAGGGGAAAAAAATGAAAAAGATACAGTAATAAAGCTTCCTGGATGGTATAGCTCTCACGCACTCCTCTCACACATCCTAAATCAACCCTCACTGCCAATAGCAGAATACTTAAATATTTTTTAGTTGAATTATTTATTTTTTTGTCTTCCTTAGACTGCAAGTGTAGGCTCCAGATGAAAAATTAAATGGTTACTATTGAAATATTTATAGATGGAAGGGTATGATGTTTGGGATTTGTTTCAAAAAGTATGGATGGGGGAGGGGTCTGAGCTAGTAGGTATTGAAGTGATGTGGATTGGATAGCACTGGCTATACATTATCATTTTAGAAAAAGGAAGAGGAGGAAGAGAGAGAGAGAGAGAGAGAGAGATATCTTCCATCCACTAGTTCACTCCCCAAATGGCCTCAATGACTGGGGTTGGGTCAGGCTGAAGTCAGGAGCTTGGAGCTTCTTCAGGTCTCCCACATGGTGCAGGGGCCCAAGTACTTAGGCCATCTTCTGCTACTTTCCCATGTGTAGTAGCAGGGAGCTGGATTGGAAGTGGAGCAGCTGGGACAGAACCAGCGCCCATATGGGATGCCAGTGCTTTAGACAGAGGCTTAACCTTCCATGCCATAGTGCTAGCCCCAAATTTCCTTAATTTTATTAAAAGCTTTTGTGAATCATTAGGTAAATGGACAAAGGATTTGAATAGGCAATTTGTACCAAAAATAAAAATGGTCAATAAGCATTTAAAAAATTATCAACTTCATTTGCAAAAGAGAAATCCCAATTACAATAAAATTAGATATAATTTTATATATTATCAAGAATGAAAATTATATGGACAAAACTCCATATTTGTAAGAGTATAGAGAATTAAGAGCACCCATAAACCATTATTAGGAATAAAAATTGATACAACCACTGGGAAGGCATTTCTTTTAGAAGCATATTCAGAGGGGCTGGTGCTGTGGTGTAGCGGGTAAAGCCACAGCCGGGGTGTTGGCATCCCATAGGGGTGCTGGTTATAGTCCTGGCTGCTCCTCATCTGATCCAGCTCTCTGCTATGTTCTGAGAAAGCATGGAAGATGGCCCAAGTCCTTAGGCCCCCGCACCTGCTGGGAGATCCAGAAGAAGCTCCTGGCTTCAGATCAGTGCAGCTCCTGCCATCGTGGCCAATTGGAGGGTAAACCAGCGGATGGAAGACCTCTCTTTCTCTCTCTCTCTCTCTCTCTTCTTCTTCTTCTTCTTCTTTTTTTTTTTTTTTTGACAGGCAGAGTGGACAGTGAGAGAGAGAGAGACAGAGAGAAAGGTCTTCCTTTTTGCTGTTGGTTCACCCTCCAATGGCTGCCGCGGCTGGCATGCTGCGGCTGGCGCACCGCGCTGATCCGATGGCAGGAGCCAGGTGCTTCTCCTGGTCTCCCATGGGGTGCAGGGCCCAAGCACTTGGGCCATCCTCCACTGCACTCCCTGGCCACAGCAGAGAGCTGGCCTGGAAGAAGGGCAACTGGGACAGAATCCGGCGCCCCGACCGGGACTAGAACCTGGTGTGCCGGTGTCGCAAGGTGGAGGATTAGGCTAGCGAGCCGTGGCGCCGGCCCCCTCTCTCTCCTGTCTCTCCTCTCTCTGTGTAACTCTGACTTTCAAATAAATAAATAAATTTTTAAAAAAAGAAACATATTCAGAAGGATATTTACTACAGCACGTTTCTAATATCAGAGCATTAATAAGGGAACCAGTGTTAGCTTAGGACACTTGATCAGAGTGCCTGGGTCAGAGTCCCCATTCCAGCTTCCTGCTAATGTGCACCCTGGGAGACAGCAGATGACAGCTCAAGCATTTGGGTCCCTGACATCTGTGTGGGAGATCCTGATTGAGTTCCAGGCTCCTGGCTGGAACTAGCCCTGGCTAGAGATTCTCTCTCTTTCTTTCTCTGTCTCTGTCCCTCTGTCTCTGTCTCTGTCTCTCTGCTGTTTAAATAAATAAATAGATGTTGCAGTTAATTTCTCAACAATGTTGCAGTGGATTCCTTTCTGAGAGGAGGAGTGTGGTGGGGGCAAGAGGTACAGAGTCACCACACAGATCCCGGGAGTCGGGTGAAAGCAGGCTTGAGGCAAGCAGCCTGCAGACTCGTTTATTGAAGTTGGTACAACATCTTATATGGCCAAGACCAGCCAATCTGGTCAAGGGGCAGTCTATGCCCCAACCAATCACAGCCTGTTGCCAGGCAGGCTCCGTTACCAGGTGGGTTTCAAAACCATTCCTGAGTAACTGACACTCACTTGCCAGCGGCCACCTTGGCATGGCCTTCTCATTCCACCACAAATAGATATTAAAAAACTTTGAAACATACTGCTTGCTTATCAAAGGAATACTGGTGCAAGTTTGGTTCATCCATTTAAGGAAGAGCTAAAATAGTTTAAGGTAGCTCTCTATTTATGCCATTGAAATATTCGGCGGCCATTTGACCTAGTGGTTAAGTCTCTGGCTCGCATGCTCGTGTGCCCTGTCAGAGTGCCTGTATTCAATACCCACTTTCCATTCCAGACTCCAGCTTCCTGCTAATGCAGACCCTGGGAAGCAGCAGTAATGGCTGCTTCCTGCCACTCACATGGGAGACTTGAATTGAGTTCCTGGATTCTCATTGCAGCCATGGCCTGGCCTTGGTCTTGACTGTTGCCTGTGTTTAGGGGAATGAACCAATGGATAGGAATTATTTTTCTATTTGTCTCTCAAATAAATTAATGAAAATAAATAATCAGAGTAAGATTAGATTATTCAACAGTTAATATAGGATTTCACTTATGTAAAAATAAAATTGCATATTTTAATAAAGATTTATTTATTTATTTAAGAGATAGAGTTACAATGAGGGTAAGAGACAGAGAAAAAGGTCTTCCATCCTATGGTTCACCTCCCAAATGGCTGCTATGGCCAGAGCTGGGCTGATCCAAAGCCAGGAGCCAAGAACTTCTTACAGGTCTCCCAAGTGGGTGCAGGGGCCCAAGGACCTGGGCCATCTTCTACTGCTTTCCCAGGCCATAGCAAAGAGCTGGATCAGAAGTGGATCAGTTGGGACTTGAACTGGTGCCCATATGGGATGCAGTCCCTGCAGTAGGCAGTTTAACCTACGATGCCACAGTGCTGACCTCAAACATGCATCTTTATATAGTATATATTAAAGACTCTATGTAGAAAGACTATATACTGAAATTTTACTACTATTTGTGAAAAGAAGGGAGAGGGTATCAGTTATTGCATTTTCAGTTGCAAGCAGCAGAAAATTAGATACCAATTGACCTAAATAATAAACGGAATATATGGACCAGGAACCAAATATTCAGAGGTGGAGTGGGCTTTGGGGAGGGGTCGACAATGTCATTTATCTGTCTGGTTTTTCAGGCTTTCCCTTTCTCTGCTAAGGTGACAGCCTCTTAAAGATATCATAAGAAGTGAAATAAGCCAGGCACGAAAGAAAGAATACTGCATGGTTCCACTTAGGAATACATGATGTATCTAGAAGAGTCAAATGAGACACAAAATAGAACAGTGGATGCCCAGGGCCAGACCAAGGGAAGAATGGAGTTGTGTAACAGGCATAAAGTTTCAACTTTACAAGATGAATAGAGTTCTGGATATTGATAGCAGAACAATGAATGTATATGTAAACATGCTTAAGCTGTGTTGATCCATTCAAACAGAAACTACAAAAGTGAACAGATTTGATTTGGGGTCTTGGGGATTGCAATTTGAGAGACATGGTTCCAAATAGCTCCAAGTGAAGGTTCCCAAGATGGTGGGGAAAATGGAAACTTATATACATTGAATTTTGGAAAGGAGCAGTTACTACATGACCATGACCCATACAAGATGCAGAAAAGAATGTATAAACAGATTGGAAATGTCCATAAAACAGGAGTCTGATAACCTCTTGATATGCATCTTGAACCTCTGAGCACAATGTCCTGTCATTCTCCTCATTCCAGACGCCTGAGGTCAAAGGTGATCAAAGGTCACATTCCAAGCAGTAGCTGGAATTGAGGGTAAATCCTGCTCCCAGGCCTCTTGACTCCATTTTTAAAAAGATGTATTTATTTGAAAGTCAGAGAGAGAGAGAGGGAAACAGAGAGAGATGATCTTCTCAGATGGCTGCAATGGCTGGCACTGGACCAGGCTGAAGCCAGGAGGAGCTTCTTCTGAGTCTCTCATGTGGGTGCAGGGGCCCAAGGACTTGGGCCATCTTCTACTGCTTTCCCAGGCCACAGCAGGGAGCTGGATCAGGGAGCAGCCGGGACTAGAACCGGCACCCATATGGGATGCTGGTGTTGCAGGCGATGGCTTTACCCGCTGTGTCTCAGTGCCAGCACCTTCTTAACTCCATGTTGGAAGGCTCTTTCAATTTTGCTTTTATTGTAGTTTGCCTTTTATTTTTTACAAATGTTATGTTTTATGTGTATTTTACAATCTTTTAAAATGTTACATTTTTCAAAAGGGTAAAGGCCTCATTTCACGGTTGGCTCCCCCTGGTGGTGGCAGGGTTGCTGGTACATTTGATGCTACCGCTTTGGGCTTGTTATTCCATGGTGCTATTCCCTTTGCCCATCACACAGCCATCCCCAGCTCCCCTCTGATTAAACCATAATTGTACAAAGGTACTTCAAAAAGTTCATAGGAAAACTGAATTAAAAGGTAAGTTAGGGGCCGGCGCTGCAGCGTAATAGGCTAAACCTCTAGCACCCCAGTTTGTGTTCTAGCTGTTCCTCTTCCGATCCAGCTCTCTGCTAATAGCCTGGAAAGCAGTGGAAGATAGTCCAACATCTTGGGCCCCTGAACCGGCATAGGAAACCCAAAAGAAGCTCCTGGCTCCTGGCTCTGGCCTGGCCCAGCGCCAGCCATTGCGGCCATTTGGGGAGTGAATTAGTGGATAGAAGATCTCTCTCCTCTCCTCTCTTCCATCTTTTCCTCTTTCTGTAACTTTGCCTTTCAAATATATATAAAAAATCTGTTTTTAAAAAGATAAGTTTGGGGGCTGGTATTGTGGTGCAGTCAGTTAAGCAGCTCTTTGCCATGCCTGTATGCCATATTGCAAGGCCAGCTGCTCTGCTTCTGATCCATCCTCCTGCTAATGTACCTGGGAAAGCAGTGGAGGATGGGCTAGATACTTGAGACTCTACCATCCGTGTGTGGGAGACACAGATGAAATTCCTGGGTCTTTTTTTTGGACAGGCAGAGTGGACAGTGAGAGAGAGAGACAGAGAGAAAGGTCTTCCTTTTCCGTTGGTTCACCCCACAATGGCCGCTGCAGCCGCTGCACCGCACTGATCCGAAGCCAGGAGCCAGGTGCTTCCTCCTGGTCTCCCATGTGGGTGCAGGGCCCAAGGACTTGGGCCATCCTCCACTGCCGTGGCGCTGGCCCAATTCCTGGATCTTGGTTTCAGCCTGGCCCAGCCTTGGCTGTTGCGGTCATTTGGGGGAATAAATCAGTCCATAGAAAATCTCTCTCTCTCTGGTCTCTCCACTTCTCTGTATCAGTCTGCCTTTCAAGTAAACAAATAAATCTTTTAAAAAGATAAGTTTGTTTTGATGCAAGAAAATTTGAAATCCATGCATGATTTTTTTTCTTTTTTTAAAGATTGACTTTATCCATTTGAAAGGTAGGTGCGCACACACACACACAGACAGACAGAGAGAGAAAGGAAGAGAGAGAGACAGGGAGGGAGATTTTATCTACTAGTTCACTCCCCAAATGGTTGGGCTAAAGCCAGAAGCTTGGAACGCCAGGTTTCCCACGTGGATACAGGGGCCCAAGTACTTGGGCCTTCTTCCACTGCTTTTCCCAGGAACATTAGCAAAAAGCTAGATGCTAAGCAGAGCAGCCAGGACTCAAACCAGCATTCCAGTACGGGATGTACCATCACAGGCAGCGACTTAACCAGCTTCACCACAATACCAGCCCTGTAATTCTTTTTCTATCCATTTTCCACAAATTTTTGAGATCCCCTTGTGAGGTCATATGCCTGTTACTGAATCTTGCACTATGGCAATTTGAGGAGAAATTTTGATTGTCAGCATGAGTGGGCATTCAGAGAATGTGGAGCAGGGATATTAAATTTTGGATAATGTCAGGAAGTCAAATATATTACAGAATTTGCCTATACCCTACACAACTTTTAATGTCCCTTTTGACATTAATGTGGACTTAAAACACCTGTGCATAATAATTTAACCCTAGACTCTGTTTTAGATTTACATATGAACTATTTTAGCATGGTTTTAATATAAAACGAATTTCCGAGACTAATGGGGAAGTTGAGAGAAAGAAGTACTTTGTTACGTTTGGAACTTTACCAAGAGCGGTTTACACAATTTCAGAAAATCATGTCTTCGACA
The DNA here is from genome assembly GCF_051225735.1 of Oryctolagus cuniculus. Classification (NCBI taxonomy): domain Eukaryota; kingdom Metazoa; phylum Chordata; class Mammalia; order Lagomorpha; family Leporidae; genus Oryctolagus; species Oryctolagus cuniculus. The sequence continues at coordinate 88,982,050 of NC_142878.1, forward strand.
ACTGACACATGTTTGAGTCATGGGTTCAGCCTGCATAATGCCATTCACGCTGCATATTTTACCATCAATCCAGGCTGTGTCCCACAACCCGTGACAGCTCAGATTCTATGGAATACGGTACTGGGTCTCATTTGAAGCTGTTGCATCCACTTCCTTCTGGGTTCTTCTAATAATCTCCCAATCTGCCTGCCTGCTTCCACCCTAGTCCTCTAACATCTATTCTAAACTGAGCAGCCGGAGCTTTTCTTTTAAAATGTAGGTCAGACCATGCTCAAAGCCTAGTATGTTCCAGCACTCCACTCAGAGTGCAAGTCTTACATCAGCCCGTGCCGCTTTGGTGATCCGGTCACCTCTCTAACTCACCTCCTTCTGCTCTCCACTGTGCTACTTCCTCCAGTCCACCTCCCGGGTCCACTTACAGATCTCACACCTGACGGTCACACCTCTGCCTTAGGGTCTTGGTGCCAGCTATTCTGTCTGCCTGGATACTTTTCCCCCTAGAAAACACGCACAATTCAGTCCCTCCCTCCTTCACATCTGTCAATCATACCTTCCTTCCATCGAGGCCTGCCTTTACCACCCTATTTTAAACTATGACCCACCTCCCTACTGCTCTGAATTCTTGTTTCCCCTTTACCTGATCTACAGTTTCATTCCTGTAACATTTATTACCTTCTACTGTAATATATAATTCACTTATGTGATTTTTTTTGTTGTCTATCTCATCAATCTGCTAGAATGCCTGCTCCATGAGACAGAAATTTCCATCTGTATCCTCCAGTGACCAGCACATAGCAGTGTTGTACCTGAGCGAGTGCAAACAAAAGAGCACCAGACACTGATAAAATTTGATGGTCCTTTATTGCCAGCGGTAGAGACTGGGCTCATGCCCCAAAGAACTCTTGACCCCAAAGCTCAAAGCAACAGGGTTGATAAAGGCAAAAGCCACAAAATTGGGAGGGGAATACCTGGTTGCTAGAAGCAGGGGGAATACATGGTTACTGGGGTCAAGTTGACCTAAGGCCCAAGTGAAACTAATATCAATTATAATCTTGACAATACCAGTTACAATCTTAACAATTTCGATTATAATCTTGATATTAATCCAGGTATTGGCCTAAATCATATGTAGGACATAGACAATCTTATCATTAACCCAGGTGTAGCCTATCTGTTTTTAAGCCTGAGCGATCACGCTAGGGGGTTTCTATGCTTTGCCAAGTGTGATACAGGTTGCCAAGTGTGATGTAGGAGACTGCTATTGTCTGAGTGCTTTAGATCGTAGTTTCAGACCAGAGTCTCACGGTGGGGTGGGGGTGGGGGATGCTTTCTGAAGATGGAGTCTCAGGTGCTCCAAAATGGAGTCCCTACTGTCAAGGTGTTACTTCAGTAGGTGCTCAACAAATATTGTTGAATACGTGGTGATGCTGCTATCAGATGCAAGCATCTAGTTACTTCATTAAGTCTCCTATTATTGTTGTGCTCAAGCATTTACATTTGGAAATATATATCAACAAACATATAATAAGTTATGTTCTTATGTCTCTGTTGTAACATTTATACATTTAGAAAATTATATATAAAGACAGGCATGTCTATAAGATGTCTTAAGATGCTGATTAAGACACTCATGTCTTGGAGCTGGCACTGTGGCATAGCAGGTAAAGCCACTGCCTACAGTGCTGGCATCCCATATGGGCACCGGTTCAAGTCCTGGCTGCTCCACTTCCTATCCAGCTCCCTGATGATGTGCCTGGGAAGGCAGTGGAGGATGGCCCAAGTGCTTGGGACCCTGTACCCATGTGGGAGACCTGGAAGAAGCTCCTAGCTCCTGGCTTCAGATCAGCCCAGCTCTGGCCATTGCAGCCATTTGGGGAGTGGACCAGTGGATGAGACCTCTCTCTGCCTCTCTGTAACTCTCCTTTTCAAATACATAAATTAATCTTTTTTTTTTAAAAAAGACACTCCTATCTCACCATCAGAGCGCCTGGGTTCAAACCCCAAGCCCCGGCTCCTAACTGCAGCTTCCTGCTAATGTGCACTCTGGGAAGCAGCGGTGATGCCCCAGGTGGTTGGGTCTGTGCCACCCACCCGTAAGGGAGACCTGGATTGAGTTCCTGGCTCCTGGCTCCAACTCCAGTCCAGTCTTGCTTATAGCAGGCATTTGAACCAGTAGATAGGATTGCCTATGCAATAAAATTTGTTTAAAAATCCACATATTTACATTAAAAAGAAAACTCACATAGCATTCAAAAAGGTTCTTTAAAATTGTGGCAGACATATCCCTTCAATTCTGGTGTTTTCTTCGTAAATTTTCTAAGTGCAAAATGTATTCAACAGCTACAGCAGGGGCTGGCATAGGGCAATGGGTTAAGCAGCCACCTATGTCACTGGCATCCCATATGAGCCCTGTTTCAAGTCGTGGCTGCTCCACTTCTATTTTTTTTTTTTTTAGATTATTTATTTGAAAGACAGAGTTACAGACAGAGGGAGAGATAGAGAGAGGTCTTCCATTTGCTGATTCACTCCCCAAATGGCTGCAATGGCAGGAGCTGGGCTGATCTTAAGCCAGGAGCCAGAAGCTTCTTCTGGGTCTACCATACAGATGTAAGGGTCCAAGCACTGGGGCCATCTTTTACTGCTTTCTCAGGCCATGAGAAGGGAGCTGGATCAGAAGTAGAGCAGCCCATATGGGATGCCAGAGCTGCAGGAGGATGCTTAACCTACTATGCCACAGCGCCACCCCCCCTTTTATTTTTAAAAATTTATTTATTGGCCGGCACCATGGCTCAATAGGCTAATCCTCCGCCTGCGGTGCCCGCATCCCAGGTTCTAGTCCCGGTCGGGGCGCCGGATTCTGTCCTGGTTGCCCCTCTTCCAGGCCAGCTCTCTGCTGTGGCCTGGGAGTGCAGTGGAGGATGGCCCACGTGCTTGGGCCCTGCACTCACATGGGAGACCAGGAGAAGCACCTGGCTCCTGCCATCAGATCAGCGCCGTGCGCTGGCTGCAGTGCACCGGCCGCGGTGGCCATCGGAGGGTGAACCAATGGCAAAAGGAAGACCTTTCTCTCTGTCTCTCTCTCTCTCACTGTCCACTCTGCCTGTCAAAAAAAAATTTTTTTTATTTACTTGAGAGGCAGAGTTAGAGAGAGACAGGGCTGCTACACTTCTGATCCAGCTCCCTAATAATGTGCCTGGGAAGGCAGTGGAGGATGGCTTAAGTGCTTGGGCCCCTGTACTCACTTAGGAGACCTGGAAGAAGCTCCTGGTCCCTGGTTCCTGCTTTGGCCTGGCCCAGCCCCATTTGTTTCGGCCATCTGGGGAGTGAACCAGCAGACTGAAGATCTGTCTCTGTCTCTCCCTCTCTCACTCTGTAACTTTGCCTTTCAAATAAGTAAAAATAAACAAATATATCTTTTTTTTAAATAATCTTCTGGCTGCAGCCTGGCTCAGCCCCATCTGTTGATTTTGGGGAGTGAACCAGTGGATGGAAGATTTCTCTCTCTCTCTCTCTCTCTCTCTCTCTGCCTCTCCTTCTCTGTAACTCTGCCTTTCCAATAAATAAATAAATCTTACAAAAGAAAAAGAGCAGGATATCTGATATTATATACACATATGCACTTGCACACTTTATTTGCACATGAAGATATGTCATAATGTAATCTCTATTTTATTTTAATTTTATTTAGTTTTATGTATTTGAAAGGTAGAGAAACTGAGAGAGACACAGAGAGATCTTCAATCTGCTGGTTCACTCCCCAAATGCCTACAACAGTCAGAGATGATTGGGTCAACTTGAAGTTAGGAGCCTGGAACTCAGTGCAGGTCTCCCACCTGGGTGGCAGGGACCCAAGTGCCCAAGCCATCGTCTGCTTCCTCCCAGGGTGTGCATTAGTAGGAAGCTGGAATGGAAGCAGAAGAGCTGGTTCTTGGACCAAGCTTACTACACTGCCAAATTCCTGTCCCAGATCTATTGATTTTCTAAGTCAGGATGATAAAGCCAGTGTTTAGGAAACATCTGTTATAATAATTGGAGTTTAGATGTTACAGTTCAGAACTGCTGGTTTTGATAATTCCAGAAACGACTCCTGGAGTTGTGGGTAGGATAATTCCAACCAAACTGTCTGGTTGCTTCCTGGACGGAAGGGATGGTGTGAATGTTATAGGGGCAGCCACAATGTTGGTGACCAGGAGGAAACAAACTTAACTTCCTTTTTCTTTCTTTATTTTATTTTGAGAGAGAGAGGGAGAGAGATTCCATTCACTGTTTCAGTCCCCAGATGGCTGCAACACCTAGGGCTGGGGCAGGCCAAAGCCAGGAGCCAGCAGCCTCAGCTGGGTCCCCAACATGGGTGCAGGGGCCCAAGCACTTGGGCCATCTTCCACTCCTCCAAGGCCATTAGCAGGAAGCTGGATGGGAAGTGGAGCAGCAGGGAGTTGAACAGGCCCCCACATGGGATGCTGGCACTGCAGGCAGTGGCTTTATCCTCTGTACCACAGTGCTGGTCCCACAAACTTTACTTTCCAAGTTTACTGTATTTCCAAATTGTTGTACTTGTTGAGTATTTTACAGAAAGTGTTCATTCTTTTTGTAACAAGCAAAACCAATGAATATGCATATACGTACATGAGTAAATGTAAATTCCTGCAACATACAGAAAACAGATAAGCAAAAGAATAAAACTCACTGCAATCCTTCTCCACTACTAACATTTTATTAAAGACTTATTTATATAATTATTTGAAAGGCAGAGTGACGGAGAAAAAGCAAAAGACAGAGAGAGAGAGAGAGACAGAGACAGAGAGAGAGTCCATCCACTGGTTCACTCCCCAAATGACTGGCTTGGCCAGTCTGAAGCCGAGAGCCAGGAACTCCATCTGGGTGTCCCACATGGGTAGCAGGATCAGAAGAAGCAGAGGCAGGACTGGAACCTGGAACTCCGGTATGCGATGTGGGTTGTTTTTCAGGAGTATGGACATACATGGATTTTCCAATGATGGCGCTGGATAACAGGAATTATGGGGTTGGGGACGTCCATTGTTAAGATAATATTGGCAGGGGCCAGTGCTGTGGCTCACTTGGTTAATCCTCCTCCTGTGGTGCCAGCATCCCATATGGGCGCTGGGTTCTAGTCCCAGTTGCTCCTCTTCTGGTCCAGCTCTCTGCTGTGGCCCGGGACAGCAGTGGAGGATGGCTCAAGTACTTGGGTGCCTGCACCTGTGAGGGAGACCAGAAAGAAGTACCTGGCTCCTGGCTTTGGATCGGTGTAGCTCCGGCCGTGGTGGCCTTTGGGGGGTGAACCAATGGAAGGAAGACTTTCTCTCTGTCTCTCTCTCTCTCACTGTCTAACTCTATCTGTCAAAAAAGATAATACTGGCAGCCTGCTGTGTACTGGACTGAAGGGTGGAAAAGTGAACCTAGATTGAGGTTGCAGTTTAACAGTGGGGAAGGAGGACTTGGATTGGGGCAGTGGCTGTGGTATGGAAGGGGCCACACCTAAGAGAGATTGTGAAGGAATCATGTGAGTGACTCCATGAGCAGTGTGTGGGAGCAGCAGTGGTGAGTTTGGCATCCGTGAATTCCAGTCTCACGTTCATGAATACCAGAGAAGACAGGACCGGCATTTGTCGCAGTGGTGGAGACACTGCTTGCGATGTCCACATCTCACTTCGGAATGCTCCACCTCCAACTCTAGCACTGCCGCTAATGCATACACTGGGGGGCCGCTGTGGTACAGTGGGGTAAAGCCACCATCTGCAATGCCAGCGTCCCATATGGGTGACTGCTCAAGCCCCGGCTGCTCCACTTCTGATCCAGCTCCCTGCTAAGCAGTGGAAGATGGCTCAAGTCCTTAGGCCCTTGTATCCATATGAGAAACACTGATGGAGCGCCAGGCTCTTGGCTTTGGAAGATATTCTCTCTCTCTTTCTCTCTCATTCTCTCTCTCTCCCCTCCTCTGTAACTTTGCCTTTCAAATAAATAAGTCTTAACAACAAAATTTAAAAATGGTACCTTAGGAGGGACCAGGCAATGGCTCAAGTAGTTGGGAGACGTGGATTGCGTTCCTGGCACTTGAGTAGTGAATCAGCAGATGAGAGTCAATGTCTCTGTCTCTGCCTCTGCTTTTCTGCCTCTCTTTTTCTTTCTTGCTCTTACTCTTTTTCCAAAACCCAATAAAGCGCACATTTAAAATGTGAAATCTGGGACTGGTGTTGGGGTACAGTAGGTTAAGCTATCACCTGTGACACTGGCATCCCATGTACGTGCTGGTTTGAGTCCCTGGCTGCTCCACTTCTGATCCAGCTCCCTGCAAATGCACATGGGAAAACAGCAGAAGATGGCCCAAATACTTGGCCCCTGCACCCATGTGGGAGACCTGGATGGAGCTCCTGGCTCTTGGCTACAACGTGGTTCAGCCCTGGCTGTTGCAGCCATCTGGGGGAATGAACCAGCAGATGGAAAATCTTTTTCTCTCTAGCCCTTTCAAATAAATACGTAAATCTTTGAAAAATGAAATTTGATGAGTTTTGACATAAATATACACCTGTGAAACCATCACCACAGCAAGATAATTTTTAAAAAAATATTTGAAAGGCAGAGTTGCAGAGAGAGAGAGAGAGAGAGAGAGAGAGAGAGAGAAACCAGTCTTCTACCCACTAGTTCACTCCCCAAATACCCACAACAGCCTGCGCTGCATCAGGCTCTGCCAGGAGCCAGGATCTCCACCTGTTTCTCCCGTGTGGATGGTAGGAACCCAAGTACTTGAGCCATTATCTGCTGCCTCTCAGGCACATGAGCAAGAAACTGGATCAGAAGTATAGACAGGACTCTGATATGGGATGTGGGAGTCCCAAGCTGTAGCTTAACCCCCTGCACCACAATGCTGGCTCTCTCCTTCCCTCCCATACTCTAGTCAAGTACTGATCCGCTGTCCCTATAGGCGAGTTTGTATCTGTGAGCTTTCCTATAGACTGAGTCATACAATGTGTGCTGCTGTTTCCTCGGGGTTCCTTCACTCAGAAGCATCATTTTTAAAAATTCTTATTTGCTTGGAAGATAGAGTTAGAGAGAGCGAGCTTCCATTTACCAGTCCCGCTCCCCAAATGCCAGAGCTGCAGCTGCTAAGTCCAGGAGCTGAAAGGGCAGGGTGTCTGGAACCCAACTACTTGAGCCATTGCTGCTCCCTCCCAGGGTCTGCACCAGCAGGAAGCTTGAGTCAGGAGCCAGAGGCAGCCTTGGAACCCAGACATTCTGATATGAGATGCCCCAACTGGTATGTCAACTGCTAAGCCACATGCCTGCTCCGCAGTATGATTATTTTGAGATGCACCCACTTTGATATGTTTATCAGTAATTCCTTCCTTGTTACTGCTATGTAGTATTCCATTGTGTGGATACACCAAAATTTGCTTATCCATTCATCTGCTGATGGACATTCAGGCTATTTCCAGTCTTTTGTTCTTAAAAATAAGGTTTCTGGGCAGGCTTTGGGGCACAGTGGGGTAAACTGCAGCATGGGACACCTACTTCCCATATCGGAGTGCCTGAGATCAAGATCCGCCTCCGCTTCCCATCCAGCTTCCTGCTATTGCATGAGGGAGGCAGCAGAAGATGGCTGGAATACCTGTGTGCCTACCCCTCATGTGGGAGACCTGGATGGAGTCCCAGGCTCTGGGATTCAGCTTGGTCTGCCCCAGCCTTTGCAGCCATTTGGAGAGTGAACCCATGAGTGGAAGAGCTCTCTCTCTTTTTCTTCCCTCCTCTCTCTGTCACTCAGCTTCCACATAAATGAATACATCTTTGAAAAAAAGAAAAAAAAAAAAACCAAACTAGGGTAGGCATTGTGTCCCTGAGGGTTAAGCTGCCACCCGGGACACCTACATCTCCTATCAGAGTGCCTGCATTTGAATCCCGGCAACTTTGTTTATGATTTAGCTTCTTGCAATCCGTCCTGGAAGGCTGCAGATGATGCCTCAGTGTGCAGGCTCCTGCTATGCATATGGGAGATCTGTATGGAGCTCCTGGCTCCTGGCTTCAGCCTGGCCCAGCCCTGGCTGTTGAAGGCATTTGGGGAATGAACCACAGATAGAAGATCTCTCTCTGTCTCCCTGTCACTCTGCCTTTCAAGTAGATGAAATTAAATATGTTAAAAAAAAAGTACATAATGTAAAGAAAAAAAAATAGATCAAACAAATAGGACTGATATGAACAGCCATGCACAGGTTTCGTGTGGACATATACTTTTTTTAAAAAAAGCAGTTTTATTTTTATTTATTTGAAAGACAGAGAGAGAGGGAGATAGACAGAGAGAGATCTTCTATCTGCCTGTTCACTCCCCAACTGGCCGAAATGGGAAGGGCTGGGCCAGGTTGAAGCCAGGAGCCAGGAGCTTCTTTGGGGTCTCTCACATGGGTGCAGGGGCCCAAAGACTTGGGCCATCTCCTACTGCTTTCCCAGGTGCATTAGCAGAGAGCTGTATTGGAAATGGAACAGCTGGACTCAAACTGGCACCCATGTGGGATGCCGGCTTTACTCTCTATGCCACAATGCTGACGCCAAATATGTACTTTCTTTCCTTTTTTTTTTTTTTTTTTTGTACTTTCTTTCTTTGAGGTGAACACCTCAGAAAGCATTTGTTGTGGAAGTACAGGTTCCCCGGCTGTTTTATTCCAGGTGTCTGTCTCAGTGAGACACAGAAGTCAAAGTAAAGTGCAAGACTGGGAGCAGGGTTTGTTTTGAGGGGTAGAGAGAGAGAGAGAACACATTCATCCATGAATGGGAGACTCGGTCTCCACGAGGAGGCTCCGTGGCCGAGAGAGAAACGCCTACGAGAGGAGGAACGTCTTCAGTCCCCGGAGATGGTTTTCACAGCATCTCCACGCGGACCTCACCTTACATGTGGTCATGGCGGCTTCTTTGCGATGGAGACCAAGGTGCATCATGGGAAAGTGGCGTGCTGAATGGCCCTGCAAGGGGGTGGAGTTAGGGTGCAGGGCTGGAGACAGGAACTGCGGGAACCTCCCAGCTCCCTGCTTGCTCTGTATCGGACTCAGGGGTGGGTAGAAAGGGCCAGCTGGAACGCAGACATTGCCGACACCAGGTGTCTGGGTTTTCCCCCACGTTCTCCAAGCCAGCAGCGCGGCAGCAGTGGGTGTCCTCTAAGGCAATTCACTTCCGGCGCTGTCTGCTTGGAGGTAGCCTCAGCTCCCACAGGTTCAGGGCTTGTTACTGAACTGATGCACGCAAAGGCCAGTCTCTGACTGTGGTCTTTTGGGAAAAAGAAAAGCTTTATGTGTCTGTTCAGCCAGCACGGAGATGGAATAAAACCCAGATCTATTGCCCCAGTGGGAGACCTGGAGAAAGTTTCATGGGTTAGGTAGGAGAAAGCTGGTAGAAGACAGCACTGGGGAGGCAGGTTTGGATTGGAGGGGCTTGGAGCCAGGCCGTTTAGGGTAGATACTAGTAAAACAGGCTCCAACACAGGATTTTCATGGTCAGTGGACTCTTCCCTCCTGGAAGATTCTGGTCATGCTCCAGTCACTTAGGTTTCAAAGATTAGAATTTTCCTTCTTTTTCAAAAAAAAATTTTTTATAAGTATGTGAAAGGCAGAGAGGCACAGAGAAAGGAGATGAGAAGAGAGGAGAGTAAGTTTTCCACTGTTGGGTCACTCCCCAAATGCCTACCAACAGCCAGCTTTGGCTAAAGTCAGGAGCCAGGAATTTCATCGTGTCTCCCACGTGGGTGGCAGGCAATTCCTTGAGCCATCCTCTCTCTTCCCAGGTGCTGTAGCAGGAAGCTGGATGGGAAGAGAAATAGCCGCGTTTTGCACTGGCACCCCACTATGGCCCTCTGATGTGGCTTGTGGGGCTCCCAAGTAGTGGCTGCACCCTGCTGTGCCCCAATGGCTGCCTCAGGTTTTTCCTTCTTCTGGGCATGCCCAGGTTGTACGGCTTGCAGTTTTTGCTCCTGTGTTCCCTATATACCTCTGTGCAAGTAACTCCTGAACAGCTCAACAAGAAAACACAAACTGTAGAAATATGGTGTTGCCACTGTGGAAGCAGAAGGCAGGAGAGCAATGAGGAAATGTAACACGAGGTTTTAGGTTTGGGGAGTCAAGAAGAAACCTAGTACAGGGAACAGCTGATATTGAGCTTGAAACCCAGCTCCTCGCCCATACGCCTGTGGTGTAGACCTTGTCAGGCCCCAGCCTCTCTCCCTTGCAGTTCCTCTGTTGTGACTTGGGCGATTACAGTTCAACCCCTTCCTAACGATTAACTCACCCCATTAAGGGAATGGTTCATAGGGCAGGCTAGTCTCCCAAGGTCCCAGATCAGAAGACTCAAAATACAACTGTTGCCCCTATAGCTAACATCCTAACGCTGGACACTGTTCTGAGATGCTTTTGGAAGCCTAGGCCCCCATCACACAAAGTGATAACCTATCTACCTGTGGCCTCCAGACTGACCAAAGCCCACTTTGCTATCCCAGTATTTTCAGAAGAACATGTGGCCTTCTATCACTGGCCAAAGGAAGGCAATGAGCACTGTGAACCAACCAGAGACCTGCACACAAGCTGATCCTGTACCACACAACCCCAATGTTTTTTTGCAGCCCTTTTTTTAAAAACTTCAAATTAGTTTTTAACAGATTCAATATGGTTTGTAGATACAATTCTCTAAGAACATAATAGTATTCCCTTCCTTCCCCCTCCTCCCCTTCTTCTTCCCACCTTCCTTACTTCTCCCTTTCTGTATTTTTTATTGGTTTTTGAGATAACATTTTAAATTTACATTACACAAAAAGGCTTAATACTTCATTGACTAAGAAGTCTAAGAAGAGGCCGGCACAGTGGCATAGCAGGTGAAGCTGCCGCCTATGGTGCTGGCATCCCATATGGTCTCCAGTTCTTGTCCCAGCTGCTCCTCTTCTGATCCAGCTCTCTGGCTTGAAAAAGCAGCAGAAGATGGCCCAAATGTGTAGGCCCCTGCACCCGCATGGGAGACCCGGAAGAAGCTCCTTGCTCTGAGCTTCAGATCGGTCAAGCTCTGGCCTTTGCAGCCATTTGGGGAGTGAACCAGTGGATGGAAGGCCTTTCTCTCTGTCTCTCTCTGTCTGTAACTCTACCTCTCAAATAAATAAATAAATAAATCTTAAAAAAAAATAAAGCTATGCAAGAAACAAAAAGACATTAGTTTTGTGAGAAAATATAGACAATGGCTATAGACAATAATTGAATGGGAAAATGGCCATTTCACCCATATACAGTAACTTTTAAAGTAATCACAGATCATCAAAACTATAGTAGTATAACATTTTTTAACCATTGGTTTGACAAAGTATAAAATGAAGTTTCACTGTATTTGCAGCAATACATATAAGCATCTCTTTCTTTCTTTTTAAAGTTTTACTTACTTATTTGAAAGGCAAAGTTACAGTGAGAGAGAGGGAGAGATAGAGAGATATCTTCCATCCTCTGGTTCATCCTCCCATATGGCCACAACAGCCAGAGCTGAGATGGTCTGAAGCCAGGATCCAGGAGCCAGGAGCCATGAACTTCTAGTTCTCCCATGTGGCTGCAGAGCCCCAGATGCATTAGCAGGGGGCTGGTTTGGATGTGGAACAGCCAGGATTTGAACTGGCATACATTTGGGATGCCGGCACTTCAGACAGTGACTTAACCCACTACGCCCCAGTGCCAGCCCTGACATTTTTCTCTCTCTCTTTTTTTAATGTGAGCACTTAATGCTATAAACTTGCCTCTTAGTACTGCTTTTGCCGTATCCCACATGTTTTGATATATTGTTTTCATTTTCATTCATTTATTTCTAGAAAGTTTTTTATTTCCTTTTTAATTTCTTCACTGACCCCTGTTGCAACCCCAACTTTAATGTGTAAGAGTCACCACCTTTGCCGGCGCCACGGCTCACTAGACTAATCCTCCGCCTTGCGGCGCCAGCACACCGGGTTCTAGTCCCAGTCGGGGCGCCGGATTCTGTCCCAGTTGCCCCTCTTCCAGGCCAGCTCTCTGCTGTGGCCAGGGAGTGCAGTGGAGGATGGCCCAAGTCCTTGGGCCCTGCACTCGCATGGGAGACCAGGAGAAGCACCTGGCTCCTGCCATCGGATCAGCGCGGTGTGCTGGCCGCGGTGGCCATAGGAGGGTGAACCAAAGGCAAAGGAAGACCTTTCTCTCTGTCTCTCTCTCTCTCTCACTGTCCACTCTGCCTGTCAAAAAAAAAAAAAAAAAAAAGACTCACCACCTTTAAAACCTCATGGAGTCTGGGAGTTGAGTGATAACTATCTGACTTGTTGCTCTGAGCATTGCAAATAAACTCTTACTTTCTCCCATCATCCTGCTACCAGTATGGACCTGCTGCAGAGTGGGGCAAGCAGACACATTTTGGTTTCTTACAATAGGCTTAGTCCCTAAGATTAGCCCCTCCCCTTTCAGATGCCAATCAGAAGCCCCAGGTTGTTTGACCTATGCTTCTGACCTGATATAAATCGGGATTCCCATGACCCCTTTCCCCTGATTCAAATAATTTGCTAGAGCAGCTCATGGTACTCAGGGAAACACATTTACTGTTTTATTATAAAAAATATTGTCTTTTATTTTTTAATTTATTTGACAGATAGAGTTAGACAGTGAGAGAGAGAGACAGAGAGAAAGGTCTTCCTTCCGTTGGTTCACCCCCCAAATGGCCACCACAGCCAGAAAGCTATGCTGATCTGAAGCCAGGAGCCACGTGCTTCCTCCTGGTCTCCTACGCAGGTGCAGGGGCCCAAGCACCTGGGCCATCCTCCACTGCCCTCCCGGGCCACAGCAGAGAGCTGGACTGGAAGAGGAGCAAGCGGGACTAGAACCCGGTGCCCATAGAGGGTGCCGGCGCCGCAGGCGAAGGAGTAGCCGTGAGCCACAGTGCCGGCCCCAAGAATGTTGTCTTTTACATGATGAACTCCAGATGAAGAGATGGATAGGGCAAAGTTCAGGGAGAAGGGGCACAGAGCAGAACCCCTCCTGGGACATCCAAGTATTCAGCAACTGAAAGCTCTCCCAACCTTGTCCTTTGGGGTTTTATGGAGAATCATGACATAGGCGTTGTCGATGGAGATCAACTTAACCTCCAACCCATCTCCTCTCTCCAGAGGCTGGGGGGATGGAACTGAGCATCTAACCCTCTAACCCTGCCTGGGTCTTTCCAGAGATCAGTCACCCTCCTGAAGCCTCCTAGAACCTGCCAGCCACTAATAGCTCATTAGCATAAAAAGACCCTGATAGCTCTCAAGATTGCCAGGAAATGAAGACCAAATATGTTTTACAATAATATGACATCTGGGTTGTGCCGTGATTATTCCCCTGTTCCCAGTTTTGCCCCTACATCTAGAAGTGTTACCTTTGGGGCCATAGGAGGTTAAGTCTCTACCTGCAGCATCAGCATCCCATATGAGCGCCAGTTCGAGTCCCGGCTGCTCTACTTCTGATCCAGCTCCCTACTAATGCACCTGGGAAAGCAGCAGAAGATGGTCCAGGTGTCTGGCCCCTTGCTGCCCACATAGGAGACCTGGAAGAAGCTCCTGGCTTTGGCCTGGCCCAACCCTGACCATTGTGGCCATCTAGGGGGTGAACCAGAGGATGGAAGATATCTCTGTCTCAACTTCTCTGTATTTCTGACTTTGAAATAAAAAAAAGAAAAAAAAAGTGTCACCTTCAGCTTCTTATTTGTTCACCTTGACCAAATAAGTATCTTCAAATTTTTATTTTTAAATTACTAAAACGTAGCATTTTCCAAAGAAATGAGTGAAACACAAAAATGAGATTCTGGTCTGCTAGTTTTCTTGTTCCCCTTTAAGAAGAGATCTTACCCACTTGGGCGAGTACAGGAAATTGATGGGGGCCTCACAGTGCCAAGACCAATCCATCCCTCTGGGGGGCGTTGCAAACACAGGCATACCCAGAAGCTTGGGATCACAGAGGGAGGAAAGAAGAGGTGCAGGATTAACAGCTGGATTCAGAGACCAACAGGGCTGTCACGCCTGGGCTGTGCGGGGGTGAGGGGAAGCAAGTTGACCTTGCTCCAGAAAGTCAGCTGGGGCGCAGGGATCCTGGGAGGCTGCCAGGAAAGACGCAAAGCCAGGCATCCTGAGAAGGCCCTGGGCTTCACTGTAGCCCAATAAAAATAGAAAGTCAGAGATGTCCTAAATGTAATTACAAAGGGCAAGAAGATGGAAGGGAGGAGAGATGGCAGGAGGTTAATTAGTAACAAGCTACAGGCCAAAAAACAACCGGAAGATGGTTGAAAATTCTTGAGTGTATATTGAAAGCTTAACTCAAATCCCATGGTGGAGACTACACACCCTGTTTACCTATAATCCTTCCAGCCTGTCAACACAAGCAGCCCAGATACAACTCTAACTTCAAGGGAACCCCTTTTATCCTAAAGCTTCCCCAGCTTCTGGTAATCCTGCCCCTCTTATCTGTAGTCCAAGTAGGTTCAGTGTAATCGGTGCTCCCAAAGTTTGTGCAAACACTCTGAGCTCCAAGTCCAGCGGACACTTTCCAGCCACTACCTGGTCCTGCTGCTGGTAGTTTTGAGAACTTGTCCCAGGATCTGGTTCTTTGATTTTCTGCCTAGCATCTGTGATGGCTCAATAAGTCCTTTAAAAAAAAATACTTTTGGAGCTGGTGCTGTGGTGCAGCAGGTTAAAGCCCCAGCTTGCAGTGCCGGCATCCCATATGGGCACCGGTTCGAGTCCCGGTTGCTCCACTTCCAATCCAGCTCTCTGCTATGGCCTGGGAAAGCAGTGGAAGATGGCCCACGTCTTTGGGCCCCTGCACCCACATGGGAGACCTGGAGGAGGCTCCTGGCTTTGGATCTGCTCAGCTCCAGCCCTTGCGGTCATTTGGGGGGTGAATCAGAGGATGGAAGACCTCTCTCTCGCTCTCTCTCTCTCTCTCTCTTTCTCTGGCTCTACTTCTCTCTGTAACTCTGCCTTTCAAGTAAATGAAATTAAAAAAAAAACACTTTTCTTTATTTGAAAGGCAGAGTTAGGGAGAGAGAGAGAGAGAGAGAGAGAGAGAGAGAGAGGGAAACAGAGTTAGAGAGTTAGAGAAATCTTTTTTTTTTAATTTCTTGAGGACTTTCTTTAGCAAAGGACCCCCCCCCCCCCAATTATTTAAAGAGCAGTATATAGGTTCTTTCTGGGTATTTGTGTATACATATAAATATTGCAGTAGTAATTTAGAATATTTCCTGAGTTTCCCCTCTCCTACTCAACTTTACAGAGAAATAGTCGGAGCACTATTTGAAAAACCTGGCTCTAATAACATCCGCGGAGGCCGGGAGGCACTTCCTCACTTCCTGACCCTTTCTCGTAGAACCGTGCCGACTGTTGCCTTTACGGCCTGACTCCTACTCCTGCAGTACACGTCCCCAGTTTCGAGTCTGCCGCTCAAAAACTTCCCTTAACCAGAGTCACCTGATGAAGTGAGTCAGCAGTCTGCGGAATCATCACTTCCAGCGAGCCAACCCTGGCTGCTTCCCAGCCCGGACAAGGACACAGCTCGCAGTCACAACCCATTACAGCGGCAGGCGGGTGGAAGAGCCTGGAAGCCATGCGTCCGTACTCCCTGGGGGGTGGAGTTGTGTCCCCCCCCACCCCACCCCGCTCCACACTCCTTCTGGTGGTCCAGTGGAAGGAGAAGACGAATTTGGTCCCCAGCAAGGCAGACCACGTGTGCAATGCAGGGAACACTGCGTGAGACTCCTCTCTCTCCAGACACCCGAACAAGCGAGGCAGACGGCTGTGCCCGCTGGAGCCCGGGCTTCAGAGTGAGTAGTCGTGTGCAAGCTGATCGGCACCAGGCGTGGAGGCAGCTCCTGCTGAGCCGAGCAGGAGCGAGCGTGCGCCGCCTCTCCAGGGCTCCTGGTCTCTGGAGCGTGCTCCCGCGAGAGGCGTCCGTCTCCGTGGCCCCATCCTTTATCATGTCTGGCACAGCTCTGTGGTCGTCCAGGCCTTCGGGAAGTTCAACCGCATATCCTTCATGAACTAATTCTAGCCCAATGTCAAGGTTCTTCCTGTTGCAGGTGTCATAAGGACCGATCTTTGGCCAGGTTGGTATCCAGTCTAGACATAGCTGGACATCTTGGCCACCAGGGGCCTCCAGTCAGAGCAGTCAGTAGTGGAGTCTGTTGACCTCAGCCAAAGCCTCCTCTGAGAGGGAAGACTTCCATCTGTTGGTTCACTCCCCAAACTTCTGCAATGGCTGATCCGAAGCCAGGAGCTTCTTCCAGGTCTCCCAAGTGGGTACAGGGGTCAAAACACTACTATTTCTAGGCGCATTAGCAGGGAGCAGGATTGGAAGTGGAGTGGCCGGGACTCAAACCAGCGCTCATATGGGATGCCTGCTCTGCAGACAGCGGCTTAACCCACCAAGCTACAGTGCCAGCCCCTCAATTAAACCTTTTTGTTTCAGAACTCCCTGGATCTGTCCCAGTCTTGTACTGTCATTGGCCTTTTTACCCTAATCTTCTGTTTTTTGTCTTTATCATTTTTTAAATTGAAATCCAGATTTATTTTACTTTTTTTAATCTTGTGGTTAAAACCAATAAAGTTAAAATTTACCATTTGAACGATCTTACATGAATACTTCAGTGGAATTTAGTACCTTTACAATGTTGTGCAAATCATCACCACTATCCATCTACCCATTTTCCCACCCCACCCCCTGGCAGCCACGACTCTACTTTCTCTTTCTATGAACTTGACTATTTTAGGTATCTCATGAAAGTGCAATCATGTTCAGTATTGTTCTCTAGTACCTGACATTTTCACTTACCTTTTTTTTTTTTTTTTTTTTAAGATTTATTTTTGGGGCCAGCACTGTGGCATAGTAGGCTAAGTTTCCACCTGTGGCACTAGTTCGTGTCTGACTGCTCCTCTTCTGATCCAGCTCTCTGCTTATGGCCCATGAAAGCAGCCAGGAATGGCCCAAGTGCTTGGGCCCCTGCACCCATGTGGGAGACCCAGAAGAAGCTTCTGGCTCCTGACTCCTGACTCCTGGCTTTGGATTGGTTCAGCTCTGACTGTTATGGCCATCTGGAGAGTGAACCAGCAGCTAGAAGACCTTTCTGTCTGTCTCTCCCTCTCTCTGTGACTCTGTGTCTCAAATAAATAAATAAATCTTTTTAAAAAATTTATTTATTTATTTAAAAGAGCTACAGTGCAAGATACAGAAAGAGAGAAAGCAAGATCTTCCAACCACTGGTTCACTCCCCCAGATGGCAGCAATGGTTGGCGCTGGGCCAGGCTAAAGCCAGAAGCCAGAACTTCTTCTGGGTCTCCCACATGGGCATAGAGGCCCAAGCACTGGGACCATTCCCCACTGCTTTCACAGGCCATTAGCCGGGAGCTAGACGGGAACCAGAGCAGCCAAGACAGGTCTGGTGCCCATATAGGCTGCTGGTGTTACAGGCAGCAGTTTAGCTGTCTGTGTCCAACGCTGGCCCCACCATACCATTTTCAAGGTTCATCCATGTAGGATATAGCGGAATTTTCTTTCATAAGAACAAAAGGAGCCAGCACTGGCATCTTATACGGGCGCTGGTTTGAGTCCTGGCAGCTCCATTTCCAGTCCAGCTCTCTGGTAAAGGCCTGGGAAAGCAGTGGAAGATGGCCCAAGGCCTTGGGCCCCTACACTCACTGGGAGACCCAGAAGAAGCTCCTGGCTCCTGGCTTTGGACTGGCTCAGCTCTGGCCATTGCGGCCATTTGGGGAGTGAACCAGTGGATAGAAGACCTCTCTCTCTCTGTCTCTACTTCTCTGTAACTCTGTCTTTCAACTAAGTAAACAACAAAACAAAACAAGAATAAAGGTCCCAGAGTTATGTTGTGTGGTTTCTTGTTTTCTTACCCTTCATTTTTTTTTTGTTTTCTTTCTTTTTTTCTTTTGTTTATTTATTTCCATCTATTTGAAAAGGAGTGAGAAAGGGAGGGAGGGAGAGCTCTTCCATCTGCTGGTTAGCTCCCCAAATGTCTGTGACAGCTGGGACTAGGCCCGTGCACTTGCGCCATCTTCTGCTGCCTCTCAGGAGGCATCAGCAGGACGCTGGATCTGAAGCAGAGTACCCAGGACTTGAGCCAGGCACTCTGATATGGGATGCAGTTGTCCCAAGCAGCAGCTTAGCCCACTGCACAATGCCTACCCCTGGATTGCCTTTTTGATATTGAATAATATTCCATTGTACAGCTGCATCACATTTTGTCTACTCATCTGTTGATGGACATGTGTTGTTTCCACATTTGGCAATTGTGAATAATGCAGTTGTGAACACAGGTGTGCAAATATCTGTTGAGTCCTGCTTTTAATTCTTTCAGCTACATACCTAGGACTGCAATTGTAGGATCCTTTAATTGCATGCTTAACTTTTTTTAAAAAAAAGACTTATTTATTTATTTATTTATTTGAAAGAGTTACCCAGAGAGGAGGAGAGGCAGAGAGAGAGAGAGGTCTTCCATTCACTGGTTCTCTCCCCAATTAGCCGCAATGGCAGGAGCTACACCAATCCGAAGCCAGGAGCTTCTTCCAGGTCTCTCACATGGGCACAGGGGCCCAAGGCCTTGGGCCATCTTCTACTGCTTTCCCAAGCCATAGCAGAGAACTGTATTGGAAGTGGAGAGCTGAGACTTCAACCAGCACCCATGTGGAATGCCAGCACTGCAGGTGGCAGCTTTACCCACTATGCCACAGTGCCGGCCCTCACATGCTTAACTTTTTAAGAAACCACCACATCCTGTGTAGGCACCGGTTTGAGACCCAGCTGCTCCACTTCCGATCCAGCTCTCTGCTATGGCCCGGGAAAGCAGTAGAAGATGGCCCAAGGCCTTAGGCCCCTGCATCCACATGGGAGACCCGGAAGAAGCTCCTGGGTCCTGGCTTTGGATTGGTGGAGCTCCGGCCGTTGTGGCCAGTTGGGGAGTGGGCCATCGGGTGGAAGATCTCTCTCTCTCTCTGTCTCTCTCTGTCTCTCTCTCTCTCTCTCCCTCTCTTCTCTCTGTGTAACTTTGACTTTCAAATAAATAAATAAATCTTAAAAAAAAAAAAAAAAAGAAAGAAAGAAATCACCAAACTGGTTAAACCAGGGGCTGCAGTATTTTGCCTTGTCGCCAGCAATGCATGAAGTTTCCAAATTCTTTGCATTCAACTCTTGTTTTTATTAATAATGACAGTCATCTTAATAGATATGAAGTACTGTCTCATGTAGTTTTGAGCATCTTTTCAGGTGCTTACTGGCCATTTGTAGAACTTTGAGAAATGTCTATTAAAGTCTTTTGCCCGTTTTTGAGTTGAGTTGTTTCTTTGCTATTGTGGAATTGTTAGAGTTCCTTGTATATTGTGGATATTAATCGCTTATGAGGGGGTTGGTGCTGTGGTGCAGTAGGTTAAGCCACAACCTGCAGTGCCGGCATCCCACTGGCACTGCACTGTATGGCGCATCCCTGTATGGGATACCGGCACCGCAGGCAGAGGCTTAACCTACTACGCTATAGTGCTGGCCTCAACCAACCCTTTCTGTGAGGCTAGCTGGCACTCTAGTAACTATAATTTGTTCATCAAAATTGAGAATTTTCCTAATCTTATGTATAATTTGCCACCTCACGATAGACTCATAGAAAATATAAAATTATAGAAGACAAATTTCACCACTTCATAAAGTCTTTTCTCTCTTGAAATGTTTTTATCATGAAAAAAAATTAGTACAAGAAAATGCATGAAGCTGGTATATTGAGTTTAACAGAAAGTTATAAAGTGAACAGCACAGTAAAAATCTAGTGGGTTAAGAATTAGAATCTGGGATCTGTTTATTAATAAATAGAAGCCACACTGGGAAGTATTTTATGTCAGGTCTATGGACCCCTGGCCTCCACTTTTGGGCTACTAGAAGGGCGTATGTGTGTCTGTGAACATTCTTCATGAAGCCTGGGGAGTGTGCTTGGCCTTCCAAAAACAGCTCGGGTCAAGGGGTGATGCTCAGAGGCCAGCACTGTGGCACAGCAGGTAAAGCCAGGGCCTGAGCACAGGCATCCCACCTTGGAAAACCGGTTCCATCCAGCTCCCTGCTAGCACCCATGTGGGACACCCCAGATGGAGTCCTGGGCTCTGGTTTTGACCATCTGAGGAGTGAACCAGTGGGTGAAAGATCTCTCTCTCTCTCTTGTTCCCCCTCCGCCACTCCTCTCTGTCACTCTGCCTTTCAAATAAATAAATACATCTCAAAAAAAAAAAAAAAAAAAAAAAAAGAAAGAGAGAGAAGAGGGAAGCACAAGGCATCCCGCTCCTTCCCATCTTAGCTCTCTGCCTGGCACCTGGCTAATTATTATTATTATTATTATTATTATTATTAGTTAACTCGTGGTTCTCAATTTTGGCATTCTTGACATTTTGAGCCCGATAGTTCTTTTTGTTGTATTTGAGGGTATGTGTGTGTTGGGGCTGGGGGAGAGGGCTGTCCTGTGCACTTGTGTTTTGTAGGATGCTTAGCAGCGTCCCTGGAGTCTGCCCACCAGATGCCAGTAGCACTTCCTGGTTATGACAGGAAATGTGTCTCCAGGTATTTCTCAATGTCTCTGGGGCAAAAGTGATCCTTGTTGAGAACTGCTGTGTGAACGAATGTTTACTGTGTGCCAGGCATGATGCTAAGAGCTACATGTATTCTTCCATTCCTTCTTCATGTTTATTTCACCTTAGCTCAAACAGCAAGTAAGCGGCTGAGCTTTAAATACAGCCTGATGAGTCCTTCCTTCCGTTTTTGTTTTTTAAAAATGTATTCGTTTATTTGAAAAGCAAAATGATAGAGAAAGCGGGAGAGACAGAGATCTTCCATCCATTGGTTCACTCTCCAAATGGCCATGATGGATGAGGTTGGCCCAGGGTGAAGGTAGGAGCCTTGGAATCTCCCATGTGGGTACCAGGAACCCAGCACTTGGGTCATTTTCCTATGTGAGTGGCAAGATCCAAGCGCTTGGGCCATCTTCCGCTGCTTTCCCAGGTGCATTATCAGGGAGCTGGATAGGAAGAGGAGCAGCCAGGACTTGAACCAGCACCCATATGGGATGTCAATATCACAGGTGGAGACTTAGCCTACTACACCACAACCCTGGTCCTGACTTACACATTCTTTTTAAAAGTTTTTTAAATAAATAAATAACATTTAAAAAATAATTTCCAGGGCTAATCTACTTTTTCTTATTTGCAGGGTGTGTACACACGCACACACACACACACAAAGAGATTTTTCTTCCACTAGTTTACTCCTCAAAGAGCAGGGGCAGGCCAAGCCAAAGAGCCCAGAATTCAGTCTGG
This sequence comes from Oryctolagus cuniculus, assembly GCF_051225735.1. Lineage (NCBI taxonomy): Eukaryota > Metazoa > Chordata > Mammalia > Lagomorpha > Leporidae > Oryctolagus > Oryctolagus cuniculus. The sequence goes on from NC_142878.1 coordinate 89,003,408, forward strand.
GTCTGCCTTGAAGGTGGCAGGGACTCATCAGTTTTGAGTTCTGGCTGCTCCTCTTGCTTCCTGCCAAGGCACCTGGGAAGGCAGTGGAAGAAGGTCCAAGTACTTGAGTGTCTGCCACCTATGTAGGAGACCCAGATAGAGTTCCAGGCTCCTGGCTGCGGGGTGGCCCAGCCCTGGCTGCTGCGGCCATTTGGAGAATGAACTAGCAGATGGAAGATCTCTCTCTGTCTCTTCTCTCTGTAATTCTACCTTTCAAATAAATGTATAAATCAAGAAAGAAAGAAAGAAGGGAGGGAAGGGGGGAGGGAGGGAGGGAGGGAGGGAGGGAGGTGAGCCCTCACTTTCTGGCTCCCAGGATGTGCATCGGCAGGAAGCTGGAATCGGAAGCGGAGCAGGAACTCCAACTCGGGCACTGTGATATGGGATGTCGGTGTCCCAAGTGGCATCTTAACCACTGTGCCAAGTGCCCACCCCTAAATCTATATTTTCAGGCTTTTTTCCTGAATATTTCCTTTTGATCTTCTTCCCAGCTGTTTAAATTAGATGTGCCTAAAAGTAAAGTCAACATTTTGGCTATTTTTCTTTCTTTCTTTTTTATTATCTTCACTTCCCTTTTTCTATTGATTACTCTTCCAAATCTTTCTTAAATTTTAGACCTCCCTCTGGCTCTCTCTTTCTAAATATATATATTTTTTCATTTTTAGAAGACAAGAGTCTTCTAAAGACAGTGGGCTGACAGTCTATCCCCATAAGATCTTTAACTAATTTATTTAATTAATGAGAGAGAGAGAGAGAGAGAGAGCGAGCTGCCATCTGGGGTTCACTCCCAAATGCCTACTAGCCTAGTCTGGACCAGGCAGGAGCCAGGGGCCCAGAACTCCACTCGGGTCTCTCATGGGAGTGACAAGGACCCAAGTGCTGGAGCCATCGCCTCCCAGGGTCGGCACGAGCAGGAAGCTGGAGCTGGGAATCAACCAGGCGTTCCAGTGTGGGGTGCGGGCACCTCAACTGCAGGTAAATGCCTGCTCTCTTTTGAAGTACATCTGAGCCAGTGCATCCGTGGCTGCCGGAGGTATGGTGTAAAGATTTAAGGACAGAGCCATTTATACACGTAAAGTTTATTTAGAATAAATTAAGCATTTTAAATCAGCAGGGGAAAAACAGTGTTCAAATAAATAATGTTGAAATCATTGACTATCCATTTGAAAAGAATTGATTTAGATGCTTCCTTCATATCATCATCAATATAAATAAAAATCCAGATGGAAAGAAAAATAAAAATATTTAAAGAAAAATGGGCCCCGTGCTGTGGCACAGTAGGTTAATCCTCTGCCTGCAGTGCCAGCATCCCGTATGGGTGCTGGTTTGAGTCCCAGCTTCTCCGCTGGGAAAGCAGTGGAGGATGGCCCAAGTCCTTGGGCCCCTGCACCAGCATGGGAGACCTGGAAGAAGCTCCTGGCTCCTGGCTTTGGATTGGCCCAGCTTTGGTCATTGCGGCCATTTTGGGAGTGAACCAGTGGATGAAAGACCTTTTTTGCTGTCTCTCCCTCTCACTGTCCTAACTCTACCTGTCAAATAAAAAAAAAATTCTTTTACAAAAATAAAGAAAAAGTTGTTTTGGGTAATCTTGATGTGGGAACCTGCTCCCAGCTTGAGGGTAGTTGGGAAATGAGTACTTGCCTTTCTGGCTTCTACAGGAGGAACCCACAAGGAAGACATGGGTTGGGTCTAGTTTTTTTTTTTTTTTTCCAAAAAGTTATTTATTTTTATTTGAAAGGCAGAGTTACAGAGAGGAAAAGTCAGACAGAGAGAGAGAGAGAGAGAGAGAGAGAGGTTTGAAAGGTAGAATTACAGAGAGGCAGAAAGAGAGAGTGAGGTCTTCCATCCGCCCGTTTACTCTTTCCCAGGCCATAGCAGAGAGCTGGATTGGAAGTGGAGCAGCCAGGACTCGAACCAGCACCCATGTGGGATGCCGGCGTGGCAGGCAGTGGCCCCTGGGCCTGGGTTTTAACAAACCCTTAGTATCGGCCATATCCGTAGGTAGTGGAATGAGAATCTTTGTACAAGCACTAGGATATCCTTGCTAAGGAAAACTATGCAGCAACTTAGATCTGTAAGGGCTGGTGTGGAAGAATTCCAAGGACCAGTGCATATAGCCAAGTTTTTTGTAGATATTTTAAAAATAGCAGTTATCTCTAAGGCTGGGAGAGGCATTGAATACTGGAAGACTTTGAGAATTGCTGTATACTTTGCATTATTATTTTTAAGAGTTTTATGTATTTGAAAGACAGCAACACACACAGATTTTCTACCCACTAGTTCACTTCCCAAATCCCTGCCACAGCTGGGGCTAGGCCCAGGAGAGAGCCAGGAACTCAGTCTGGGTCTCTCAGCTGAGTGGTGGGGAGACCCAAGTATTGGTGGCGTCAGCTGCTGCCCCCCAATGTGCATGTCAGTGGGAATGCTAGGTTGGAAGCACAGTGAGGACTTGAACCCAGGCACTCCAATATGAGATGCACTTGTGCCAAACGCCTGCTCCGCACTTCTGTATTAGTTAAATCATTTATGTTAAGAATGGGATTCCGCATTTCTTGAATGATTAAAAAAAAAAAAAAGATGGGGCTGGCATTGTGGCATAATGAGTTAAGTTGCCATCTGTGACACTGGCATCTTATAGGGACTTGGTTTGAGTCCTGGTTGCTCCACTTCTGATCCAGCTCCCTGCTAATGTGCCTGGGAAAGCAGCAGAGGATGGCCTGAGTGCTTAGGCCCCTGCCACCCATGTGGGAGTCCTGGAAGAAGCTCCTGGTACCTGGCTTCAGCCTGGCCCAGCCCTAGCTGTTGCAGCCATTTGGGGAGTGAACTGGCTGATGGAAGGTCTCTCTCTCCCTTTCTCCCCCTCTCATTCTCTCTTCTATATTCTCTCTGTAACTCTGCCTTTCAAATAAATAAAATAAATCTTAAAAGTGCCATGCAGTTACTCCTCCTCCCCCCAAACAAGAAAAATCCTAGTTCTCTTGTTTATGAAATTCACTCATCCCCCCCCCGCCCAAGAGTCTTTGATTTTCTTCCTTCTCTGTTCCATGGTGCACCACCACATGTGTGTTAGCGTGTGTCCATGTGATTGCAAGAGACTTGGATACACATCTAGATTTTGCTTTACCCCAGCCCCGTGGTCCACACTCAGATTACTCTTCCTAAGACTGGGTTCACACCACACTGCCCCAAGGTTTTCAGAGGGCTGCTAGCTGTGTCCCTGGGAAAGGAACTCTGTGTCCTGGCCAATCTAGGAAATGCTGTGTTCAGCACAGCCAGAGCACATTTCCTCAGACTCACTGGAGACTTTAAATCCCCACTGTGCTACGGGGGGACCTGTGACGGGGGAGACGAGGTCGCTCTTGGTGTATCTGGCCATGCAGCCTTCTCTTGGGGACCACTATCGTCCTTCCAGAACCCACGGTGAGAAACGGCCGATGGGGAAAAGCTCGTCATTCTTCTGGCACTAATGCCCTTGCTCACTCAACATGTGCTTGCCATCTCTTTTCCTGACTTCCCAAAATGAGCTGGCTTCCTTGCTTCTTCCTTCCGGGGTCAGTCCCAGTCCCAGCTCCCGCCCCGCCCCGTGCCCCCCCCCCCCCCCCAAGCTCTTCCTGGTCATCTCAGTCTCTCCCAGCAGCGGCACTGGCACTTATCACTAGAGCGCTGATTAGTTCATCCTTCTAGACTCTTCTTCCTGACAGTCTCCATTATGGTTTCCATGTGGTTTGTCCCTGAGTTGAAACTGGATTGCCACAGTGGTAGGGGTGGGAGGTGGGGCTCTTAGGAGGTGATTAGGCCATTAAGTGGGATTAATGCCTTTCTCCAGGTAGGGGCTTCATTCTTACAAGAGTGAGTGTTAGGAAGTGAGGTGGCTGCTGGTGTTTGCACCTGCCCACTTGCCCTCCTGCTTTTCTACTAAGGACGCAACACAAGGCCCTGCCGGAAGCTGCTACCGCTCCCTTGGGCTTCCCAGCCTCCCAAACCACGAGCCAAATCTTTTCTTGTTAAATTAGCCAGTTGCAGGTACTCTGCTGTGGCAACAGGAAATGAACTAAGCCGCCTTCCTTGGGCCGCTCTTGTCTACGTAATCCGGCTGGCACCAGGGCTGTCTGATGAATATGTAACAGTTCAGAATAGGTGTTCTGCAAATAGCTGCCTCTTGAGTAATACTAGAATCTTGCATCTCCCCCAGCTTGTACGCTCACCACCTGTGCAAGGTAGCATCCGGGACCTTAGATAAACCACCTATCGCTTTATTTGGGCAGAGAAAGCATGGAAAAGAGCACTGTATTAGTTTTTTCTAAAAAAAAAGATTTTATGGGGCCAGCGCTGTGGTGCAGCAGGTAAAGCTGCCGCCAAAAAAATATTTTATTTATTTGAAAGTCAAAATGACAGGAAGACACACACACAGACCTTCCATCATGCTATTGGGGTCGCTCATGAGGGTGGCAGGAGCCCATGCTCTTGGGCTGTCTCCTGCTGATTTCCTACGTTCACAGCAGGGAGCTGGATCGGAGGCAGAGCAGTCAGGACTACAACTGGCACTCAGACATGGGATGCTGGTGCCCCAGGCAGCGGCTTAGCCCCGCCACAAGACTGGCCCCCGATTTTATTTTTATTCCTGCCCTAACCAATGATCACAAACTTTTGAATGCTGGTCTCACTGGGCGAAACTCAAGGTGTCAGCGGTGGGCATTCTGTGGGGGAGCAGGGAGTGGGGGTGGCAATAGGGGGTGGGGTCATAGTTCACAGACACTTTTGGACCAGAGTGTAAACTGAGTTTGCACACAGGCGGTGGGACTGTGATACTAAGGGGCGGGGGAGGCTTTGTCTGTGAGGCTTTTCTTTGGCATTCACAGAATTCTCCAAATACCAGGAAGCTCTGCGGATCACTCGGGTCAAAGGACAAGGGGCAGCCCGTGCTCTGCCTGTCCGGTGAGGACGTAGGCGGCCACCAGATGGGACTCTTTCCTGATGACTGTTGATGAGGACGGTGGCAATGTATGGAGAGCATCCGACACATTTCCAGGGAGGAGCGGGTGAGGGGATCCTGTACTGACTGAGGCTGAGGACGGGCAATTCCAGCAAGAGGAATTCAGTTTCACTGAAGCTTCTGAATCAAAGCTGGAGGCAGAGGGTCCACGCTATAGAGGGCGAAGAGGCCAAGGACGAGCACCCCAGGGGGCAGAGGTCTTCGTAGGCGAATATTATATTTTACTTTTTCTAATTCTCACCCTACCAAAGGCAAGACCCAGTATGTCACATTTGTTGAAATGCAAATAAGTGAAGTAAATAAAAATGTGACTTCGGGGAGGAAAAAGAAAAAGCAAGCTGAGCAGGTTCCACCGAGATTTGAACTCGGATCGCTGGATTCAGAGTCCAGAGTGCTAACCATTACACCATGGAACCGCCACGCGTGTGCTGCCGGCTCCGGCCCTCTAATCCTTAGAGAACCCCGCCCCCATCGCACACCCAACCATCAGAAGCGGGTTCCACGCGCTCCCGCGCCCCGCTGCCCGGCTGGGCGGTGCCAGAAATGAACAAGAGGCCACTACGACTGGCACCAGCTGGGAAGCCGGGACTCAGGGTTTCGTCCTCTGAAACTCTTTCGGAGGGTGAGACTTGAGGACTGACGCTACAGCGGGCGCCGACGCACCGCCCGTCCCCGGCTGGGGGCGGGACGCCACCTCCCCGGAAGTACTTCCCTCAGGGGCTGGGGCCTGCCGGAAGTGGCGCAGCGGCAGGGCGGGGCTCTCCAGCCGGTCCGGCAGCTGAGGCTCCGCGCTCGGGTTACCCCTGCAGCGACGCCCCCTGGTCCCACCGAAGCCGCCGCTGCTCCCGCCCCTTCGCCTCTCGGCCGCGCCATGGGCACCCGCGACGACGAGTACGACTACCTCTTCAAAGGTGAGGCCGTGGCCCCCGGCCCTGTCCGCCCTCGGGGGGCTCGGGACACTCCCGGGGGACCCGCGTGCGGGCTGCCCCAGCCCCAAAATGGGCCTGCCTCAGCCCTTCCTTTCCTTGCGGGTCGTCCGGCCGTCCCCGCACGGAGCTTCCCACGGCCGCTCGCACCGGCGTCCCCACGGCCGCCTCCCGCCAGGCCTCGGCGCCCCTCGCTGTGTGCGTGTGTGCGCGCGTGTGTGCGCGCGTGTCCTCCCCCACCGCGGCCCCGCGCCCCTCCCGCCCGCGACCTCTCCCTCGCAGCATCAGCCCGGGCCGGCTCCATCCCCTCCCGGCCTTGGTGACAGGCCCCGGGCCGCTCCCTGGGCCTGCCCTTCGGCTCAGGCTCCCACCGCGGGGCTTTTCCCTGCGTGTCCCCTTCCCCCGCGCGAGCCTTTCTCGTCGCCCCTCCCCTCGGGCGGCCGCCCCCCGCTCCCCGGCTCGGGCCCCCACCCCACCCCACCCGCCGCGCAGCCTTCACGGGCCGGCCGCCGCCCACCCCCGAGTTGGGAACTCTGTGCCGAGGGCCGGGGGGCTTGTCCATCACCCCTGCGTGCACTTGTCGCAGTGGCCCGACCGGCGGGGACTTCCCACCTAGCCTTTTTTTTTTTTTTTAACTCCTCTTCCGACCCAGCTGCAGCCAACCCGGGATCACTCGGTACGCGGCTCGCGGGAAGGGGTTGCGGATGGGTGGTGGCTGTTATCCCGGCCAGACCTGAAGGCCCAGTTCCTGAGCAGGAAAGGTTGCGCGCTGCACAAATACTAGCCTGCTTTATCACTGTGGACTGGTTGCTTCCTGCTGCAACCCTGGGAGGATCCAACAGGAAGGGAAGAGCCCTAGTGGGCCGCCTACCTTTCCCAAAAGGAGGGAGAGGGGACTTGTGTGCTCTTCGGGTCCATTTAAACCGTGGTGATCAGAGAGGGGAACGTGTGTGCCCTTGGACAGTACGTAATTGGAGCGTGGGGAGAGGCGAGAGGAGTCGGGGAGAATCCAGAGTTTTTGTTTTTTAATCAGCGAAGGTGAAGGGCTCAGTTCTCCGTAAGAGACGAGTCCAGTAAATGCTTTTTGTTCAGTGGCTGCGCTCGGCTCTGGTAGTCCTCCCTCCTGAGTGAGGGCAGCCATCAGTAGTGAGCTGAACAAAGATCATTACGGGGAGGAAGAAGCCATTGCTATTAAAGCTTTACCGTGGAGGCGGAGTTGAAAGAGTGGTGAGCACGGTGACTGTTTCTGACTTTGCCATTGGTTGCTTAGAATGATTGACCGAAGGAAGCAGGAACCATTGCTTTGCTTTACCAATACTTTTGCAAATCTCGGTGATAATATGCTCTTACCTTAGTCCTCCGAGGTGGAATATTCTATGTATAGGGTGAGTATAGGCTGGGTACCTTCGATGTCTACGACCTCCGTGTTGGAAAGTCATTACAGTGAAAAAGGCACTCGGTTCACTTTACAGAGACGAAAAGGAGACCTGCATTAGTTTGTGTACTTTTTGCAGAAGGCGTCGGAATTGATGGGAAGTTACTTCAGTCCCTGGAGCCTTTTGGGTTTAGTCATTAAAGGCAGGTTTTTGTTTGTTTTTCAAATCCTTTACAATGTCATGGGCAGTTAGCTACCTTTGAAGTACTTTAGAGCAAGGTAGACTCTCAGGGTTTTTCTCCTGATTGGTTTGGAACTGGAATGTTGGGGAAAAAAACAACCCCAGAATATTAGCCATCCTGGTTTCAGGAATTAGACCATCCTTGTAACATTGAGAGCACAGGGTTTTGGAACCACAGACACCTGAGTTCACATTCCACTCTGCTCTTGGGTTTACGACCTTGGGAAAGTTAAGTGTTTGGAGCCCCAGCTCTGAAGCAAACTCCGGGACTGGCTGATCAAGCCTGCCGGGCAGTTACGACTTTAGCTCCTGTGAGGGCTCAGTGCATTGAAGGAAGTTACTGTGGATCTTGTCCGTTTTTTGAACTTTATTTCTAAACGGAAGAGCATTTACATATTATTAAAGAAGCATAGAAGTAGGAACTTCAACTATTTTATGTTCATGGGTTAGGGCTTCATCTTGTTGTGCTGTTTAAAATATGGTGTTTAAAAATTCTGCTGAGGAGGATTTCCATGCCTTCGAAGCTCTTACAGGATATGAGTCACCTTTTTTTTTTCTTAACTTCAATGCTTGATTATTTAGCCAGTCTCTTTATTTATACAATTCTCATTTTAAAGCTAGGCAAGAATAATTTTACTTTAAAATGGTTTCCTTCTACAGAGATTTGGTCACTGAGATGAACCATTGCTGTCTCTACTTCAAAGAAGTCTTACCTAGCAGACTTAATAGCTGAAGGAAGTGGAGTTAATTTGTAACTCTAACCAGTTGGAAATGAAGGGTTGTTTGGATCAGCGTGGGACGGCGTGGTCTAAATGGGAATCTAATGTGGGGAGCGTAGGACAGTTATTCTAAATTACGTATTTGTTCTTGCACATTAATCTTCACTCAAGCTCAGCAGTGAAGCTTTTGGTTGGGGGGATTGGTTTTATTTTTTGAAGCTTGACTTTTTATTTTAAAAACTGCAGTTCTTTAAGTATTTACGCACAACATGGGTAAGATCCCGAGGGACACATAAATGAAGTAGGCAGCGGCTGTAGTTCCTGTTGACAAACACGGTATCAGACACCGGTCCAGTCTAAGTCACTTGTTCTGAAAGCATCTGGGTGTGCAGTCTTGCTCACCGCCCTTTCTTTCCTCTCGGTGGAGGTCAGTAGTAATTAGGCGTCAGCTGATTGTCAGTGGAAACAATCCCAGTGAAGGTAGTTGTCCTGCCTCTTAGTAGTTTTTCTTTCACAACTTTTGGTTGAGCAACTTGAATTCTGCTGAATCAGGAAAAACTTGTCTTAGACTTCAGCCTTCTGAATGCTTTTGATTTTAGAAAGACTTGGTGAGGTTGGACTGTGACATCCAGGTTGATGAAAACCAGGATGAAAATAAGTGGTTTCTCCTTCAGATGATAATTTTTAGAGCTGATGTACTGCGTTTGATGGAATAAATACGAGTTCTAGTCCAGTAAATTAGTTTGCAGGATCAGGTATAAAACTACAGGGGGGTAAAGAGGTGGAAATTTTTGTTAAATAATGGATAATTAGTACATGTATTCTGCTTTTATGGTATTTAGCAATGTATTTGATATATAGATATATATACATGTTTATGAAAAATCTTCAAAAAGTTGATGGAAATTGCATATTATGCAAAGGCTATGTGTAGATTTCAAAAATTTTTGCCCCAAAATTAACTTTTCGTTCCATTTTTCTTGAAGTTTTTGAAGTACTCCTTATATAGGTGGTAGAGTTAAGTTATAACATGCTTAAATGGAAGTACTTTTAACTCAAGATACAAATAATGGAAAGCATAGGAAAGTCACTGCAAGTTCATGGACTATAGTGTGTGATCACATATCACTCACATTTAAATAAGCAAGTAGATATTGTTATCTTAATGAGAGGAACTGTTTTGATTAGAATTATTTAAATTTGAGTCCATGAAGCTTTATTTTTTTTAAAAAAAACTGTAGCCAATAAATTCTCTTATGATGCTTAGGTAATTTATCCTATTTTCATTTCTTTCTTATTTTAGTGAGCCTGTATGTTATTCTTGTTTTGATTTCTCATTTGGTAACTGCATAGAAGCAGCTGTCCTTAGTGAGTTGTTATTTCTCAGCATCCTCCTGACTGCACTATTCTAGCATCAGTGTCCTGTGGTCCTTTAAGGTATCCTGTAACAGCTTGCTAGTCTTTATTCTGGTAACCTTGTCCATGTCTCCTTGAGATAACTATTTGATACTGTATGAAGCATTCATGAGTTTTGAATGCTAAGGTTGCTGTGTGTGTGGTTTTTTTTTTATATAATGTTAAAGTTAATTGGTTATGTAAAAAAAAATTCTCTCACTATATCTTTATGAAAAAGTTTTAAGTTGGTTAAGTAATTAACATAATCATTGGTTAAAAGTGGAGATCAAAAGGGAAGAAACCAAAACTTGAAAGGACTGGTCTTTTTGTGGGGGGTGGAGACTGTTCTTTGAGGGGGTGTGTGTGTATGTCTGTCTCTGTCTTTTTTGTTCCAAAGGCATCCGTTGTCATTATAGATGCCTTACTGCACACTTTGACTTTAACCCTGGGACTGGTTCCTGGGTTACTGTTTGATGCGGGAGTGCCTGTGAAACAGAAATGTTCTAACTTTTTGGTTTTTTCCTTCTTTCTGGTTCCCTCTTCAAGTTAGGCTTTTCTACCTCTGTGCTATTACAGGATTTTCTCAGCAAAGCTTCCAGCCTAGTGTACTAAGAAGTAACTGTGATTGTATCCTATTAATAAGTAGACTCTGTGGTGTTGGAAGGGCTTTGGGGCTGGTGTTGTGGCGCAGTGGGTTCAGCCGTTATGCCAGAGTCCTACATGAGCACCCAGCACCAGTTTGAGTCCCAGCTGCTCTGCTTCTGATCCAGCTCCCTGCTAGCGTGCTTGGGAAAGCAGCGGAAGATGGACTGAGTGCTTGGGTCCCTGCCACCCATCCATGGTGAAGACGCTGATGGTGTTCCAGGCTCCTGGCTTCTGCCTGGTGCAGCCCCAGGTGTTGAGGCCATTTGGGGGAGTAATTAAGCAGATAAAAGATCCCTTTTATAGAAAGATCCCTTTCTATAACTCTGCCTTTAAAATAATGAATAAGTAAATCTTAAAAAAAAAAAAAAAAAAGCAAAAACCTGGCCTTTGACTTTACAGTTAGGATGGTGGACCTTGGAAATTAACATTTCAGTTAATCTTTCTAAAAAATTGAAAGTGCATTAGATTTGTACATTTTCATGACCTTGACATCTTCTTCCCAGGTACCCAGATAAAAAAGTTTGATATAATATGTGTGTTTGCCCCTCACCTTGGACACCCTCTAATTGATTAGATAGTTAGAAATAACTACTCTTTGTGCTGCCGGGGTGATTTCTTGCTGAATCAGCTGATAGAGAAAGCCAGAAAGATATGCATTTGATAATGTACTCCCTTCAAGACTTTCCAGAAGCCAGCTTGCATCCGCTCCTGTGGTGAGGAAGCAATGCATAATGGACTCTTTTTCCTCTGACTTGCATGCAGTGAGCTCTCACAGTGTTTTCCTCTCTTTGCCTGCACTACCAAATCCCAGAGTCGCAGTCTCTTTTGTAAAGACCTGGTCTTATTCCTGGGCCTCATATCTTTGATTTTCTAGTTATGGTCTCTAAATTAAGCAGCTGGCTCTTTTTTTTTTTTTTTTTTTTTTTTACAGGCAGAGTGGACAGTGAGAGAGAGAGACAGAGAGAAAGGTCTTCCTTTGCCGTTGGTTCACCCTCAAATGGCCGGCGTGGCCGGCGTGCTGTGGCCGGCGCCTGCGCTGATCCGATGGCAGGAGCCAGGTGCTTCTCCTGGTCTCCCATGCGGGTGCAGGGCCCAAGCACTTGGGCCATCCTCCACTGCACTCCCTGGCCACAGCAGAGAGCTGGCCTGGAAGAGGGGCAACCGGGACAGAATCCGGCGCCCCGACCGGGACTAGAACCGGTCTTCCATCTGCTGGTTCACTCCCCAAATGGCCGCAACAGCCGGAGCTGAGCTGATCTACAACTTATCTATTATCTATTTGTCCATTAAAATTATTTATTCAGGGGCCCGGTGCTGTAGTGTAGTGGGTAAGGTTGCCACCTGCAATGCTGGCATCCCATTTGGGCGCTGGTTTGAGTCCCAGCTGCTCCACTTCTGATCCAGCTCTCTGCCATGGCCTGGGAAAGCAGTAGAAGATGGCCCAGGTGCTTGGGTCCCTGCACCTGTGTGGGAGACCCAGACGAAGCTCCTGACTTCAGATCAGCCGAGCTCCAGCTGTTGCAGCCATTTGGGGAGTGAACCAGCATATGAAGATCTCTCTGTGTAATTCTGCCTCTCTGTAGCTCTGTCTTTTAAATAAATAAATCTTTTAAAAAATTATTTATTCAGGGGCTGGTGCTGTGGCGGAGCGGGTAAAGCCACCGCATGCAGTGCTGGCATCTCATATGGGCACCAGTTGGAGTCCTGGCTGCTCCATTTCCGATCCAGCTCTCTGCTATGGCCTGGGAAAGCAGTGGAAAATGGCCCAAGTCCTTGGGCCCCTGCACCCGCATGGGAGACCCAAAAGAAGCTCCTGGCTCCTGGCTTCGGATCGGCACAGCTCCGGCCGTTGCAGCCAATTGGAGAGTGAACCAGCGGATGGAAGACCTCTTTCTCTCTATGCCTCTCCTTCTCTTTCTGTGTAACTCTGACTTCCAAATAAATAAATAAATCTTTAAAAATTATTTATTCAGAGAGAGAGAGAGAGAAAGAAAGAATGAGCTCCTATCTGTTGATTCACTGCCCAAATGCCATGCAATGGCCAACACATCTCCCATGTGGGTAGCAGGAGCCCAGTTACTTGATCCCTCACCACTGCTTCCCCAGAGTCCACATTTGCAGGAAGCAAGAATTAGGAGCTGGTACTCAAACGTGGAACAAGGATGTCCTAATTTGTGTCTTAACTTTGAGGCCAATGTCTGCCTCCTTCATTGTTTTTGAAATTCATAAGTATGATCACTTGGAGTGAAAAAGTTACATAGTAAATACATTGTCTCCTATAGGAATCATAAGTAATTTCATCTAGTTAAACCTGTTTTTTAAAAAAGTCATTAATTCATAAGTGAAAGTGTGTGCCAATAAGTGAGAAGTATTAGCTTCCTAGGCCCTTGTTTACCTTTAGTGGGGTAAGGTTTGTTTTAGTTACTGTGTATGTGTGTGTGTGTGTGTGTGTGTGTGTGTGTGGTGTGGGGGGAATGGTCCCCAGCTTTGTAGTAATCTGATACAAGCAACTATTAAAGATCATTTTAGTTTCTATGATCTGAGTGCAAAGGTTATAAACCTGATGCTTTGTATGTTGAATGAATGTCAGTCCTCAAGTCACACCTTTTATTTGAGGTAACTAAATAAAACATATTCTCTTCCTCCATATCTATTAATATCCTTTGTTGTTTTCATGTCTGATACATTTTAAGTTCATTTAGTTTTGGATTGATTTTTTTAAGTTCTCTTCTGCAGTAGTAAGATTGGTTTAGTATTGATGGTAATTAATACCTGCCATCAGTGGCTAGTACACCTGATTAAAATTGCTTGTTTAAAATGGTACCACATCTGTAATGTGTGGAAGTCATTATGAAAGAATATAGGTTTTTTTTTTTTTTTTAAGATTTGTTTTATTTGAAAGAGGGGGAGGAAAGGGGGGAGAAAAGGAGGGAGGGAGGGAGAGAGAGAGAGAGAGATTTTCCATCCACTGGTTCACTCCCCAAATGGCTGTATCCGGTCAAAGCCAGGAACCAGGAGCTTCATCTGGATTTCCCGAGTGGCAGGAGCCCACGTACTTGGGCCGCCTTCTGCTGCTTTCTCAGGTGCATTAGTGGGGAGCTGGGTCAGAAGTGGAGCTGGCTTAACTTGCTGTGCCATACCACAGGCCCTGAAACAGAAGATAAATTGGTTCTACTGACTGATAACTGGTCAAGACATGGGCTACTCGACCTCCTGCCCACCATCCCTTTTTAAAAATCAGATAACCTACGGCCAGGGTTGTGGCATAGTAGGTTAAGCTGCCCTTGCCACCGTCCAATGTCAGAGTGTTGGTTTGTGTCCCACCTACTCCACTTCCTGATCCAGTTCCTTGCTAATGCGCCTGAGGAAGCAGTGGAGGATGACCCAAGCACTTGGACCCCTGCCACCCGTGAGGGAGACCCAGCTGGAGCTCCTGGCTCCTGTCTTTGGCCTGGCCCAGACTGGAGCTGTGGGGACTGTTTAGGGAGTAAACTAGCAGATGGAAAACCTCTTTCTCTCCCATCTGTCTCTGTTACTCTGCCTTTCAAATAAATTAAATAAATCTTTTGAAAAATAAGATGTCCTATCTTTTTTTTTTTCTTTATTTGCGTTGAAGGCAAACATTCTGATGAAAGCATAGTGGTATTCTGAATGTGGTTATCTCATTCACCTGACATTGCGTTCTTTGTCTTTTCAGTTGTCCTTATTGGAGATTCTGGTGTTGGAAAAAGTAATCTTCTATCTCGATTTACTCGAAATGAGTTTAATCTGGAAAGCAAGAGCACCATTGGAGTAGAATTTGCAACAAGAAGCATCCAGGTTGATGGGAAAACAATAAAGGCACAGATATGGGACACGGCAGGGCAAGAGCGATACCGAGCTATAACATCAGCGTAAGTTTCATTGTTTTTAGGTTCTGCAAAACAGATTTCTATCAAGTGAATTAGCTACTTTTGGTAATAGGAGATGTACAGTGGTTTCTCTTATCCATGAGGGATACATTTGAGTACCACCATTGATACCCAAAAGCATGGATAGTAACAAACTCTATATCTGTAAACTTAAAGGATTTTAACTTTAAATTTTGGCTTTTCCTTGACATTTGAGTTGCCAACATCCCTATTCTTATGCCTGGTATTATTATTAAATGAAATAAAGGTTACTTGAACTTAAGCACCATAATACCACGATAGCTGATCTGGTAACTGATGGGTGGGCAGCTTATGTGGCATGGATACAACTGACAAAGGGAAGATTTGTCCCAGCCTGGATGGAGTGGGACTGCATGAGATCTTATTATGCTACTCAGGTGCCACTTGAGAAATATGTATTGTTAGGGTGGGCATGCAGTACAGGCAGTTAAATTGCCACTTGGGATGCTGCATCCATGTTGGAGTGCCTGGTTCAAGTCCTGGCTCTTCTCCTTCCAGTCCAGCTTCCTGCTAACGCGCACCCTTGGAGGCAGCAGATGGTGCCTCAAGTGCTTGAGTCTGACACGCATGTGGGAGACCTGGACTGAGTTCTGGGCTTTTCAGTGTGGCCCAGCCCTGACTGTTTGGGCATTTGGGAAGTGAACCAGCAGATGGAAGGTCTCCCTGTCTCTCCCTCTCTTTCAAATAAAATGAAAAAGTGAAAGTACACATTGTTTATTTTTAGAATTTCCCATCTAATGTTTTTAGACTGTGGTTTGACTGTGGGTAATTGAAACTGGAAAGTGAAACCACAGATAGGATTCTTAGATGTTTATTTCTAAGTGTGTGTGTGTGTGTGTGTGTGTGTGTTTCTTAAAGAGACTTGTTTGAAAGAGAAGAAACAGATATAATCCTAGCTTATTCCCCAAATAACCAAACACTGGATTCTGGGCCAGGGCAAAGCAAGGAGCCAGGAATTCCATCTGGATCTCCCATGAGTGTCAGGGACCCAAGCATTAGCAGGGAGCTGAGTTGAAGCGGAACATCCAGGACTTCAACCAGCACCCTGATGTGGATTGCCAGCCTTGCAAGCATTGGCTTAATCTACTGCACCATAATGTTGGCCCCTGTAAGTGTGTTTTTAAAAATATGTGACCCATGTTTTGAATTCTTCTGGTGTTTGCTTCTATTTTGTTGTTCTTTTCTGGTAAATGTTTGTATGGGAAGGCAACCACAAGTTGGAAACAAGATATGTTTCTAGGGGTAGGCATTGTGGTACAGTGGGTTAAGCCGCCTCTTGGGACAGCTGTGTCCCGTATTGAGAGTGCTGAGGGGCTGGCACCGTGGCACAGTGGGTTAAGCTGCCACCTGCAGTGCTGGCGTCCATATGGGTTCCAGTCCTGGCTGCTTTGCTTCCGATCCAGCTCCTTGGCTGATGCACCTGGGAAAGCAGCAGAAAGTGGCCCAAGTGCTTAGCCCCTTGCATCCACATGGGAGACTAGGAGGAAGCTCCTGGCTTTGGCCTCGCCCAACCCTGGCTGTTGTGGTTCTTTGAGGGAGTGAACCAGTAGATGGGAGATTTCTCTTTCAAATAAATAAATATTACGAGTGCCACTTCAGGTCCTGGCTACTCTGCTTCCAATCCAGCTTCCTGCTGATGCATTGTGGAAGGCAGCAGACGATGGCTCAGGTGTTAGCCTCTGCCACTCATACAGGAGTTTTGGATGCAGTTCTGGTATCCTGGCTGTTGCAGGCGTTTGGGGAGTTGACTAGCAGATGGAAGATTGATCTTTTTCTTGCTGTCTCTGCCTTTCAAGTGGATGAAAATAAATAAGCAAAACAAAATGAGAGTGGGTGTTTGGTGCAGTGACTGGGACCCCTGCATTCCATATTGGGGTACCTGGGTTTGCGTCCCGACCCTGCTTTGGATTCCGTGAAGCATCAGGTGGTGATTCATGTCTTTGAGTCCCTGCCACTCATGTGGGAGACCTGAATTAAATTCCCAGCTGCCAGGTATTTGGGGAGTGAACCAGCAGTTGAGCAATGTCTACCCCTTTCTCTCTGTCTCTCTGCCTCTCAATTACTGTGAGTAAATAAAAAATTAAAAATGTGTGTGTTTCTGTTTCCAGATACTATCGTGGAGCTGTAGGTGCCTTATTGGTTTATGACATTGCTAAACATCTCACATATGAAAATGTAGAGCGGTGGCTGAAAGAACTGAGAGATCATGCGGATAGTAACATTGTTATCATGCTCGTGGGTAACAAGAGTGATTTACGTCATCTCAGGGCAGTTCCTACCGATGAAGCAAGAGCTTTTGCAGGTTAGTGATTTGAATCCCATGCTATTACAGTGATTCTGTAGTTTTTACTATTATGTCTTGCAGTTTCTTCACTCTTTCACTGAGGGTAGTTGTAATAGTTTCAGAAAAGTAAACATGATTACTCAACAAAGATGATTGTTTTGAAAGTTTGTGATTACTGTATGGCTCTTTAGCTGAACTTCAAGTTACTGAAACACCAAGACTTTGAGTTTTTGTGGGGAAAAAAAAAAAAAAACACAGAAAATAAATGTTGTCCTCTTTTCTGTCCCTTGAAGTGGTAGGTGAAATCTGTTAATGAAGCATGTTCTACCTCCTTTTCCATCAAGCCTGTATTTTACCAATGCAGCTCTAGATGGGTCTAGCCATTGTTAGGGACCAACAGGGAGACAGCTGCTTAGGAGCTGTCTTTGGTCCCATAGAGGATCTGCCTTTCTCTTGGTCCTGCCCCAGTTTTGTTAAGGGCAGCTTATCAGAAAGCAACATCATGCATTCTTAGCTAGTGAAAGTCATGACCTTGCACTAGTGATTATGCTGTGAATAGTTTTCCATAACAGTTTTTAGTTTCCCAGACAAGAAGAAACTTTATTTCAATAATAACAGAATTCTAAAATTCTAAGTGAATACCATAGGGATGCAGAGGACTGTAAGGAATGAGCACAGTTGAGTGTTTGGTAAGTTTACTACATTTTGAGTGATCTCATTCATTGCTATTGGTAATGTTTAGAGTAATAAATATTTAATCAAGAAGCCAATGAAAACTTCAGTCTGGTAGAGTATAAACAGAATGGTGCCCTTTCGGTCCCAGAAGTTGGCACAGTCTTAGATTTTAAAAAGTCATGTTATTTTCTTTTTTGAGAGCTTAATTATATGACATTCTTTCTTTTACTTGTAAAACTTGACAAAACTGAGTTTTTGTGTCTCCCCACAGAAAAGAATGGTTTGTCATTTATTGAGACATCTGCTTTAGATTCTACAAATGTAGAAGCTGCTTTTCAAACAATTCTAACAGGTAAGATTTGCATTTTCAGATTATACCAGTTGGAATTGGAAGTTTCAGGAAGGTCATAAAAGCAGATTGTTCAGGAAGCTATGTATCGCACCATTGGAGAATGACTGTCATTTGAGAACTACTATAGCAAGAGCTGTTTGCAGTACAAAATTAGTTACAGATCTTGTTCATTGAGCTCCAGTCATCCCAATTCATCTTTATATGGGAAAAATGTTTTGAGGCTTATTTGTTCACTTTTGTTATCACAGTCACAGCTGAAGTTATGTTTAAATCTACCTTGATGTGGAAAGATATAAATGTGTTTTAGAAATTCAGTAAAGAATAGAAAAGGCTAGGAAAAAATAAATTTTTAAACAGTTAAGTGAAAAGAAAACTCTGCTGTGATGTGGAAGATGCAGGTTGTCACTTGCAGATAAAATCAGCCAGTGATTGAATATACAAAAGTTCAATTGAAGATTTACTTTATTTGAAAGGCAGTGAGAGAGAAAGAGAGAGAGATACAGACAAGAATTTTCTTCTGTCTGCTGTTCACACCTCAGATGACCCCAGTAGCCAGCCTGCTAAAGTCAGGAGCCTGGAAGTCCATCCAGGTCTCCCACATGGGTGGTAGGGATCCAAGTACTTGAGCCATCATCTGCTGCCTTCCCAGATGTGATAGCAGGAAGTTGGACTGGAAGTAGAGTAGCCAGAACTGAAACCAGTACTGATATGGGATGTGGGCATTGCAAAGGTGGCTTAACCCGCAGTGGCACAATGCCCACTCCATAAACTGTATAGTACGTTTAAGAACTCGTGAGTTAGAATATAGTTTTATTTATTTATTTATTTGAGAGGCAGAGTTAGAGACGGAGGGAAAGGTTCTCTGCACTGGGTCGCTCTCCAAATGGCTGGAGCTGGGCCAGGTCTTCTCCAGGTCTCCTGCACCGATGCAGGGGCTCAGGGACTTGGGCCATCTTCCACTGCCTTCCCAGGCCACAGGCAGAGAGCCGGATTGGAAGAGGAGCAGCCGGGAAATGAACTGACGCCCACATGGGATGCCAGCGCCACAGGTGGAGGCCTACCTCAGCACACCACAGTGCTGGCCTAGTGTATAGTCTTTTTCTTTTTTTTCTTCCAAAGATTTATTTCATTTATTTGAAAGACAGAATTACAGAGAGAGGTAGAGACAGAGAGAGAGGTCTTCCATCCGCTGGTTCACTCCCCAGATGGCCACAATGGCCGGAACTGCGCTGATCCAAAGCCAGGGGCCAGGAGCTTCTTCCGGGTCTCCTACATGGGTGCAGGGGCCCAAGGACTTGGGCCCTCTTCTACTGCTCCCCCAGGTCATAGCAGAGAGCTGGATCGGAAATGGAGTAGCTGGGTCTCGAACCGGTGCCCACATGGGATGCTGGTGCTTCAGGCCAGGACTTTAACCCGCTGCGACACAGCGCTGACCCCAGAATATTGTCTTAATATATAGGACAGTCTTATGTGGTGGTGGTCTTAAAAAGTTTATATGGAGAAATGTTTATTAATGAGTTTCCAGTTCCCAAGTTTTAATTTAATGTTTGTATATAGTACTTGTATTAGAGTTAAGCAGATTTCAGCTTTAAAATACTATTTTACTGTTAAAAAAAAAGTTGGGAATAAAGCCTAGGAATTAAGAACATGGACTTGGAGGCCTGACTTGGGTGCTAGTCCTGACTCCTTCACTTACTGTTAGCTCTAAATCTTAGGCAAGTTCCTTAACCTTAAAGATCTTCTTCATCTGTAAAATTTTGGGGAAGTTCTTTTATTTCTGTTTTGAGAGAGAGTTTGTGTTTATAAAACCTTGTGGTATGATTTCATTTGACTGTTGTGTTGCAACCTATCAGGTGTTTTGTTTCTGAAATTCATAGAAAAGAATGGTGTGTCACTCAGACAACTCTGGGTACCAAAAATGAGCACAAGCTATTGCCTGTAAAATACTTAGCTATCCCGCTACACAGTGAACATTTGATACATTAGTTACTAAATAGCAGTTATGGCATGAGGGACAAAAACTGGTTAAAATACACTTTGGTGACTTATGTATCTGTTATCAGAAGAATAGTAACTTAGAAGAGCTAGTGCTGGGGTTGGGTAACACAGTAGCTTTCATTGAGTCTTCCCTGTGTCAAGCGCATTGCTGGTTCAGACAGCCAAGGTCTGGTTTTCTTAGAACGCCGTGTGTGGACTTTGTTTAGTTAGTGTGCAGAGTACTAGATTGAGATTCAGGGGTTCTAGGGTTTTATATTTCACGACTTTGCTCTCACTCCCTGTGAATCTAAGGCACTGAACCTCTCTGATCTCCGAGTGTTTTAAATCAACTCAACGTCTGTGAGTCTCTTAAAGCCTCTGAATACCCCATCAGTCTTCAGTATTAGGGATCTTTAATGTCCCATCCACTCTCTTCTATAGTTCTAGTGCATTTATTCTGATTCTGAATGAAGATGAGACCAAGTCTTTCCTTCCATCTGCAGTTACTTGTATGTCTCATTTTTCTTTTAACAGTGAACTTCTGTTTCACTCTTCTCTTCTTCCTCCTAAATGCCAGTGGGAATATTAATACATAGGAAAAACAGAAAAGAGAACAGTTACCTCATTAAGGCTGATTCTACATTAAATTTAACAGTATTAAAGGAATATTTACATTGTATGTTGCTGGAAGAAAAAAAGCTTTTATTTTTTAAAAATATATATTTATTTGAAAGGTGGAATGACAGAAAGGGAGAAACATGAAAAGGTATCTTCTATTCTCCAATTCATTCCTGAAATGGCTGCAGTGGCCAGGGCTGGGCCAGCTAAAAGCTGGGAGGCTGGATCTTCATCTGGGTTTCCTATGTGGGTGGCAGGAACCCAAGTACTTGGGCCATCTTTTGCTGCCTTCCCAGGAGCATTAGGAATCCCTAAGTACTTTTCAATTTGTATTTCCTAAAAACAAGGGCATTTCTTTTTCATAACCATAGAATAAAGATCAAAATTAGTTAGCTATATACCTCATTCAGATTTTGTCGATTATTCCCGTGTCCTTATTAGCAAAGCATTTCATTCAGCTGTCATTTCTTTACACTCCCATCTGAAATGGTTTCTTTGCCTTTTGTTTATAGGCATTGCTTTTTGTTTTTTAAGATTTATGTATTAGAAAGTCAGAGTTACACAGAAGAAGAAGGAGAGGAGGAGAGAGAGGTCTTCCATCTGCTTGTTCACTCCTCAATTGGCTGCAACAGCCGGAGCTGATCTGATCTGAAGCCAGGAGCCTGGAGCTTCTTCTGATCTCCCATGCAGGTGCAGGGACCCAAGCACTTGGGCCATTTTCTACTGCTTTCCCAGGACATAGCAGAGAGCTGGATCGGAAGTGGAGCAGCTGGGACTTGAACCAGTGCCCATATGGGATGCTGGTACTGCAGGCGGCAGCTTTACTTGCTGTGCCACAGCACCGGCCCCTAGGCATTGAGATTTTTGAGGCGTACAGGCCAGTTGTTTTGTAATGTCCTTCAGTTTGGATTTCTCTGATGTTTCTGATGGTTAAATTTAGCTTATTCACTTTTGGTAGGGTCACTACAGATGTGCTGTGAATGCCACCCCCCCCCCCCCTTAAAGAATTATTTATTTGAAAGGAAGAGAGTCAGGGAGAGAGAAAGAGATATCTTTCATCTGCTGTTTCACTCCCCACATGGCCATGATGGCTGGGACTAGGTGCTATTTTAAGAATTATTTTTATTTATTTGAAAGACTAGAGGTAGAGGCAGATACAGAGAGAGAGAGAGAGATATCTTCCATCCGCTGGTTCACACCCCAAATGGCCACAACAGCTGGAGCTAAGCTGATCCAAAGCCAGGAGCTTCTTCCCGGTCTCCCATGTAGGTGCAGCAGCTCAAGGAGTTGGGCCATCCTCAGCTGCTTTCCCAGGCATATCAGAAGCTAGAGGGGCCGGCGCTGTGGCGCAGTGGGTTAATACCCTGGCCTGAAGTGCCGGCATCCCATATGGGCACCGGTTGGAGTCCCGGCTGCTCCACTTCTGTTCCAGCTCTCTGCTATGGCCTGGGAAAGCAGTAGAGGATGGCCCAAATCCTTGTGCACCTGCATGGGAGACCTGGAAGAGGCTCCTGGCTCCTGGCTTCAGATTGGCATGGCTCCGGTCATTGTGGCCAGTTGGGAAGTGAACCATCGGATGGAAAAGCTCTCTCGCTCTCTGTGTAACTCTGACTTTCAAATAAATAAATAAATCTTAAAAAAATAAAAGAAGGAGCTGGATTGGAAGTGGAGCAACCAGGACTCCAAACGGTGCCCATATGGGATGCTTGTGCTGCAGGCCAGGCCATTAACCTGCTGCCCCACAGCGCTGGCCCTGCCAGGGGCGTCTTTGAAGCCTGCCACATGGGTGCACTTGGGCCATCTTCTCCTTTCCCAGGCACATTCATTAGCAGGGAGCTGAATTGGAAATGGAATGGCCCAGAGTTGAACCAGCACCCATATGGAATGCTGGCATCACAGGCTGCGGCTTTACCTGCTACTCCTCAACACCGGCCGCTGTCAGCGTATCTTATCAAGACACTCATGATCCGTTGGTTAAGGTGATAGCTGTCCCATGCCTCCATGTAGTTAATGAGTCCACAGTATGAAGACCAATTATTAAATCTGTGGTTGAAACAATTTCAAGTACTTCATTAATTTAATCAATTAAAGTTGATTATTTGATCATTAAATAAATTAACTGCATATTGCCTCTTGAAAATAGGATTAAAGTTTTCAAGTACTTTATTAAAGAAATAAAAATCTTTTTAAAATTTATTCATTTTCATTTTATTTGGAAGACAGAGGGATCTCTCTCTCTCTCTCTCTCTCTCTCTCTCTCTCTTGCCTCCATCTGCTGGTTCACTTCTTTAATGCCCACAACAGCCAAAACTTGGTGAATCCAAAGCTAAGAGCCCAGAACTCAGTTCAGGTCTCCCATGTGGTTGTCAAGTGTCCAGGCAGTTAAACCATCACCTGCTGCCTCCCAGGGTTTGCATTAACAGGAAGCTGGATTGAAAAAGAAGCAGCTGGGACTTGAATGAGGCACTCCAATGGGGTGCAGGCATCCCAAGTGGCGTCTTCATTACACCCGACACTTGCCCCTCTTTTAATCAGCTTTGTTCTTGGCTTGTGGCAACTGTTTAAAAAATGTCAAAACATCAAATTAGGAGGCTTTTTTTTTTTTTTTTTTTTTTGCCTTTAAGAAATTCAGATAGCTGCAAATCAGTTTGAAGACAGCTATGAAAGTAAAAGCTCCTAACTGGGATGTAGTAGATTAATCAGGCCTCCACTGTTTTCACAGTTTGGGGCGTGGCTGAAGAATTTTAACTCTTCTTGTTCCCTAACTTGGAACAATTGCATTTAAATTGCTGAGAATTACTTTGTAGCTAGATCACCTTTCTATTAGAGTAGAAATAGGTGAATGTCTTTTTTAGTTAGCTTTACTTCTTTATATTTACAGGTATCTATGAATATTTTGCTTTATATTTAGTTCTCCTACAATTGATCCTGATAAAGGAATGATAAGGCAGATTCTTTTTCTTTCTCACCACCTGTTCTTTGGCCATTTTGAAAAGGAACCGAATAGGAATTAAGTGTGTCATGTTCATTTGGTTCTAAAGGAGATCATCCCCTGAAAGAGGGAAGCACAGTCTTGCATCTGGTTTAGCAAGTTACTAGTCCTCTCCTCCCCCTACTAAAATCACCTTCTCTGTTCAGATACCAGCCAGAAGGTCACTTGCTTCCTATTTTCTTATCAAAGTTTGTTTTTAAAATGGCACACTCAGCCAGAAGACACTTAAAGTAAGTGACTTGTGGAGCTTTGGGCTGATTGTACCAGAAAGAAAAAATTTCCAATTTTCTGACCAATACTTTCTCCTTATAACACCTGGATGACCTTTTTTCCTAGCAGATACCTTCTTGGTAAATGAAGTAAGTGAGCAGTCATCTGTTTCTAAAAGCAAGCAATACTTGCAGTTATGCAGCACTGCTCAAATTTCCTGCTTTGTAATGAGATGTCTTCAATTATTTCTCTGTGTTCTTTGAGAAATCTGCCGTATGCTTTATGTGTATTGTCTTTATATAAAAAAATTGCAAAATTTTTTTGTTTTGGTTCTCCCAATAGTTTTCAAAATAAACTGTACAGAAGTTAAAATGTATAAGGATCACATATTTGCCGGCGCCGTGGCTCAATAGGCTAATCCTCCGCCTTGCAGCGCCGGCACACCGGGTTCTAGTCCCGGTTGGGGTGCCGGATTCTGTCCCGGTTGCCCCTCTTCCAGGCCAGCTCTCTGCTGTGGCCAGGGAGTGCAGTGGAGGATGGCCCAAGTCCTTGGGCCCTGCACTCGCATGGGAGACCAGGAGAAGCACCTGGCTCCTGCCTTTGGATCAGCGCGGTGTGCCGGCCGCAGCGCGGCAGCCATTGGAGGGTGAACCAACGGCAAAGGAAGACCTTTCTCTCTGTCTCTCTCTCTCACTGTCCACTCTGCCTGTCAAAAAAAAGAAAAAAAAAAAAAAAAGGATCACGTATTTAATAATTTGCACTTCAAAGGGAAGATCTACCCAGTTTGGAATTAGAAAATATAAAGAATAAATGATACAGTTTACTGTAAATTGATGATCACCTTTATTCCTTAGGCACTAACCTGATTGAATGGCTGAAGGGTAAATCCTTTTCTTTTGGACTCAATCCTATCCTATCCCTTTTTAGTGAAAAGAATTTAAAGAAAGTTTCTGTGTCCTTTTTTTATGTTATAAGATATTTTTATTATAATCCAGTTATCCAGTTTTTTTTAATGCTTGTTCATGTTTAACCACTGTCAGCCTTCTCAGACATAGGTTTTAATCACCTTTTTTCCCTTAAAAAAAAAAAAGAAAAAAAACTTTTGAGGATTTGTTGTCACTATTTTTTTTTTTTTTTTATTTGACAGAGTTAGATAGAGAGAGACAGAGAGAAAAGTCTTCCTTCTGTTGTTGGTTCACCCCCTAAATGGCCACTACGGTCGGAGCTACACCGATCTGAAGCCAGGAGCCAGGTGCTTCCTCCTGGTCTCCCACATGGGTGCAGGGGCCCAAGCACTCGGGCCATCCTCCACTGCACTCCCGGGCCACAGCAGAGAGCTGGACTGGAAGAGGAGCAAGCGGGACTAGAACCCGGCGCCCATATGGGATGCCGGTGCCGCAGGCGGAGAATTAATCAAGTAAACCACAGCGCCGGCCCCTCGCTATTTTTGATAGTTTATATATTCAGTTGACTAGTTGACTATAGCTTGCTGTTATTCAGTTTTAGAGAAGTTCTTATTTTTGGAAAAATAGTTATTTCCTTAATACATTTAATTCTTTTTGTTATTGAAAGATTCCAATATACAAGAAATAAAATGGGGGGGGGTGTTTGGCCTAGTAGTTAAGATATTGGAGTACTTGAGTTCATTTCCTGGCTCCTCCTCTTGATTCTATCTTCCTGCTTATGTGGACCTGGAAGGCAGTGGTGATGGCTCAGGTAGTTGGGGTCTCTGCCCCTCTGTGGCTTTGGTCCAGTCCTGTCTTGTTGTGGGTATTTGGGGAATGAACCAGCAGAAGAGAACTCTTTGTCTCCCTCTCTTTCAAATAAAAAGAAAAAGTTTAATAATATCATGAACTCCCAAATAGCCATCGAAATCCACTAGTTCATGACTAGTCTCATACCTACTCCCCTATTATTTTGAAAGAAATCCCAAATATTACATCATTTCATTTGTAAACATTTTGAGATGTTTATCTAAAAGATTAGGACTTAAAACTCATTCTCAGAACCACTTAAAATTGATGGTAATTCCTTAATATTTGTTTTTGAAAGAATATTAAAATTTCTTTTCAGTTCATATTAGGATCCAGATAATGTTTTTATAAGATGAATTGATATTTTGGAGTGTTTTGAAAATGTTTTTTTTTCAAAGATATATATATATATCTTTGAAATATATATATGTTGTTGTTTTTATATTTATATTTTATATATATATATATATATATATATATATATATATATATGTTGTTCTTTGACAGGCAGAGTTAGACAGTGAAAGAGAGAGACAGAGAGAGAAAGGTCTTCCTTTTCCATTGGTTCACCTCCCAAATGGTCACTACAGCTGGCGTGCTGTGCCGAAGCCAGGAACCAGGTGCTTCCTCCTGGTCTCCCATGCAGGTGTAGGGCCGAAGCACTTGAGCCATCCTCCACTACCTTCCCGGGCCACAGCAGAGAGCTGGACAGAAAGAGGAGCAACTGGGACAGAATCCGGCGCCCCAACTGGGACTAGAACCTGGGGTGCTGGCGCCATAGGCGGAGGATTAGCCTTGTGAGCTGCGGTGCCAGCCCAAAGATACATTTTTTATTTATTTGCAAGGCAGAGTTACAGAGAGAGGAGACCAAGAGATCTTCTATCTGCTTGTTCACTTCCCAAATGGCCGGGACTGGCCCAAGCCAAAGCCAGGAACCGGGAGCTGCTTCTAGGGCTCTCACATGTGTTCAGGGGCCCAAGCCCATATGGGATGCTGGTGCTGCAGATGGCAGCTTAACTCACTGGGCCACAGCGCTGGCCCTAGTAGTGATAACTTTAAAGAGAGATGGGAGGCAGGCGTTTGGAGCAGCAGTTAAGCCGCCACTTGGGACACCAGCATCCCTTATCAGAGTAGCTGGGTTCAAGTCCTGGTGCTTCTGATACCAGTTTCCTGCTAATGTGCACCCTGGGAGGCAGCAGGAAGTAGTACAAGTTCTTGGGTTCCCACCACGCATGTGGGAAACCTGAACTGAGTTCTGTGCTCCTAGCTTCCTAGATTCAGTCTGGCTCAACCCTGTCTTTTGGCGGTGTTTGGGAAGTAAACCAGAAGATGAAAATTGATCTGTCTCTTGGTCTTTCAAATAAATAAAAAAAAAATTTTTTTTAAAGATTTTATTTATTTGAGAAGCAAAGTTAGAGGGTGAGACAGAGATAAAGGTCTTCCATCTGCTGGTTCACTCCCCAAATGGCAGCAATAGCCTGAGCTGGGCCAATCTGAAGCCTGGAGCTTCTTCCAGGTCTTCCACATGGGTGCAGGGGCCTGAGGACTTGTGCCATCCTCTGCTGCTTTCCCAGTCCCATTAGCAGGGAGCTGGATCAGAAGTGGTGCAGCCAGGACTCGAACCGGTGCCCACATGGGATGCTGGCAGCTAGATGGAGTCTTATCCTACTATACCATAGCGTCAGCCCCCAGTAAAAAAAACCTTTAAAAAATAATTTATAAAGGACATCATTAGTATACTTGGAAAACTCTTAATATGGGCTGTACATTAAATGCTATGTAAATGTTAAATTTCTTGGATATGATATATGGTACTCTGATTATGTAGAAGAATGCCTTGTTCTTTTTTTTTCAACTTTTATTTAGTAAATATAAATTTCCAAAGTATAGTTTATGGATTACAATGGCTCCTCCCCCCATAACTTCCCTCCTACTCCACCCCTCCCATCTCCCGCTCCCTCTCCCATTCCATTCACATCAAGATTCATTTTCAGTTATCTTTATATGCAGAAGATCAAGTTAGTATATATTAAATAAAGATTTCATCAGTTTGCACCAACACAGAAACACAAAGTGTAAAAGCCTTGTTCTTTAAGAGACAAAATGCTCAAGTATTTAATATTGCCATAATACATACAATTTATTTTTTACTTAGAAAAGTGTAAGCACACATAGGAGAGAGAAACCAAATGTGGCAAAATGTTAATAACTGATGCTTCCAGATGAAGGATGTATGCATGTCCACCATATTTTTCTCTAATACAGTATTTGAAAAAAATGTTAAATATAGTTATGGAGGGGCTGGTCTTGTGGCGTAGCAGATTAAGCATCTGGCACCTCATTTGACCACCAGTTTGAGTCCCAGCTGCTCCACTTCTGATCCAGCTCCTTGCTAATATGCCTGGGAAAGCAGCCAAAGATGCCCAAGGGCTTGGGCCCCTGTACCCACGTGGGAGACCCAGAAGCTCCTGGCTTTGGCCTAGCCCAATCCTGGCTGTTGCAGCCATTTGGGGAGTGAACCAGTGGATGGAAGATCTCTCTCTCTCTCTCTCTCTCTCTCTTTCAATCTTTCTGTAAATCTGACTTTCAAATAAGTAAATCTTTAAAAAAAAAAAAGTGTTACTGCTTTGCCAAATGCCTACCCTGGAGTTTTAAATTTTTAATTCCAGGCAACAATCACATATTGCATCGATGGAATAGCTTTGTGTCTATGGTGTCCAGGTTGCTGTTGCACTTGAAACATGGTTGATGGAAGAATTAGATTTTAAATATTTGCTTTAATTTAAATAGGTAGCTATTATATCGAACAGCCAAGATTTAAGACATTTATTCTCATCTCAGTCTGGATTTATCTGATTGTTTGCTCATGATTAAATTCGTTTTCAACAGTTTTGACTGAAATACATGGGTGTCCTTCATAGGAATACATTGTGTCCTCCCTGGTGTATCATACTAGGAGGCTTACATCAGTTTGCCTTATTTTTAGAATTCTGTTACCTTTTGAGGACTTTGAGGAGGGGGAGGCATTGGGAGAACAAAGATAAATTAGATACAATCACTGTTCTTAAGTCTTTTCTTATTTTAGTAAGATTTATTTATTTATTTGAAAGGCAGAGGCAGAGAGAGATCTTTCATCTGCTGGTTCACTCCCCAAATGGCCGCAACAACCAGAACTGGGCCATTCCGTAGGCAGGAGCCTGGAGCTTCTTCTGGGCCTCCCATGTGGGTGCAGGGGTCCAAGCACTTGGGCCATCTTCCGCTGCTTTCCCAGGTGCATTAGCAGGGAACTGAATCGGAAGTGGAGCAGCAGGAACTTGGTGCCCATATGGGATGCTGGCACTGCAGGGGGCAGCTTTATCCGCTGTGCCACAGTGCTAGCCCCTGTTTTTTTTGTTTGTTTTTTAAGATTGATTTTATTTATTTGAAAGAGTTAGAGAGGCAGAGCCAGAGAGAGAGAGGTCCTCCATCCACCGTTCACCCCCCAGATGACCACAGCCACAGCAACCAGAGCTGAGCTGATCCAAAGCCAGGAGCCAGGAGACAGGAACCTCCTCCAGGTCTTCCACGTAGGTGCAGGGGCCCAAGCACTTGGGCCATCTTCAGGTTTCCCAGGCCACAGCAGAGAGCTGGATTGGAAGTGGAGCAGCCAGGACTCGAATCAGCGTCCACATGGGATTCCAGCGCTGTAGGCTGGGGCTTTAACCTGCTGCACCACAGCGCTGGCCTCCCAGCCCCTGTTCTTAAGTCTTTAATATTATCAGGGAAAGTATTTTTTTTTTTTTTTTTTTGGCAATGCAGTATATGCCCAAATAAAATGTGTTAAATATATCTACTACTGTGGAGGAATTTAATGAACACGTATATGCTGTATTTTAGAGATATAGCACTGAATAAGTCAGATAGTTTTGGTCATCATGGGGTTTAACATTTAATGGTAGAGGCAGATACTGAACAGTTTTGGTAAGTGTTAAAAGAAAGTGTACCTGGCCGGCACTATGGCTCACTAGGCTAATCCTCCGCCTGCAGTGCTGGCACCCCAGGTTCTAGTCCCAGTTGGGGCACTGGATTCTGTCCCAGTTGCTCCTCTTCCAGTCCAGCTCTCTGCTGTGGCCCGGGAAGGCAGTGGAGGATGGCCCAAGTGCTTGGGCCCTGCACCTGCATGGGAGACCAGGAGGAGGCACTTGGCTCCTGGCTTTGGATTGGCGCTGGCCATGGCAACCATTGCTTTGGATTGGCGCCGGCCATGGCAACCATTTGGGGGGTGAACCAATGGAAAAGGAAGACCTTTCTCTTTGTCTCTCTCTCTAACTCTGCTTGTCCAAAAAAAAAAAAAAAAAAAAAAAGTATACCTATTCAATCTTCAGTTGGTGTGTTGTCTAATTAGTTATTTTTTTCAGTTTTTTTTAACTTTTATTTAATGAATATAGATTTCCAAAGTACAGCTAAATTAGTTATTTAAATACTTTCATTCAGGAGATCACTGATAAACATACTCATTTTTTCTCTTTCCCTTATGAGTACTGTGGAATTTTAGCATGTTTTAAAGTTGTGCTCTTTCCTACACAGTCAAGAAAAATAAAAATGCCTAATATGTCTGATAGTACAGATTAATGGATGGATTTTTCTGTGTGGTAAAATGTCAATATATTTGGACCAAAAATATCTTATAGTTTAATTCACATCTAAACCCGTAAACTGTGTAATGCTCTTTAAACCAAGGTTTAGGGGCCGGAACCCTGGCTCACTTGGTTAATCCTCTACCTGCAGCGCCGGCATCCCATATGGGCTCCTCTTCCAGTCCAGCTCTCTACTGTGGCCAGGGAAGGCAGTGGAGGATGGCCCAAGTGCTTGGGCCCTGCACCCACATGGGAGACCAGGAGGAAGCACTTGGCTCCTGGCTTCAGATTGGCTTAGCTCTGGCTGTAGCGGCCATTTGTGGGGTGAACCAATGGAAGGAAGACTTTTCTCTCTGTCTCTCTCACTGTCTAACTCTGCCTGTCAAATAAATTAAAAATAAATAAATAAACCAAGGTTTATTAGACTGGGGAACCTTTCTCTCTGAAATGGAAAACTTGTTTTTCTTACCCTAAGGGAAATTATTAAAATAATGAGTTGATTCTAATCAGTGACTGTTTGAAAGTAAAACTTAACATTTTTGTATCCTTTATTTAGTTATTTGTGGGCTTTGCTGCAGATGTAGTCATGTCTTCTGTGTATCTTTTGTGCTAAGTATTGATGGTTTTATTGGGACTAAGTATTGCTATTTTTTTTTCCTTCAGAGATATACCGCATTGTTTCTCAGAAGCAGATGTCAGACAGACGTGAGAATGACATGTCTCCAAGCAACAATGTGGTTCCTATTCATGTTCCACCAACCACTGAAAACAAGCCAAAGGTGCAGTGCTGTCAGAACATCTAAGGCGTTTCTCTCCTCCCCTAGGTGGCTGTGTATAGTCCATTTCCCAGGTCTGAGATTTAAATATATTTGTAATTCTTGTGGTCACTTTTGTGTTTCATTACTTCCTCATACTTATGAATATTTCCATGTCTTAAGTCTTTTGATTTTAGCTTTATAAAATCATCCACTTGTCCCAAATGACTGCAGCTCTTTTTCATGCTATGGCTTCACTAGCCTTAGTTTAATAAACTGAATGTTTGAATTCCTCAATTATTGTTTACTTTTCATCATGGAAACTTGTCACACTGTAGGACATAATACACTTGATCACTTGAAACTCAGACCTACTGGTCTTGATGAAATCAAACTAAGAAGAACCTAGAAATGAGCTACGTCATTTTGCCACAGAGCAGCTTAATAAGTAAAACACTCTTCTCTCAGTACAGTGCATATTTCCACAGACCTAAGAATTGCCCGATAAACATAGCAGGAGTTTGAGAGCTTGAAAGTTTTCCATTATTCTGGAAGTCAACTTCTAAAATGCCTTAATCGGTTTATGTAGTTTTGAAATTTTGTTTTTTAATTTTTGTAAACATCAGAGTTCATTAGAAAGGGGTACACTTTTATCTGGACAAGAATAAACATAAAAAATTGTTACGATTTCAGTAGTGATATGGTGTTGGGGCCGTAAGTTAAACAATGTGCTGCTTAGCAGGCTGGGAACTGGAGAGGCTGCTGGAATCCCCTCTGTGGTGCCTCTGTTGTAGTGATCAGGCAACCGTCATTGAACGGATCTAATTTCCCAGCAGTGGCTTATGTGGCGTTTTATTGCTCAGGCAATAACTGGTTTAATGCTAGTAGTATCACATTTGGAAGAGTTAATTTTGTCTTAAACCCTTCCAGTAAATGAAATGCAACTTAGTTTTATCAGCATATCCACCAGCAGGCATGAGTAATTATTTTTAACAATGCTGATATTTGCATTTTTCAGTGTTATATAGAGGATAGTCCAGTTAAATCTTTGGTTTCAATATGTCTAAATACAGTGAGAAGTTAATTTCTGTTCAAGTGAAACCACTTAAAGGCATGTATTCTTTTAAAATATAAAAAGAGATAGTACCATGAGTTTAAATAGAACGCATTCAGGCATTATAGAGACCTGAAATAGTTTCTTCCACTGCATTATTGAAATCAATGGAACAACTAGTTTCTCATTCAGAAATGTGCACACTAATACTTGGTTTACTTTCTTGTGGACACTATCAAGCACTTACTCTGCAGTTTCCTGAAAGTTGTGTCAACTGCAGTGACACTGTTCAGGATGCTGGGCTTGCATAGTCGTTAAACTTCTGTCTTTGCAGTGCTCATGATGTGTGAGATGCACGGAAGCATTGCTGTAGTCAGTATTTTGGTTTTCTTCTGTAGCCATCTTATTATTTTAGAATATTGGTTATGAAGATTACTATTATCTATTTGTAAATTGCTACTTTGTATTTTATGCATGCTCTGTAACTTGATTTTTTTTTTTAGTTGCTGATTTGGAATATATTCTCATTCTAATAAACAGTTATAGGGGGACTATTCCTTACGTTGTCAGATTATATTTTTCCTTTGAATGCTTTTGATGCATCTGTGGAATACTTGATTCTGATGAATAGGAGCATAGGTCTTTGCATCACTGAGTAAATACTGAATTGAAGGCATTGGTGTATGAATTTAACTTTGATTTCAGGCCTGCAGTTCAATTGTGCTTTTCTTGGAAAGAGTATTAGCTAAAGCATTAGAGAAATAGCATCTATACTTTCATACAAAGCAGTGTCACCAGACACAGGAAAAGGCGGCATCTCTGTTTTATTTAAAGTTTTTAGAGTAAAAGTTTTTGGAAAATTATATTAGAAAAAGAGAAAGTGGATAGTGAACTGAAAATAAGGTAACTTTGAGAGATTTTCCCAAGGAGAGACTTAAATGTTGCCTTGGTCATGGTTGGATCTTGGGAGAATTCCAGGAAACATTATGTACTAGAAAATGACCTTGATTGCATTTGAACAAGTGTTTTCATTCTGAGTAGTATCTCAGTAGAAAAATTGTCTCAAGTAAGAAACATTAAGTTTTTAAATATTATCACAATTCAGGGCTGTAGACAGTTTAGAAGTACTTGACTCTTTGACCCTGCTTTTTCTGTTATTTTAATTTTGAAAGTTTTTTTTTTTTTTTTTTTTTTTTTGTAAGACTTATTTATTTATTTGAAAGGCAGAGTTAGAAAGGGAGAGCTTCCATCTGCTGGTTCACTCCCCAGATGGCTACAATGGCCAGGACTGGGCCAGGCTGAAGCCAGGAGTTTCATGTGAGTTTCCCACATGGGTGGCAACAGCCCAAACACTTAAGCCATCTTTCGCTGCCTTTCACAAGCCATTAGGGAGCTGAATTGGAAGTGGAGCAATCAGGACATGAACCAGCGCCAGTATGGGATGCCGTTGTCACAGGTAGAGGCTTTACCTGCTATACTACAACACCAGCCCCTGAATTTTTTTTTTTCTAACTTTTGCATTCTGCTAAAAAGTCATTGAGCCATTGTGCCTTGATTTAAACTTGTATGTGATTATTCTCAAGTGCTATCTATGATTTCTTTTTATTAGTAATTGTCTTTATATGAAGGTAATTTATCATTAACTATTGTATTGAGTCTTCTAAATTGTAATTCTAAGAAGGGGTACGAGCCAGTGACTTATGCCAGAGAACTTTGAAGTTGATGTAGACTTAAGAAGTTAGATTTATTAAGATTTTGAATTGTTCATCAAAGCTAGTCACATATATTTTGCCATTGAGAAAATAAGGTTTTTTTTTGTTTTTTGTTTTTTGTCTTCACTGACTTGTATTTACAGAACACAGATGCTTTCAATGGTCTGTGCATCTACCTTAAAGAGAAAAAGCTGTACTATTTGTACAGTTTTGGTCACTGCCAGAAGCAGAAAAATTCCAACTGGTGGCTAACTGAGAATTTATTCCAGCCTCTGTTAGGTTTTGATTTGTGGAGATTTTTTAAAAATTATTTTTATTTATTTGAAAGATAAAAACAGAGACAGAGATCTGATTCACTCCCCGAATGCCTGCAATAGCTAGCACTGGAATAGGTCAATGCCAGGAGCCTGGAACTCAGTCCAGGTGTGGTGGCAGGGACCCAGCTACTGGAGCCAGCATATGCTGTCTCCAGGGGTGCACATTGGCAGAGCTGGGATTGGGAACCAGGACCTGAACCCAGGCACTCTAATGTGGGATGCAGGCGTCCCAAATGGTATCTGAACTGCTATGCCAAATGTTTGCCCCAATGTATTTTAATGGAGGATAAACATGGAAATTGATTATCTGATGTATCATAAATACCATAAACTCGCAAAAGTAAAAATGTGAGTTTTGTAGTTTTATGGATGGCTTCCATTCACTTTGTAAAAAAGAAAATGAACAAAGACTGTGAAAGGACCCCTTCCACCATCATGTAATGGGTCAGCAAGACAGTGAGAGAACTATGATGCTGAAGAGGAGGGAGCTGATTTTTCTTCTGGTTAGGGCAGTGGCCATGTTAACATTCTTCCTGGGATTGGACAGGTCATCTTTCCCAACCATTTGTATAGGCCAATATACTGTAATTGTCATTCTGATGTTTTAAAGAATGGTTATGTTCTCCCAAACTGTAGGAGGCTAATGATAACAATACACTGTGGTACAACATGGTGAAGTCATTGGTATTTACAAAAGGAGACCATTAGGCCGAGAGACAGTTTCAGTTTAGAGTATCCATTTTCCTGAAAATCAGTTTGGAGGATAGAGAAAGAATATTTGCAAGAACGTTGTATACTAAGCATGTATTAGGAAATGTGCTACCCCATATGAGTTAAAAGACTTTTAAAAGGCAGGTGTAATGGGCACTGGCCTGGGTGACAGACGGAGTTGAGGCCCAGCTCCTGTGATCATTTCATCTGTGAGCCTTGCACACATTCATCCAGTTAGTGAGGGGATGGGTTACATTTCAGGGGTTCATCCCAACTCTAACTTTACAGTTTTCTGAATCAATTCTCTTTTCAGGTACTACAGCCAAATTATTATTTGTTTTAACTGAGATTTAAATTCAATAGATAAAATCAAGTATATACTTTGTAAAACGTTTTTGGTCTCATCACAGTAACTTGTTTAAAATGTTAATTTTATTTCCATGTTAACTTCGTAAAGTAGGATGAACGCTCTCAGAACATTTGCAAAATGACTGTCCGTTTTAACAATGTGCATCACAGTACCGTATGTGCTACGGGGGAGGAGCACTTGGTGGGGCTGCTATGTCAACTGTAAATTGAGAACTGCTTGTGTTATGGCTTTGGCTGTTAAAATCCTGCTGGCTTTAATGTGTACTTTAAAATACATTCATGTCTGGGAGAGAACTTTTAAAAACATCTTGTGTTTAATTTTTAAGAAATGTTTGTTTAAAAGGAATCTACAAGAAGGTAGAAATCAATAATTAATTCCAAGTGTATAGGTTTATGCACACAAGATATAAAGGGTATTGTTGATGTAATCTAATTAATAGTCTAAACATTATTTGAATTCAGTTCTTTAACATCTGCTACGCACAGGTAGACAAGTCTAGACATAGATGTGAGTGTAAGACATCACATATGTTGTCTGATAGCTAGTTAAGAGTACCAGTGATGGTAGTGAGCAGTGTGGCCGACAGGATTCCCTTCTTAGCTATGAGTCAGAGAGCTTGCCCTTGCCCCACACCACAGAACTGCAGATCCTATGCCCCCATCCCTGTGGGTACATGTACTGTTTCCCCTACTGACCACCTTTAGTCTCTCAACGTACCATTTTCTCAGTTACCCCTAGGGAAACGCACATGACATGTCTTTAAGAAGTTGCTGACCATTGTACTGGCCTCCATGCCATCATCATGTGGGCACAAGAATATTATAGAAGAAGGGTATATGCAGGAAACGGAACAGTCTGGAAAGCCCTGGGAAGCAACACTGTTTCTGTAAGATGTCTTTGATGCGAAAGCAAGGGGAGGGAGGCGGTTAGGGCCCTCAGTTCCTAGTTTTGGTTTACATTAAAGTTAACATGACAGTAAAGCTAAATGACAGCACTATGTAAGATCTCAGGTCCCTGTGCTTTTTTTACCCAAGGATCTGCAGGGCCATCTGCTGAGCTAGACTGGCTTAGGAGGCAGAAGCTAGAATGAGTAGGGAATCTGTCAGCACAGCTAGGCAGCACAGCGTCCGCTTTCTGCGGGTTTGGGCTGGACTGACTACTCAGTCTTTCTGGCTCTGCACATCAGGGAAGAAGCACATGATCACCCCCTCCCTGATCACCAGGGCCCTCCACGTATTCTTGCCCTTCTAGAACTCACTGTCCCACAAGGTCGGGAACATGCTTTGGTCATATTTCCATTCCTGTACCCACCCCCCTTACAACTTCATGTCAGAACAAATGAGCAAGGCTTTCTAAAGGAGTGAGGGGGCTATGGTAGGGTTCATTTTGTAAGGAAATACAGGCATTTATTGTTTGGGTGTTTTTTAAAAAGCTTTATTTGAAAGACATCTTCTATCTGCTGGGTTACTCTCCAAATGCTGCTAACAGCCCAGATACTTCGGCCATCACCTGCTGCCTTCTAGGGTGTGCATTAGTACAGGAGGCCGGATCAGAGGTAGAGGAGCCAGGAGAGGAACCACGCACTCAGACAGGGGATGCAGGCATGCCAGAGGGCGACATAACTACTGTGCCAAATACCTATCCCTAGAGTTCATTTGGGTTCATTTGGGAAGATGTAATTTGAGAATTATAATTATATAACAACCATACATAGCAAAGTATAAATAATAGTGTAATGAAGCTCCATGGATGCATCTGGTCGTCACCTCCCTCCTTAAAAAAAAAAGGTAGGTTGGTTGGTTTGTTTATTTGAAAGAGATGAGGAGACAGGTCTTCCATCCATTGGTTCACTCCCCAGATGGCGACAACGGCCAGGGCTGGGCCAAGCCGAAACCAGGAGTTTCTTCCAGGTCTCCCACATGGGTAACAGGGACCCAAGCAGTTAGACCATCTTTGGCTGCTTTTCCCAGGCCACTATCAGGGACCTGGATCAGAAGTGGAGCAGCCAGGACATGAACTAATGCTGAGACGGGATGCTGGCGTTGCAGGTGGTGGCTTTTCCCACTATGCCACAATACCAGCCCCGTCCATCCCTTCTTAGAAAGATCTTCTATCTCCTGTTGCTACATACTGATTCAATGGGCCCTTTTGGGGGCTGGCGTTATACAGTGGGTTAAGCTGCTGCTTGGGATACCAGCATCCTTCTATGGGAGTGCCAGTTGGAGTCCCTGCTGCTCTGTTTCAGATCCAGCTCCCTGTTAATACAGCTGCTGCCTAGCAGATGATGGCCTAATTGGACATCTGCTGCCCACTGTGGGAGACCTGGAAGAAACTCCTGGTTTCGGCTCTTGGCTTTGACCTGGCCCAACTCTGGCTGTTGTGGCCATCTGGGGAGTAAACCAGTGAATGGAAGATCTTCCTCCCTCCCTCCCTGTCGAGCTTGGTGCCTTTCCAATAAGTAAATCTTAAAAAAAAAAAATCCCTTTTGTTCTCCTAGTCAGATGAATGGCTAATAAAACGAATCTTGGATCTTGTATTGAATGCACACCAGTAGCGATTGGCCTTTGGTTATCATTTAGGGTATATATATGGTATTATAGAAAATATTCTAAATCTCATAGGGTATAATTGTATACTGTTAGCAGTAAACACCATTTTTAACCTTGTGACTCTTGGTTATGCTTCATCTTTCCCTACCCTTGGAGAATTGTCTATTTGTAATCTTTTCTGAATGGGCCTTATCTCTAACCAACAAAAATGGTGTTATTCTTGGTTAAACATTTTACTTAGTTGCGGTATCTTTGGAGTGTCACATAAGGCTTGTGAGCTGACAGGCTGGAAAGTTTTGGTTTGACTTGTATGTACAGATGATACACATGCCCTTGAAAGTATGACAGGGAAATTTAAACTTAATATATTCCATAAGCTTTTTTTTTTTTTTTTAGCATCTGTATTTTATCACGAAATTAATCCTCCTTTTTTACCACTAGACCGCAGAGTTATGTTAGTGGATGGTAGATTCTCTCTCTCTTTCTGTGACTCTCCTTTCTCTCTCTAACTCTGCCTTTCAAATAAATAAATAAATCTTTTAAAAAAAGAAAGCAGATGAACCTAGAGTAACTGTTCTGGTTATAACTTCTAGTGGAAAGCTGTTCATTGCATTTTCTTTTTAAATTTTTTTATTTTTTGACAGGCAGAGTGGACAGTGAGAGAGAGAGACAGAGAGAAAGGTCTTCCTTTTGCCATTGGTTCACCCTCCAATGGCCGCCACGGCTGGCCAGGTGCCTCTCCTGGTCTCCCATGTGGGTGCAGGGCCCAAGGACTTGGGCCATCCTCCACTGCACTCCCGGGCCATAGCAGAGAGCTGGCCTGGAAGAGGGGCAACCGGGACAGAATCCAGCCCCCCGACTGGGACTAGAACCTGGGATGCGGGCGCCGCAGGTGGAGGATTAGCCTATTGAGCCATGGCGCCGGCCTGTTCATTGCATTTGTATAAATTAGAAGAACCTTCATGTCCGCTGCAGATGAGCACAAGCCGTAGGAGTTGTCTTTGAACCCAAATATTTGCGAAAGCAGAGAAACACTCTTAATACTGATGTGTATGTGATTTGAAAATGGCTTTTGGACGTAAGAATATGTTGTTCCCATTCATTAACTTAAAAGAAGACACTCTCTTAAAATTTGATGGTTTTTCGTTTTATGTTCAAACATCTATTGGAATAATTTTCAGTCTTCTAACTGCTTAAAGCAAACATGCAAAAATGCAGGATGTTTTTTCTCTTAAGCACAGGGTGTAGAGTATAGACATGTTTCAGTTCACAACACAACAGTAGGCATTCTTGTTAAATTAGCTTGAGAAATTTGTTTTATTTGTACAAGGTACAATCCCTCTGCACAGTGAACAAATATATTACAAATCTGTGGTTTAAAAAAGTATTGCCATTTCATAGTCTCATTTATGCTACTGTACAATAATTGTGTTTTCTTTTTTGAATTGTATGCACATGAGTTTTTTTGAACATTTAGTGTCTGAAAAATAACAGATCTTTCTAAGTCGCCAATAAAATGCACAGTGCACATATTTAGGCTGACCATGAACCTATTTGTCACAGTGCTAGACAGAAATTTCTAACACTCTGTAAGATTGAAATGTCTCTTACTGGTAACTCCTAGATATGTGAAGGCAGCTGTTGTCACCATGGATTAATCACATCCTGTGCCTGTCCCTTCTCCTCTGTGTAGCCTGATTGGAGTTGTGTTACCTTTGTTTAAAAAGTCTCAGAAGGCTAGAGCTGAAGGGTTGTCGGAGCTCCCTGTCTCCTCAGTGGTTCTCCCTTGTTTATGCTTGGGGACAGAAGGTGCCCAGCGAGGGCAAGTCATTGACTGTGGTAACACTGAAATCTCTTGATTCGGTGCCTTGGCTGCTCCACTTCTTGCTCAATACCTTGCCCAGAAGATAGTTGGCAAAAAAGAGGTAAACTGGAAACTTAAATAATGCTGCTTGTTCACAGTTTGCTAGCTAGCAGTTATTGTACATGCAGAGTAAGAGAAGAAGATAAAACCTGCAGTTGAGATGCAGCTGCTCCTTGCTCATCTGACTTCGCCATGCTTCTTCATCCATGTTTCATAAACACGGTTCAGTAATCGCTACCCTGAACTACTGAGGTAAGTCTCTCATCTATATTTTGTTCTATGTTTGAGAATTATTTACTTGGGTCTATGAAGTAACTTTCTAATATATTTTAATGAGGCATTTTTGGAAAGTAAATTTCCCGTTGCTGAGCACTTGCTTCCATGCACACATGCAGCATTCATGTAGGATCGTATGTTCTCCTCTAACAGTAAACTCGGCTGGAGTCGGGCGGGGAGGGGCTCACTCATTTATTTTCTTGCTTTTGCTGATAATTGCACACACTAATGGGTTCCATGGCAGACTTCCAGTTTGCATCCAGGATTTCAGAACTCCTACACTTCCTGTAGCGGTAGTGGAGCATTGCATACATTTTTTGGGGAAGTGTTATTTCTAACTTGACTGTTACCAGAGAATGGAGTAGTACAGGCATAGCCGTTAACTTCCTTGGCTTGCCCTTTTTGGTTATAATTCTTATGAAGAGGTCCTCTTCAGGAGTTGGGAGTTGGCTCCATTTTGACTTGTCCAAGTCTCAGTTTGCTTATATTCATGAATAATGGAAGGTATAGACATCTGAATACCAGGATCTGGAGCATAAACTCATTGTAATACATACTTAGCCGTCTCAGTAGGTGTTGGTTTTAAGTAGAAGCACATCGTGTCCCCATATGCTGTTTATAAGTTTTTACAGCATGTGACAGCAACTGGTTATAGTCCATTCTTTGATCATTTATTTCATTTAGTTCCGTCAAAAAGCATATAAAGTAACTTCAGCAATATAAACTTCCTGTATCTATATTTGTCTAATTCCCTCTGCACTTCTAGGATCCACACTACATCAAACTTAAGATTTATGAAAAACCACTTGGCAGCAAGCACTCTTGTGAACGAAGGAATTTCAACCAAATAAGTTGAGGAGACCAAATAGCCATTTCTAGGGATACTTAATTCTTGTCAGTATATGGCTCCTCCTTAAAGCAGCGTCTCAGCTGTGTGTCACATGGAATGACATGGGCGTCGGATCTGGTGAGGCTGGCCCAGAAATCACAGTGTAGACTGAAAGCTGCTGCTTCTGCTGCTTGTTTTGTACTATCAGTGGGGCAGAAGGGAGAAAGTTCATGTGAATTTATTAAAGCTGCCTTTTTAAAAACACTGAGCTGTGTTGTCTCAGCCACTGTAATTTGATGGACCAGGCATATATGGCCAAGTACTTCAGGATATTATAACAGGTCATTTCTGTGTTTCTGTGAACTTGCGTAATAAAACAGATGTTGATGGTAACAACAACCAGAAGTGCATACACATTTCCAGTTCCTTAAAGTAATTCTCTCCCATTCCCATTCCCTTTTCCTCCTAGTAAGGTTTGCAAAACCTACTCTCTATGCTCTATAAGCATCATGTCTCAGATAACTATATAAATGTTTTTAGCTATATTGAGCTGATGTTGATGAGAAGCTGTATCTTAAAATGCTTTAAAAATC
Organism: Oryctolagus cuniculus; assembly: GCF_051225735.1. Taxonomy (NCBI): domain Eukaryota; kingdom Metazoa; phylum Chordata; class Mammalia; order Lagomorpha; family Leporidae; genus Oryctolagus; species Oryctolagus cuniculus. The sequence goes on from NC_142878.1 coordinate 89,044,181, forward strand.
GTATAATCCAGGGCATTTGGGGCTGGGGCAGGGTGTGTGGGTGATAGGGTTTGCCTGTAGCAACAGAACTTCTCGCACATTTACCCCAGACCCACTTGGAAGCTCTTCTTTAGTTCCAGGTGAACGTAGTGACTGACAGGCAGCTGGAGTCAGTGTGTACCATAATTCAAATCAAGGGGTTGTCTTCTTCCAGAGAGTCAGAATTTTCAACAGAGCACACTACAGGAGAGAAGCTTATCCCTTCTAAGACCGCTTGTCCTGGGAGGGCCCATTGGCAGGGCTGTGTCTTACAGGGAGGAGGTCGGAATTACCAGGAATCTGGCTGTTCCTAGGTAGGTCGTATGGATTCTGGATATAGCTGGAGTTAGGACCACGGCCTTCTTGGACCACACTGACTGTGGGCTCTAAGGAATATAGTGAAAAAAATTGAGTTCAGAGAACAGATTAACTTTGGTTGCCTTGTTGGGGGTGGTGTTCCATTTAACTTGGTGGGGAGAGGAACTAGGAATTGACAAGTTTATGAGATTTACGACTGAGGCTTGCTTAAGAGTTGGAAAGAAAACCTGAGTGAATGTGCTGTCAAAACCCCAACCTCAGTTCATCTCCAAGAGATGTAGAATATCCTGGGGTCGGGGTCTTTCAGTGAGCCAGGGACAGAGGTGAAGCTGAGCAAGTAGAAGGTGATTTTAAAACTTGCATATGCTAGTTCTTACTGTTTTGTTTTTTAAACTGGGATCTGTGTCAACAATCAGTGTGTGTGTACCAATTCTCCACCCCCAGTATTTCTGCTTCCTATCAGTCCTGGTGTTTTGTAAAGTGGATTTGGCCCAAGAATTTGATTTCCTGCAGCAGAGAGGGGAGTCCTGGGAGACAGTTCACATTGGATTTCTTAAAAAAAAAACAAAACCAAAACCAAAAAACAACAGCAAATCAAGGGTGTGTTGTCAAGACAGGGTGAATGGAGAGAACTTGGTTTTGCTTCAGGTACTGCTCTACTGGCCTGATTTCACTAAGGTACTTATTTGAGACACCTACCAACATCATATATATTTTTATTAGATGACGACAAGGATGGCACATCTGTGTACGGAGACCCCCTGTGCATAGGCGACTTCATTTCTACATAGCTGCCTTCTGGAAGCTTGCAGGTGAGGATGGGCGGGTCCTTAATTGTAGCATAAGGGTTTTCACTGCTATTCAAGGAACAAGTACTAGAACTGCACACGGATTCTTTCATGTAATCTGCAAGGCAAGAGAGATCTCTTAGAACAAGCAGACAAAAAGTCTTCATTTAAGTATTTGAAGCAGATTACGGTCCATCGTATATGCTTCAGGATTCTGGGCTGGAAGCTGTGATAACTGAAGATTTATTTACTTATTAGATGTCTTCAGGTGTGCTTTCCCAGAAAGGCAGAGCCCTTTCTCTAAAGGGATTTGCATTTCTGGAGGATAGGGACATCTTTGCTTTTAGTAGGCAGGTGTTAATTTGAGATATTCATATATGCTTTCATATCTGTAAGTTTTACAAAATCCTCTAAAGGATAGTTCATAGTTTTCATTTTATGGGATGAGGGCCCAGAGAGATGAAGTGACTTGGCTAAGGTCACAGGGAGTAAATGGCAGTGCCAAGACTAGAATCCATGTCTTGGAAGTCCTTGGCCTGTGCATTTTCTCTGATACCGTTCTTCTGAATCCTTTTTGATGTCTAAGAAGCTTAGGTTTGGATGAAGTAGGCCTGTGTGTTTCAGCGTGGATGTCAGCAGTTTGATAACATTTGTGTGGCAAAGCACCGGCATCCCTGTCCTCCATGGGCTCACGATCAGAGTGGGGCTGACCGAAGTGTAAGAGGTGTCAGGAGCACCTCGGCCAGGCCGCCTCTGGAAAGTTCCTGCTCTCTGAAGCCTGCAGTGTGTCCTGCAGGGTCAGTGCCCGGTCACTGTGTGTCCCAGCTGAAGCCCTCTCAGCTGTGTCTTCCTCTGAGGCTGGAACTCAGCCCTCTCCTGCCACCTCGCAGGTGCATCCCCGAGACTTCAGGGAACAAGAGGATGCCAGCTGGTTTCCAAAAAGTGAATCGAGGCAACTGTAGCTCCAGCAGAGGAAGGAGGGCCTGTTAGTGGCAAAGAGAGCAGGAATGGGGACCCCTTCCTTCAGCCTCTGCCCTGTCCCCCCTTTGGGGAGATCACTGCCCCCTGCAGGCTGTCCCAAGTGAAGCAGGACTCGCTTCAAAAGCAGCAGGTTCTAGTCTGACACCCTGGCCCTCCTCTGTGAGGCTGTGCTGGGAAGAGATCTAGAACAAGCACCGAATGGCAGGGGCTTGGGAGCCCAGCATGTTTGAGGACACCTCTCAGCTCTAAATTTCTACGACAGAAGCTGAGATTCTTGGGTGATCGTTTACTAGAACCACCACGATTTACATTTTGGGCTTCCTTCTGTCTGCTTTGTACCCCCAGCCTGAGAGGTGGGTGAAAATGTTGAGTGGGAATGTTGGTGTAACTCAGGAGGGCTCCTGGATGCACGGTGGGCCAGCGAGAGCAGAATGCTCCATGGGGCTGATACAGTCTCCTCCCATGACAGGTAGCTGGTGGGAGGGGATTTACTTTTCTGTTCAAGCGGATGTCTGTTCTGTTGGTGCTTGTTCGGCAGGTGGCATTCCCTCAGCCTGTGTACAAGTACACCCCTTCAGGTGTTGACAGTTCCCTGTGACAGAGGTAAAGCAGTGATTGCTCTCTGCCCTCAACACCACCCCTGGCCCCTGTGGCTTAGGAGGGCTTAGGATCTGCTTGCTGCAGATCACCTCAAGCGAGGCAAGACTTGAAGTTGGGGATTGGCTTCTCAGGGTCACACAGCTTATCAGTAACAGAGCAAGTTCCGTAACACACATTCTTCCCAGACAGTTGGAGGCTGGGGTGTGGCTGCTGTCTGGGTTTGAGTCCTGGATCTGTTTCTGATTGGTGCTAAGGTGCACCCTGGGAGGCACCATGTGATAGCTCACAGCTGCAGGTTGAGACTCACGTGGAGAAATGTGGCTGTGGTTCTGGGCCACGCCCTGTCCCGGCTCACCGAAGTCTCTCGCTCATTGGGCACTTTGGTTTCCTAGCACAAAAGGCCATGGGCAGTCCTGAAACCCCAGCGTGGCCCTCTGACTTCACTTGCGGTTCCCTGAACTCCCATGTAAGGAGTAAGGTGTCATGGCTCAGAGCTTCTCATTTAGTATTCCTTAAAGAAACCCTGCCACAGCTGCCTCCGGTGGATATTAACGTTGGGGAGTAGTGGCTGGCGCTGCAGCTCACTAGGCTAATCCTCTGCCTGCGGCGCCGGCACCCCGGGTTCTAGTCCCGGTTGGGGCGCCAGATTCTGTCCCAGTTGCCCCCTTCCAGTCCAGCTCTCTGCTGTGGCCCTGGAGGGCAATGGAAGATGGCCCAAGTGCTTGGGCCCCGTATCTGCATGGGAGACCAGGAGGGAGCACCTGGCTCCTGGCTTCAGACTGGCACGCGCCAGCCGTAGCGCCCATTTGGGGGGGGTGTGTGAACCAGCGGAAGGAAGACCTTTCTCTCTGTCTCTGTCTCTCTCTCACTGTCAACTCTGCCTGTCCAAAAAAAAAAAAAAAAAAAAAAAGTTGAGGAGTAGTGATCGCTCACTTTGTGTCTCCCCTACAGTTAGCAGTCATTTCAGTTAGGTGGCTTGAAACTTGTTCTGTCTGTGAGGGGGGTGGACAGGAAGTAGTGCTATTATAAGCTACTTTAGAAATGAGGAAACTGGAGTTCAGAAAAACAGGTTTTTCAAAAAGTTCATGGAAAATGGAGTAGAAAGGTGAGTTTATTTTGGTGTAAATAGTTTGAAACTCATGTGTAGTATTTTTTAATTCACATTTCCCCAAAACTGTAAAGACCTCTCATATTCATGGATTTCAGAAAATTTTTTGTACCAATTCCAGTTTTCCTTGAACTTTTTGGAGTACCCTCAGATAATGCCTCACGTTAGCAGGTAGTTAAATTGGGACTCAACCCCTGTCTTCTTGATCCCCAGTCAAGATGTTTTTCCCTCCCCACCTCTTGTTGGCCAGTGCTCCTTTGCATATCTCTAAATGTAAGCTGTATCTGCAGTGACCTTACTAAACAGGAATGGCTTTTGTCGGGGGGGGGGGGGGGGGCGGGGAGCGCACAGGCAGACACACAGAAGGTAGGCTCTCCAGGACTAAGTTACAGCAGTGGGAGAGTCTTGAAGCTCTGGCTTGGTGCCTAAAAGAGACTCAGTCAGCCACTGGTTCCCCTCTCATTTTCAGTAGAAAAGTTGGGGCTGCTTTCAAGTTTGGGGGGATAGATTGTTTTGGAGCAGGGCATGCAACCTAAATGGATGTAGAAAGAGTTGGGGCTGGGGGAGATTAGGGTCATAGAAGTCCCTTCCATACAGGGGCTAGAGGTAAAGATGGAGGTTGGAGACATGTATGAGTGTAGATGTATGTGATGTGTGTGTGTGGGGGGGCTGTTGACTTATGGAGAAAAATCTAGATTGCATCTCCAGGGAACTGGAGAGTGGGGAAGGGCAAGGCCAGCTGGCAGACTCCACATCAGGAAGCCACTGCCTTCAGCTGAGTCACCCACCTGTGCGGAGGGGAGGGGGAAGAGTGGCCAGCTGCTCTTAGACACTTCCTCATCCTTTTACAGCCCCACCCAGTCCTTGCCCTGAAGCGCATTTTGTGAAGAAAGGGGAAGCGTCAACTAAGGCTGCCCAAGCCTTGGGGAGTCGCTCTTCCCAGGCCTGTCATTAGTGCCAGGGCCAAGGGCTTATTCCTAGAAATGGCCATGGCATTTGCCCTCCCCTCCCCCCGCCCCGAGCCTCACCTAGTTCTCCGTCAGACAGAAGGGGCTTCTGAAGTAAACCAAACCTCTTCATCTTAGAAAGAAAGGAGATCCAGGAAGGAAGTAACTGTCAAGGCCACCTTGTGAGTAGGACCTGAAATTATCCAGGCCTCTTAGGTTCATGTTAACATCCATGTAAGGCCCAGCTTCCTTAACTGTTGGGGAAAACCCAGCACCAGACATGCACCTCACAGCACTACTGTTAATAAAGGGCCTTTTTGCTCTTCCCTGCTGGCGGGGATGGCATGGTCTCAGGGTCAGAAGGAGAGCACTGGCTGCAAAGGGGGTTTTCAGGATGTCATCCAGCTCCCTGAGAACCCGAGGTTCCTGCCAGGAGAGCCGTGGAGGCTGACGGAGAGGAGCTTATAGTTGGGGAAGTGGCAGCAGTAGTGGGCTCAAGTATTCCAGGATTGTGAAGGGGAGGAAGAACAATGGGGAAAGAAGCCCTCTGTAGCACTCTGGATGCCTGACAGACAGGAGGAACAGGAAGCAGTTTGTTGCAGCGGGGAGAAAGAAAGGCACTGCACAGTGGAAGTGGCCTCAGCTTCCAGGATGACAGTGCAGCGGTGCAGCTCCGCAGTAGCAGCCAAGAGCTGCTGTGGCTGAATTAGATGGAGGCTTTCAGAATGTCAGAGCCGGACGGCCTTAGAGATGGTGCTAATACAACCTTGACCTTTTAAAGAGAAAGACACCACAACCCAGGAAATGGCACTGTGACCTATTCAGGACCACACAACAAGAACCAGGACCAAAACCCAAGTCTCTTAACTCCCAGGCCAGGACTTTCCCCCACTGAGTTCACAGAATCCTTTAGACTCCTGTCTTAGGGGTTCTGATTTGTTTGGTCGCTAATAATTTAAGGCAGTAATTTCATGTATGGTGCAAATTAGTTTGTTCAGTGTTTATTTGGAGGTTTAGTGAATTAGTGGGATTTATTCTATGTGGTTTTTCTGTTGAGTTCTGAACTGTGACACATCATTTTCTTCTTTTTGAATTTTCTTGTTCTGTGTTGGTCCCCAGCACTTGGTACACTTGCCTTCTTCACAGCTCTCTTTCCTAATAATTTAAAGGACACTCGTAGCCAGAGTGGCAAAACAAGATTTTGCTGCCTGGCTGCTAAGGCCCTCTGCATCGAGAGGCTCAGACATAAGCTCCCATAAAACAGCGCTGAAATGCCGCTGAGGCCGAGGCACTGCTCTCCTGAGCTTTGTTCCACATTTATGGTTCTGAGTCTGAAAGTAGCTGCCTTACTCACAGTGCACAGGATGGCAGAGTTCATAGGAAAGTTGTTTGCTCATCTGTTGAGGCGTCTGGGCCTGCCCAAGCTTATTTATGCTTGAGTCATACAGAATCTCAGAGCTGCAAAGGCCCTGGAGATCTTTCTGCCCAGTTTCCAGTGCCTGATGAGAAAGAAACTAGGTCACGGCGATGAAATGGTGGCACTGTCCTGGCTGTTTTCAGTCTCACTCACTGAAATTGTGCTTGCCTTCCATTTGGATGTTCAAGGCAAAACTCATGGACAGTTGCCAGAAGACTTCTCCAGGGGAAGTGGTGTCCACGGGCTGGCGAGAGCCCGAGGATGACCTCCTAGCCCGGGTCCCTTATGATTTGCATACCCTAACACAGGCTGATGGCGAGTCACCCTGCTCTTGCTCAGAACACAGTACCTCCACCACCCTCCTCCCATTGCTTACCCCACTTCTAATAGGTATCCAGGAAATGGTTGTGTCTCGGTTAGGTGTATCTAAGGTTAGGTCTGAGCAGGCGTTGCAGCAGCTTGCAATGCCAGCCTCCCTATCAGACAGCTGTTTCCAGTCCTGCCTGTTCTGCTTTCCAGTCCAGCTTGCTGTTAATGTGCCTGGGAAGACAGCAGATGATGGCCCAAGTGCTTGGGCCCCTGCCACTCACATGGTAGACCTGATGGAATTCCTGGCTCCTGGTTGCATCCCAGCCCAGCCAGTTGTAACCATTTGGATTGTGTCTCTGACACTCCACCTTTCAGATAAATAAATGCATAAACCTTTAAAAAAAAAAAAAAAGTCTGGCAGACCAGAACAGTCATCAGGGAAATCCAGGTCAGTCTAGACCAGTGTTTTCTAAATGATAGTTTGTAGTTGGTAATGACCGCATGAGGATCCCCTGAGGTATTCCTCACAGATGCCGATTCCAGGGCCTTGTTCGGGATCTACTGTATCAGAATCCTGAGGAAACTGGATATGGGCACCTGCAGGTTCACTGAGCTTTCCAGGTGATACTGATGCACTAGATTAAGGATAGCCGCTTGGACCTCTGGTGTCGTCTCTTTCAGAGTTTAGCCAAGCCTCGTAAATAGACCTCAGACAAAAGGACAGCCCCATTACATTAGTACAACCTCTACAATATGCAGAAACTGATTCCCATCTCTGATTTTATTGGATTCTCGTGATAACCTTGTTAGACAACAGGACAGGCATTAGACAGTAGGACAGGCATAATTATCCCAACCGTGAGGAAACAGCCCTGGAGAGCTCATAGTCTAGGGTCACATTAATAAGTGACAGAATTCCAGAGTTCCATATTTTATAAGTTCTGACAGTTAAACCTGGGGCCTAAGCCAGGGGCAGGACCTGCCCTTTCATTGTTGGTGTCACCTGTAGACTTCCTACAGGGGTGATCCGACTTGCAGCTCCCATAGGGGAGGGATTTGTCCTGGCTCCTCTGCTCTCAGGACAGAGCTCTCTTGAGGGTGGATGCCATACAGTGTTAACACTGGGTAGCATTCTCCTTCCTCGTGCCCCAGAAAAGCAGCAGGTGCAGGGTGGTGTTCCTCGCCAGTGCAACAACAGGAGGCCTCTGGGGCAGGTAGATTGACTTTATTTCAGATTTTATAATCAATTTAACTCCTACTAATTGGTTGGATAATGATGTTCTACATTTCCGAAGGCATTTAGTTGGCATCTATAAAAAACCCACAAGCATTTGCTAAGCAGGTGCAACTGAAGTTGAAAGATAAATTTATGATGATGATGATGATGATTGCTTCTCCTGGGCAGCGCTACCCAGCAGCCCCAGTTCCTGTGATCTTTTAACTGTGTGTGTGTGAGAGAGAGCAAGTGCACGCAAGAGCAAGCGTGTGCCCGCACATGCATGTGGCTTCTCCTGGGAATTGGCCATTTCAGATATTTCAGATCTGCACTCTATCTTGCTAAGCCCTCTTGTAGCAGGATATCAGATTAGGTGGATACTCTACCTTTGAATCCTTTGTCCATAATATATGTGTTCTGACGTCTGTCCATTCCACAAACACCTGCAAAAAAAGGAAAAATGGGGTGAGTGTACTTATACTGCTTGTGTTCCTCTTTTTCTCTGGCTTTTTTCCCCTTCCTCCTTTACCAAGAAAATAGTTGTTTATTGCTGGAAAATTCCTCTGGGTCTAATTGACCCTAAATCATTTTGGACACAGAAATTCTGGAAAGGCTCATGGTTTTGAGGTGAGCCACAGCGCCCCCTGGCACATTCAGCACGCCTTCCCCTTAACCTTCACCCGACAGGAATGTCTCTCAGGAGGTAATACAAGGTGATGCTGATGCCACCTGCAGCTGCTGGAGGTGAAGTTCCAGGCTCCTAAAGGTACAGAAGAAGGAATGAAGCAAACCAGTTCTTGGCTTGAGGGGAGAGGGTCCTCCCAACCCCTGTGCTGGTGAATTCTGGGATGGGTTTCTCCCCTCTCAGCTCTGGTCCTGTCTCTTCTGTATCTGAGGCTCAGCTGAGGGGTGTCAGAGGGCTGAGTTTGTTGATTAGTCTTTTTATTGGAAAGGCAGAGTGAGAGAGAGAGGGACAGAGATTTTCCATCCACTGGTTCACCTCCCAAATGGCAATAGTCAGGCTGAAGCCAAGAACCTAGGACTACATCTGGGTCTCCGGGTGGCGGGGGCCCAAGTACCCATGCCACCTTCTGCTGGTTTCCCAGGCTCAGTAGCAGGGAGCTGGGTGTGACGTGGAGCAGCCAGGACTCAATGCTGGTGTCACAGCCGTAGTGCCAGCCCGTTTACAGGTGAGCAGTCCTTCCCGGCCACAGCCAGTGTTTGAAGGCACCCCTGTTGGGGGTGGGCCATGTGTGCATAACTGAGTTATCTTTGAAAAGCGTCACCAGCGTGTTTCAGCTCCAAGGATTTCTTTCTTGTGTTTGGCTGTCAGTTTTTTCCTGCAGCTCCTGTGGTGCATAGTCCCGAGCCCCGGCCAGAGGCAGGACGTAAGCTCCAGGGACCAAGGTCAGGCTCTCTGCTGCATTCGTCTGGCACAGCAATGACTTGGACTCAGAGTCACTTTTCCCCTCAGCTTTTAACTGAGGACGGGTGCCAGGCCCGGTGTGCAGCGAGAGCTTAGTGAGATACAGGCTGCCGCCTCCTTGACTCACTGGGCCTCTCACGCTGAGGCCCGGCCCACTGCCCCCTCGTTACTTCCCCGCGCCTCCCCACCTCGTTCCCAAGCTGACTTTATAGGCGTCTACTCCCAGCTGCCTGCCACCCACACACTGCTAGGAGAGCAGAAGCAGGCCCAAGTTTTCCCTCAAGTTTCACTCTTCTAAAAGGCCTGTAGGTCCCCGTGCCCTTTCCATCTGATGGGGTTCCCTTTGTCCTCCCCCGGGAGGGAGGCCGGCCAGTTAACTTCTCCTTTTCACAGAACAGGAGACAGAGGCCTAAAGAGCAGTAGAGCCTGGCCCAGCAGCAGGTGAGGAGTTGAGAGGCAGCTGCAACCCTGACTGCTCCGAGTGTGCTTTCCCAGTGGCCAGCAGCCCGCCCGTCTGCAAGCAGGGCTCTGGCCACCCTGCTGGGAGAGCGAGGTCTGTAAAGTAGGAGAGGTCTGACCCGAGTGCAGAGGTTGCTCCCACCTGGGCAGACACCCGGGGTGCTGACAGTGGGGTAGGGAGTGTAGTTGGTGAGGTTATTGGATGTCCTCTACACTGCCCAGAACACAACCTCCTGGGTATAGCCCAGGGTCTTTATAGCCCATAGAGAATTCCAAAACTTCACTCTTCCTAGTGCTACCGGGCCCAAGGACTTGGGTTGGCAGTGCTGCTCAGTTTCCCATGAGATCTGGAAACCACCTAGAGCCTGAACTCAGGCCCTGCCCCAGGTTACCCTAGAGGAGCGGCTTGGCAGGGAGGCCACGTTCCCCATTCGGGGCACTGACTCCCACGATACCTGCCCCCATGTTCCTGTCTCAGGACTCACTCTCCAAGTCACCGGGTTTGAACTTGATATGTGAGTAACAGAGGGTATTGGGTGATAGATCCTGCTCAGAAACCTTGCCCGGGGATCTCGGAGAGCTTGGCTTAGGCCACTGCTGGCTCTGGGGTCTCTCTGTAGGGTACACTGAACCTTTTGGCCAGAGGACCAACTCTCCATTCACCACACCAACAGGGTTCAGAGAACCCCAAAGGTATGGCATTCCCTCAGCGGGCTTTGGGTTGTATTTTGTAGCCCTCCACCCAAAGCAGCCCCCGTTTGGCCACCCTGCTGGCCACAGTGGGAGCAGTGGGGTTGGTGGGGAGGATCCAGTTAGGTTCCCTTCGTTACATGGGGGCTTGGGCTGCTACACTAATGATGTAGGGAAGGAGAGTTCTGGAACCATGGGAGTGGGTCAGGGGGCAGGGATGGTCTGGTCTAAGGAGGTGGGGGGTAGGGCTGGGGGTCTGACCTGGTGAGTGTGGCTCAGCGGGGCGGCTGAGGTGTCTAAGTTCAATGTAGAAGTCCTCGGGCGGGTACCTGGCCTCCAGGGCACTGATCTGGAAATGGGAGTCTAGTGAGAGGAATGACAGGGAGGAGCCATTATTCCCAAGGCCCTTGTATCACAGGGGAAGGGGACAAGGGTCAAGGTAGAGCAAGGAATGGAGGCCCCTGTGTGTGGCAGCCAAAGGCCCAGGGCCGTCTGCCTTGTTTCCCCTCATCCCCACTCCTTTCCTCCTCAGGAACTGCCCCCGCTAGGCAAAGGAAGGAGCCCCTGAAGGGGCACCGGGGGGCCTGGGTCAGGCCAAGGGCTCCCCTAGAAGGTGAGAGCACCTGTGGTTTCATCTGGATCCCCCACATCTCAACCCCCAGGCCTGACCCCCTGGTGTAGAAGTGAAGGGGTCCTGGGCTTCAGTTGCTAATGAGACACAAAACAGGGGCTTGGGTTTCCTCCTGGCACCCCTCTCCCTTTGACCTGGGACAGGGCCCCTGCGAATATGGGAGGGGAACAGGGTGGGGACCAGACTGGAATCACTACTGACCTAACACGTTCACAAAGCTGTAGGGGGTCCAGCCTGCCGTGTCTCTGTCAAGGGACTTGTTACTGAGCTGTTTAGAGAGCAGGAGAGCCAGTTAATTCCCAGCGCCCCGGCTGCCCCTCCCCAGTTGTGACCTTACCCAGCCTCAATGTATCCAGCCCCAGGGTGGTCCTCTCCTACCTGGGCCCTAGACCAGAGGGAAGAGGAGAGGTGGGTGTTGCATGACAGGCCACCGTGGTGTGGCTGAGGCCAGTGGAAAGACATCATGGCCCTTCCAAGGTGTCAGGCTGAAGTTGCGTGGATCCTAGGCCCCCAGGGCAAAGGAGGACAGGAGCAGGGCCTCCCAGAGCCAAGAACTGGCCTGAGCCGAGCTGGCCCTGGTGGGGGAGGGCCACGCGGTGGAGTGAACTGCAGAAGAGGGTGCTGGTAGTGTCTCCACGGCCACACAAGGCCGTCTGCTGTGTCACTGTCACCTCTGCCCTTCCGTGGGACCACAGGGAAGCCTGAGGCAAGTCTGGAGCCCCGTGGCGCAGTCCTCCCTCTGCATTCCTAACGGCGCAGCAAGGCTGATCTCGTCCCTTCACAGGTGGGACCCGAGTCCTGGCTCGTGGGCCTTGCGCACAGACACACGAGGAGTCAGCGGCAGAGCGGGGCCTATACCTGGTCTGTCCCCGGTCATCTCAGCTGCCAGACTGAGGAATCCTCACTCAGGGCCCCTGGGGCGAGGGGAGCCAGAGGGCCACCAAGGGGGCTACCCAGGGTCACACCGGCACCTCCAGAAAGCAGGCAGCGTGGCTTCCCTGGGAATGAGACCAGGAGGGGCTCTTCCCCGGTGTCCTGGGGCCCTGGTTACTCGAGGGCCACCTACTGGGAAACTACAGGCCAGCCCACGCCGGAGCTTGGAACGAGGCTCTGAGCTGAGCCGTTGCACGTGCCCGGGGCCTTTGCATGCAGCATGCCTGTTTCATAGGAAAACAGGTTGGCAGTGGCTTCAGGTGCTGGCTTGCCGGTGGCTGCCCCGGAGGCGCCTCCGCTCCCACCGGTTACCGTTGCTGTGGGGGTCATCTGTGATGCTGGCCACCCTGCACGGGCAAACCCAGGAAAGGACCCCTGAGTGCCAGCGGGGCAGAGGCCTAGGAAGTCACGGAAGCCAGGAGTCCTGGGGCCCCTCCACACGGTCCTGCCCGTTGTGTGGGCAGACGTGCATGGGGTGTCAGGAGGGGTACAGCACATTAAAGGGGCATGTCACACACACTCTACACACAGGGCCATCGCTGCCCAAGGCCTTGTGCCTAAAAGAGGGGCAGGTGATGCCAGGATCTGTCAGGGAAGGCCCTGCAGGATGCACCGTCCATGAGAACGCTGGCCACGGCTGATTTGTGGGTTCCACGTTCCTTGGGGTCATGGGTGAATGTATGGATGTGGCACTCAGGGTTACCTGAGTAATAGCTGCTCTTCTGTGCTGGTTGTGCACACTGGCGTTGGCAACATGGGGCAGTGATTTGTGGTACGTTGTGTAGGGTTTTGATTACACACAGTTACGTGTGACAAGATGGTTACCTGACGTGGCACTCGTGGTTAGACTCAGAGTGTAAGGTTACGCCTCACACTGAATGATGCTGTGGGCTGGGTACATGATTCACTGACTGCTTACATGTACCAGAGGTCCCAGGGCTGCTCTTAATGTATTGGTTCCATACAGACCCTACAGGGTGTGTGTGTGTGTGATTCCTTCCCGGGCAGAGGTGAGGGGAGTCAGGGGCCGGTACCTTGGTGGGGCTGTTCCTGTCCAGAGTGCTGGCCTGGCTGGTGGCAGGCCCCCCGCACGCCAGTGCTTGGTAGCTGGAATTGGAAAAGCACTGGGCGTGGCTGCTACTTTGAGACAAATCTAGGAAGAGAACAAGGTGCCAGACACATCATTCCCCTGTCCCTAGTGTGAGACACCCCAGTACTAATGCTTGCACTGGGCAGCCCCGGGAGTACCCTGCACAGCCAGCCAAGCCCCCAGCTTCTGACATCCACCATCCCTGCCGCGGTCAGGAGAGCGAGCTAGGTCTGCGGGCCCTCCCCTCTGCGAGCAGGATTCCGCTCGGGTTCAGCACTGCAGAGGCTGGCACCGCCAGGTGGGCCCCGGCTGGGGAATGCTGGCTTCTGTAGCCCCACATGTCCTCGAGTTGCTGTTGAGGACAAGGCTGACCCTCCCCTAATTCCTCCTGGGGTTATATGGTCGTGAGTCTGTAAGGAAAGCCCACTCCTCTCGGCTCCTGCCCTTCTCTTCTGAGGATTGCTAGACCTCTCCACCGGGCTGAGAAATACATGGCCCCAGGAAGCCTGGGAAACCCCGCCAGCCTCACTCGTGTCCCAGAAGAAACTCCCCATGTCTCTGTGGGTGTGGGATTTCACCAGAGCCTGTCTGCTTTGGCTGAAACCCAGGCGGGCATGCGGGCCAGGAGCTCTTTGAAGGCAGGGCCTGTACCTGGGCTGCCTTGCCGCGGTCTATCCTGCTTAGCATGGGGCTGGCTAGATGTGGGTACTTTGAAAAGTTCATGGGGAAATGGAATTAAAAGTTTATTTTGGTGCAAAACAATTTTGAAGTCCATGGATAGATTTGTCATTATATGCATCTTCCATGAACTTTTTGAAGTACCCTCATGTAGTAGGTGCTGCTTGGCAGAAGTGGCCTGGAATGATCTCAGTTTTTCTGCAACATCATGGGTAGCTGTTGCCATGCTGGCTGGAGAGAGCCACCGTCTGTGCTCATGCAGACAGCCCAGGCTGCCTGTGGCCCAGGGATATGGGCAATTTCAGTGTCCTGGCCTCTATCGTTTAGCTAAATAAGCAGCCCAGGGTTCGGGGGAAAGGAAGGAGCCAGCCCAGCAGCCCCACTCCCGTCCTCAAGCTCCCAGGTGGAATACCCATTGGAGTTGCGCCCGCATTTGCAGGCAGCCTGGGCTCTGGTGCAACCGCTAGGGGGCCATCGCTCTCGCTTTGAAGCCTCCTGCAGGTCAGGTACCGCCCCTTCTGCTGTATTCTGCTGTAACCGGGCCCTTCTAACGCTGCGAACTGGGAGAGGAGCAGTAATTGCCCGGGCCTGGGCAGCAGCCTCCTGAGGTGCACGGAGGTCAGTCTGCAGCGTTGGACCCCTGGAGACTGCTGGTGTGGGTGCTCCTGTGGCTGACGCCCAGCGAGAAGGATGGGAAGTCCCCGGGGAGGTGGGAGGTGGCTTAGAGCTGGGGGCCGAGGAAACACCACCCTCTAGACTCCCATATGCCTCTCCCACCCCCTCATCTCTCGGGATCTGCAGCAGCCAAACCAGCCCCGAAGTGCACCCACCCCGCTTCGGCGAGAAGCCTGGTGTCCCCCCGGGCTACCCCGCGTGGCAGCACAGCCCTTACCTGAGAGGGAGTAGTCGGTACTGGTCATGCGCATGGCGGGCGTGTAGGAGACGCGGGGAGCCAGGTCGCGCACTTTTTCTTTCTGCCGGCGCCGGCGCCAGGCAAACAGGCCCAGCAGCACCACGATGAGGAACAGCAGCAGGATGATGCCCGTGACCGCACCCACCGAGTGCCGCTCCGCGCCCAGCGCCGGGCTGATCTTGGTGTAGGGATTCAGCTCCTCCATCATGAGGGCCGCTGTGGGAGACGGTGGCGGAGGCGCTCAGCCCAGCTGGCCTTCGCCTCCAGGGCTCCGCCTCCCACCCTGCCCTCTGAGGCCAGGACACCTGGTTCCCACCCTGGGCCTGCTCTTCAGTCACCGCGTGACCCCAACCCTCGCTGTGCCTCGGTTTCTTCAACTGCCCTAGGGGGCGGGGCCCCAGCGTCATGACCAGGAACGCACGTGATTGGATTTGTGGAACAGAATCGTAACAAGTTTTGCCACTTGATGCCATTCCAAAAATGGGTTAGATATTGACTCATGCAAACTCTCCTACTGCACTGAGGGAGAGAGATCAGTCAATTCCTTTCACATGTGACAACCAAGTGACTGACAGGTTGGGTAACCCACCTGAGATCACACAACCAGTAACTGGCGGAGTCAGAGCAGACAGACCCTTCCCCCACCCCGCCGGCAGCCAGCCTTGGGACTCAGGGTCCCCGGTTTGCTCACTTACAGTATAGGGACAGTAACCCTGCCCTCCCTGGGGGCATGTGAGCGGCAAAAGAGGGGCTGGCAAGACAGCACCAGCACAACACCGCTTGGTTCTGTGCTGCGCAGCCAGGGGGCAGTCCTGCTCGCCCAGCAGCCGGCCAAACAGCTGGCCAGCATCGCCGTTCCCAGTGGGCGAGCCTCAGCAGGCAGGGCCGGGTGACGCGGCTCCTTTTCTGTCCCATGGATAGCTGTGAGCCGCTCTCGCCCCTCGCCCCGCCTACCACCAACCTCCTTGTGCCTCAGCTGCCGGCGGTACTTCATAAAGGGCCTTTCTGTGCACAGAGCCCCCGCTTACAGAGTGCTCATTTATATGCCAAGCCCTTATTGCCGCCGCTGGGTCCCCAGCGAGCACCGAGGTGGAGCCCCTCCGGAAGCTGGTGTCATGGGGGAAGAGGAAGTGCGAGGTAGTGGCAGGGCTAGAGCCTGGCAGTGTGCACCTCGTGGTTACCCTCGCTTGGCTCACGGAGAACTTGCCGAAGATGAGCATGGAGAAGCCATGGCCGAAAGGCCGCCTGCTCCATCTCTGCAGCACCTGAGCCTCTGCACCTGCTCCACTCCCATTCGTGTTCCAGATACAGCTCAGGCAACCTGTCCTTACAAGCCCCAGCTGTTCCGGTTGGAGTCTCCCTCGGGCCTCCCTGGGGCTCTGTCCACAGCCCGCTACCCAGGCACTCTGGTGCCGGCGGATTACCTTGGTCACACCTGATTCCTTTGAATCCCGGGGTGCAATAACAGGTGCCGGTGACGTGGTCACAGGTGGCATTGTTCATGCACTCACATAGCTGCTGACACCCGTAGCCAAAGCTTCCTGGTGCACATCCTGTGTAGCATAAAGAGCAGACAGACACACTCACTCTCCACCCGTTCAGTTCTGTGAATGGATGAAGCTTCTCCCTGTAGCTTCTGTTGTGCTTTGGTTGCTTGGTGGGGCATGGAAGAGAAGGAGAAGATGCTACCACCCCTGCCCCTTCCTCATGCAACACAGTAAGCAGCAGCCTCCATGTGCCTGGGCTTGAGCCGGATGCCAAAGGGGCCAGCGCTGTGGTGCAGTGGGTTAAGCCACAGCCTGCAAGGCCGGCATCACCTATGGGTGCCAGTTTGAGCTTCCGAGCCAGCTCCCTGCTAATACACCTGGGAAAGCAGTGAAAGGCAGCCCAGGGGCTTGGGCCCCTGCCACCCCATGTGGGTGAGACCTGGATGTAGCTCCTGGCTTCAGCCTGCCTCAGCCCTAGCCATTTGGGGAGTGAACCAGTGGATGGAAGATCTCTGTCTCTCCTTCCTCTAACTCTGCCTTTCAAATAAACAACATCCTGCCGCCTCCTCCTTCCTCATTGCCCCTCAGGCCTCTGCTTTGCCCTCCATGCCCCATCCCCATCTCAACTGGAGGGAGACGTTCTTCACATCAGCGTGGGCATGATCATGATCATCAGTCTTTTTTTCTTGGGGGTTGCCCCGGGGTGAAGGGAGCCAGGGGTGCAGAGCCCCCATGCTGGACCTTGAAGGAGTTGGGTTCCCCTGCAGGTTGCCAGGGCTCAGGGCTGGGGCAGCTTACTCTGTTCACAGTGTCGTCCGGTGAAGCCCGTGCGGCAGGTGCACTTGCCGCTGATGTGGTCACAGCTGGCGCCGTTCTGACACTGGCACACACGCCCACAGTCCTTCCCGAAAAACGCTGCCGGGCAGCCTGCAGAAACAGGGCCTCCCGTTAGGGGACTTGCCACAGAGCACGGCTGCCTCTGTGCTCTGGACTCTCGGGCTGGGGGACAAGAGGATCCCTCCAACAAAGGGTGCCTGGGAGCCAGGGGTCAGGTTCAAGTCTCTGCTGTGCAGCCAGAGGCCGTTCCTCCTGACTCCAGGCCCCACCGACAAAGGAGGGTCTGGACTTGGTGATTGCCAGGACTTTGGGTCTGTCACCCCCCAGAATGCAGCCTGGCCCCTGGGCTGCCTGGTCCTGGTCCTGCCTGCCTTCCTTCCTCCCTCCCTCCCTCCCTCTGTGGCAGGCCTGGCCAATGCCCACAGCGGCCAGTAGGCTGCAGCATGGGATTCGGAGTGGCGGGGAGGCCGGGAGGCGGAGCTTACGCTGTGTGCAGAAGAGTCCGGTCCAGCCCGGGGTGCAGTGGCAGGCCCCGTCCTCGGCGCTGCAGCTCGCCCCGTTGTGACAGCTGCAGGTGTGGAAGCAGGCGGGACCCCAGAATCCAGCTGGGCAAGCTGGGAGGTAGGCAGGATGTGGGGCGGGGGGAACGAGGCAGAGAGGGGCAGGTGGAAAGGGGGAGGCTGTGTCAGAGCCCAGACTCCAGGATGGACCCTGGGGACGTTTCCTGGCGGTTCCCGGGCCTCCCTGGTCACCCGGCATTCCCATTAAGCGCAGGGCTCCACCCACTCTCCCAGGCTTTGGTGCCGGACAGCCTGGCTGGAAGGCCCCTGCAGCTTCCCTGTCGGGGAGCACTGTGGTTCACGGGGTGTACGCTGATGTCCTAACTTCCCCCATGAGGATGAGACCACCCCCTCTCCTGCTGGGGAGCCCCCTGAGGGCGGAGATGTCCAACCAGGCCTTTGCCTCGCCTGTCAAGGAAGGAGCTCCCAGGGCAGAGGCTGGGTCTCCACCCTTAGACTGGGGCCTCCCCAGGGAGGGGCTGTTGTCTGTGCACTAGATTGGGTGCCCCTTACAGGAGCAGCCCCTACAAGGCCCTGTCTAGGCTCGTGATGCCCAGGATGTCATAGGAGCCACCCGCACCCTCCTGGGTGACTGCCCTGGCATCGCCTCCCTTCCACCTTCCCCAACTCCAGCCCTCCAGTCCCTGCCCTCTCCTCCTCCCCGTCCAGGTGCTAATGGACTATTGATTCTCAGCATAGCATTAATAGCACAATTAATAGTATCGATACCTTTAATGCCAGCACTTAATACCCCTGATCAATCCTAAGCATTCATCGTGTCAGCTGTAGAGCTGAGTGAGCCTGTCATCCGTAGAAGGTTTTAGGCACAGAAGTGGAGGCACAGGGCATCAAGGTACTGGACAGCAGAGGGAGGGGTCAGGGCCGGGCCGGGGCGGCAGCTTACCCTGGGAGCAGTCCTTGCCGATCCAGCCAGGGAAGCACTGGCAGGAGCCGTCGATGGGGCTGCAGGTCCCGTTGTTGGCACAGGAGCAGAGCTGCGCGCAGTCCTGTCCAAAGCGCCCTCCGGCACACACTGCGGGCACAGGGCAGCTCGCACCGGCCCTCCCACCCATGCGAGTTCCACGTGGAGCCCCCGTCACGCTTCTCCGTTTGCGCACAAGGAACTTGTCCCTCTCAGGCCCACAGCGGCCGCCTCCTGGAGGCTCCGTTGCGACCTCACCTTTGACAGAGGGGCACGTGGAGGTGCACAGAGGTGGAGTCACTCAACTTGGGTCTCACAGAGGGGAGGTGGTAAGGCTGGGCGCCATCGCTCTGGTCTCTCAATCCAGTGCTCCCTGTACTGCTCCGCAGCCCCCCGCTTTCCACCTGGCCAGCATCACGGGTCCCCAGGCTGGACCGGCCCTGAAGGTTGAGCCCTGTCCATCTGATTCCTCTGACCCCCACTCAGCCTCCTCCTCCAGAAAGCCCTCCTGGGTTCGCCAGGCCCCGTTCTCCCCTGAGCATCCTGAGTCACTTGCGGGACGTTGCTCACGCGTCCTCCTGGAGGAAGGGCCGGCTTCCTCGGCCAGGCTGCAAGTCCCCTGAGACTCGCCCCC
Organism: Oryctolagus cuniculus; assembly: GCF_051225735.1. Classification (NCBI taxonomy): domain Eukaryota; kingdom Metazoa; phylum Chordata; class Mammalia; order Lagomorpha; family Leporidae; genus Oryctolagus; species Oryctolagus cuniculus. Next base: position 89,063,143 of record NC_142878.1, read on the forward strand.
CACCTGCTCCCTACAGCTTGAGCTCCCCAAAGCACAGCTCTCTTTCCAGCGCTCATGGCTTCAGTGGCTCCCCCTGGGGTACCAGGCTCCCTGGGGAGCCTCGCACACAGTGCTTATCGCCCGCTCCCAGACACCCGGGCCACCGTGGCAGACTGCTGGCTGCTCCTGGTACCAATTCCCGTCATCCTTCAAAGTAGAACCTCGAGTTTCAGCTGGGCTCGGGCCACCTGGAATGCAGACTTTATTCTCGGGCTCCTGTTCAGTGAGGGGTGGCCCTGGGACTACTTCCTGGCCAATGGGTGAGTGGAAAAGGGTCTTTATTTTGCCTGCCCCGCCCACCCTTCTTGCTGAAGGGTAACATGCACTGTGGAGAACTATGGACAGAATGGCTGGAGCCCCAGCAGCCATTATTTTTTTTTATTTTTTTGACAGGCAGAGTGGAGAGAGAGACAGAGAGAAAGGTCTTCCTTTGCCGTTGGTTCACCCTCCAATGGCTGCCGTGGCTGGTGCGCTGCAGCCGGCGCACCGCACTGATCCGATGGCAGGAGCCAGGAGCCAGGTGCTTCTCCTGGTCTCCCATGCGGGTGCAGGGCCCAAGCACTTGGGCCATCCTCCACTGTACTCCCTGGCCACAGCAGAGAGCTGGACTGGAAGAGGGGCAACCGGGACAGAATCCGGTGCCCCGACCAGGACTAGAACCCGGTGTGCCGGTGCCGCAAGGTGGAGGATTAGCCTGGTGAGCCGCCGCACCGGCCTGCCACCTCTCTTCAGAGGTGGAAGCCATGTGCACAGGACAGCAGGACAAACTAGGAGCAGCCTGGGCTCCTACGGTCTCCCGGTTTCATTTCCGGGTCTCTGTGTGTGTGAGGAAATGTGTGTAAAGTGCAAGGAAACTAATGTTTATCGTTTTCAAACCAGTTATTTTTTCAAACATCACCCAAAAGCTGAATGGCACCGTAAGGATTTTTCCGTTTGGGGTGGTGGTGTCCCTGTTTGACCAGTTTCCGTCCTGGTCTTCCAGTACTGTGACTTGGGAGCCTGTCCTGGCCAGGCCCAAGTCCCACCCGTGTCCACACAATGCCTGGAAAAGCAGCAGGTGCTAGAGGCCTGGTGACCGAGTGTGGGAAAAACCTTTCTCCCCGCTCAGCTGCCGAGTTCTCCCGGGAGAAGCTGAGCTCGGAACTCGCCCCTCTGGACGTGGCGGGGAACGTGGCGCTCCCATTTTTGTTGTGTTTGAGTGCCAAACACAGTGGCCGCTATGTAGCCAACACTCAAGGAATGTTCTAGAATGGCCAAAATCAGCCTGGGGAGCAGCAACCTCCCGGGGGGCTCTGCTGGGGTCTGGGGGTTCCCCGCAAAGCCCAGCTCCAGCCAGCCCCACATCTTCCAGGAACACGGGTGTGGGTGAGGGGAGGGCAGCATCTTGCTTCCCTGAGGTCTGCAGTAGTCAAGACACAGAGAGGATCATGGGAAGTGTTCATTCTTGAGAAGTGATTTCCTAGGTCCCAGTCTCCAAGCCTTGAGCGGGCACCCTCTGTACCCCACATGCCTCTCCTAGGGCTGGCCCGCCCTCACCACACCGCGGCCACCTCGTGCCTGGGAGTCACCTGGGCCACTCCTGCACCGGACTGCAAGGCTGCTCAGTGCACACAGCCTCCAGTCCAAAGCCTTGGGTCTGGCTCCTGGTTTATTGTCTATTCAATGAACACAGGAGGGTACGTGAAAAGCTCATAGAAAATGAATTTTGATGCAAAAAATTCGAAATGCATGCATAGTTTTTTTCAAAATACACATTGTTTATGAATTAAGACATTTTATTTATTTATTTGAAAGGGAGAAGGGCCAGTGCTGTGGCACAGCATTAAAGCCCCAGCCTGCAGTGCCAGCATCCCATGTGGGCGCCGGTTCTAGTCCTGGGTGCTTCACTTCCGATCCAGCTCTCTGCTGTGGCCTGGGAAAGCAGCAGAAGATGGCCCAAGTGCTTGGGCCCCTGCACCCACATGGGAGACCCAGAGGAAGCTCCTGGCTCCTGGATTCAGGTCAGCTTTGGCTGTTTTGGTCATTAGGGGAGTGAACCAGTGGAACGGAAGACCTCTCTCTTTGTAACTTTCAAATAAATAAAAATAATTCTTAAAAAAAAAAAAAAAAGGCAGAGAGAGAGAGAGGTCTTCCAACTACTAGTTCACCCCCACCCCCAAATGCCTGTAACATTGAGGCCATAGCCAGCCACTGAGAACTCAACCTAGGTCTCCCACGTGGGTGGTGGGGTCCCAAGTACTTGGGCCATCACCTGCTGCCTCCTGGGGTGCACATTAGCAGGGAGTGGACTGGAAGTTGAGCTGGGACTTAAACCCAGGCACCCGGATGTGGCGTCCTCAGTGGTGTCCTAACGGACCATACTCCCATCGCTTTCATAAATTCTTTGAAGACCCCTCCTATGCATGGATTTCAAAATTTTTTGCACCAAAAATAAATTGATCTTTTAATTCATTTTCCACAAGTGATTTGACATGGATATGGTGCTTCTGCGCACCAGGACTACTCAAAGTGCTCCACCAATAGCTCACCTACCCCGCAGTGCTTTCATTGTTATACATTCCCATTGCTGCTTCCTGTTGTTGACTCTGCACATAGGAGCTGAGGCGCTGAGAGGTCAAGCAACCTTTCCAAGGATGCACAGCTAGGACACTGTGCCAAGAACCTCTGAACAAATCCATCACCCTTCCTGGTCTCCATTTTCCCATCTTGAAAATGGGGAGGAGAGCCCTCACTCCTCGGCTTTGGGCTGGGGTTGCTGATGCGGGGCTCTCTGCTTCCACTGACAAACAGCCTCTCCGTAGGCGAGGCCACCCAGGAAGGAGGGCACACCTCTCACCTGTTTGCAGCTCAGGCGCCACCTTCAGCTTCCTGGAAAACAGGCTCCCCCAGCCCCTTCCATCTAACCTGTCTCCCACACGTGCTTGCCTCCCAGAGCCCATCCTCCAGGGCCGGCCCTGGGGGGAGGGGGTGGGTAGGCTGCTGCAGCCCACCCTCAAAATCAACTTTGGGGCCAATGCTGTGGTGTAGTGGGCTAAGCTTCTGCCTGTGGTGCCGGCATCCCATACGGGCACCAGTTCTAGTCCCAGCTACTCCACTTCTGATCCAGCTCTCTGCCGTGGCCTGGGAAAGCAGTAGAAGACGGCCCTAGTGCTTGGGCCCCTGCACCCACGTGGGAGACCTGAAGAAGCTCCTGGCTTTGGATCTGCCCAGCCCCCACCGATGCGGCTATTTGGGGAGTAAACCAGTGGATGGAAGACCTCTCCCTCTGTCTGTAACTCTGCCTTTCAAATAAATAAATAAGATCTTTATAAAAAAAATCAACTTTGAGCTTAAGACAGTCTTATCTCTGAAGCCTCTTTCCACTCAGGAGGCTGATGGATTCACCCCAGGGCTGCTAACGCGGTCCGTCTGGCAAGTTCACCGGTCCACTCCTGCTCTGCATGGAGAGCAGAGCGCCGAGCGGGGCGGTGGAGAGCCAGCATCTGGTGATATTTCATCCACGCTCGATGATCCTGCGTAAGCAGGGCCCGTAATCTGTAACTCGCTGGAAAGCCGCTCATTAGAAAGTGTCAGCTCCATTTTTTACAAGGGCTGAGACTTAACCAGGGCAATTGCCATTAATAGTAAACCCTATTAGATCTGTGGGGTAGAAAATGCTCTTGAAGCCCGCGGGATAAACCAGGCAATGAGGGATCCAGGAGTTCCTCCTCCGGCTGCCTGGCCCTGGTGTAGACCCAGCCTTCCAGTATGGACGCTGGGTTCGCCCACGTTTAATAAGCAAATCTCGGTGCGCCACATTAGGATGATGAAACCGTCCCCAAAGGGCTGCGGGCGAATGAAACGGTCACGTGTGCTTCTCTGGGGCCCACGCTCCCCGTGACCTCAAAGCATCACGGAGCCAATCTCCCGCTCATACATATTAACGGCCCCACGGACTTTCAGAAACAGCGCAGCTCGGCAGCGATTATTCATCAAAAGAATGGGTCCCCCTGGGAGGTAGTGAGCTCTCTGTTAATGGGAGTATCTAAGCAGGGGTCAGACAAGATTCTTGCACCAATGACCTTGAAGTTGCATCTAGCTGTATGTTTGAGGCTCCCTTTACGCCCTGTGGGTCAGAGTGCAAGGCTCACAATCTGTACTCAAAGCTGTCCTGAAGCCCCCGCCCCCAACACACACACACACACACACACACACCCCTGCCTTCTCTGCCCACTCTGTCCATCCATGGCTGGTTAGCACGCCCTGCAGCCGCTCCCTGCTCCTGGATAGCAGCACGCCTCAGTCTCTGTGCTTTGCCTGAGCTACTTCTCTACCCAGAATGCCTTTCTTTCTTCTCCACCTTGCAGGTGAACGCCTAAGCTGCAGCCCAGCAGTCTGCAGGGATCCCCCCCGCCTCCCCCCCACTGGCCTAAGGAAGCCAGGGCTGCGCTGAGCCCCGAGGGGTGCGAGCCCAGAGAGGCTCCTGCCTTGGCTGGTTGCTGATACTAGGGGATTTTGTGAATGATCTTGAACCGCGGGCACTTTGAAATCGGCCACAGCGGGGATGTGTATTCTAGAGATCTTCAAATGCTACAAACGAAGGCTTTGCCTTCAGAGCTAAGACAGTCGCCCACCCACAGACAAGTGAGCTTTTCCCCCTCTCCGCTCCTGCGGGAGGCGGCAGCTGCTTGCCTTTAGTGTAGTGAAGGATTCTGAGGTCAGAACGGCGAGGGATCAGTGATGCTGGCTGCGTGCGGGAGGCGACGGGCTGGGGGGCTGGGATGCTGCCGCCCCCAGGCGGGGCCAGCACCGACCCTGTGCCCGCACACATGGCACAAGGTGCACTAGGCACAGAGCCACTGCTGAGGCCAATCCCTTTGGGGCCGATTTCGTTTGTCATCCCTTTTGTGTGGGTATTGGGGTCAGAACTTGTTCCTGCCACCTGCTGTGAGACCACGGACAAACTGCTTAGCTTCTCTGAGCGTCGGGAAGGAGCTGCCTCCTAAGGACAGGGATCCTGAGCTCTCCCTTGCCTGCCACTCCCCTCCCCCTCCCCCTGCCGCCCTGCCCGTGCCAGTCCCAGAAACGGTACCTTGATTGCAGAGGGCTCCAGAGAAGCCTGGGAGGCACTCACAGATGCCACTGACGTGGTGACAGGGCCCACTGCTGTGCACGCAGAGGGGGCACGGCTGGGCACAGTCATGGCCGTAGAACCCAGGGGGGCAGACTGAGAGTGAAGGGGAGAGGGTGGTCAGTGTCCAGGGTCCCCAGCCATTCCAGCCACCCCTCCTGGGCCACATGGCGCTAGAGGGAAGAAGCTCCTGAAAACACAGATGTGGATGCGGAGGTGTGGGGTGCAGTGCCTGGGTTCAAGTCCCGGCTCCTCCTCTTCCTCCCCAGCTTCCTGCTGATGCACGCTGGGGGGAAGGGGCTGATGGCTCGAGGACCTGGGTCCCTGCCACCCACGTGGGAGTCCCAGATTGAATTCCAAGCTCCTGGCTTTGGCCTGGCTCGGCTCTGGCTGATGTGGGCATCTGGGGAGTGAACCAATGGATGGGAGAGCTCTCTCAGCTAAAATAAAAATAAGGACTATGGAGGGAGCTGCATGGTGCTGTTGCCTCAGGGGAGCCGGGCTGGGCCTGAGCTTGGCCTTGAGGACAGAACGACTGGTGCGAGCACAGAGGACTAGGAGGGAGAGAGAGGCCATGGGCGCCGGCTCCTGGAGCGCAGCCCCACTCAGGCCAGGCCCGGGCCTAATGGAAGCGTTGGGTCCCCGTGCTGGGGGACTTACTTCTCTGGCACAGGGGTCCTCGGAAGCCAGGGGCACACTCGCAGCTCCCGTCCTCTGGCGAGCAGGAGCCGCCGTTCTCACAGCTGCAGGAGACGGAGCAGTTGGGACCCCAGCGCCCAGGCGGGCAGGTGCTGTCACAGCGGACGCCTGCGGGCCAGAGGCAGAGGGAAGTCAGAGGGAGGAGCACAGCGCAGGATGCAGTGGGGGAGGCAGGGCGCTGGGCCAGGAGGGAGGACTTGTAAGCTGCTGCTTCTGGCTGGGCCGGGCTCAGGGGCTTGGAGGAGGGTGCGGGTGGGTGCAGGTGGGGGTGGCCCTCCGAGGTGGGCCTCCCCCTTCCAACTGTTCTGAGCCCCATCCTCAGGGTCATGTGTTTCCATCCTAAGCACACACCTGCGTGCGATGCACTCTGTGCTCTAATGCATTCTGCTTCATTAAGAAAAAAAATAAGTAACGTTAGTCGTAACCCAACGCATCGATTGAACGACCTCCAATTTGACAAGCGAGCGGCCTGCGGGGAACAGGTGGAACAGCCCAGTGAGAGAGGAGCGAGGGCTGCAGGCATTTCGAGCTGTGGCAGCAGAAATGTGAGTCGGGGGGACCACAGCCTGGAAGCGGACAGGGCACTGTCCATGGCTGTTGTCTGGATGCTGGCTCTGGGGCGGGGGCTCCTCCCAGGCACGGCGCTCAGAGTCGGACCCGCACCTGAGCCCAGGAGACTGACTTGGCTTAGAGGCTGAGAGAGGAGAGAATTAGTTTAAAAAATCATGTCTGCCTTGTTAGGAGGACAGGGATTGTGAGAGAGAGAAAGAGGGAGGCAGACACTCATCCCCAGTGCACACAGCGGCCCCAGCAGCGGGAGGGGAGCGGTGGGACCAATTTAGAGGCAGCTGGAACTGTACAAGCCCACCTGGGCCGCCAGCAAGTGCGGAGGGCAGGGAAGGGGCGAGGCGGGAAGGGAGGCTCTACTGGCCCCGCCCCTCCCCGTCTCAGCTGTGCAGCCAGGGGGGCTTGGGATGCCACTTTCTGGGAAAGGGGACGGTGGGCTTCTCCCCAAGGACTGGGATCCTTTCCTGGGAGAATTTGGCAGCCATGGTTGCCCGTTTACCCATTGCTGGGGGTCACCCACGAGGTGACACCTGGACAGGCATGGAAAATCCCGCGAAGGGAGCCCCGGGACGTGGAAACCACGGAGCCACTCAGAGTTCGGGATGCCTCTTCAAGGCTCCCCTTCCCCTGGGTATCCACAGGAAGGAGGGTTGGCCCCGGGATCCCCTCAAGGGATCCCCAAATCCAGGATGTTCAACTTCCTTGTATAAGATGGCTTCGTATCTGCATAACAAGGGTCTTCCAGAAATTCGTGGAAATGTATGTCGTGGAAAACCTGTGCATGGTTTTCAACCTTTTTTTTTTTTTTGCACCAAAATAAACTTCTCTTTTCTGGCAGGCATTTGGCACAACGGCTTCAATTGCCACTTGGGACACTTGCATCCCAGGTCCTTGTCGGAGTACCTGGTTGCAGTCCTGGCTTGCCTGCTTCTGATCCAGCTTCCTGCTGCTGCACATCCTGGGAGGCAGATGATGGCTCAAGTCCTTGGGTTCCTGCCACCCCTGTAAGGAGTTGCAGGCTCCCCTCTGGCTGTCGCAGGCATTTGGGGAGTGAAACAGCAGAGGGAAGATATTTCCTCTCTTGCCTTTCAAGTGAAACGAAATAAAATTTTTAAAAATTAAAAAAAAAAAAGCCTTCTCTTGTGACTCCACATTTCAGGGACCTCCTGAAGCACCTCACACACACCCCAGGTGTCTTCCTGCAAACCTGGAGCCGTTTCTGGACTGGTGGCCTGCATTGTTTAGGGAAGATGGCCAGGAAAAAAGTCTGCACACACGCAGTGCAGATGCAACTGGGGGAATGTTTCCCACGTGCAGGGGGTTGAATCCCTGGGTGCAGAATGTGTATCCCAGAGCCGTGAGCTGCCTGTGGTGGCTGAAAGCCGGGGACTCGGCTGCACGCCGGGGGACACTGCTGTTCCCTGGGAGGTGTGCTGCCCTGAGGGGAGTCTGGCTGGCTGGCGGGGCCTCTGATTCTGATGGAGGCAGGGCCGTCCCACGCAGACGCTGTTTTCTAACACTGCACAGATACCATGGTGTACAGAACATCCTGTCAGCAAAGAGATCGAAGAGACCGTCCATCCTTTGGTTCACTCCTCAAATGGCAGCAACAGCCAGAGCCAGGAGCTTCTTCCGGGTCTTCTTCCAGCCCCAGCTGTTGCAGCTAGCTGGGGAGTGAACCAGTGGGTGGAAGATCTCTCTAACTCTGGACTTTGAAATAAATAAATCTTAAAAAAAAAAAAAAAAAGGTTGGAGAAGGTAATCTTTAAGATCTCTTCCAGTTGGAAGGGGAAAACCACCTATGGTTATAGGCCAAGTTCTTTCTTTAAAAAAAAAAAATCAAAAAACAAAAACCCACACTTAATGAGCACCTTCTGTGTGCATGGTGGGGTGACTACAGCCATAGCGCCAGACAGCAGTAAGCTTGTGACTTCCAGGGGAAGGCAGATGGGCCGCTGCCTGGGGCAGCACCAGACCGAGGCACGAGCAGTGGGCCTGGGGCTGAAGGGCAGGTGGGGATGGCCCACGGAGTGGGAGGCCAGGCCCGGCCTTCTGAACCTGCTGTGGGGGAATTAGCTTTAGAACAGCCTTGCTGACCGGCTGTCCATCAAAGACGGAACTTTTAAGCGTCAGATGTCATTAAAATCCCATCAGCTCAGTTGAAGCTAAGGCAGTGACAAGTTAAAGTGGATTTTCCCTTGGTTCCCACTAAGGTTACAGAGCCGGGGACCAGGGCCACGCCTTGCTCCTTGCCGCGGGGCAGCAAGTGGGGGACAGACGCCGTGCGGCAGCCAGCCCTGAACTGCGTCCCTGGTGAGCCACGCTTCCGGGAACGGCCGCTGCTGTGTCTCCGCAGGCCAGTGCGTTCACCCCCGGGACGCATCCCAGGCCCATGGTGACCGAGCACGTCCTGCGTGCGGGGCGCTGTTTGCACTGTGGGGCCCGACGCCATTCAACTGCAAAACCACGGTGGGGCAGCGAGGACTTTCTGGGCAGAAGACTCGGCCCCGACTGGCTAAAGGACTCACCCGGTGCCACGAGCCCAGGCAGTCTCACTCCGGGTCTACGTTCTTTTTCAAAAAGTTATCTTCATTTTATTTGAAATGAGAGAGAAAGAGAGAGAGAGAGTCTCCCATCCACTGGTTTACTCCCCAAATGGCCACAGCAGCCAGGGCTGGGCCAGGCCGAAGCTGGGAGCCAGGAGCTCCATCCGGATGTCCCACGTGCGTGGCAAGAACCCAACTACTTGAACCATCAGTTTGCTGCCTCCCAGGGTGTGTGATAGCAGGCAGCTGGGCTGGAAGTGGAGGAGCTGGGACGGGAACTGGGCACTCTGCTGTGGGATCCACGTGTCCCAAACAGTGACCCAACTGCTGTGGCGCCCCCACCCCCGCCGTGTCCTCAATCATCACACCATGTCTCAGCAGCTACAGGGGGGCAAATGCCTCCCCAGGGCTGACGCTCGAGCTGTAGAGCGAATGACACAGAGGCAGGAGCCCCAAGGGCTGCCAGCTCCCTGGAGAAGTCAACCCTGGCCCTGGGGGCTGGAGGGCAGCCCCGGAGGAGCAGGCGAGAGATGGAGGGGTAGGGCCAGGTCCTGGGTACCCAGGGCTATGGTCTGGATTTTGGATTTTATTTAAGAGTCACAGGAAGCCGCCGAGGCCTTCTGAGTGGGCACTGATATGAAGGGGTCTGTGCAGGCCAGCGGGGAGGCGGAGGCAGTGCCAGATGAGACAGGGTGTCAGTGGCAGTGGCACTGAGAGTGGCACCAGGCCTGGCAGTGGCACGGAGAGGAGGGGGTGGGATTTAGCCAGAGAGGAGAGAGGAAGGAGCAGGAACCGGGCAGGCTCAGGAGAAAGCTCCCGTCCTCTCCGGCTGGCCGGATCCCGCACCCACCGACCTCAGTCCTTGGTCTCTGCAGGCGGAACGCGAGCTGTACAGGGTGGCGCTTCCCTGGATTTGTGCAGACAGAGGGGAGGGAGCAAGGAGAAAGGCAGTGGAAGAGCAGGAGCAGCCAGGAGCTGCAGGGAGCGGCCAACACCAGGGCCCTACCTGTCCATCCCACCAGGCAGCAGCAGTGGCCGGTGACGGGGTCACAGCCGTCAGCATGGCTGCAGTCACAGTGTTCGCTGCAGTTCAGCCCAAACGTGCCGTCCTGTGCAGAGAACGGGAGGCAGGTGACCCGAGCTGGCCTTCCAGGGGCTCAAGCACCTCCACAGGATATGGACGACAGGGTGTGCCACAGCTCCCCAGGGGCGCGGGCGGACACTCGCCGTGACCAGAGACCCCCCAGGGCCACGCGGGAGCTCCAAAGACAAGCTCCGCTGCACAAACAGGAGTGTGAGGTTTGCAGGGGGAAGCCGTGCTCCTGCTCCAATCTAGACGACGAGGCTCAGAGAGCGGACGTGACCGTGAACTCAAACTGTTCACAGGGGCACTGGAGATTGTGACACACGGCCCAGAGGTGAGCGGTGACTGATGTGCGGGAAGAAGATGCTAACACGTTGGCTGTGAGCTCATCAGGTATCAAGAGCCACACCCCACACCTCTTAATTACGTTCCCCTTTGAAACACAGGACACAGGATACAAGCGGTGAGGTGCCCACTCAAGGCAACCAGGGCTGTGGCAAAGCTAGGGCGCGAGGCCAAGGCCGTGGGGCGCCTGAGGCCCCCGGCACTCTGGTTCACATCGGCTGGCTTCACTTTTCTGTACCCGAGACCAGGGATTAGGGGCGATGATCGGTTTCAGCCCCCACACTCTGTCATGGAAGTTTCGGCTGTTGGAACCCGGAGGAAGCTTGGATGCTACCCCTCAAGGAATGGGGCTCTGGTCGGGTGGGGGTGGGGAGGTTAGCAGGGGCTCTGCTGCAGCACTGTGTCGTGAGGGATTCTGAGGTGCACTGGGCTCAGGTCAGACAGCCAGAGACGGGCGGTACCATTCGTCAGGAGCAGGGAGGGGGAAGCCGTGCTGGCCCACCCCACCCGCCAAGTACCGAGGGCCAGAGTGGGGCGGGCCCTAGGGAGGACAGGACTAGGAGCCCGATGCCGACTGGGCCCTCTGTGGGCACAAGAACCTCAGGGAGGGGACCCACGCGGACACCCCCTGCTCAGGACTCACAGGGCAGGGCAGTTCACAGGTGGCTCCCAGCCAGCCGGGGGTGCAGGAGCAGGCGCCGTCTGTGGGGCTGCAGGCCGCCCCGTTGGCGCAGGCGCAGCTCTCGTTACAGTTCAGGCCCCACGTCCCACTGGGACACGGCAGGGTGCAGTCCGGGCCCTGCCAGCCTGCGGGGAGGAAGGGGGCGGTCATCTCTCCACCCAGGCTCAGCACAGCCTCTGGAGACAGACAGACAGACAGACAGACAGACACACACACACACACGCCCCTCCCGCAGTACGGCGCACGGCACAAACCATGCTCCCTCCGCGAAGGGTCAGCTCAGAAACGCACAGCCCTTAGGGAAGCTGGGGCTGGAACCAGGCCTCAGCCTCTGGGGTCTCACTGCTTCTGCGACAGGCAGATGGTCCCACCTAGGGCAGGGAACCTGCTGGTGGGGGGAGTGCACTGCCCCCCGGGGGTCCCGTCAGGTGCCCTGGCTGGCTGCCATTTGCCTGGCAGCTGCTTCCCCATGCAGGGGCTTCGCAGCGGCCCCGCCCCCTGCTCCGTTCTGGGTCCCTGCAACCCTGGCGGAGGTGACAGCTCTTCTGTGGAGGGCTCACGTGTGGGTGCCCCCCTTTGCCGCATGCCTCGAAATTCTTCCAGCACCACAGACGTGAGTCCCCCCAAGACACCCTGCGGCTGAAGGTGCAGGCGCGGTGGCTTGGCTGGGACCTGAGGAACACGGGCTCTCGGCCCCTGCACGTGGGTGGGTGGGGCCGGGGGCGGGGCTTGGGAGAAAGGGCACCTTACCTTCCATGCAGGTGCAGGAGCCATCGACTGGGGAGCAGGTGCCGCCGTTGCTGCAGCTGCAGACCGACGAGCAGTTGGGGCCGTAGGTGCCTGCCGCACAGGGAACCACACAGACCTCTCCCTGGGAAGACAGGGGGTACGTTTCGGGCAGAGGTGGCTGGGGTAGGCAGGATAATGGCTGGGAGGCACCTGCAGCCCGAGGCCTCGAGCTCTGGATTATGTCACCTTCCATGGCCAGAGGGACACTGCAGCTGTGACCAAGCGCCTTGAGGTGGGGAGGGCATCCAGGTGGGCCCACCGTAACCAGACGGTGAGCAAAGGCGGCCGGTCAGAGGGCGAGCCCGAGACGGCCTCCACCTGCCGCCCCCACCGCGAGGCGGCGGGAGAACGCAGCTGCCTCTCTGTGCCGGATCAGCCAGCCCCTTTCCCCGCCAGAGAGACAACGGGGAATCATCCGGTGACAGCCTAAAGGAGCAGGAAACAGGCGGCCAGCGCCTCCAGCAGGGGGCGCATTCTGTAGACATGCAGAAGCCCAGCCCAGGCTGCGGACCCACAGAAGGGCCCCTGGCTACTTTGGGGGTGATGGTTCAAGTAGTGGGGGCCCTGCTGCCCACGTGAAAGCTGGATGGAGCTCCTGGCACCACCGGCCTGGCCCAGCCCGGCCACTTGGGGAGTGAACCACCAAAGGGAAGCTCTACCTTCCAAATAAATGAAAATACTTTAAAAATTTTTTTAACTTAAGAAAAAAGACTCTCCCACTCAAAAAGCCCCATCGCTAGGCTGCCCAGGCAGGAATAGCTCTCAGAAGACTGAGGTGAGCAAGGCCTGAGGCAGGGGACAAGCAGTCTGCTAACCTGCAGGAGGCCCAGCCTTTTATACGGCTCCAGAGGGAGCCGATTGAGAGGGGTAAGAGCCAGTGACACCCCCTCCTCCCTGTGCCCGCCCAGGAAGCAGTTCAGAGCTGGGGGCAAGTTGCAGGGTCTGGGGGTGAGGAACCAGGAATGGGGACATCAGAGGCCTTGAAGGCCGGGAGCACTCAGTCGCTCAGACAAGTGGGGGCAAAGGTGGCGCAGCTGGGCAAGAGCTGAGCGTGTGGGCACGGGGCCGCCAGGGGAGGGTCTGGGGGTGTTGCAGAGTGTGGCTGGGAGCCTGCAAGGGCCCTGCCCTCCCTGCACCATGGGGCTCCTGGGGCCTGAGCTCATTGGAGGTTGAACTCCTGCTGCCTCCTAGGGGAGCCTCCAGCCAGCTTCTCGGGCCTGGGAACTGAGCTTCCTATAGCAATGTTTTGTTTTTAAGATGTATTTCTTTATTTGAAAGGTAGAATGGGAGAGAGAGGGAGTGCCAGAGAGCTTTTCCATCTGCTGGTTCATGCTCCAAATGGTCACAATGGCTGGGCCTGGGCCAGGAGCCAGGAGCTTTTTCAGGTCTCCCACGTGGGTGCAGGGGCCCAAGGACTTGGGCCATCCTCCACTGCCTTCGCAGGCGCATTCACTGGGAGCTGGATCAGAAAGGGACAGGTGGCAGCTTAGCCCACTGCGCCACAGCACTTGCCCTTCCATGGGAATCTTAACACAGAAGAGCTTGGGCCAGAGCTTGTGTGGACCCTGGTGGCAGTCCCAGCAGCGGCAGTGACAAGGTCAGAGTCAAGATGCTCACCTCCCACCTCTGAGGGTCCAAGGATCTGGTCTCACCCCCAGGACATGCACCTTTGGCAGAGGGGAGGCTCCTCTCCCTGCAGCCCCTTTTGCTTGTGCCCCGCCTGGAGGAGGGACTAGGGGGCAGGGTCCATCCCCCCGGACCAGGCCTGGGGCTCTGGGCAGTATCTTGTCCACCACCCATGACCTAGAGATTCCTATGATGTCACCCACAGCCAATCAGAGCTCCTGGCCAGCGCACACTGACCTGGGAGATCCCACAGAGCTCATTCAATGCTAATTAATCGTGGGGAGTGCAGGATTTCCCAGCGGTTTGCAAAGTGTTTAAAACTGCTCCTGGCAGCCTGCTGCGGCTGTGCAGGTGTCCAGCCGGGAGCCGCTGGCCGCGTGGGCTCTAGGGGTTCCTTTAGCTCTGACTCTCAGCATCTTTGTGTGTGGCCTGGAGAGGGGGTTTCAACCCAAAGGAGTGAGGGGTGGCGGCGTGCAGGCCCAGGGCTGGGACACCCTCCTGGGCCTCCAAGACTCACAGCCACTGGGTGGCCTCCTGCTCCGTGGATGCCCGGCCTGGGCACACACGTGCTGGAGCAGTGGGGTGAGAGCTGGACGAACCCCGGCTCCAGCTGCCCTGGTCTCACGGGGGAGGCAATGGAGGCCGGGAGGGCCAGGGCCTCGCCCAGGATCATGCGGCGTGTGGGAGTCGGGGTTCGCCCGCACTGTCCCTATCCACAGGGCCCTGCCCCTCTAGGCACACAGCAGGACACGGGCATGCACCCCAGCCCCACGCCCTGCGCCCCTCCCAGCACCTGACCGTGGAAGCCGAGGCGTTATTCTATCTTCCTTTGTCCACATCTCCCCTCCCCACGCCACACCTGCAGGGAAATCAGGATTTCTCCACCTCCCGCTGAGACAGGTCCCTGAGCTTCCACGGGGGACGGACGCCTGCGGTCCCTCTCAGCACCTTCAGCACCCCTGTGACCTCGTCCACCTCTCCAAAGGCCTATTAATTACAGGTGCGGCACTGGCTCCGAGCACCGTGAACTTGAGTTGAGAGAGCGCCTGGTGGACTGGCAGCCTGGGAGCCGGTCCCACACATGTCCTCTGCCCTCCCCTGCCACCCCGCACGGTGCACCACGTGGCCCCAACGGCGGTGGGCAATGACCCCGGGTTCTATTTGCTGGTCAAGTTTCTCCCCTGCAACACGTGGCTTTGCCATTAGGTCCAGGGTGGGAAAAGGAATGCACAGCTCGGCCTCATGTCAGAGCGCCTGTTTGCCTGGCGGCAGGCAGGTAGCGCACAGGTGTTTCTGGAGTAGGGGGCGTGGTCGGTCCTCCCTCGCGCAGAGCGGGAGGGGACCGTGCAGGTTCATCGCTGGTCCCCTTAAGGGCCCCTCTGTGGGTAGGAGGGTACTGGGTTCTGGACCCAGACCCAGGAGGCAGGCGGCTGGGCAGAAAGGACTTGGGGAGCAGCAGCCGAGGGAATGACCTTGAGATGGGATGGTCCCCACAGGACGAAGAGCCGGGCCCTGGCCCACGGTACTGGGGTTCAAGTGAGGCAAGAACACTAGCCCCGGTGACTTAGTCCCACTCGCTCAGTCATCCCGTCTACACAGGTTTACGGGGTGTCTACGCCAGCAGGGTCATTGTCCAGTACTGGGGCTCGGGACAGTGGGTGCTGAAATAATTCCAACACTCACGAAATGCTTGTATGTGTCAGACCTGGTGCTGGGCCACGGTGAGACCGCGGCGAGAAGGACAGAGCTTGTCCCCACCGCCTAGTGGCCGGAGGCGGGTGGCATTGGAGGGGCACAGGCGTTCTGCAGCCTTTGGGGGCCTCCTGCTCCCTGCTCTCGGCTGCCATTCCTGAACCTCCAGGCCACCCCTGGGGGCTGCTTTTGGTGTCCGATGTCGCCTCAATGCTGCCAGCACGCGTGTAGTGTGTGTGTGCACACAGCTCCTTGCCAAGCACGCTGCCAGCCCTGGGCTGCCACGCCGCTTCCCCACCCTCCCGTGCACCCCCTCTCCCAGCTCCGAGGGGTAGGCTGGTGGGACTCCCGAGCAGGGAGCCCCATCTATGATTTCCCAGGGAGCAAGAGCAGCACGTGGCGCACAAGGCGAAGCGGGAGCGGTTTGACCGAACACCAGTGTCTCCCACACACAGGAAACCTCACAGGACCTAATTAGGGCGTCACTGATAACAGCAGCAGCTGACAGCAGGTGCGTGTCGGGGAAAACGAGCTCTGCACAAGGCATGCAGAACAGAGAGCAGAGAGACGAGAGGGAGAGAGGCAGGGAGGGAGGCCACTGGCCATATCCAGTCCCCCTGGGGAATAAAGCCTGTCGTTCCGTCTGGCTGCCGCGGGGTGCAGGAAAAGACGGGATGAAGGTTAGGACCAGAAGTCCTCGGAACATTTCACTCTCACCCATGCGTGTCCCAAATGAGTCGGCTGCCAGTGACCTGAGGCCGCTCTGTACAGTTGTGCAAGGTGTGTACTGCACAACTCTAGAAGTGCCCCTCACAGGACAATCGTTGTGGGTGGCTGATGTCTATTAGACCTGCTTTCTGGAAAGATACTGGCAGACTGTCTTGAGAAACGGGTCCCTTTTTCTAAGGTGCACAAAAATGCTGGAAGGCTCTGTCCCCCCTGGGGGCCTCCTGGAGGAATGGGGACACCTCTGGCAGGTCCCAAACACACAGTCAGACACCTCAGGAAGCCTGAGGGGCAGCTGCTGTGGCCATGGAAAGACATTTGGGGTCAAGTTCAGGCTGCAGGACCTGGGGTGCTCCTGGGGCCCCTCTCCTGTGGGTTCACAGAAGCCATCGCCAGCTCATGAGGGCTTCGGGCAAACTCCTGAGGACGTTCGTGTTATGTTGGGAGGTTCCCAGAACCGGAAGTCCCCGAGGAGGTGTGTGCAGGGCATCTGCAGAATGATGGACAGCCCTGGAGGAGGGGCCCCGGCAATGCAGGGGCACGTGGATCTCAGCCGGGACTGATCCCTCGGCTCTGTTGCCTAGTGCTGGGGACACGAGACAAGAAACTGTCCACCCCCCTCGGGGCCAGGAACTTTCTGTTTTACATCCTTTGATTGTGTCACAGCCCACGAGGACGGATCATCTTCTAGAACCACCCAAGACAGAGGCCAGAGCAAGGCGGGCGTGGTGGCATGTGGCGTATTCCTGACCTGTGCCATGTGTGTCACATGTGGGCCCATGTGTGCTGCAGGGCCACATGCACATGCACACTGCATGTGTCGAAGAGCAGGGTGGGAGCAGGGCTGAGGCCCCGGTTTGGATGCTGGCTGGCAGGCTTCTCCCGCGTAAGGCCCAGGTCGTGTGTGATTTTGGTGTGGGGTGTCCTGTATCAGGCCTGACAGCTGTGAGGTCAGATGCTGAGCCGATCCTGGCCCCTGAGGCCCATGGTGATTGACTGCCGGGGCTTGGAGTGCAGTGTGCAGCACGGCCATGTTGGGCTCCCACTGTGGGGGCTGCATGGATGGGGCGGCGCTTGCACGCCATAGCCTCAGGGCCCTACTGTTTCGGGGTGAAGGCTGTGTAGTGTGGGCTCAGGGCAGTTGCATCTGACAGCGGTGACGGTGCTGATGTCCCCTGTAGGAACCAGGCCATGGGGCACAGGGGGACCTGCCGAGGCTGGGCGGGGCTGTTCACTGGGGTCTGAGTTTAGGAGACATCTGCAGTTTAGGGGACACTTCTAAGCTACCTGTGCAGCGGTGGCACAGATGTTTCCTGATGGCTCTGTGCAGGGGGCTGTGCCCGGCCTGGGGATGGGAGGGGGTGGAGGGTAGTGACGCAGGGATGGAGCAGCCCACCTGCCCAGCCCCTGGAGCTTTCTGCTTAGCAGAGGAGCCAGAACCTCCAGGGGGCACCCCAGAGCGGGCCTGCCTCGGTGCCCTGGAAGCTTCTGTCTGCATTTGCGTGAGTCTGAACCCTGAGCCAGAGAGGGGCAGCCCCATGCCTGCCTTTGGGAGGGGGATGGTCCTAGAACAGTCAACCCCCCACGTTTGTTGTTGGGGGGGCCTGCTGACCCCAGTCTGACAGCAAGACACGCAATCTAGCCAATTCAAATCACCTAAAGACGACCCCAACCCCATGCCGGACCCTCTGCCACACCTGCTCCCATCTGCTGCCCCCCCCCACCATGCCCATGCTCTCCCACACTGAGGCCAGACCCCGCCAGTGCACCCTCCCAGTCTCAGCCCAGTGCTACCTGGTCCGAAGCCCGCCAGAGACAGAAGCTCCCATGGGGAGCAGAGGCCAGCGCACGACCCTAGGCTGCAGTGGCTCCCCCTAGGCTGCTGCATTAAGCAAGGGCCTTGCCCTCCCTCCCTGTCCCCTCCAACACCACCTGTGCCTGAGGGCCAGGGAGCAACCCCACCCCCACCTGCCTGCTCCCCTGGGCCAGCCCCTGGGGGACTAAATCCCCCTGCTCCATGTGGTGTTTTGGGGAGCGAATGTGGAGGCGGGGCTTTCTGCTTGGTTGAGGCTCCACCCCCACCGGGAAGTAATTTATTCATGACCTTTCCCTGCACATCTTTCATTTTCCAGATATAATCAGGGATTCTGGCAGGAACCACCCCCCCCAAGTGGCTAATTACTCTTGCTAATGACTGCAGGGGAGGTGGCTGGGAGGGCGCAGCAGGGGCAGAGAGCGCAGGGGCAGGTTCTTCTGAGCCCCAGACCCACAGACTCGTTGTGGAGCATCCACGGCCCTACCTCGTGCCCACAGCCCGGCGCCTGGACCGCTCCTTCCCGACAACCTGCTTTTGTGAGCTTTGCCCCAGGATCCCGCCCCAGAGTTTGCACCCTCGTTCTGCACAAGGTGAAGCCGAGGTACAGTGTGGGGAAGACCGACCAGGTCTAATGAGTGACAGGAGGCGGAGCCCAGGCTGGAGCCCAGGCGCGATGCCCTGGCTGGGCCTCTACAACCCACGCGGCTGGCCTGACGGGGACTGTGAGCCCTGGGTTCGAGGTCCAGCCTGATGTCCTCACAAGTCACCTTGGACGAGACCTGCTGTGCCAAACCACAAGCAACAGTTGTGAGCACGCTGGGGCTGGGGCCAGAGGCTGGGCCCACTGGAGGATGACAGCCCGAGGCTGGGGGCCACTGACGCCCCAGCTGAGACCCGAGGTTGCAGGGCCCCTCCCCTGGGGGAAGGCCTGAGAGAGCCCAAGCTGCTGTTTGCCCCGAGGTCACCGCCTTCTCCTGTGGGGCAGTTTGGGTTTGTGGCTCAGCACGCAGGCTCTGGGCGCACACAGCACCAGGCTCAGCTCTCAGTGGCCACTTAGCCTCTAGGGAAGGCGACTTTGCCTCTCTGAGCCTCAGTCTCCTCATCTGCGAAGTGGGCTTCCGAACAGCCCCTCCCTACGGGGTGAAACAAAAGGAGGCACCAAAGGCAGAGTGGTTGGTGGGGGAGGGGACACTGCAGACCCTCGCAGCACAGCACTCAGCGTGCAAGCCATCGTCACCCACTTGGGGTCCTTCCCCACTCTGGAGTCTCAGGCCAGCCCCCGGGCCCCGAGTGGAGAGACGCCTCACTCACGCCAGAGGCTTGGACAACCAGAACACCGGGGGTGCTGGGCGCCTGATCCTTGGAACTGTCCCCGCAGCGCGTGCGGCTGCACGGAGAGAGCTGCAGGCACTGGGCCCGGGACAAAGCCCAGCTCCGACTCCAGTCCCGCGGGCACTGATAAGGACATCAGGAACACAGCGGGACGGTGCGAGCAGCCACATTTATTTTTTAGAACAGAGGAGTCAGCAGTTTCTCCTAATAAAGCTGCAAACCATGGGGTCCCGCAGGGGGAGGGCCGGGCTCAGCTTTTGTGACATAAAACCAATTTTCCCTCCTTTGCTCTGTGGATTAATTGTCACCGTGGTTTAGCCTGCTTGCGGGGGGTGGGGTGGGGGGTGGAGCAGGAGGTTCTGGCTCCAGGGACAGCAAATGCGTGAGCTGGAGGTGACCGCTGGAGGTGACTGGGCTGGGGGCTGCGTAGCCGGCGCTCCGCCCCAGCTCTGTCGCCATCTGCTTTGTGACGGGGATCAGCCACTTGCCCTCTCTGACCTCTGTAAGGTGAGGGCATGCTATGGAAGCCAGAGCGGCCTCCCAACTCTGCCTTTCTGAAGAGCGACCCCTGACTCTTTGTGATGGGTAACAAACTACGTGCTTGTCCGTGTGCCCAGTGACACCGTTAATCCATTTTACAGATGGGAAACTGGGGCTCAAAGAGAGGTGAGTACGTCACTGGGGTTGCGCAGTCAGAGTGACTGACATGGGCCTCCACCCAGGCCTGGCTGACCCCAAAGTCCACACCCTTTTGCCTTCTCTGTGTCTTCCCTACAAAGCCACATAAGGAACGGTGGCAAAGGTGTGCCCACTCTAGGCTGAGCTTTGTTCTAGCACCGTATGTAGTTGATCTCACTGGACGGGAAGCATAACTCTGCAACATTGTATCATTATGGGGCCTGCGCTGTGGCGTAACGGGTGAAGCCACCGCCTGCAGTACATCCCATAGGGGCATCGGTTTGAGTCCCAGCTGCACCACTTCCAATCCAGCTCTCTGCTATGGCCTGGGAAAGCAGTGGGAGATGGCCCAAGTCCTTGGAAACTCCACCAAGGCTACGCAGCAGGGAATGGGAGCTGGGATTTGAGCACGGCAGTGCATGCATGTAGGGAGCATGCACACATGTGTGTGTGCATGTTCATGTGTGTGCAGGTGTGTGTTTCTGGTTCTTTTCTGCCATTTTGCACTCTAGGCGCTCCCTGGCTCGCATGGGCACAGCAGCTACTGGGTGAATTCCTCAGGCCCAGCCCAGCCACCAGGAGCATCCTCTCTATGATAATTAGGAAACTGGTCAGGGGTGGGGGCGGGGGCCATGAAGCTGGGCTGCTACTATTTAGGCTCACAGATGACAGCTGTCAGTCAGAAGGGGGCAGGCACACACACTGTCCACATGTCACCTGGCTGCGACATTCAGACTACACTGTGTCCCGCTACACCTGTCCTCACGTGGGGGCCAGCCTAGAGGCAGACACAGGCTCCGACCAGCCAGGGAGGCACCTTTAAAGGACATCAGCAACCTTGGAGGACAATTCAATCAGAGCCTCAATGATGCGGATTTTCACAGCTCTCGCTGGCTCCTGCCTCCCCTGGGCCCCGGGCGGCCGAGGCCTGTGTGCACGCCACCGACAGCACAGAGCAAAGAGAGAAAAATGTGGCCAGGAGTTTGTTCATTTGGGTGATGGAGCGCCGGCTCCGCTCGCCAGCACGCCTGGTTCAATAACGGCAGACAGGGCTTCAAAAAATTGCAGCATAAATAGATGAGCCCTTTAAGGTAATAGAAATGCTGTCATCTGGGGAGAAATAATGGGCCCCCAGCCCTGCGGGAGGGGCCTGCGGCTCCCGTGCCCCGCCCCCACCTCCTGAGCGCCCCACAGCCATGGCAGTGTACATGGCCAAGGGCTGGCCCGAACGCCCCTTATCTCCCAGCCACCTGGGCTCTGTGCTGCGAGGATGCGGCCAGGAGGCTGTGTGGACAATGGCATGTGCAGCCCTGCCAGTGATCTCCCAGGCTGTTCACGGCAGGCACCGTGGTGGCAGTGATTAGTCCTGGAGCAGGCGAGGAGGTGCCGACAGCCTGGCCACCTAGGTGAGTCCTTAATTAAGGAAAGCAAAGGCGGCCAGCAGAGGTGCAGGGGACGCTGGGAAATTGGCTCACCCCCTGGGATGAGAAAGCTCATGCTCAGGTCTGGGGAACCTAGGAGACCCCAGGAACCTTGTGCGTCCCAGCCAGAAGGAAGCTTCAGCCAACTCTGCTCCCTTTCCCCCACCCGCACCCCAAACAGGACGCGCGAGCCAGGGCCGGGCAGCCCCTGCAGGCAGGAGGCCCCTCGGGGTAAACAGCAACAGGCGCGGGGCGGCTCCCAGGACAACAAGGACGTCACTGGCACCTCTGCTGGACACGAACACGCTGGGCATTCCAAGGGCCTGACCTACACCACTGGCGTCCGTCAGGCCAACAATCCTGTGGGCTTTGGTAGTTTTCGCCATCACATATAGCAAAACAAGGGCACAGAGAGGTATGACATCCTGTCCAAGGTCACACAGCCGCCAGAAACAGCAAAGCTGGTGTCTGTAGGCAGGAAGAGTCCCTGCATTATCACACCGCAGTCCTGCCCGAGGAAGATGCTCACGCCATTGCCCAGAGAACCCCGAGGTGGTGTCGGGGGACAGCTGCCCCTCTCCCGTTACTGCGACCCGAGTATCTAACTTCAGAAAAGCCAACAGCTACAGATTCAAGTCCCTCTTGGGACGTTCCATGCTTGCTTCCTGTAAAGGCCACGTGGAGACTGGTGTTCTAAGGATACTGCTCCTCCCAAGGATTTCATTCAGCTCAAAGAAGGGTTTGTTGAATGAGGCATTCACGCAGTAGGTGTGGTGGGGTGAATGGGGGTTAGAGGGAGGCGCGTGCTGTCTTCAGACAGACAGACCCTGAGTGTGAACCATGTGTTGTGGGAACAGAGAGGGTGCAGTGGTTAATTTTGAAGGGAGGAGAAAGGGGGGAGGGCTTCCAGGAAGAGGCAGCCTTTATTCTTAGCCTGAGAAGCTGGGAAGGATTTTCATAGACGTGATAAGGCACAGACGGAGGCCCTGTGTGGATCCTGGATGCCGTGTTTGGGGAAAAGCGCATTCCCTGTGGCTGCCACACCCCACCTGAATTGACAACAGGACTCACTGGGGGATGAGATCAAGTGTGGGGGGACCCACTGATGTTGGAGGCAGGTTACAATGGTGGGTGCGCCCGGGGCACCCCAGCCCAGGTGGGAAGGAAGGGCCTCGCTTCTCCAGAGTCCCAGCAGGACTGCAGGTGTGCCAGGACCTGTAGCCCTCCCACAGCACTGTCCACCCTGGTTCTGCCTGGCGTAAGGCCGGGGGAGCTGTCCAAGGTTCTGAAGCAACAAGGCTCCGACTCCCAGCCCTGCCACTGGGACGATGGCCACGCGCCACTGTTTCTGTCCAGTGGAGAATTTCATTCCCATTTTACAGATGAGAAAGAGGAACACAAAATCCTTTGCCAAATCAGAGCGATGGATCTGGAGTCTTGTCTCCCACCAGGCAGCTCCAGTGCAATCCACCCAGGCACGCCCTAAGTGACCCCTCTGCTGCTGGCCAGCTAAGGTATAAAATGTCCCAACAGTCTCACCACCTCTGTCCCTATCTCTGTTCCCTGGAACTCCACAGGTGTGCCTTCCTCAGGGTGACCCACAGGTCCTTGGGTGCTATGGAACAGCAGTGTGTGTGCCCCTGGCTCTGCTCTGCCACCAACTCCCAGGTGCAGCCCATCCTGACACTCCTGGGGGTCTGGGGGAACCAGTGTCCCCTCACTGCCCTCACAGTTTGCTGCTTTACCAGGTGTGGGAGGCACTGAGCCGAGAACTTTCTACCTGAAGACTCCCACTCTCACAGCAAAGTCTCCTTGTAGCAGACAAAGGCATCAGGGCTCAGGAGTGACTCCACAGCAGGCAGGCAGGCCAGGGATTGGGAAGCCGGGACTTGAACTTGGATTTGTGTGGTTCCATGGTGACCCTTCAATCAAGACTCACCAATTAACGGATGAAAGCTCGGTGGCTCCCACCACCGCTGGCTTGGTGATCCTGGGAGACTCCAGTGTGAACCTGAGCTCCTCATTTCCAAACTGGGGAACACAACAAATGAGAGTGCATGCAACAGGCACCCAGTGAGGGCTCTGCCTCTGCCCATGTCCCCGGTCCTCCATAGCCAGAACAGCCCTGTTCCTGAGCCCCCAGGGCCGGCTCTGTGCTGCCTCAGCAGCTCTCCTCATGGTTACGTTGAGCCCAAGATTTTTGTCCTTCTGAGAGTCACAAAGCTGTCCCGGTATCCTGGGAAGGAGCCTCAGCAGGGGGAGCATGGGTATCAGGGGACCGCCAGGGATGCGCACAGCTGTCACCACGTTGGCCACTCACATCCAATGGCAGGCAAGATGGATTCCTCCCACCTTACAGAGGGGGAGACTGAGGCCTAGAGGGCAAAGCGATGAGCCCAAGGTGACCGAGCCTTGGAGGAAAGTCTCCAGCTACTCAGAAATGGGCACTGCTAACTATGGCTGACCGTGGGACACTCTGGGGTGAGTCTCAGCTGAAGGGGCTCCACTAACTCCCCCCAGCGCTGACCAGAGCTGGCTCCTGGCGGAAAGCTGCACTGGTCCCGAGGCTGGGGCGAGGGCGAGAGGAGTGAGTCACATGGGGTGGGGACACGTGACTGCCCTCTCTTCACCCCGTTGGCCTCTGCCTGGCACCTGACAGAGCCGCAGCAGAGCTTTGCCAGGTGTAATGAGGCTGCACAGGAGGAGGTGGATGGGAAGTTGAGGGGTCTCACCAGGGCGGTCTGGCTCACAATCTGTCTTAGCTCTGAGCCCCAGGCAGGCGGGACTCCGTGGCAAGATGGTTCTGACCAGTGCCAGGGAAGAGAGGTCATTTGCATCGAGATGGGGAGGCGGAGGCCTGGGGGCAGGGGCCGCGCAGGCGCTCACCTCCCCGGGCCCTCCCCTCTCCCTGTTTCTGAGGAGCAGTGGCTAAGCAGGCAGCAAGAAGGAGCAGGCAGGCAGCCCCTGCAGTGGGCACGGAGCCCAGGGGCTGGATGCGGGCACACTCCTTCAGGCTCCT
Source organism: Oryctolagus cuniculus (assembly GCF_051225735.1). Lineage (NCBI taxonomy): Eukaryota > Metazoa > Chordata > Mammalia > Lagomorpha > Leporidae > Oryctolagus > Oryctolagus cuniculus. The sequence goes on from NC_142878.1 coordinate 89,087,314, forward strand.
GCATGCCCCCACTCATCTGTGGAGTCCCCACGGCAGGCTCTCTCTGGGGTCAGCTGGTCCACCTCTCCCTGTATTCTCAGCTTTCCCAGAGGGAGGCGCAGGCGAGCTGCTTGCCCAGCATCACAGAGCAACCCTGTGGCCCAGCGGGGACTGGGCTCGGGCTGCCCAGCTAGCTGTCACTCAGCCACGTGTCATTTTTGACCCCAAACAACCATTCTCTCCCACCCAAACTCCACATCTGCGTGTTCCTGTGGCGGCTACGGACGCAAACGCACATGGAGGAGAGGGAATGAGGGAGGAAACCTCTCAGGGGAGCCGGCCTCTCTCCCTTCCAAAGACGCCAGGGTTCATTTCTGCCCAGGTTCTTCTGCACGGGGAGGGTGCTTTGTCCCGAGCCCAGCTCTGCAGATCAGTAAGAGCCTGACCTTAAAGAACATTGTCACTGGGTGAGCCCTCACAACCGCGATAATGACAGGGTTTCCTTGGAGATGGGCAGATCCACACCTTGCAGCCGTGGACCACACCCCAGACTGGATACATCAGAGCCCCTGGGGGTGGGGCCCAGGGCTCAGTTTTCATAAAGCAAGCCCCCTTCTGGGGGGGAGGGCTCCGAGTGGAGAACCACAGTGGAACATCGCTTTCCCAGCCAAAGTGACAGCACTGTCCAGCCACACGAGCCTCACCTTGGAGCGAGCTTGACGTGCAGAACCTCAGACCTGCGTCAGGCTACTGAGCCCAAGGCTGCAATTCCCAAAGCCTATAGCTGCTTCGGAAACTCACTAGCAGGTAAGAAGCGGTGCCACAGGCCCTTGTCTATCCCATCTCTAGCCGGCCACAACCTTGCAAAGTGGTGCTCTGTTTCACAGGTGAGGAAGTGGAATCCAAGACAGATTAAGCCACTGGCCCAAGATGGCCAGGATGTGGCTCTGATCTGGTGCCTAAGGCCCCCTTCTTGTGACTGCACCAATCACTTCCAATGATGCAATATAAAATCTGGCCATGGGGGACCCCTGAGTGTTGGGGTGCTCGGACCCAGAGAGCACGCCTGCCTTAGAACACAATTCCACCCCCAAGTTCAAGTTCTCAGAATCAAAGCTCATACAGACTAGCATAATTCATGAGGAAACACAAACAGTCAACAAACACATGGGGAAACGGTCCCTCTCCTTAGTAATCAGAGACAAGCAAATGACAGCAACACTGAGGAATCATTTTCTACCCCTGTAATTAGCAAAAAAAAAAAAAATTAATGTTAGCTCATTTGTTCCAACATAGACTCATTCTGCCTGGCAGGCGAGGACAGTGATATGATAGCATCCATCAGGGGCGCACAGGAAGCTGCCCAGGGTTCCAGAGCTGGGGGACAATGGAGAGACCCCTCCCTCCTTCTACTGCTTTTCCCATGACAAAGCTGAGCTAGCCCTGTAGGAGCAGCCCCAGGGCCTCCCTGGTTACAGTCTCCACCTTAGAGGGAGATACAAGGCGACCCTTGCACTCGGCCCTCCTGGCTGCCGGGCCACACTCCGGAATGCGCCTGGAGGTAGGGGTCATGGAGGCCGGGGGAGGCCCAGCCCATCTTACCATGAAGCCCGGAGCACAAGTGCAGCTGCCAGTGACGCTGTGGCAGTCGGCACCGTTCTGACAGGTGCAGGGCAGCCGGCAGCCGTCGCCGTAGTAGCCAGCAGGGCAGGACTCATTGCAGTGGTGGCCAGACCAGCCTGGCTGGCAGGTGCAAGCTCCAGTCACCGGGTGACAGCTGAGCAGGCGAGAGAAGGGTGACAGGGCAGTCTGGTCAGTGATGCAGCCAGGTCCCAGCCTCCACCCACCGTGAGTCTGGTCTGCCCAGCGTGGCGGGATAAAAGGACGCTGAGGTCCCACTGCTCAATGCCTGATGACTGTTTTTCTTCAACCAGGAGATGCCAAGGCCACGTGGTTTTATTACCGCCAGACACCAAGGCTCACCGTGGTTATGCAACCTGCACACGGCAAGGAGGTGGCAAACGCAGGGCTACAACGTGGATGTTTCAAATCTCAACCAAGTGCTCTTTATAACACAAATGCAGGGACCCAAGCCAAGGGCCACCTCCTTCCTGCTGTGGCTTGTGGGCCGCCACCCCACTCCTTACCCAGGGCAGATGCCTAGTGTGGGGACAAGCGCGATAAGGCAGTGATGAGACCCAGAGGCCCTGCAGATCCGGGGTCCCCTTGGGTGAGGTCTGCACTGAAGACCCCCGCCCCACTCCTCTCCACCTTGGTTGGAGGCAGGGGCTGCAGGGTGCGACCTCTGGAGAGCAGGGCGACTTCTGGCCAGCAGCCTCTGAGTCAACAGCCAATCAATGGCCCCTCGCGATCAGGGGGTATGAGGTGTGGTGACCAAGGGCTGCTCAGAATCCCCTCCAGAGCATAACTGACCCAGCCCCAGCTGCTGGGCCTGCAGTCTGGAGGCCACATCTCTCAGCAGGTGCTCCCTGGTGGGCAGAGCCCAGCTGCTCAGGTGGGCTCACTCCTGGGTCCCTCTGATGGACACCATCACTTCAACGCTCCCTATCTTGTCAAGCCTTCTTAGAACCATGCCACGGACCAAGACGCTCCCGCCCCGCCCTCCCTGGCTCCTTCCTGTGAGTCAGACCTGAATGGTGGTCTCACAGCTCCCTGTCACCCCAGCTGCTGCCCCATTTCCCCCCAAGTCAATCTCTTGCTCTTGGCCCAGACAGACACACCAGAGAAGGTGCTGGATGCTACAGACCCACTTCTGACTCCCTGTGGCACCAGCTAAGAGGAGTGGGCAAGGGAAGCTGCCTGGAGCTGGCGGGAGGAGCTGGGTGCCAGCCTCATTCCACTAAGTTCCATGAGGACAGGGGCTTTGGCTGTGGTTCGCTGGTGGATCCCCAGTGGACCGGCTCACACGCCTGCCTGATTAGGTATTTGTGGATGAATATGGCTTTCAGGACACAATTATTTTCTGTGTCTGTCCATGGTTTTGCATCTGTACCCCCTGCCAGGCTGCAGCCCCCTGGGGAGAGCCCTGCCTCTCTCTGCTTTACCTCTGGGACCCAGCAGGGCTCCTGGCACTCAGGAAGTGCTTAACACATATTTGGCAAATGAATTAATGAACAAACTAATTGTATGAAGCCTGGCCAAGCTGCTTCTCATCTGGGGGCCCTGATTCTTCTCATAGGAAGTGAGGGGGTGGACAGACGCGGATAATTCCTGAATAGTAAAAGCAAGCAGCTAATAATGGTTTTTGGAAAACGTTGCGTCTCGTTCATCATCAAGTCAAAACAGCAGTCGGGTACCGCTCTTTTGCCCTCAAAACAGTGAGGGTTTTTCAAAAAGTGCTGGCAGAGGTTTCACAACAATTTGGGGTTCTGTCTCAGGAGACCTAAATGCGTTCCCTCTTTGGTCTTGGACTTCCATTTCTAAGGATCTGACCTCAGGAAAGCATCGCGCTGACAGAGAAAGATTTATGCCCAGAGATGTTCCCGGAGGCATTATTTATAACAGTGGAAAATGGAAGCAATTTGAATAATAATAAATAATGTGCGACGAGGCTATTAAAGCACCAGGCACTTTCTTCTACACGGATTTCTCGTCTTTCAATAAGCCTGCGAAGGAGGCGTGCGCATCTCCAGGTTACAGATGGCACCCGGAGGTGATGGGACCTGCCCAAGGGCACACGGCTAAGCCAGGGGATGGCAGAGCTGGGAGTCCAACCCTTACTCCGCCTTATCTACCGGTCCACTGCCTTACGCCGCCTCTGACGACGGGATCCCGGGAAAGCGAGCCAGGGCCATCCACGGGAAGCGACTGCTTTTCAAAGTCCTTCCTGATAGACGGTCAAGTGAAATTAGCCACAACTATGCAAAGTCACCATCTGAACAAAAGATGGTGGATGAGGTACAGACACGAAGGAGGAACAAATGGCAATAGGATGACTTTAGTGCTTGTCTCAGGTTGAGAAATTGAGTGACTCTGTTGGGTTCTTTGTAATGTCTGTGCCATCTAACTTGCCCAAACTGAGCATCCATCATATGTACAATTAGATGTTCAGCAGTAAAAATGGCAAATACAGCAGAGCGAAGAAGGAGGCTGAAGAACAAGTGTTGGAAGACTTTCTGCCCTTCACGGTTCCAGGAAAAGTCCTCCCTGAGCCCCGAGCGCTGTAAGCGGGTGACAGCTGCCTGGCCACCCGAGCGGGGCCGTGGGGCAGAGACTCCACTCGGGGGCCCTGGCCCTCAGCCGGGTTCCCGCTTTCCAGGGGCCTCCCTTGAGGTTTAGGGTTAGAGACATTGGCTCAGTCAAGGTCACCAAGGCTGACCTGCTGGGACCCAGGAATGACCGGACAGGTCTTGGTCAGCTCTGTTCAGCCCCAGCGATCCTGAAAGGATGCAGGTACCTTTCTGCCTTCCCCACTGATGGCCCCCTAGGCTCTCTCTGCCATGCTCGCCTGGGGCGGCTCTCATAGCACCCTGCAAGAGGCCTGCGGCATGCCCAGAGCACGCCTCTGTGCCCTGCGTTTCCCACCTGCGCCCTTGGCTGTCGGGGGTGGGGGTGGGGGTGGCCGAGGGGCATGTCGACCTGCTAATTTTACTTTATACTCCGAGGCTCAAACCACATTGGACATCACGCCTTTCCTTCTCCTTTCATGTCCCTGCAATTATATTTTTTTTTTCTGTTTATCTATTGAGAGAGAGAGAGAGAGAGAGAGAGAAACATATCTGCTGGTTCACTCTCCAGTCTCTCAAGATCGGGATTAGGCTGGGCAGGGGCCAGAACTGGAAGCTGGGAATGGGTGCTCCATCCAGGGCTCCCACATGAGTGGCAGGGGCTGCCTCCCAGGGTCTGCATGAGCAGGAAGCTGGAGTCAGGAGCTGGAGCCAGGATTCGAACCCCGGTACTCCAACATGAGATAGGAAGTCTTAACCGCTAGGCCAATGCCCGCTCCCTGCGATTCTATCTAAGCACAGGGCATCCATTTTCTTGGATTGATTACTGTGTCCCTCAGCAGGGGACTCATCCACCCCTTGTCCTGGCCTCCCCCCAAATTGTCCCCGTTCCCTGGCTCCCACAGCCAGCCAGAGACTGCTGGTGAGGCTCAGGCGAAAGTCACAGTCACTGGTGTTTAGGCTTTTTCCATTCTTCCTGCTTTTCTTTTTTTTTTCCCTCCCCCCCCCCTTTTTTTGTGTGCCTCTTTTCCCCAGACACAGATTAATCACCAGGTAATAGGAAGGGAGACGGAACAATGCAGGAATCTTTTCAGAGTGGGTTTTTCTGCCTCTCTCGTGGCCACTGTGGGATTCTATCAACACTGCCTGTTGGCGGAATGGAATCTCTCCCAGGTAATACATGGTCCCGGCTGCTGGAATTGGTCTGTGACCTCCGACAGCGGAGGGGACGAGCGAGAGGCTGACACACAGGCTCGCTCATTCTCAAGGTTATTGCTTTAGGAGGCAGAGTGGCTCCTTTGTGTGTGCTGCAGAGAGCTGACAAAGGGAGTGAGGTGCTGGGGACAGGCACAGCCACCTCTGCCTCCCCAGGGCATGGCAGAGAGAGGCAGGGGCTGGCGGGGAAGGGCTTTCTGGGGTTGGGGGTCGGGGAGAGCTCAGGGCTCCGTGGCGGGGGGCAGGGCGGCCCGCTCTGAGGAAGCTGGGGTGGGAGGGTGAGGCTAAGCTTCCAGGGACCTCATGCTCCAGCTCGTGGGGAGTGGGATGGAGTCCTCACTACCAAAGGACTTTCCTGCCCTGGGCTGATGAAAGGGATGAGCACATTGGGAAACTGAGGCACGGAGGGGAGAAACATGGCAGACACCTGCTTAGACCTGGGAGGTCCGAGGCCACAACTTTCCTGCCTTGTGGTTAGGAGTCATGAAGTCATGCCTGTGCTTTCCTCAGACCCCAAGAGAAGGCTCCGTTATGGGGCAGAGGCTCATGGGAAGAGAGCGGACACCCAGGACCCACACTGGGGATGGGAGGAGCCCTGTCCCCATGTCCGCGAGCGCTAAGCCAAGTGCGGCAGGAGGGAGTTCCGCCAGGCCAGCGCTCTCAGCCTCCCCAACACTTGGCTGTGCCTGGAACCACATTTGGGTGTCCGATGTGGGCGGGGGACGGAGGGCTGCTACTGGCTTCTGGCTTCCAGTGGGCCGGGGTCCTACTGACCGTTCCACGGCACACCAGCCAGCCAGCCCCAGATGCTCCCGGGTGCCGGGCTGAGCAACCCTGAGCTGGACCCGACCACACACTTGGGGGCTGTCAGGGGCTCGGGCACTGGGGCAGTGTGCCAGGAGGAAGAGAATAAGTAGCGGGGCCGGCGCTGTGGTGCAGGGGGTAAAGCCATGGCCTGCAGTGCCAGCATCCCATTTGGGCACTGGTTTGAGTCCTGGCTACTCCACTTCCAATCCAGCTCTCTGCTGTGGCCCGGGAGGGCAATGGAAGATGGTCCAAGTGCTTGGGCCCCTGCACCCACGTGGGAGACCTAGAAGAGGCTCCTGGCTCCTGATTCCTGGCCCCTGGCTTCGGATCAGCACAGCTCCGGCCGTTATGGCCAACTGGGAGTGAACCAGTGGATGGAAGATCTCTCTCTCTCTCTCTCTCTCTCTCTCTCTCTCTGCCTCACCTTTTCTCTCCATGTACCTCTGACTTTCAACTAAATAAATAAATCTTAAAAAAAAAAAAAAAAAGCGCAGCCATCAGCACTGAGGGCGGGGCTGTTGAGGCTGAGCTGGGAGACCGCCTTCACCCGTGCTGAGCCTGCAGGCTGCAGAGGCAGGCAAGCCGGGCGCGTCCTCCGCGAGCCCAGGCAGCTACAGAGCTCCTCGCCGGCCGCTGCTGGGAGCCGCTGCTGGGACCGCCGCTGCCTCCCCTCCCCGCGACCGACCGACGTGACAGGCGTTAAAGACGGCAAAGCAAACACTCATTAATATTGGATGGGCTGAGATTAGCGATGGGGAAGAGGGAGTCCTGCAGATGAATAATGCAGTGAGGAGTCCGTCAGAGGGAGCAGACATCGCGCCGAGCCCAGCCGTGCAGGCACGGGAGGACAGCGGCAGCTCTGTGATTTGGGGCTTGGTTGGATCTCAGGGGTAGGGACCCTGCCTGAGCTGGACCCCAGCAGCAGCCTTGCTTCCTGGGCCTGAAAAAGCCCACGGCTTCCCAGCAGGGGATGGGTCACGTGGGTCTCTGGTGTTAAAGCACCTTGGAGCTTTCACCCTGCCCTCTAAACCCAACCCACATGCCACCTCCTCCAGGAAGTCTTCCCTGACCAGCCCCGAGCCCCCAGTGGCTACAGTTCCTCACAGCCCAACCCTGCAGGCACTCAGTTTATTGAATGAATGACTGAGTGAATGCATAGGCCATATCCAGGCCAGCTCTGCTGGCTGCGCCTGCCTGGCACCAGCCCAGCCGCTGGGCCCCGGGGACCCAGGGCCATCGTGGGTGAAGCTGCACACACATGAGACACTTCTGCCTGTGACTCCCGGAGGCTCCATGTGATTTATGAGGAAACAAAGGCTGGAGATGCGGAGGGGCTGAGGCTGAGGCGTGGCAGTCCCCAGGAGCAGGGCTGCTGGCCAAGGGGCGCGCTCCACCCGTGTCCTGCAAATGGCAGCAGCTCCTGCCGACAGCCCCGAGCTGCCCAGTAGCCCAGGGGAGAAGGGAATCTTCTCCCAGTGCTCACCAGGTGGGGGCCTTGACCCAAGGGCACTGCCCACTGCGCCATGGAGCAGGAAAAGGGGCGGCCCAGGGCGGCTTCGGCTCCACAGTCAGGCTCCTTTGGAAGCCGGAGTGGAGCCAGTGCCTGCCCAGGTGTCCCCAAGCCCCAAAGGCCACAGAATGCTCGCCCCGCACCAAGGCTCTGATGAAGGACTCTCTCTCCTCTGCCTCCACCTTGGCTGGAAGCTGGGGGGGGGCATCCCTCCCTAGGTCCCAGGAGAGGCCATGAAGAGTCCCAAGACCGACCTTGTGTGGCTCAAGCCCCTCATTCTGCCCGTGTGGCCCCGACCCCGGCTATCTGCTGCGTGTGTGCGGGAGGGGGGAGGTGCTTTTCCAGGACAATGCCCCCAGAGCGTGGGCACCCGGAGCCCTGCAAGCACAGGCCCCAGGACCGGACAGCCCGGGCCTAGCCCACCCCCGCTCCCTCGGGGGTCCCCGTGCACACCCCCTGCTTCGTATGTGATAGCTCCGATGGACACACCCTGAGATGCAGGCAGCCAGGTGTGGGGGCAGCGGCAGGTGGCCTGGGCTCCGGTCCTGTCTCCACGTATGGCCTCGGCTTCCTTCCCCAGCAGTGGGCTGGCAGCTGAGGGCCTGTCTGGAGGGCTGTGCTGGAGTGGGGGGCCATGGCCCACGAAGCACCCCCCTGCACACCCGAGCCCACCCTGCCTCGGCCGCACCGGTCCCCTCTCCTACCTGACGGTGTTGTCGGCGTCACAGGGGCAGGGCGAGGCGCAGCCCGGGCCGTGCAGGCCCTCGGGGCACAGCCGCTCCCGGCAGCGCGGGCCCTTGTAGCCGGGCTCGCACTCACAGGCTCCAGTGGTGGGGGAGCACTGGCCACCGTTGTGGCACTCACAGCGCTGCGAGCACTGGAAGCCGAAGGTCCCCAAGGGACATTCCTCCTGGCACCTGTGAGACAGCAGAGGGGCTGAGCTTGAGCTGTGGATGGGGTTCCCTCACCTGCCCTTTGACATCCCCCCAGCATGCACCCCTCCCTGCCCGCAGGCCTGGGCCTGCTGTGTTCCACCGCCATGGCCTCCTCCTCCAGGAAGCAAGCCAGGGCTTAGCTCAATTGGGTCTGTTCTCTCTGTAGCAGGTCTCCTTAGTACCCCAGCCAGGAGTTTGTATTACCCGGTTTCACTGACTGCAAACTGTTTTGTTTCACTCTTTTTTTATTGCTGTTATAAAGACTTGCTGGGGTTTGAATGTTTGTGAGGTTCAGAGTAACCCCCAGTGCCACAGGCCCAGAAAGGCGGGCCGTGTGAACAGACTCATCCTGGGAGGGCTGCAGAGACCAGCCAGCTCTCTCTTTTGGCCTTGCACCCCTCTGCCACGTGAGGACACAACACTGGAGGTGCCATCATGGAAGCAGACCGGCGCGCGGGGTGGGGGACCCTCGCTGTACCCAGAACCTGCTGGCGCCTTGGTCCAGGACCCGGCAGCCTCCAGGACTGTGAGAATAACTGTGTTGTCCATAGACACCCCGGGCTCTGGGGCTTTGGTGCAGCAGCACACATGGCCTGGGACGAGACGCGACAGGGAAGTCCCAGTGGGAGTGCTGAACCGGTACCTCCGTGGCAGTGAGTGGTTCACTGCGTGGCGCGGCCACCACCCCGTCCATCACCACAGCTCCTTCCTCTTCCTAAACAGAGCTCTCCCCATGGATACCATGCACCTGGTGTCTCGGAGCTGGAGTTGAACATCTTGGAAATCAAGTCCGCCCGAGAGCGGATGGCGTATCTTGGCTTCTTGGTGTCTTGCTTTCTTGGCAATACAGAAACCACGTTGCATTTTAGCCTGCTACGCCACAGTGCGGGCCTCACATTGGAAGTGTTTTAATGGCCACACCTCTCCATTTTTTCTGCTGCTCTGCGTGAGAATACTTCAAAAGGTTTGAGGAGAAATGGAATGAGATGATGGGGTGCAGTGGGTTGGCTGTCTGAGACAACAGCATCCCACAGGGACTCTGATTCGAATCCAGGCTGCTCCACTTCCGAGCCAGCTCCCTGCTAATGCAGCTGGGAGAGCAGCAGAGGATGACCCGAGTGCTTGGGCCCCGGCACCCACGTGGGAGACCTGGAGGAAGCTCCTGGCTCCTGGGTGTCTCTCTCCTCTCTTCTCTCTGTCACTCTGCCTTTCAAAAAAAAATCTTTTTCTTTTTTTTTTAAATTAAGTTTATTTTGGGGCAAAAATGTTTTGAACTCCATTGGTCTTCTCTTTGTTGTAGGCATTCTCCGTGCCCTGTTGGAAGGCCCCCTTGTATGTCTTCTACAAAAACTGGGAGGGCAGGGACGACCGGAAGTATTTTAAGAGATCCAGCCGCAGCTTCATTATCGGAGACGGCTGGGGCGGCTCCAGAGTGTGGCTCCCGCCCTGTCTTCTCTGCCTTGGTTGCTGTGTGCCTGGAGTGGCCGGGAAGGAGGACAGTGACGGCGCCTGGGCTTGGCAGCTTCCTTCCTTGCACAATGCGATGCCATTGGCTCTGTCCTCTCAGAGCCACGGTGGCAGAGGAAGCTGGCAGAATGGTGGAGTGGCAGGGGCACTGGAGCCAACGGCTCAGGCTGTACAGACAGGGCCCAGGCCCCAAAGCCTGGCCCCGGCCCCTAAGGTGGCACAAACCCCTGTCCCCTTCCCCCCTGGGGCTGAGCAGGCACGGGCAAGCCAGGCCAGGGCGACGGCTTCAGGCTCCCACAGTCGGCAGGTGGCCACGATGACCCAGATGGTGTTCCGCAAAGGCCAAGGCTCCCCCCACCACCACAACAAGGGAAGAAGGGGGAGTCTGGAGAAGGAATGGGAGGTGGAAGACAGGAGGGGGGAGGCCGGGGGAGGGGGGAAACTGAGGCAGAACAGGAGGACGCAAAGCAGCTGCAGGCCTGCACAGTGCAAGCGCCAACTCCTGTTGCCCCGAAGCCCCTGAGCTTCGCTCACCTCAAGGCCAGGAGAGGAAGGCGCCAACCCGGAGGCACCTGCTGCTGCTCCCTCCCTTCGCCCTGCCCGGCAGCAGGCCCGGGCACTTCCCCACGCCACCTTATTTTTGGGGTGACCAAATCCACAGCCCCAGAAAAAAGAATCTGGAGGTGAAATATTGACAAGCTAATCCATTTACATAAACAGCCGCTTTTTTGTTTCCTACTCACCATTTAAACAACTTATTTATTTAGAGATCAAGCAAGGACTGCTAATGAATTTTACACAAAGCACGCTAATAACGGGGCCTGCGGAACAGAGGGGCAATCACAGCAGGCATTAGTTCTCTACTTAAACATCCTTCCTTTGCAACATATCAATCTAATGTGTCCGATATTGCCATTAACAAGCAGATACATTGCTCAATTAAATTACAAAATGAGCTGCACAACCCTTCTTACGTTTCGTGTTTAATTTGCGCTGGATTCTGCCTATCCGGGGAGGCCTGTGTTATTATGCCCGCTCAAGTTTAATATGCTCGCGATGATTTGGGGTGGCTTAATGCAGCTGTCACCTACAAAATTAATGGAGGCAATTTTACAAAATATTAAACACCAGGCAGTCCGCTTCGGTGGGAAACGCAAATGCTACCCAGCCCTCGGAGGGGACTCTCCTGTGGTTGGTTGGCGAAGCTGGCTGGAGGGCCCTTGGCCTTGGGGGTTTCTCTGCCCCGGGATCACGGGCCAGGCTCCAACACAAAGAGGGATTTGGGCTTATGTCTTCATTAAGGACGCCTTGGCAGTGAACTCGAGAGCACCAATGAGGTAGCGTCCGCTGTTGGTCCCCAACAAGAAACGGGCTGTGTTCCCGTCATAAGCAAGTGACTGGGACAAGTGGGTCCTGCTCTGCTTTGTGTCTTCCCAGATCCTGTCCCTGCGTCGTGCATCGGGAGCATCTCCCTGGTTGGAGGCCGTGGCGAGGATGGGAAGGTGCTCAGGGCCAGGGAAGCTCACGCGATGAACTCAGGCTGCAAAGAGATCAGCTCTGGCACCAAAGCCTTCAGGCTGAAGGCAAGCAAGCCCAAGGCTAATGGCCGTTCTGTTTTCTGGACATCACCACGGTCGCAAGGCTGGTTCCAGTGTGAGCTGGGGGTGCCCCGCGTGCATCCATCAGAGCCACAAAGCTACATGGGTTGACTCAGCCTCGATCCCTGCTCTCTGATGTCACCCTGGCCGGGGAGGCCAGGGGATGGTGAACCAGTGCTCTTTTCATCTCACTGTGGGAAGAGTAACGCAATCCAGGCAGGGGGATGTAAAACACGGTCCCCATGGAACCAGGCAAGGGACGTGAGCGCCTCCTCTTCGCCGTCTCTTTCTCTGCTGGAAGGAACTCACGTGACTGAGACACGAGGAGAGGTGGCCGGGGCTCCAGGGGCCAAGGGCCTCCTCCAGCCCCAGAGGCACTCACCAGCAGACACGTGGGTGGATGCTCCTTCCCCTGCCACCACGCCTACCCTGCCACGTGGCTTCCTGCTGCTGACTGTGGCCAGTGTGTACATGTGGCAGCTCCTCCCAGGGTGCCTTGTGGATTAGCCACCCTGCCAGGCTGGTTTCATTCCAGGACGTGGGTGCATCAGCTCCCAGGCCACGGGCCCTCAGGGTCTGCCCACTGATGTCCATAACTTTCTGGCACAACCCAAATTAGGAATGAAAATCCACTTCTAGAAGAAATGGCACAGAGCGTGGGGACTGTGCGCTCTCAGCTTCTTAGGGCTGCCCCTGCCATCACCCCTCCGTTAGCGCAGAGTGGGCGGCAGGTGCTGGTCTCCTCCCCTGGGGGCTTGAGCTGCCGGGCTGGGCTGGGCTGGGCTGGGGAGGAGTGTGCCTAGCAGGCGGAGGGCGAGGGCGGGTGAGCTGGTGACCGCCACCTGCAGGAGAAAGCCGGGGGAGGGGACAGAAGGCTTGCAGCAAGCTGGAAAATGGAGGCAGCAGTTAGCCCGCCCTTACCTATCGCCCATGTAGCCGGCTGTGCAGTGGCACTGTCCAGTCACATGGTCACACTGCCCTCCGTGGTGGCAAGGGCAGTCCTGGCTGCAGTTCTGGCCGAAGGTCCCTGGAGGGCAGGGCTGGGCACACACAGCTCCCTGAAAGACAGGTGATAAGATATTCATGGGGCTGCTCCAGAGAGGCCACGCTAAAGCCACACGTGTCTGGGAATGGCACCGTGGCTGGCCCCCTTCTTCGCGGTGGAAGCACAGAGAACTGAGCACCATGGCCCCACCTTAGAGATGGGAAGACTGAGGCCAGTCCTCGGGCACACTGCAGTGAGTGCCTGCTGTGTGCCCAGTGTTGTGGTAAGAGACCAGGGCTGCCAACCCCAAGGTCTCCTTGCTTGCTGTCGTCCCATCTGCCGACAAGGCGCTGAGCCTTCTGGCACAGGGAAGCGCCTGGTGCCGGGGTGGAGACACACACCGAGCTCCACCTCTCCCCTCCCTGCACCAGCACAGACGAGGGCAAGGGTGGAAGGCGTACACCTGCCAGGCCGGACAGAGGAGCAGGCAAAGGGAGTGGGAAACCTTCATGGTGTGGGGGGCGGGGTCCTTGGTTACCCAGGAAAGCTCTGGAACCAGAGACCAGGACCCTCTGAAGGCCAGGGGGTGGTGAGAATGGGACTGTTGGGAAATGTATGCGAGAGTGAGCTGGACCCCAGACCCCCGCCTCTCTTCACACAGCCTGGCAGTGCCTCCATCCTCTGCAGGTGCGGCGCCCACGGGCTGTGGACACAGGCATGGCTGAGGTCAGGTGGAATTCTACCTGCTGAGCCACGGCCCCTCTGTCTCTCCCTGCTCAGCTCCCAGGATGCTCACCGCCAGGCCACACTCCCTGTGTGGGGTTCTGGGTTCCTCTCTAGAGGTACTGATAGCTCGAGAGGAGACCACGCTCAGGTGTCCCAGGCGTCGCCCAGGCCGGTGTCTCCCTCCTCCCCAGGCTCCCACCCAGCTTTCCTGAGGCTCTCAGTAAAACCCCAGCAGAGGGCCCTGAAGGGACTCTCACAGGAAGGGTGAGAATAGAAACACACAATGCACACAAGGAATCCAGTGGAAATAAGGACCAAAGCAAACCTAAAAAGAGAGGCGAGGGGCATAGCAGGTAGGGGCCACCGCCTGTGACCCAGCATCCCATATGGTGCCTGTTCTAGTCCCGGATGCTCCGCTTTGGATCCAGCTCCCTGCTTATGTACCTGAGAAAGCAGTGGAAGATGGCCAGGGTGCTTGGGTCCCTGCACCCGTGCGGGAGACCTGAATGAAGCTCCTGGCTCCTGGCTACAGCCTGGCCCATTTCTGGCCATTGTGACTATCTGGGGAGTGAACCAGTGGATGGATGATCTTTCTCTGCCTCACCCACTCCCTCTCTAATTCTCTAATTTAAAGGCGAAGGAGGAAAACTTCTACCATAACTAAGACAAGTCTCCTCACGTAGTGATAAGGAACGTTATGTCCATGGAAGAGTGGAGTTCTACAAAAGAAGAAATCTGGATCTTGACAATGAAAAAGCAGGTAGAAGAAATTTGAGATTTGAAATAGAAGAGCTGGGAAATAAAGTGGGAGAAATCTACAAAGTCAGAAGAGAGAGAGAAAAATAGAGAAAATGTAATATAACTTGAGGACTAATCCAAGAGGTCTAACATCTACTTAACAGTGGTCTCACACAGTGGGACAGTGGGAATAGATGTGAATAACTTGAATTTAATAAAAGAAAAACTCCCAGGCTGGAAAGCGTGGATTTCTGAACTGCAAGGGCCTACGGAGTATCCAGAAAAATAAACCAACCAGATGCCAAAACCTGCACAGCACTGTGGATTTTTATGTCTGCACAAAGAAACAATCCTTCAAGTTCTTAGAAAGAGGAAAAGAGTCAGAAAGAAAATCAGGAGTCAAAATTGGACTTGCTAAGTAGAAGCTAGGAGATAATGGGGCCTTAAAGATTTTGAAGAAAAATCATTTTCTTTGTGGAATTCTACACCCAGCTAAACTAACATCCAGCTGGGGGAGTCAATGAAGACATTTTCAGATTTGAAGAGCCTGGGAAAAATGTATTTTTATTTTTAGATTTATTTATTGATTTGAAAGGCAGAATAACAGAGAGAGGAACACAAAGAGAGAGAGAGAGGGAGAGGGAGAGAGAGAGAGAGAGATTGATTGATTGATCTTTCATCTACTCATTCACTTCCCAAATGGCTGCAACAGCCAGGACTGGGCCAGGCAGAAGCCAGAAGCCCAGAGCTCCATCCAGGCCTCTCACGGGGGCCCAAGTCTTTGCGCCTTCATCTGCTGCCTCCCCTTGTGCAGCAGCAGGAGGCTGGACCTAAAGCAGAGCAGCTGGGACTGGACCCAGCATCCCAGTACGGGGCGCCAGCGTCACGAGGGCAGCCCAGCCTGCTGCGCCACTGCAGCAGCCCCAGGCCTCCAGACATCGTCTCAGGAAGCTACTGGCAGATTTTTCTTTTCCTACCAGCAACAATTACTCAAAAGAAAGCCACAGGTTCCAGGAATTAGAGAATCCAAGACCGAGGCGAGAGGCAGCCTAGGATGAAAGTGAGAGTCCCAGATGGCAGGTGGGCAGGCAACAGCCTGGGGCGAGAGAGCTCAGATGGGGACACAGCACCGGGCTTCCGACAGCCCCGCCTCACAACTAGAGCAAAAGCAGACAAGGAATGGAGAGAGCTGCGGCGGGTCTGAGTTTCAGCATCCCGCCAGAGTGCAGGGACGTGGGCCTCTTCACATAGATGCTACGAGAAAATCTAACCAAAACCTGTAGTCGCTCTGCTGGGAGTGTGGGGGAGGGCTGCTGGTGCTGGCACCCGTGTGTGGGAGCACAGAACCTGATTCTACAGCAGGAAGTCAACGGACCTCAGAAATGAAAAAGGCAAGAGGCGGCAGTGCAGATGTGACCTAGGGGCCGGCACTCTGGTGCTGTCTGTGACGCCTGAATCCCACCTGGGCACCAGTTCGAGTCCTGGCTTATCCTTGCTAATGTGCCTGGAAAGGCGGTAGATGATGGCCCAAGACCCTGACCTTGGCCATGCATGTGGGAGACCCAGAGGGAGTTGCAACCATCTCTGACTGTTGTGGACATTTGGCGAGTGACCCAGCGGATGGACGATCTCTCTGTCACTCTGCCTTTCAAACAAATAATTAAACAAATAAATATTTTTAAAAGCGGGTTATCTAGAAAGGTGGAGAGGAATGCCAGTACGAGAGGTGGGCATTTGATAGTGGTGAGGACAGCGCTGTAGAGGCCAGCATCCCCCATCAGAGTGCCGGGGTTCGAGTCCCGCCTCCATTTCCTGCTCATGCATACCCTGGGAGGCAGCAGGGAGGGCTCGAGTGCTTGGGGCCCTGCCACCCCCATGGCAGACCTGGTTCAGCCCGGCTCAGCCCAGCAGTGCACCAGAAGGAAGATCTCCCTGTGTCTTTGTGCCTTTCAAATCCGTGAAGACAAACACAGAATGCTGGAAGAAACACTTCAAGACTGGGGCTGCTTGCCTGTAGAGGGTGGGATTTGTGAACGGGGTGGTGGGGGGATGCTCTCCCTATGGCCCCGCCCACAGAGCTATTCTTCAACTTTTAAAATCATATATCCACGACATAGGTCCCAATTCCTGCTGCCCTCCAGCCACTCACACACACACACACACACACACACACACACACACACACAGTCACTTCTCTTATGGAGGTCAAGGAGGAGCCGCCAATTAATGAATCAATTAGTGCAGCTCACGGTTTTTAAGCACCAATAACCGCTAACCCTGACAAGGCGGGTTTAGTTGGCAAAATCCTGCCCAGGCCAGAGTCATCCATCATGATCATCCAATTTCCTTGTAATGAATGAAATGGGAGGCCTGTTAGCTTAGGGAGGGTGGGAGCAGGGTGGGTGAGGGGCGGGGTCGAGAGGAGTGCTCATGTCCGGGGAGGCAGCTGGCACACACACACACACACACACTCACACACACACACTCACACACACACACTCACACACACACGGAAGCCTGCAGGAGAGCCAGGTGCAGGATCGCTTCTTCCCAAGGTGCCCCAGGGGAACCAAGCGTCCCTGAGACTTTTGGGTCTGGTGGGCGAACACTTTTGAGCCCCTGCTCAGGATTCCCAAACTGGATCTCCAGGCCCCTCCTTGGGCTTGAACCCCTGGGCCTGGGAGAATTGGGCCCCTCAGAAGTCCTGCTGCCCGCCTGGGGAGGAGAGAACAGTGGGCTCAAAGGCAGGGCCTGGGTCACATCCCAGCTCTGGCTTCTCGCCATGGCCAAGCTGGGACAAGTCATGTGATTGTTCCAAGCCTCAGTCTTCTCATCTATAAAATGGGATGGAAACCCCTGGTCTCCCAGGGGCTCTTGGGGTTAGGGAATGAAAAGTGGGCCCTACATTGATAATAATCAAAACCAGTTGACACCGAAGGGGGTGGCACGTGGTAGAAGGCCTGTGCAGGCTGGGACCGAAAGAAGCGTGAACCAGGAAGTGCTCAGTGCCTGCTGGCAGGTGAGCAGGCAGGGGGGCTCAGCTCCCGAGAGGGCTGTGCCCTACAGCGTCCCCCCTGCTCCCACCTGCTGCACGGGGGAACCTCAGATTCCCACGTGGAATTCCTAACTCTGTAGTACCCAGCGCCCCCACGGAGGACACCCAGTTAGAAGGGGGTCACACTGGGGTGCAGGATCCAAGGCCCAGGAGATTAAGATGGACCCCCAGAGGGAGGACGGGTAAGACACCTAGCCAGATCCTATGAGACGCCCCTGCTGGTACCTGGATCTGGGATTTGGGCCTGCAGGACCGAGGAGAGGCAGGCAGACCCTAACCCCTGCGCCCTGCTCAGTGTGTGTCTTCAGCGGCAGGAGCAAGGCGGGCTTGGCAGGGGCAAGGTTGATACAGGGGAGCCCAGGGTGGGTCCAAATCCCAAAGCCATGGCCACATGGGAGAGGAGAGGAGGGGCCAGGATGCCGAGGGGAGGGGACGTGAGGCCAGGCCAGTGTGCCCGCATCATGGGCTTCGAGTCTCCTCCAGCATCAGCAGGCCCTCCTCCCACTGCCGCCAGCCCCGGAGGCACGGACGCGCTGGCTGGACGGTGCAGAGCGGTGAGTGTGGGCGCTGTGGAGGCATCCGGATCACAGGCAGGCTCCTTCCCAAACCTGAGCACCCCCGATTCCATAGCCTCAGCTCCGGAAAGCGCTTGGTCCCTCCACACCAACTGGCCTAGTGCTGGCTCCCCGGCCCTGTTTCTCTTCTGGCCTGTTGCTTCCTTTGCGTGTGTCTGTATGCGTGAGACTGTGCCTCTGTGTGTAAGCCTGTGTATGCACCTGTGTGTGCACACCCACACACTATGTCCAGCCTCCACCATCAGGCTGGGAGCCCCTAAGGGAAGTGCCTCCCACCACTGCATACCTTGCCGTCTGTCTCTAGCACCTGCTAGCATCGCACTGATCACACCTGGCTTCTCTCTTTCAAAAGGACTCAGAGCCCAGCAAAGGAGGGGAAATGATTGCCCAGGCTCTTTGCAAAGGCCCCTTGTGGAGTGGGCTCCCCACAGCTGGCCAGCAGAGGGTCTGTGGGCTTTCCTAGGGCTGGGGGCCAGGAGTCTCTGGCCCGAGTCCCCAGCAGCCCCTGTGAAGTTCCCTGCACGGTTCCAGTCTGTTGGGGGTGCACGGTGGGAGTTAGCAATGGCATTTAGACCTCTGAGTGGGCTAATGGGACAGTCAGGCAATGCAAGACAATACAGGGGTGAGACTCTTCCCCCCGTACCCGCTCCTCGGCCCCAGCCCTCCCTGGGAGGAGCCTGAGGCCGGAGCACAGCTTCATTATTCTGCAACTCTGCATGCATGAGGAACATTAATAATTCATCCAAATCTGCAAGTTAAATGCTACGGCAAAAATAGAAATGCAATTGTCTACGATCACATTAAAAACATAAAGTGCTCAAGCCCAGAGCGTCTATTGACAGAGTTCCCTGTCATCTGGAAGAACAGGCCCTGGCTGCTCCGGGGAGACTCAAGCCCCTCCCCGGGGCTGCCTTCCTCCCTCCCTCTCTGCAGCCTCCAGCCCCAGCCGTGGCTCCGAGGGGCCTGGCCAGGGACAGGCGCTGCTGCCTGCCGCCCTCTTCTGCCCCCTGACATTCTGCCCCACCTCTCTGCCTGCTGCTGGGATGGATTTCAGAACCTGGCGGATCGGAGACAGGGGTGGGAGAAGCAGGCAGGAGTGGGAGAGGCAGCAGCAGCCCCCTTTGTCCTCCTCAGAAGAGACGCCCAGACACCCAGACACACGGACATCAAGGGACTCAGAAGCCAGACCAGCCCGATTCCAGCTCCACCTTGTTCCTAACCAGCACTGTGGCCTTGGGTGCTCAGATCTTTTAAAGCCAGGAGGCCCTGTTTTTCTGTGAAATCTTACCTAGAACCTCCAGATGGAAAACAGAAGCAAGTGGAGAGGTGGGAGGTGGGGTGGGCACCCGAGTGCTAATTATCAGGCTCCCCACCCCCATCCTCACACCCTGCAAACCCTAGCAGGCTGTGAAATCCACAGGAAATCCTACGGCCTCAATCTTTTATTTCCAAACACACACCTGCAGACAGCGCGGCTGCAGCGGAACTGTCTGGGGAGCTTATTAAAGAGAGACAGCCCAGGTCCCAGAAGGTCTCAGGCAGAGCCTGGGAATCCCCATCCCCCTCTTGGACTCTGGAGGGCAGCCAGGTTGGAGCAGTGCTAGACCGGGTGATCCCTAAGGGCCCTTTCCTGATCTAAAATATCCTGACGAGGTGGCCGGCATGCCTCCTGTCTGCTGCTGTGACCTCCAAGTTCACAGCCTCCCGAGATACCCTGCTACTGCCCTCTGGGGCTCTGCAAAGCCTCAGGCCCCAGGGGAGGCAGCCAGCCGTGGCATTGAACTTCCTCCAAAGACAGAGCATGTTCCTGGAGAGTCAGAGGCAGCCGGGACAGTCAGCCATGGCGAAAGTGCTCCTGCTGCAGGCTGGGGGCCATGGGGCAGGCCCTGACAGGTGGTGGGTACAGGCCAGAAGGAGGCTTGTAGGGGCCCGTGGCATCCAGGGATACAAAACACACAACCGCACAGTGCTTTGGGGTTTGCTGTGCACTTTGCATGCACGTGGCCTTCCCTTAGGCCCCCGCCACCCACGGCAGCTCTGCAGGGCAGGGTGGCCAACTCTGCAGGTGACGAAACAAGAGATCGGAATAATGGAGGCCTTTGTCATGGTCAACACCAGATGTGAGACCAGAACTTGGGCCTGCGAGGCTATGGGTCCCATCTCCCTTTTCCCACCTTCTGGGGTGTGTGTAAGTGTGGGTGCAGGGTCACCTACCGTCCAGCCTGGGGGGCAGGCACATTCACCAGTGATGTGGTGGCAGGTGCCCCCGTTCTGGCAAGGGCAGCGCAGCTCACAGTGGGCCCCGTGGCTCCCGGGAGGGCACAGCTCTTCACAGCTACATGGAGAAGCAGAGGGACTCATTAGTGGGGCCCCGGTGCCACCAGCCCCCGGCCGACGCCCCGGGGCTCCCTGGGCACAGGGTCAGCTGAAGCGTGGCCATGCCCCCTGCCAGGGAAGCCCGACTCAAACAGGATGCACAGGAATGGTGTGCCTGGGTCAACACTTGGGAAGGCAGGACACCACCGTTCTGTTGGGGAGGAGGCTGAGGAAGGCTCCCCTGGGAGCGAGACCTTTGACTTGTTCCTGGAAGGTGAAGTGAATTTCTCCAGGATAATGGAAGCCAGGGCAGAGGAACAGCGTGAACAAACGCACTGGGAAGCAGCTGTGGGTTCTGACTTCCAGAATCTGCCTAGAGTCAGAGCAGGGGGAATCTGGGGTGTGCACCTCCAAGCTCTGCACAGCTACCACACCAAGCTCCCATGTGGAGGGTGGGGGGTGAGCCGGGCTGGCACACTGTCTGGGCCTTGGGCTTTGGCCCATGGTCCTGGCCTCTAACTCCCTGGGTTCGGGGAGCTGGCCAGATATCGGGTCAGGGGAGTCTCCTGGTCAGAGTCTTCCTGCCCCCTGGCAGGATCTGCGGCTGGTGGGGAGGCTACAGAGGCCTGGAGGCCCCGCCACCGCGACGCCAGCTTTCTAGGGAACTGCAGCGAGGGGGCAGATTGGGGCCTGGGAGAAGGCAGGTCAGAGAGGGCAGGCACGTAACATATGCCCAGGGCCTGCCCCTTCTCTCGGTCCCAGTGGCCCAGAAGGGGAGGCCCCGGGTTACGATCAGAAGAGGATTCCAAGCAGGCGACCAGGAGGGGTCTTCCGGGAAGGGTTTAATGAGCTCCGCTGGTCACCAGGGCGCCCACCCACGCAGACTCAGGAAGGACCCGTCACCCCGGCATGAGACCCCAGGTGGGCGAGGTCCGGGCATCTGGAATCTGCCGGACTTGAGGTCAGAGTTCAGGAAGGTTCACAACCAGGACTACTCACACCCTGACTCACGTGCAAGGAACTCAAGCAGGTCCTCTCGGCCAGCAGCCACAGCAGCCAGGCGAGCCCCGCCCTCCCAGGCCCTGGCCCCGCCCTCCCGAGGCCCCGCCCTCACCTCCCCTGCCCCGGCCCAAGCCCGGCCCCGCCCCCGCGGCACTCACTAGACGCCGGTGTAGCCAGGCGCGCAAAGGCACTCGCCCGTGCGGGGGTCGCAGCTGGCGCCGTTGCGGCACTGGCACGGCAGCTGGCAGCCCTTGCCGTGGGTGCCGGGCGCGCAGAGCTCCTCGCAGCGCCATCCGCGGAAGCCGGCGGCGCACACGCACGCGCCGGTGATGGGGTTGCACAGGGCGCCGTTCTGGCACTGGCACCGGTTGCTGCAGTGGGAGCCCCAGTGGTCGCTGTCGCAGCCTGCAAGAGAGAGAGACAGATCTCCCAACTGCCATTTCACTCTCCAAAATGCCCCCAATGGCCAGGCAAAGCTGGGAGCCAGGAACTCCATCCAGATCTCCCAACTCCTTGAGCCATCTCCTGCGGCCTCCCAGGGTACACTGTAGCAGGCAGCTGGCTCACAAGCAGAAGAGGCGAGGCTGGGACCCAGGCACTCGGATATGGGATGCACGTGTCCCAGGTGAGGTCTTAACCATTCTGCCCAATGTCTGCCCTACTCCCAGTTAAATAAATTATTTTATTATTTCTTTGAAGGATGGAGTTACAGAGAGGGTAGGGATGGGGAGAGAACCATTTTTCATCTGCTGGTCCACTCCCCAAATGGCCGCAACAGCCAGAGCTGCACCGATCCGAAGCCAGGAGCCAGGAGCTTCTTCTAGGTCTCCCACGCGGGTGCAGGAGCCCAAGGACTTGGGCCATCTTCTACTGCTTTCCCAGGCCACAGCAGAGAGCTGGATCGGAAGTGGAGCAGCCGGGACTTGAAGCAGCGCTCATATGGGATGCTGGCATTGCAGGCGGTGGCTTCACCCGCTGCACCACAGCGCCAGCCCCTCCACCCCTCTTCTTCATGCCTCCCCAGCCCATCCCAGCTCCCATTTCTGTCTTTCCTTCCCTTTCCCCATTCCACACGCCTCTTGCACCTCACTCTTCAAGAATATTTTTCCTGAGCCGGCGCCGTGGCTCAATAGGCTAATCCTCCACCTTGCGGCGCCGGCACACCGAGTTCTAGTCCCGGTCGGGGCACCGGATTCTGTCCCGGTAGCCCCTCTTCCAGGCCAGCTCTCTGCTATGGCCAGGGAGTGCAGTGGAGGATGGCCCAGGTGCTTGGGCCCTGCACCCCATGGGAGACCAGGAAAAGCACCTGGATCCTGGCTCCTGCCATCGGATCAGCGCGGTGCGCCGGCTGCAGCGGCGGCCATTGGAGGGTGAACCAACGGCAAAGGAAGACCTTTCTCTCTCTGTCTCTCTCTCTCACTGTCCACTCTGCCTGTCAAAAAAAAAAAAAAAAAAGAATATTTTTCCTGACCCCACGCACCCCGCCACCCCCGTCTTCCTGTCGCCCTTCCATCTCTTTCTCCTGCTGCTCCCCCCTTTCTGGGATGCCTGCAGCCCCGGTTGCTTCGTCTTCAATCCAATTTCATTTCTTTCCAAGCAGCCGGCTTCAGAGGGGCCAGGAAAAGGGATCGTTTTCCCTGGGAGGTAACAGGCAGCCTTCAAGATCTTTACACGTAATTAAATGTTTCAAAGAGTGATAGCAGCCAGTCACTCGCTCTTCAGCTGTGGAAAGGGGCTGAATAGCAGAGCCCCAGGATGGGCACCCCACCGGCTGCCACCTCCCACTCTGGCCATCGCTTTCTGGCCTTCTGCGTGCAGGGTACACCGTAACAAGAGGTCTTCTAGCTATAGCCTCGTCCACGAGAATGCTGGGGTGAGGTGCAGTTCAGGCATGGACAGTCACAAACAGTGTTCCAGGACAAGGACAGAGGAGAGAAGGGCTGCTCCCCACCTCGGAGGGCTGGCAGGGCTTCCGGGCTGAGCAGCAGACCCCTTTAGCGGGCTGGAAGGGCTGTCTCACTCGTCTGCCTGAGGGCTGACCCAGTCAGTGTCATAGAGCTGCCCACTATCCTTTTTAAATTTTATTTTAAAGATTTATTTATTTGAAAGGCAGAGTTACACACACACACACACACACACACACACAGAGAGAGAGAGAGAGAGAGAGAGAGAGAGAGAGACATCGTCCATCCTCTGGTTTACTCCCCAGATGACCACATGGCTGGGACTGGGCCAGGCCAAAGCCAGGAGCCAGGAGCTTCTGGGTCTCCCATGTGGGTAGCAGGTGCATTATCAGGGAGCTGGATCAGAAGTGGAGCAGCCGGGACTGGAACTGGCGCCCTTATGGGATGTTGGCGCTGCAGGTAGCGGCTTAACCCAACACACCACAGCACCAGCCCCTGCCCACCATCCTTTAGAGCACACAACTGTTAGGAAGTTAGATATGAGCTTATGTGTGTGTGGCATAAAGGCCTAAAGAGAAGACTTTTATATCCAGCATATGCATCTACATCTCAAAGTCATCCTGATAATGTGTCAGGGGCAGCCCAGTGTTCACATCCTGCCCTGCCCCTTCTACCTGATAACCTGCCAGGTGGAGGTCCCGCCTCTTCTGCCTGACAATCTTCCACAATCTCCCAGATGCAGCCCAGTGTCTGCATTTCAAACACCCTGCTCAGGATCCCCATTCTCCAGGGGATCCTGCTCACCCTTCCTCTGAACCCAGGATGGCGCCAGCTAGGCTTCCTCCTGTCTGATACCTTCAAGGGAAAACTCAGATAGGAGCTTCTTAATATTTACAGCCATAAAATCCTTTGTTTCAGGAGGAAATGTGTGAAGACAGAGACCCATCTCCTTAAAAACCCCGGCCTAAATGTAGACCGGGCACTCTCTCTCAGGTCCTGTCTAGAGAGGTGCCCATCCGTTGTTGCGGATGTCCCTACCCTAATAAACTTTGCTACTTTTCACTTTCCACTACTCTGTCTCACACCTGAATTCTTTCTTGTGCAAAGACAAGAACCCTGCATTTCTCCGGTAACAGAACCACCCGTGCCCCGGGAACCCCCATTACTACGCTGCGGTCAGAACCTCCTCCATCTCAATTGGAGCTGCCGAAGTCCCAGGGGGCCTGATCCTGCATCTTCCTCCCGGCAACCGGTGGAACCATTTATAGTTGCAATTGTTCTCATGCTGCAGGAGACTCATCGGCCAGAGGACAGCCCAGCGTCTCCTGCCTCCCGCTGTCCCTGGGCCATGGGCGTGCTGAGTCCAACACCAGCAGAATCTCGCCCTCTGCTTCATCTCTCTTTGTCGTGAAGCACGTGTGGCAGAATCTGTGTCAAGTGCAATGTGCACGTGACACGACTCCACTGCAGAGTTGACAACATTTGAAATGCGCTGGCCACCATCCTAGAAGCCTCATGGGCATGACTCAAGCTTCGGTATTTCCCCATTTTGCAGATGGGCAGACAAAGGTCAGAGAAGTTCAGTGGTTGCTCAAGGTCATGGCAAGAGCAGGCCCAGGTTTTCGGGCTCCAACTCTGGCCACTGCAGGTACAGATCCTTTCTGGAGGATGGTCTCCCAAGCGGAGACACTTAGAGGGACAGGGGGGTAGCTGCTAGGCCCGAGGTCGGGTCACACCGGAGAACTGGGCACTTCCTGCCCGTTCCTCGCTGGACGACCCCAGGACCCGGAGCACGGGCTCCCTCTCCTTTGTAGGAGTCACAGTGACTGCCCTGAGCCTGGCCTGCAGGAGCTGCTGTGGTCCAAAGCCGGTCTGTCCTCGGTGCGTCCCCAGGGCCTGCAGCTGTGCGTTCTCAGTGACTCCACCATTTCTAGCAGGAAGCAGAGCTGTGCTTCTGATGAGAAAGCCTGAGGATTCCCGTCCGGCCCACGCAGTAGGACCTGGGAGCCTCCGTTCATCTACTGCTCCACTCAGCAAAGGCCCTGCTCCAGCCGGCAGGCGCCCTGAGCCCCGGGGGGGCACACAGGCGGTGAGGGGCAGAGGCACTGGGGCAGCCTGTGTGGACCACTGGGGGAGTGATTTGATTAGAGTAGTTCAGGTCGTGACAGACAACACAATCGCATTACAC